>NW_024080652.1:1055555-1735525 GCF_003009895.1 Hyaena hyaena
CCACCTCCTTCTTCCTGTACCCCAACCTCCTCACTCCTGCACCCCCACCTCTCACCCCTGCTCCCCACCTTTCTTCCTGCACCCCCACCTCTCACTCCTGCTCCCCACCTCTTTCTTCCTACACCCCCACCCCTCACTCCTGCACCCTACCTCCTTCTTCCTGCACCCCCACCTCTCACTCCTGAGCCTCACCTCCTTCTTCCTACACCCCCACCTCTCACTCCTGTGCCCCCACCTCCTCACTCCTGTGTCCCACCTCCTTCTTCCTGAACCCCACCTCCTCACTCCTGCAGCCCCACCTCCTTCTTCCTGCACCCCTACCTCTCACTCCTGTGCCCCACCTCCTTCTTCCTGCACCCCCACCTCTCACTCCTGCGCCCCCACCTCCTCACTCCTGTGTCCCACCTCCTTCTTCCTGCACCCCCACCTCCTCACTCCTGCGCCCCACCTCCTGACTCCTGCACCCCACCTCCTCATTCCTATGCCCCACCTCCTCACTCCTACACCCCCAGCTCCTCACTCCTGCACCCCCACCTCCTGACTCTTCAGAGCGCTGATTTTGGAGTAAGAAACGTGCTCAGAAGCAACAATCACACACCAGTGTCGCCTGTCCAACTGGCAATGTTCTGAAATGACAGGTCACATGTGGGAGAGAGGACCACGCTCACTGTTGGAGTGGCTGGTGGGGATGCGTAAGGCCTTCCTGGAGGGCGGGCGTTCCCGTGCACTGTGGTCTTAGAAATGCACAGACTTTGGGGCCCTAAGCCAGTGGTCACAGGAGGCCTGGGGCAGGGGTCTGTGTCTGATGGGGACAGAGTTTCCGTGTGGGGAGATGGAAAGTTCCGGAGTCAGACTGTGCCAATGGCTGCACAGCCGTGTGAGCATGCGTCATGCCCGTTCACCTAAAAATGTACTTCTGAGCGGGTGATCACAGCCACCCAGCAGCGCGGCAGAAATGGCTGCCTGGCGAGGGCGCACGTGGCAGCCCCCCTGCTCTGTAACCAGTTCCGCCAGAGACTTCGTTAGCTCAACACGGCACAACTATTTCCGGGTGGTTCCGGGGCTCAGCAGTCGACAGTGAGTGGGCAGGGCCATGCTCCTTCTGGAGGCCTTCCTGGCCTCTTCCAGCCTCGAGGGCTGTGCTCCACGGCTCTAGGGCTTCCCTCCATCTCCACGGCCTCACCTGTGACCCTATGTCTCCCTCTGAGAAAGGCCCTCATGATGCACCAGGCCCAGCAGAGACCCCCCAGCCTCGACTCACAGCTGCAAGGTCCCCTTTGCCACGTAAGGAGCCCTGTGTCCACGGATTCAGGAGGTTACGACATGGACATCTTTGGGAGCCATTATTGAGCCGCCACAGCTGGGCCTCGGGGGTCCAGAAAGCCACAGGCGACCAGAGCTGGCCCTGTGCTGAGACAGCATTCCTGCACACACACCTGCACACACATCCGTGACATCCAACCTGAGGTCCCCAGGAGCTGCAGGTGACACTTTATGTTTTCCCATGTACCCTGGGACTTTCTCCCTGCTACATGAGGGCGGGCTCCACATGCAGTGAACAAGATGGTGGCTAGAGTGACAGAGGGGAGACAATGGGTGACAGGTGGCAGGCAGGTTTCCTGATGCATCAGCCGTAGCGCCAGGTCGTCAGTCTCTGGTGACTGGTGCTGGGGTGGAGCTGGAGAGTGAGCGAGGAGTTAGCCCTTCTTCCCTAGCAGGTCCCAGAGCCACAGCAGAGAGAGGGGTTGAGGCCCGTGTCTGGAGCCCCAGAGCAAGAGGCTGCGCAGGGCTGGGTCTGAGCAGGACATGGGCTACTTCGTCCCCACTAGCTGCTCTGGCCCCTGCAGCCCCTGCGGGCATCCTTGCTGTTGCCTTCCCAGGAGGCCCAGAGCAGAGCCAGGATGTGCTCAGGAGGCCCAGGGGCCCAGGGGACAGGTCACTCTGGAGGCACGGAGACCTGCCAAACAGGGCCAGGGGTGCATTCGGTGCAGCCGGTGGGGTGGGCCTCCCCCGCTGCCAGGAGCTCGGGGGCCCGGGACCAGCCCCAGAACCCAGAAAACCCCAGCCAGAGGCCCCAGGATTCTCTGTTTGTCAGGAATTCAATTAGGTAGGAGAGTCCTTATTAATTTTACAGGCTTTGCTGGCCTGGGAGGCTGTGCCGGGGGCGAAGTCTGGGGCCGCCTTGTCCGCTGGAGCTTGGGGTCAGCCCGCAGGGGCGGTGCGCAGGCACTAGTCGAGGTATTAATGAGATGCCTCTAGGTGCAAATAATAGTTTAATAGGTGTGACTTACTGGGGGGCGCCCTCCCCTTGCCGCCACGCACCTCCCGCACACCCAGACAGCCCGCCGCGCTGGCCTCCCCGCCTTGTTAGAATAAGCAATTAGAGTGTATGAACACTCACTTTGACACTTTAATAAAGTGTCAGCCATCACCAATTTGGTATTTAATAAAATAAAATTAAATATTTATTACATTTTTTATGCATTGTATTTAAAACACATTCGATCCCCACTCACCACCACTTCCTGGCCCCCCCAGGTTTCCACCCCAAGGATGGCCCCTTCCTACCTCTCGAGGACCACCACGTGGCAGGACCGACGAGGCTGGTGATCCGAGGTGTGAGGTGGGGGTTGGGGGCCCCAGGGAGGGCATGGAGGGAGGAGAGGAGCCACCACAGCTGAGGGAAGGCAGCGGAGTGACCCCAGATACCCCTTCGGGGCTTTGAAGACCCCCTGTCTTTCCCATTCTGCTGTCATTCGGGGTTGGGACCTTCTCGCCCTGCCTCGCTTTCCTCTCCAATCCACAGACAGCAGCCCCTCCCCTGCTGGCCGGCCGCGCAGACCCCAGGCCCCCAGTATCCCAAAGAGCCCAACACAGCTACAGCGCCCCCAGAGCGGGCTTTCTGAGGATGTGGCGGAAGGCCTCGGGGTCACAGTGCATGTGGTGGAAAGGCCATCCTGCTCCCTCCTGAGCCGAAATCCGGTTTCCCCAAGCCCCACCCCCGCGTCCCTAGTCTCCCCACAGCCCCTGATCAAAGTATTCTTTCTTTTTTTAAATTTTTTGATGTTTTTTATTTATTTCTAAGAGAGAGAGAGACAGTGTGGGCAGGGGAGGGTCAGAGAGAGAGGGAGACACAGAATCGGAAACAGGCTCCAGGCTCTGAGCTGGCTGTCAGCACAGACAGCCCGACACGGGGCTTGAACCCACAAACTGTGAGATCATGACCTGAGCCAGAGTCGGACGCTTAACTGACTGAGCCACCCCAGTACCCCTCAAAGTATTCTTTCTGATCAAAGTAACAACAAGTTGAAATGAGGCGGAGGGAGAGGTGCACCAGGTGGATAGCAGCGCCAGGAAAGCCTCTGCAGCAATGTTCCCATCAGACAAGATGGAATCCAAAGCAGAGAGAGATAGACAGGAGCGGGGCCGAGTGAGAACGGGACTAGCGCCCCCACCCGACACACTGTGGGGTCTGGGGTCTGTGCGTTTGTGCACCAGCCAGGAAGCATCAGACCCCAGGAGCCCCACACCCGTGGTTCTCGAAGCACGCACCTGAGACGGGGCAGGTGAGCACTTGCCACCGCGGGCGTGTGGCCCCAAACCGGAAACGATTCAGTGTCGGGCGAAGGGGGTGGGGTACCGGGCAGCAAGGGGACAGCCCCATCCCCAGCCCTCAGACTGTGGAGAGAATGTAGGACCCCCCCCTCCCTCCCCGCAAGGCTGCTAGGTCAGGGCAACACTCCCAGGGGAGGCAGGTGTGAGTCATTCCCCGCCCTTCTGTGAGCTGGCAGTAGGGCTTGGCTGGAGGCCCCTCCTCACCTCGGAGGCGCCACCTGCAGGGCTGGCCTGGAGGGCGAGGACCCCGCCTCTAGATGCCCCTGCAGAGAATGGCCCTCAGCTCTGTTCCCCACCCTTGCCTGCCCCACCCGACCTGAGCAGGACACCCAATACAACTAGTGCCGCTTCGCCATCCCCTTCCCCTCTGCCCGTAGCCTGCTGCTGGCCCGGTACCCCATGGGGCCTCTGCTGCGCCCCAACCCCGCTGAGCTGCGGGGCCCCTTGCTGCCTCCAGCGCTGCACCCCTTATGCCCACAGGCCAGAGGCTAACGTGCCTGCGGCCTCCTTACGTTGTGCATCCCGGACGCGGTGTGTTAATCTGAACCAAGCTCACGGCCCGTGCACGTCCCTACCACCTCGCAGCTGCCCTGCCTCAGCTTACCTGGTGACTCCCTTGCCTGCCGATGGGCATCCTGCCTCCGTGTGGGGCAGACCCCAGCCTTAGCAGGGGCCCAGCAAAGCCAGGCATGTCAGGGCGGCTGTGTGACAAAGAGGCAGGGTTCCAAGGGACAGCTGAGCAGAGACAACAGAGACAACAGGCCCCTGACACCCAGCAGAACGGTGGGAACCCGCCGGCCCCTCTTCTGTCTCTGTCCCTCCCACCCCCACCCGTGCTGGTAGCTGGGACCCTGGCGTAAAGGCCTAGAAGATGGGGCTCCACCGAGTTCTCGAACTCTCCTTCTCCATCCGTAGCCAGCACCCTAGCTGGCCAAGGGTGAGCACCACCACCACCTCCTTCTTTTCTGGCAGAGGCTCAGCTCCCTTTGCAGACAGGGAAACTGAGGCCCCCCCAGGAGACTCCACATGCTGGATCGCACCGGAGCAGGTGAGAGCCTGGTGCTTCCCGCCCAGACCCACCTTCGGGGCCACAGTACCCCTGCTCTGGCTGCCCCCACCCCATGAGCTTGCTCTCGGACCTCGCTAACAAGGAAGTCATGGTGAGGGGCTTCGGTGCAGTGAGGTCACAGCCAGGCAGGCGAGGCCACGGAGCCAAGGCGCTGACAGGACGCTGAGGGAGAGGGAGGGCGCCCCCCAGCCCACATGGCAGTCCCATTTCCAAAGCCACAAGGCCTGGCCGTACCCCCACAGACAGGGGAGTCGGGCCGGGCCAGGGGGCTCCCTCCTGTCCCTCGGCCCCCAGAATCTGCAGGTGGACTGCTGGACTGAGCCGCGTGGCTGGTGTTGGAGGGTCCCCACCTCACAGGCTCTTAACAAACATCTCCTTGATGTGCAGCCTTGAGGCCTTGGCAGGCGTTCGTGGGCTCTTTCTCGGCCTGGCACAGGAGGAGTCTGGCTGGGGGGGGGGCGCAGCACCAGGGCCCCCACGGACCCCTCCTCACAGGGGACAGGAACCCAGGTGCACACCCCACAGGCCTGTAGGCCCAGGCCCAGCCAGTCACTGCATAACTCCAGGGTCTGCCCACCACCCCTCCTCCTGTCCCTGCTGCCTGGGGTGCGGCCAAGACAGAAGGGACTGTGTGACACCACCAGGGCCGCAGGACCCTTGGGGAACCCCCCACACCGGGGAGGGACTGCCCAGGGGTCCAGCCCACTCTCATCAGCCCTTCCTTATGACCTGAAAACCCCAGAATTATTTTTTACACCTCACTTCTTGGGGTGGAGGGTCCGTCCCTGCAGCCTGTGCTCTGATCCTCCCTCGGGAGCCCCTGTCACACCAGCTCTCTAGACACAGAGCAGGGGACACAGTGACAGCCCCCTCCAGGTAGATTGTGCCATGCTGGCCAGGAGCTGGGGGCCTGCGTGGCCCATGGCGGCTCCAGGCACGGCCCCACACTCCTGCCCTACAGAACCTGCCCTCAGCCTCCAAAGTGTTCTCGGATCGCACTTGGGGACCCGGGGACCTGGTCCCGGGAGCAGCCCTCCCGCCGCAGGGACGTCCCTGGGCCCCGTTGCTTGGCAACTGCCCGGTACAACCCCGGCAACTGCTTCCCGGTCTCGGCAAAAGCCCGTGTTTCCACTGCGTCAGCCCCTTGGCCCCGGGAGTGGGTCGGAGAGGCCCAGGGCAGTGCCAGCCTCCTGCCCCGCCACCTGCTCCTCCCAGGCACGAATGTCTGGCCCCAGAGCTCGTGTGACCCGGGCTCGTGGGCCCTCCCGTTGGCCCTGTCAGCCAAGAGCAAGGGGGGAGACTACCTGGGCGTTTGCGCCCAGCAACACCGTCATTGGTTTGGGACAGCGTGAGGGGACTCTGCAAACTGTAAAGTGCCCCGTGTCCCTGTCCCTATCTGGTGCCCCATTTCCTGGCCATTCCGAAGCCAGGGGTAAATCCCAATGTGCAAAACTGGACAGCCACAGCTGCATTTGCATCAAAATTGGTTGCAAAGAGCAATTAGCACTTCATTAATAATCAATGAGGTGCCAATTTACACATCGTCCAAGAACAAATTGCAGATTCTGCTTGGCCTGTGACAGGGAGGGCTGCAGTGCCAGTCCTGCGGAAGGTTCCAGCAGTGACAGCAAGGGGCAGCCGGGGGCCCTTCCCCACTCGCCTCCGCCCCCAAGGGCGGGAGGGGAATGAGTGAGTGCGTCCCACCTGCGCAGGGGCCCACGGCCATTGCGGGGAGGGAGGGTGGTGGCGTGGCTGCCCATGGCCGCAGCCCCAGAGGCTCACTCCTTCCAAGAGTCTGTAGAGGGTCTGTTCTGGGTGGGCAGATGGAGAAATGGGACCCACTGTTTATCCTGTGGCTCTTATGGGGAAAGCGGGGCCTTTACTGAGTACCTGCTATATGCATGCCGTGTGTGACTTTTCAGTCCATTTCGTAGTCAAGGAAGCCAGACAGAGGGCAGCAGGCCTGAGCTTGGCTCCCTGGCTCCACACACAGAGACCCAGAGATCCCACATGTACCCTGACAGCCCTCACTTTTGTCCCCATCACCCTGGGAGCCCTGGGAGCATCTCTGTTTAAGAACCCTTTTTCCACAGTCTGGTTCAGTCAAGGAGGGCTCCGTGGAGGAAGAGGAGGCCAAATGAAAGACAACCTTCACCCTCTTCCTCACCCCAGACCAAGCCTTTGGCACTGCTGTCCCCTCCCAGCCAGGGGCACCCCCAGCCCATTGCCCCTTCACCCGTTATCATTTATTTGGTGCAGAAAGTGATTGTTCTCGTTGGCTGGAGGGCACCGCAGGGTCAGCCTAAGAACTGTCGGCTGTGGGTGCTCAGGAAATGGGGAATGACACTAGGTGGAAGACAGAGGCCAAGAACAGACCCGAAGGTGAACACCAGGAGGGGGAAGAAGCCGTGCAAGGGCCCTGGAGCGGACTGGAGGGTACACAAACAAGGGCACGTTGGCTCCAGGGTCCAAGTGGAGGGCTCCTGGTAGAGAGGGGAAGTGGACACGAGTGTCTGCATTTTATTCTGGGACAGAGGATGTGGCCTGGCATCCGCTGGCCGCTGTGTGAGGTTGCTTGGAAGGGGACGTGGGCAGGGGCCTTGCAGTGGGTCGGGGGGTCCCGGGGGATGGGGCTAAGGCCAGCTCCGGCACAGGTGGGGCCGTGGTCGCGGGCAGAAGGGGGACGGCTGTGCCTGTCGCTAGCAGGTGTAAGGGGACCCCAGCTGGGGCCACGCAGAACTTCTCTGATTCCACCCAGGGCCCGGCCTCCTCGCCCGCCTCCCGCCTGCACCCACCACCCTCACCATGAGATTGAATTTACAACGGACTCCAACACATTTAAATCCATTTATTGCAAAATTACTTTTCAATAATTACATCACCGTGCCGACTGTGTTGCATAATGAAATTAGCATGAGGGATGTTAGAGAGAATATAAAATTATAAGAAATATTGAAATACCTCTTCTCCGTCTGTCTTCATGAGGCCCCATAGCTTAACTGGGGAGCGGGCATACCTCGTAGATGGGATTGGGATGCACCGAGTGTAATTTTATAATGTCTTTTGTATAAATTAATTATAATAGTTATTGCAGGTTCTATTATTGGATTGAAATTTCCCTCCACTGAAGGCTATTAGGGGAGAATGGGATCCTGGCTAGTGCCTCTGAGTCCCCTGGGGCCACAGAATGGGGAGGGGAGGGGGTCAAGAGGGCAGGCCCAGGCTTTAGGGTCAGGCAGATCGGAGTTCAAATGTCGGCCCTGCTGTGTGTCTTCAGTAAAGCAACCTTGCTCTCTGGGCCTAGGCTTCCCTCGGCTAATTAGGAAAACCCTGCCGTGAACCCAGGTGCATTGCTTGAGGCCGAAGTGAGCGTGTCAGGTGCCGGGTAAATCCTGGTGTGACAGGTGTCTGTCACCCCACAGCAAACAGATTCCAAATGCGGTGGCCGAACATAGCCATAATGTTGATTGTCATGGGCAGTGTCTAGGGTCAGGAATTCGGGAGAGGCTTGGTTAGAGGGTCGGGCTCGGGACCTCACGGGAGACTGTGTCTTCTGAAGGCTCGACTGGGTGGGAGACCAACCCCCCAAAGGTGGCCCACAGTCAGTACTCACGGGCCAGCCCTAATCCATCCCAGGAGGGGCCTCACCAAGGTGTGAAGACGTGGAGGCAGGGGCACTGGAAGCCGCCTTCTACCCCTGGGGTTTCACGGGGCAAGTGCCAGACAGGCCAGGGTGTGTGACCCCAAGACCCACCTTCTTGTCCTGCTTCCAAGGGGGTGACCCTGGGCGGCTTTCCGGCGCCCACAGCGCTGTCCGCAGAGCCCAGCACAGTGAGCCATGGAGGGCCTGGGCAGCGCCAGGTGGTATGTCGGCTCCTGGGTTGCTGGAGCCCCGGCTGTGTGCATCGCTCCGGCCATGGCTGCTGTAACGGGCCCTCACACACTCCTTGGTGCCTGCAGCCCCTGGAAGACCAAGTGTGCCTGCGGGTGGGGCTGGGGCCCAGGGTGGAGGGGGAGCAGGCAGCTGGGCTAGCTGCAGCCCGGGCCCCACAGATGCCCCTCCCGGGCAGTCGAGTGCCCACTGGCCACTCCAGAACGGGGGTGGATGCCCAGCAGGCCAGGGGCCTCCCTGGGGGTCTCCGTGACTTCCCAAGATGATGAGGAGTCAGGGGACACAGGGAATCGTAAAAGGACTTGGGACCAAGTGCCCCTTCTGAATCTTGGCAATGTTCTTGCTGCTAGAGGCCCAGGGACGCATGAGCGAGGCAGGCTAGGGCACAGTGGCCCTGCTCTGTCACCGCGGGCCAGGTGCAAGCGACTAACTTCTTGACAGATGGGGTGCCTGGGGCTCCGTGGTTGCGAGTGGGCCCTGCTGTGTCTGCAGCCACGTGGATGCCACTAGCCATTGTGTCCAGGCTGCAGATGTCCAGGGCACACGTGCACCGCTCTGCGGTGTGGAGGAAAACTCACCATGTCAACGGGACTTGGAGCAAAGAGAAGCCAGGGGCCTGGTGGTGAGGAGGACGCTACCCCCATCCAGGGCACCAAAGCCAACTTTCCTGAGCTATGGGTGCTGCTGGGCCGAGACAGGGGAGGGGAGGAAACTGGCCGTCCTCTCACAGAGTCTGGAGAGAGTTGGGACCTCAACTCAGGGTACAGGTCTGGTGTGACCATTGTGGGGAGTCCCTGCACCGTGGCAACAGTGGAGGGGCCAAGGAGAAGCCGCTCGACATGGGCGGGGGATTAGCTGGCCCTGCCGCATGTGGGGCCGGAGCTCTAGAGCCCAGAGTGAAGCCTTGACATGACTGCTCCCTCCAGGCTTCCAGTGCCGAGCACCCCAGCCCGGCCGGCATTTGGGGTCTTCCAGGAGCGGCTGACATCCATCTGGGAGAAGTGTTCTGGTGGGGCCCTGGTCAGGGAGGGTGGAGGGGAGGGAGGAGCCGAGCAGGGGCTCCCCAGCACAGGAGGGAGCAGGGGGCAGCAGGCAGATGGAGCGGGACCACCTCAACCTTCCCCGTGGCCCTCAGAACCACCTGGGGCTCTAGGGGAAGGGGGGAGGCACTCAGGCTGTGGGCGGGGGGGGCGGGCTGTGGGAAGCCCCATGCTGCCCTCCCCACTGCCGGTCTGCCAGCCAGGAACCAGGGCTCCCAGGAAGGACCCCCCTTCCAGCCTCCCAACTTTGGTTCCCCAAACCCACCATGTGCCAAGCGCTAGGCCCCTGGCCTAGCCCTGCCCTCACGGCACCCCAACTGCCCCTAAGGCTGAGGCAATGCAGGAAGACTTCCTATAGGAGGGGATGTTCCAGCAGGGTCTGGGGACAGTGGACCAATAACAGGTGCAGGCATTGCCCATTCCAACATTTTCCAGAGAAACGAGGAGTGGGCGGTTCTTCCACCTCTGCACAGCATGTGACCTGGGAGACTTGACAGACAGACACACACGCATGATCTCACGTCCCTGTGGGCTGGGGGGTGGGGCACAGCTCACCGGGTGCCCTGCCCAGGGTCACAGAGGCCCCATCACCACGAACTGTTTCCGGCCCACTCAGGTTATGGGCCACACACGTTGTCTGGCAGGTGCAGGGCTGAGGGCCTACGGCTTTGCTGAGGCTGTGCTCAGGTCGGGGGCTGGAGGGGCGGGCGACCTGGGGTCCTTCCCTTAGGCCCCCTCACAGCAAGGCAGTGGTGCCACCAGAACCTAGCCTGGGGGGCGGTACCCTCACCCTGGCCGGTCTGTCATTTAGGATCAAGTCACAGGCCCCGCCCACACTCTGCAGGGGGAATGGGGGGCAGGCCCAAGGTCACACGCGAGGGAGGGGTGCAGTAGGGCAGGCACCCAGGCACAAGAAGAGGGGTGCTCCAAAGGCAGAAACTGTGCAGCGGGAGGCGGGGGTGGGGGTGAAGGGGGACTGACCACAGTCTGGAGTAACATGGGTGGCTGGGCCCTCAGGGGCCCCCGTCCCAGGGACCAGCGTGGAGCAGGAGGGATCATGACACCAGCCCCCAAGTCCAGCAGGGACGGGTCCGCCTCGGCGCCGTGGGTCTCTGGAAGCCCTCACGAGAGCCGCTTTAAGCTCGGCCTAATTTATTAATGAGGACGGGAAGGCGGCCTGCTGCGGCCGGTGCTGGCCGGTCCCGATCGATGGGGGCTCTGATAACCGGGTGATCAGCCTTGCTGTGTTTGGAGCCTAATTGCAGGGCTTGCACTTGCGAGGGGCTCTCGCCTCCCAAGTGCACCCCAGAGAGCCAGGGTTAATTGATGCAGCTGTTTGCTCCCCGCCCACATGGCTTCGTGGGAACCCCCTGAGGCTGTTATTAAACTAAAGTGTTTAATGAAGTGCTAAGGAGCCCGTTTCCAACGATTGCTCCCAGAATCCGATTAATGCAAGAGGACCATTCCTCTCCAAGCTGTGGGACCCCCACCCCCACCCACCCCGGGAAGACAGTGGAGGAGTCGGGAGCTCCCCTCGGTCCCCCCAGCTGACCCGTACCTGCCTGTCGGCTTGCCCCATCTCTGCTCCACAGGTCCAGGCCCCAGGTTTGGTTCTACTTGTGGGTGCCGAGCACCCCGCCCTAGGTTGGTGGGGGGCAGAGGGGAAGGCACCCTTGTGCGCTTGGCTGCTTCCTGTCCTCACGCTGCCCTCACCGGACGGTCCTCCAGCAGCGGCTTCCAGACAGTCACATGGAAGCCGCCCCAGGGTCCAGCCCACACCTGGCGGGCCTGAGCCTGCAGGCCCAGGGCCTCCGCGTCCGCGTTCACCAGTCCCTGTGGATCTGTCTGTTGTGTGGCTAATGTGTTCACAAAGCTTATGGTTTTTAAAGTGGAGAAGGGTCTGCATCTTGCTTTTGGCGTCCACCCAGAAGCAAACGGCTTTTTATAAGGTTTCCACAATGGCCAGAAGCCTCCATCATGGGAGAAGGATAAATACATCGTGGGGCGTCCACGTGGCGGAATACGGCACGGCAAGGACAAGGGCAGTGGGGACAGCAGCAGGCTGCCAAGTCACAGGCACATGGCCCTGTGCAGGACATGCGGGGTGGCTGCGCTGCCATGTGCCCGCCGAGCCGCACACCCGGGACACAGGCACGTTCTGGAAAGTGCGCTTTGCTCCCGTCGGCATGTCCACCCGGCATTTCCATGTAGAGAAGGGTTTCCAGACAGAAGGTGTCCTCTCATTGGGTCCCCAGCTACCCAGACAGCCCATGCCAACGACTCACTGTGAGTCTTTCCAGAAACATCCTGCACCCATAAAAGTGTGTATAACCATGGAGGCGAAAGAAGCACCCAAGCGATTCTGATGAGTTCACACAGCGTTGCAGCCGGGAGCCTCCGAGGCCCCACAGCTGCCCACGGTTTAGTGACTCGTGGGCTGTCTTCGTGAGAGTCCTTTGCACATCACTGTGGGCTTACCAAACACACAAATATGCATGTGCACAACAGCTTTTTGGACAACATTGAGCAAACATTTTCATGTTGTCAGATCCTGTTGACACTAGTTTGGCGTGGCCCGGAATGGAGACGGCAGCCATCAGTTGAAGGAGCTGGAAAATGCAAATTAAAGCCTCAATGAGCTACCACTTTAGCCAACACTAAAAAGGCTAAAATAAAGAAGGTATTAACAGGCAGAGACAAGGATGTGGAGAAGATGAGGCCCCCACGCTGTCGGTGGGAGAGCCAGCGTACGACATACACAGCTCGTCGGCCAATGCCCACGGCAGCACTGTTCATCGTGCTCCACAGTGGAGGTGACCCAGATGCCCATCAACGGATGCCTGGACAAACATGGCATCGGCTGTCCATGCAATGGAGTCGGGCCTGAAAAGGAGAAGGGCACTGTCACATGCCACGGCGTGGACAGGGCGTGGGTGGAGTCCACCCTGAATGGCTCTGCTGATACAACGCAGGCCTGTCGAATGAGAAAGTGGATTGCTGGTGGCCGGGGCCGGGGAAACGCAGGACTCTTGTTCAAAAGCCAGTAAAAGCTGCCATTGGAGGCACTGAAATAGATTCTCCACTTCGTCCTGGCCTCTCTCTCAGCCGGCTGGCTCCTGTCCCCGCAGCACCATGTGATTTTAAATATTCTTATTGTGGAAAAATATACATAACATACAACTTATCATGTTAACCACTTCTAAGTGAGCAGCTGAGGGGCACCGAGCACATTCATACTGCTGCTCAGCCGTCCCCACCATCCATCTCCAGAACATTCTGTCTCCCCACACTGAGACTGGGTGTCCGTTACACACGGACCCCCGGCCACTCCCCCAGACCCGGCCCCACCGTCTACTCTGTGAATCTGATGACCCCGGGACCTCGTGTGAGTGGGTCCCAGTGCAAGTCCTTTGTGTGAGGTTCGTGTCACTCAGCATCCCGTCCTCTGGGTTCATGCGCGTTGTGGCAGGTGCCAGGATTTCCTTCCTTGTGGAGGCTCAGTGATGTTCCATCGGGTGGCTGGACCACGCTGTGGTCCTCTGTCAGTGGACACGTGGGCCGCTTCCACCTGGTGGTTGCCATGAACGTGTGTGAGTGAGTGTCTCTTCCGGTCCCTGCTTCCATTTCTTCTGGGGACAGACCAGAGGTGGGGTTGCTGGTCACACGGTGATTCTATGTGTTTAGCTTTTTTTTAAAGGTTTTTTAAAATTTATTTCTGAGAGACAGAAAGAGACAGCGTGAGTAGGGGAGGGTCAGAGAGAGAGGGGGACACAGAATCTGAAACAGGTTCCAGGCTCTGAGCTGTCAGCACAGAGCCCAACTTGGGGCTTGAACCCACGAACCATGAGATCATGACCTGAGCCGAAGTCGGACACTTAACCGACTGAGCCCCCCAGGCGCCCCAACCTGTTTAACTTTTTGAAGACCAACTTTCTGAGGCGTGGCTGCAATGGTTTGCATTCCCTGGGCAGGTGCCCCAGCCCCTCCACGTCCTTGCCGACACGTGTTATGGTGGGTTTGTTTGTTTGTTACAAGAGCCATCCTCACGGGAGCGAGGCGGCAGGAGCCCCGTTGCGGTTGTGACCCTCCTGTCCCTAAGAATCAGTGATGTTGAGCGTCTTTCCTGTGCTCACTGGACACTTGGTTCCCACCCGAGAAACTTCTGGTCAAATCCATGCTCAGTTGTGAACGGGGTTGGTGTCCATGGGTGAGGCAGCCCCTGATGTGTTCACGACATTAGCTTCTCCCGTTCCCTGGGCTTCAGTTCCACTCTGCTGATCATGCCCTTTGATGTGCAGAAGGTTTTAATCTACATCAAGTCCAATTTATCTCTTTTTTTCCTTTGTTGCCTGTGTTGGTGTCGTGGCCAGAAAACCACCCCCTACCCACTGTCACAAGTTTTGTCCGTGTTTCCCTCTAAGGGTTTTATAGTTTCGTGGTTCTGTGGATGCCTTGGAACCATTTTGAGTTAGTTTGTATATATGGTGTGACGTCCGGCTGCCGTGTGGACGTCCAGCTGCCCCAGCTGCTGAAAAGCCGGCCCTTTCCCTGGGGAGCAGTCTTGGCACTACAGTGCTCTTTACTTGCTATTTAGTATCATTCTCTGTAAAAAAGATTTTTCAGTTCAAATTATTGGCATGAATTTTACCGTTCGCCTTTGCCTCATCTAATGTCAGTAGTAAATACCTGTGTAGGGACATCTGGCACATTCCCAGAACCACCAAACTCCCTTGCTCACACATCATGTGTGTTTCCTCCCAGGGGTTGCATTTCACAGGGATGGTGGCCATCCTGCATGATCTTCCAGAACCTTCCTCATGGAGAAGTAGTTTCATGTCTCCTCCCCTTGAACCTGGGCAGACTTCAGCAACTTCCCTGACTGAGAGACAACTTCCAAGGGTAGGTGATAAAAATGCCAGACACAGGGCACCTGGGCGGCTCGGTCGGTTGAGCATCTGACTCTTGATTTGGGCTCAGGTCATGAACCCCAGGTTGTAGGATGGAGCCTTTCAGGCTATGTGCTGAATGTGGAGCCTGCTTGGGATTCTCTCTCTCTCCCTCTGCCCCTCTCCCCCCGCCCCAAGATAAAATTTTTTTAAAAAGGCCAGACACTACCACCATGCTCTCTTGGTACGTTAGCTCTAGGAAGCCAGCCCCTGAGCTCTAAGGGGCCCAAGCAGCCATGCTGAGGCCCACGTGGAGAAGAAGCAAGCCCCCCCTCAGCCCACAGTCCCACCGGACTCCCAGCCACAGCCCTGTGGACAAGCTGACCTGGAAGTGGGCAGTCCTACAGAGCTCCGCCCATTTTGTACACCCAAGAGCAGCATAAGTATCAGTTACTGTGGGAAGCCAGTATGGGGGGGGGGGCGGGGGTTATTACACAGCAGTTGATAACTGACACACCGAAGCCTGGATGCAGGTACCCTCTAGCCCTGCAGCCACAGCTGTGGCCGCTATCCACTCACAGATGGTGGGGCCAGGGACTGGTGCGCACTCGGGAGTGGGGCACCTTAGGGGTGGGGTTGCCAGAAGGCATGGGATTGGCCATGAGGCGGTCTTGCGCGGGAAGGACGGCCGGGCTGTTGGCTGAGCTGCGGCACGCAGGGAGAGGACCAGGCCAAGTCGGGGACGTCTGGGATTCACTTTGGGACTGCCCAGGGAGCAGCAGGTGGGGGTCTGGGACTAGGGTCTGTGGTCGGGACTAAAGGCGCAAGTAGGAGAGCCAGCCAGGTATGTGGACCAGACCCTCCTCTCCTGGGCCTTATGGGCTGAGCTGTGTCCCCACCCCACCCCCGGGTGGAGTCCTGACTCCCAGAACCCTAGCACCTGACCCTGTTGGAAATGGCATCATCGCAGATGTGAGCAGTTAGGATGGGGTCAGCCTGCAGTTATGTGGGCTCCCAATGCAATCCCACCAGAGACCTTATAAAAAGGCAACATTTGGACACAGGCACACGGTGGGTGATGGTAGAGATCAGGACACATTTCTACCTGTTGAGGAACGCCAAAGGCTGCCCACAAAGCACGTGTGGCTGGGCTCTCTCCAGCCCTGCCACACCTCCATCTGGGACTCCAGCCTTCAGAGCGGAGTGACAATGAACCTCAGGTGCTGAAGCCGCCCAATCTGTGGCTCTTTGTTAAGGAGCCCCTGGAAACTGACACAGGCCTCCATCTGCCAGTTGGGAGCAGGGAGCCCAAGCTACCCAGTGGATGCCAGTGGGAGGCCCTGGGCTCGCAGGGGAGGCAGGTGGGGTGGGGAGGCCTGCCTTTGTGCTGTGGACGTGGGGCACAGCTGTGTGTCTGAGCAGGGCCCTCACCCCCAACCCAGCGGGTGGCTTATTGGCCAGCGGACATGTCTGTGCCACTGATAGCCAACAGCTTCCAGGGGCAGATAAACATTGATTGAGCACCTGCTGTGTCTTCACACATGGTTCAGACATGACAACAGACAAACTCCTATTTGTCCTTCAAAACCCAGGTCAGGGGCCACCTCCTTCTTGAAGGCTTCCTTTTCGGTAACTTCCAAAGAGAAAGGGAAGAGTCACAGTCCGTGTGACGTGGGTCCCTTAGCAACTTCTTATTTGCCACCATGGGCCCCTAAAGGAAAGGTGCTGAGCTGTGAGCCCCTGTGGATCTTCCTCATCTCTGCCCTAGCGCTCCACACAAGGCCCCACGAGCAGTAGCTTCTAATCAATGTTTGTGGAGTAAATCAGCAAGTGTCTGGTTTGGTTGATTCGTTCAGTGGAACTGAACAGAATCTCTGGTTTGCTCCTAAGGAGACAAACAAGGCTTCATTTTGCTTAAATACAAGGAGAATGTGGTCTGCTGTGAACACCTGTTGGACACCAGAGTCCAAGGGGAAATCCAGGAGGTCTTTGTGGAGAAGGGGACATCTGAGAATACTCTTTGAAGCACAAATAGGTTCACCCTGGTGATGAGGAAAGGGAGGACCTGCTAGAAGCAAGTGAGGCAGTGGGGTACAAGACTGGAAGGGAGAAGAGAGGGGCTGCCCGGGGCCCCCAGAAGGCTACACTCCAGCAGATGTCAAGCTCCAAACCTGCCAGCGGCACCCCACGTTGCAGTCCCTGCCTCCCACAGGCCTCCATCCTTGCTGCCCTGGAAGGTTAATGGGCCACTGCTCTTGTGTGCACCTAAGGGGGGGAGGAAGGGGGCGGGGAGCCTCTGGGAAACAGAAGGGGGTGAGTGTGGGAAGTGGGGACCCTGTAGGCTGCTCCCCAGCATGCACCTGGGCTATTCCTGTTTTCAACTGGACACCCCCAAACTCCTCCCTGACCTTGGGTGACCCTGCACCTTGCCCTGGGCCTCAGCTCCCCATCTGTTCAATAAGAGGCTACTCCTGTGTCCTCCGACTCCCCTCTGCTCCAGGTCTGCCCTCCACTGCACTCAGCGTTCCTCCATCGAGCTGACCCTGGACCCAAGTCTGGTCCGCGTCCGGGCGCCAGGGACTGGGAATGGTGAGTGGACCAGCCGGCCGGGAGGCAGTGAGCCTCCTGAGCGCGCATCCCTGCTCCATCGCGAGTTGTTTGTTTTCATAACCAATTCAATATTTAAGACGCGGCCAGTCGCGCAGAGCTCTCGGGCTCCCCCTTCCTTTGTCTGCGCCGCTCCCCTCCGCCCGCCCCTCGCACCTCCTCTGACAAACCCAGCGATTCTGATGGAAAATTCATTAGTCTCTCCCTCCCATGCCCACATTCCCAGGCAGCCCCGCGCCTGTGTGTCAGCCTCTCCATCCTGATTATCTGGAGACGACAATTTCAAAGAGACATCTTAATAGTGATGTCAACGAATTAATTAGATGTGTTAATGAGCTAAAAGCAACCCAAATTAAATTAATGCGGCAATAAGCGCAGACAGCAAAATTAGCTCCGATTTCTCTGAATGACTCTGAACTGTACACAACACCTCCTCTCGCAAGAACACCACCATCCCCCAAAGCTAATCAAGAACCCGGCGCAATTAGCTGCTTAATTACAAACAGGCACGCGCACACACGCGCACACGCCTGCAAGAAATTCAGCAGGCAGGGAGGGGCCAGCCTGGGGGTGGGGGGAAGTGTGAATCCCTCTGAAATAGCAGCATCACGGTCACACTGCCACCCCTCATCGGTCTGACCCCAGCAGAGGGCAGGCAGAGGGGCTTGGCGCCAGGCCCTGGCAGTCCAGTGCCAGGTCTGCACACTATGAGCCATGTCAGGTGGCTGGATCCACCGGTGGGGGGTGGGGGGGCGGCGGGGGTGCTCTTACAGGGCCCCTGGGCCCCTACCTGGGCTGGGGAGGGGTGCAAGAAGAGGGAGAAGAGAGGAAGAGGAGTAGGGGGAGGGAGGGAGCCCAGGGCTGAGTTGTTTACTGCTTGCATCAGAATCTGAGTTGCAACTAAAAAGCTAATTGTCCAGCAGGCTGATTTCCCACCGGGCAGGGAGAGCTGCTAATAGCTTCGCAAGCGGCTCAGGTATCTGATTAGCTGTGATTGCAGCTCGAGACAGGAGAGGGGTGAGGACAGAAGTGGGGAAGAAGGGGGAGACGGGCCAGATGGATGGCAGGTCCCAGGCTCGGAGGGCGCCAAGCAGGTGCAGGGGAGGAGGGCCAAGACCAGAGGAGGTGACCGAGGACATAGGGGTGATCTGGGAGGGGTGGCCCTGCTCCTCCATGTGTGGAGCTGGGATTCGGGGCTCAGGTCCCCAGCGTAGCTCTGCCACCCAGGCCATGCCTCCTCCAGGGAAGCCTGTGCCTCTGCATGGCATCTGTCACACGGGGGTCTAGCTGGGCCCGGCGTGACAGCTGGACTCACGACCCAGAGCCCCAGAGCAAGGGGCAGGCCCAGAGTATACCTAGTCGGGGCCAAGAGTCAGGGGCCCGGGCCCCCGACTGCCTCCCACCCTCCACCTTTGAGAGCAACAAGTTCAGTCTCCTAAGTCAAGGATGCTTTTTGTTCATTTCAGATCTGGGTGATTGATTCGCAGAGAGAAGGAAGGAGCTGGTCGATTTGGTCCCTCCAGGCCAGCCTCCCAGGGTGCCCAGCCACCGTGGGGAATGGCTCTCCCCACAGCAGGGCAGGGGTGCAGGTCCCCGGGGGGGACCACAGATGGGGGCTGGAGGCAGGGGGCACAGGCCTCATCTCCCTCATCTCCCTCCCTCCCTCATCTTCATCGGTCCACTTGTCTGTTTTTCAGCGTATTGATTCATTTAAAATACATCCATTTCCATCCTGCTCCGCGCTGGAGGCCGGACAGTACTGCCTCGTGAACCCGCCACAGGCTGCACCTTGTGGGGAGCACCCAGCCCCCAGGGCGGCCATCCCGGTGCGCTGGGCACCTATGGTGTGCACACAGGGCCCTGAGGCCCTGTGGGCACCCCACAGGGCACTGAGAGTCCCAGAGAGGTGGTGGGCTGTTGATCACACCCCCAGCCTGGGGTCACGGAGAACCCACCACCAAGGCCACTCCCGAATGGGCCTCTGGTTTCAAACCCCCAGAATGGGGAATTACACGCATGAGTTTAAGGAAGGGAAAGGCTCAGGGTCTTAAGGCCCACAGATGTGGCATCGTGCGGCCATCAGGACAGCAGGTGGGGCTGCACCCACAACAGGCCCAGATTCCCAGGCTGGATGCTTGCTCCATTTTACAGGTGGGGAGAGTGAGGCTGAGGGGCTGGGGGCTGGGTGGGGGGCCGCTCAGGTCACACAGGCCCTCTGCTTGCTCTGCTCCAATGCTGGGCCGTTACCTTGGGTGCTGTTCCAGGGTTTTATCTCCCAGCAGGAAAAAAAAAGGATTGTTTTGCTCAGGCAAGTGTTCCAATGAGCTTTCCAGTCCCTGAGCAGGGGTGAGTCCCCCGAGCAAGGGTGAGTCTCCGAGGCCCACTGGGGGCGGGGCTAGCAGGGTGGGAGGGGCGTCGGTGACCTGCTCTCCCTTAGGTGGCCACCCTTCCACCTCCATCCTCTGGCCCAGTGCAGGGTCAGGGTCGGCGCACAGACAGGTGCCTGCATGGTGCGGGGAAGTGGGCTGCTGCGGTGTCAGGCTCACACCTGGAGGCCGCCCAGGCCCCGCAGCCCACACCAATTAGGAACTCACTTTACATTATTTTAATTTGTCTCTGGGGCCCTGGAAGCAAAGTCATGCGATTATTAGTATTATTTTTTTGGCTGGAAACTCCAGCAGCCATTATATAAATTACATATAATTGAATCCATCAGAGGTCGTTTCTCTTAAACAATCATGTTTCCCTTCCCCGACAACTGGGCCACCCACTCCAAACTCACCCCCGTGCCCCTGGGAAGAGCAGGGAGGCTCCACACCACCCAGGTCACCTCACCCGTGGGGGACAGGGGATCTGGAATCTGTACATCATGGGATCCACCTGCCACTGCATCACTGGCTTGCTGTGTGACCTTGAGTGAGTGACCTAACCTCTCTGAGCTTCCATTTTCGCAAAGTCAAAGGGCTGGTGTGAGGGTTAGAGAGAGACAGTGCCCAGAGGATTCTCGGTGTGCTGCCCACATGGAGTGTCCCACTCAGAGAAATCGGTGTCCATCCACACCGGGGTGTCCTCTCTGCCCAAATCATGGGCACTGGTATGCAGGGGTTTGGCTTTCATCAGGTGCAGAAAGACACATGGACAGGGAAACAGGTGTCATGAAGGAAGAGTCTGTGTTAATCTCACAATCCCCTGGAAACACACAGGCCTCACGGGAAACACCAGGTTGGGCAGGGTGGGCAGGCCTAGGACTGGCTATTGTGAATGGTCTCAGCAGGTTCTGGGGCACAGGGGCCATCCCTGGTGTCTGGGGTGATTAGGGCAGGAGGGTAGGGCCTGGGATATGGTGCTCCACAGAAGAGGGCTGGGCTGGGCTGTGTTTAGAAAGTGTGCTCTCATCTCTGGGGCTGGCAGGGTCAGCAAGGCTCAGATCTCAGAGCATCAAACATGTAGGCAATTAGAAAACACAGGTAATATAAAGGAATCAAATGGATATCAGCAGCCCATTGGAGGCCATGTCCTGCCTGACGGTGCTCAGCCCTCTCAGTTGGTTTTGTGGACCCCACAGTGGGACCCAGGATGGGAGTGCTGACCCCAGCCTAGAGCTGAGGACACTGAGGCCCAGCAAGGGAAACCGTGTGCTTGAGGTCACCCAGGGAATTGGGCCAGGCCAGGGTGACCTCAGCCTCCTTGGGGCTGGCAGAGAGAGGAAGGAGCACATGGGGGTGGACGCCAGGCTCCTGGTCTGTGTCAGGGTCCAGTGAGGCCCTGTCTGTGGTACATCAGTACCCAGCAGGTGTCTGATAAGCACTCACTCTCTGCCCCTTTCCAGGCCTCAGTTTCCCTATCTGTACCTTGAGTGATGCAGTGGTCAGGCCAGGGGCTCGGCCTATAAGACAGTATGCACCATTTGCCCTGGCACCCTCGCTCTGGGAACCCACCCTATCCACACTCTGCTGCACAGGAACTGGGGCGGGGGGTGGGGGGGAGGCAAGCTGCTCCCTGCACCGTGCGTGAGGCAGCAAACATCTGGCAAGGACAGGCAGATGACACTGTGGTCACACCCGGCACCGGCGCACCTGGTGGCCGGCCAAAGGGACAGGGCAGCACACAGAAGCAGGCAAGGCAGCTTAGACCAGAAAGCTGCAGGACACGCGTGCCACACTGTCACCGTGGGGAAGGCAGGAGGCTTGATCGAGTGCTTCTCCAGCAGAACAGGAAGCCGGGTCTGCAGTGGAGGTGAAGCATTCTCAGTTCTTCCCCTTCACACCTATTACGCTGTCTTTAAGGAAGTTGTAAGCACTGCTAGGCATACACCCAAGAACAATGAAAATGTACATCCGTGCAAACACATATACATGAATGTTCATGGCGGCATCGCTCACCATAGCCAAGAGGTGGGAACCACCCAGACATCCGTCGTCTGCTGAGTGGATACACACTGCGGGGTGCGCCCAAACGACGAAAGTTACTCAGCCACAGAAGGAAGGAGGCACTGATGCCTGCTACCATGTGGATGAAACCTGAGGACCTTCTGCTCAGATGAGGGCCGGTCACAGAGAACACACCAGAGATGTACAGAATGGGGACAGCTGTGGGGACAGGGCATTGGTTGGGGAGCCAATGGGGAGTGCCTGCTAATTCATAGGCTCAGGGTTTCTTTTGGGGTGATGAAAGTGTTCTCAAATGAGACAGTGGGATGCTGGCATGGCTCTGCGAACACCCAAAAGACACCCGAGTGTCAGGGTGGAGAACCGGACGCTGTGTTGAGCATCCTCGGGCTGTGGGGACTGGAAGCCACAGAAAGCCCTGGAGGCCCCAAGCCCAAGATCAAGGTGGCCGTGGGCGAGCTCCTTCCAGACACTGCAGGGGAGGAGCCTTCTCGATGTTCTCCTGGGGCCGCCGGGGGCCACCGACGACGCCCACGCTGCTGACAGCAGTGCCGGGAGGCCCTTGGCTTGTGGCTCCCACCTCCGCCCATCATTCCACGGCCTTCTCTACTTCTTACAAGGACCAGACACCCCATCAGGGCCCATCCAGTGACCTCATCTTTATCTGATGACCCCTGTGCAGACCCTGTTTCCAAATAAGGCCACTTTCACAACTGCCAGAGGCTAAGATTTCAGCATCTCCTTCTGGAAACACAGGTCAACCCACAGTTTATGTGACTTTTATCTCAATAAAGATGTTATTTTTCTCAAAAGTTTTAAGCTTTAAAACACAGAGAGAGGGTCACCTGAGCGGCTCAGTCAGTTAAGCATCCGGGTAAGCGTCTGACTCTTGATTTCATCTCAGGTCGTGACCTCAGGGTTGTGAGTTCAATGCCGGTATTGGGCTGCATGCCTAGTGTGGAGCCTCCTTTTTAAAAAAAATTACAAGGAAAAGAAGAGAAGGAATATGGCCATTGTACGGAGCATGAGCCTGACAGGCTCTTGGGGGCGGAATGGGGGGATTCCGGGGGGGGGCCTCATGAGCTGGGAGCAGCAGTGATAATAATAACAGTGTCCCTGGCCAGGGAACCTGGCTGGTCCTGCCCAGGAGCCCCCCCCCCCCCCCACCGTCCTGGCCTGGCTCTTGCCCTCCTCTCCCCTCCCTCCCCACCCCTGTGGGCCTGTCACGTGCCCACATCCCCACCTTGTGAAGTAACAACCTGTCACACGTACAACCTCTTTGTACCCAAAATGTTCTCTGATCTGTGTAAGCTACAATTGAGGCTCCGCCGCTTGATATTAATATCTTTTGTTTGTGTGTCCGGGTTCTGCAGAATCTAATTAAGGCGTGTTCTCGGTGTATCCCGGGTGTTCAAACAACTCCGCGGAGCCGACAATGCGAGCTGTTGACCTGCACAGATAAACTGCTTACCGAGGATTGGGGGCGGCGGGTGGGGTGCACGGCTGTTCTTTTCTGCCAGGACGCCGGGCCTGACCGCAGGCCGCTGGCCCTTGTGTGCCGGCGGCCCCAGCTCCTTGGGGGCGCTGACCCCAGCAGCAGCTTTCTGTACACCACTCCCGATCTTGGCCTCCCTGGACAAGCGGCCAGCAGTGTCGTGTCTCTCCCATAATCGCCCCATGCACAGATGGGGAAGCTGAGGCCTTGGTGTGCCATGAGGCTGGTGCGTTAAGGTGGGACCTCAGGGCTGCCTTCAAGTAGCCGACAGGTAGTGAAGAAACCCACACCGTGGGATTACACACGGGCCTGCAGTGCAGCCTCTAGCGCAGGCCCAGGTAAAAACTGTCATCCCCCCTACGACAGATGGGAAAACTGAGGTACAGAGAGGTCCGGCCTTGTCCAAGACACACAGTGGGCTGGTGGCAGTAACGGACCTTCCTGACCCTGCTAGGCTCCGTTCTAAAGAATTCACACAAGCCCACAAAGTACCTGCCCCGTGCGGCTTAGCAGACGCCGCAGCGCCACCTGCCGACCGCGCGCGGGGCTTCAGGGAGGGCGTGAGGCTGGAAGCGAAGCCTCTCCAGGCCCGCCCACCTGCCGCAAGCTCCACCCCTCCCCTCGGCCTACCCATTTGTCCCAAGCCCCGACTTCTCTAAACCACGCCCCCGTCCGATGTCCCCTCCTCCCGACCCGCCCATCTGTCCCAGGCTCCGCCCCTCGTCCAGACCCTCCCACCCGCACGAGGACATTCCCGTCTGCCCTAGGCCCCACCCTTCCGTCCGGCCTACGCATTTGCCCCAGTCCCCGCCCACTCTGGACCCCTACCCCTGTTCGGGGCCCCACCCCACCTGTCCAATTCCCCACCCATCTGATCCAGGCCCCGCCCACTTTCCCAAGGCCCCTCCTCTCCCCGGCTCCACCATCTATCTCATACCCCGCCCCCTGCGAGGCCTCTCCGGGTCCCCTTGGAGTGCCTCGCAGGAGCCAGGCTCCGGGAACCCTGACCTCTATGGTTCCCCAGAGGGGTGGGCACCCGGGTCACGGCCTCCGGGTCCAGCTCGAAGTGGGCACACTCACTGTGTCATAATCCTGGCATTATATGGTCCCATCTTTCAGGTGAGGAAACTGAGTGGAGAGAAGTTATCACCCACCTGGGTCCCACAAAGAGGGGTGACAGTGGGCTGTGATCCCCGCAGCCCCTGCAGAGCGTGCACTCAGCGATGTCCAGTAAATGGAGATGTATTTGTTACCTGTTAATTGAGTTGTTTACACTGCAAACTGGTGTGACCCTCACACTGTTGTGAGTAGGTGTGCTGACACCATTTCACAGGTGAGGCACACAGATGTGCAGCATCTAGAAGTGTCGGGACAGGCTCACCCCTGCCTTCTGAGCTGGTGCCAGGACAGGACAGGAGCAGGAATCTGGGGCAGAGGCCGAGGACCGTCAGAAGTGGGCTGGACTGAGGGTCACGTCCTGGGCAGGACTGGGAGGCAGGGCCCCTCCCGCAGTCGCCTCAGTTGTCCCGTCCATACAGTGTGTGGTGGGGGAGCTGGAGCATTTCTTCAGGTCCTGTCCCTGCCCCTCTAGACCGTGCGAGTCCAGGAAGCCATCGAGGTACAGGGATCCAGCTTCACCTGTTCACCCACCCAGCTAGCCCCCCCAAGGGCCCCTCCCAATGCCTGTGGCTGTCACTGAGGGGGACTTGAGTGCCTCTGTCCACCACAGCTCAATCCCCTGTCCCCACCCCAGGGGAGGCATCTGTGGGGATTGGGGGCTGCCAGGGGCAGAGGGAGCACCTAGGGGTAGGGGGCCCTGCAGGGAGACCCTGAGGCGGGGAGGGGGAGGGCAGCAAGCGAGCCTGGCTCAGCAATGTCCCGATAAGCATGACCTTAGGCGAGTCCCACCACCTGGCCTCTTCCAGCGCTGAGGCCCCTGCTGTCCCATCTGTCCCAGCTACAAGGTCATAGGGGGTACAGTCACACACAGCTAGGTGCACACCCCAGCTATGCCGCCGCCAGGCTGTGTGGCCTTGCGCAAGTCACTTCACTTCTCTGAGTCTTAGTATCCTTACCGGGAAAGTGGCTGGTTCTGGCCCAAGGGTGGGGCCGCAGAGCCTGGAGCAGAAGAGGGCAGGTCTGCAGCCACCTCCCGGACCACAGACCTCAGGAGGCCCTACTGTGTACGACAGCAGACTGGATGTGGCTGCTGTCCATGGCATCCCACAGCCAGGCCAGAGTGCATTCGTCAGCCCCATTTTACAGGTGGGAACATGGAGGCTCAGAGAAGCAGTGTGATTTTCCCAAGAGGTGAGACCAGGTTTCCAACCCATAGGTCAGTGGGAAGGAGGGCCAACCATGGGCCACTGTCCCCCAACCTCAGGCCCAGGGGCCCCCCAGGCTCCATCTGGCCTGGCCCAGGCTGGACTCCAGGACCCTTGGAGGAAGGAAGTCCAGATACTTCTCAGATGCTGGGAATTGGTTCCTTCTCCAGTTGGTTCCTTCTCCAATTGTTTCCTTCTCCTGGCACAGCCAGGCCCTTCAAAATCCATTGTACAGACAGGTAGCCCGAGGCTGGGGCGGAGACTCGGGGAGCCAAAGTGTGTCTGTCACCGAAGACGAGTGGGCGGGCCACACCAGGGGCAAGAATGGCTGCTTGAGTGGTTCCCACCCGGCGAGGGGCGCACACAGCCCCACACCCACACTGATGCTCACAGTCACCCCTCTGAGGCCCCAGGTAAAAGCAAAAGCAGGGCTCAGGGACCCGTTTCCTCCAGCCCTGGGTGGGGAGGAGTGTCAGGCCCCTACAGGTTAGTCCTCTGCTTTCTGGAGGCAAGAGACCTGAGACCAAGAGCTTCAGAACTGACTGTGATGTCCCTCCAGGCTGTAACCACGTACACACACACACACGCACACAGGTGCGCCAGGTTCACACCTGCCCACCCTTGCACCACAGGTGTGTCGGCCGGGCCGCGCTGAGTTGCGTGCCTGCTCTTGTGCGTGTGGACGCTGGGCAGCTAGCATAACCCTGCGAATGCCCACCGCGGTTGTTGGATGGGCGGAGGGCTGGACATGAGGCACTCAGAAGCAAGGCTTGACGGGATGGGCCCAGGAAGCGCCTCCCCGCCCCATGGCAGTTCAAGTGCATTGTTACACACAAGGTTGTAATTAAACACTGGAGCACCATCAGACTTCCCAGCACGGTGCCCAATGAGTTAATTACCAGAACACCAGACCCCTGGGTTTGTGTCCTCATTCCTGAGTGAGGAGTGGTGGCCCTGAGCCTTCATGTCGGGGAGATGTTGGGGGCCAGGATGTGACCGCAGCAGACCAGCTCTCACCCCGCGGCCCTCTGCAGGCCCCCCTCCAACTCTGTCGGCATTCTACCACCCTCCTGAGCAGAAGTGGGGGTCCTCCTGGCCCACTCCTCACCACCCCCACCTCCCCAGCTGCTCCAGACTCAACTCCATGAGTTCCAGACACGAATCCCCACCGGGCCTCTGCTCATTGTCCTCTCGCACCCTGACCCTCTACCCTGAGGCCTGCCCACTCCACCCGAAAGTGCCCAGAGGCAGCCACGTGGGTCTCCTGCTGCACCGTCCCTCCCACCCCCCTTAGCCAGACTCCTGGCTGGCCCTGCCCTGAGTGCTCTGCCCTGCTGGCTGCTCCTGGGTGGGACCCACCCTCAGGGCTCACTCCCACAGAAGCGGGAAAACCGAGGCCCAGAGAATGGAAGGAGCCTCTCACAGGGGGGTGGGGACAACTCAGCCCTCGTTTTCTCTCAGCTTGTCTGGTACGTGCACACACATGTGCAAAGGAGGGCTGGTTGCAGTGGGTGTGTAGCACTGTTGGGTGTGGCCAGAATCGGTGGTGGCATGTGGGCTGTGGGTGTGACGGCCTCTGTGTCTAAATGCTTCTGACGGGATTGTACATAACATCAAAGACACCATATTAATCAATCAATCAATCAATCAATCAATCAATTGATTAATTCAGCAAAGCTGTGTTGAGCACTGCTATGCGCCAGGCCCTGGGGATCCAGCAGTGACCAGATCCAGTCCCGCCATCATGAGGCTTTCATTCTGGGGGTGCAAAACTGACAATATACAGGCAAACCCTGACTGGCCATGTGTGAGCAAGAATGCAGGAGGGGGAGGGATGGCAAGTCATGTGGGGAAGTCTGGGAGGCCCCCCCTGCAAAACCAAGACCTCAGGTAGATGAGGGCGCCAAGCAACTATGCCAGGAAAGAAACATTCCAGGCAAGGAATAGCAAGTGCAAACGCCCTGAGGCAGGGGCATGTCTGCCTTGTTTGAAAACAGCAGAGAGGCTGGCGTTGCTGGAGCAGAGCGAGGGGGCCACAGGAGACTGAGGGCATCTTCCTCCGATGGGGCAGCCACAGCTCCCGGCCACTAAAGGCCAGGCTGCTGGAGCATGGGGACTGATCAGGCTGGCAGGTCCCAGGTGTCCTGAGTGCCAGCTGCACCAGGCTGTCTGCCATCTTCAGAGACCCTTCTGGTTTGGTGACTGTCCTCCCCCTCCCTGTCACCATGGGACCGGCAGGGAAATGAGGGTGGGCAGCCAATAGTCCTCAGAGTCTATGCGGCTCAGCATAGACTGAGGGAAACCAAAGGGAAACTGAGGCACAGAGAGCATAAGGACCTCCAGACCCTTCAGACCCTTGGGACGAGCTGTTGGGACCACCTTAAGTCTCCTGCCTCCCTGACCATGTGTGTACAGGTAGAGTAGGTGGGCATGGGGGCCACATGGCGGGCAGGTGGCCAGGCCACTGGGGTGTATTTGTGTGGGAAAACCAGGCCAGAGCACCAGTCAGAGCTAAAGGCCTCGTGTGGCCCTCTGGGCTTCCAGAGAGAGCCTGCCCTTCCCCTAAGATGCTGTAGTGCACCTGGGCCAGACTGGGTCCCCACCTCTCCCCGTCCTGTCCCCCCCCATCTCGTGACAAAAAGAAACCTGGGCAGGGGCCTGTATCCCACCCTGGACTCGCCCTGCCCTAGCCCCCGAGGAACAATTTACCTTTCAGAGCCGGTCCAAGATATTAATTAAGATAAATCTGCCTCAATTTTGAGATTCTCTTATCATGTAATTTATCAAAATTATGTTAATTATTTCTGTAGGGCAGCAAAATTATTACCTCTTTTGTGTCTGATTTGTATTAATATTCATAATTTAATAATTCAGCATCCTGGCCATCTGGTCCGGGATCAAGTTCCCTTCCCTCCTTCGGTCCCGGCCAAAGCGTCCCCACCACGCCGTCGGGTGTCCCCGGGGCCCGGCCCACCCAGTCCCCGCGCGTCCGGCCGTCCCCCCAGGGCAGCCCTTGCTGCTGCCCCGGGCCTGCCCGCCCGGCAGCCCCGCGCCGCCAGCCCGCGGCGCCCACAGGCTGGAGCACAGGTACGCACACCGTCACCACCCCCGCTTGGCAGGTGAGCGAAGCTGAATTGACATTTTCCACACTTTGTGAGTTTTACACTGTAATTTGACATAATTAATGCCTACATTACTGCTGATAATTTAGCTAGTTAATTAAACTCGGAGGAGATAATTAAGGAAAGGCTACTGCTTGGATTGCTAATTGTTTTTGTCATTATTTCAGGGGGCCGACAGCTGCCGGCTGAGTCATCCTGTTTTGTCAGCTGACGGGTCATGTGACACCGGGGTCCCCTGGGGTCCCCCACTTCCAGGGAGGGAGGCGTGCAGCCGGCTACCTGGCTGCTGCCTGGAACCCCGCCAAGAGTGAGGCGCTACTGGCTGGCCCGGCCCCTCCTCCTCCCCCTCCTCTCCCTTCACCTCCTCCCCTCTCCCTCTTTTCTCTACCCCTTCCTCCCCCACACCCTCCTTGACCTCTCTCCCCCTCCTCCTCCTGCTCCTCCCTCTCCTCCCCCTCCTTTCTCCTCCCCTACTTACTCCATGCCTTCCCCTCCTCCTCCCCATCCCCCTTCCGCCCCCTCCTCCCCTCCCTATCCTCTCTTCCTCACCCCTCCTTTGGTGAGCTCCTCCTGAGAGCCCTGGCCTGGGTCACGCGAAGGTCAGCCTGAGCAAGCTGAAGGAGGAGAAAGCCCTCCCAGCCCCACATCCAACCAGGGGGTGAAGTGCTCCTGGCTACACCCCAGCCTCCCACAGTGGTTGGATGGGCAGTAGGACTTCCTGGGCTGCTAGGTTATCCCTCATCACAGAGAGGGCCAGGGCAGGGAAAGGCCGGGACCCTGATCCTGCAGACCTCGGATGCCGCCAGGTGGCAGGCTGAGCCCCCCCATGCCTGCCACGGGGCTGCCGTCCCTGGGGCCAGCCATCAGCCGCTGCCAGCAGCACCCCCCACCCACAAGGCCAGCCCTGCAGGCCGCACAGTATGGAGTGTGCCGTTATCATGTGTCTCCACTTCCTGGCGAGGACACCACATAACGGAGCCGACGCAGGCCCCGTGGGGGCGGGGGGGGAGGGCAGCATCAGGCCAGTGGCCAAGCCCAGGGGCTGCACTGTCCTGGACAGGCCAGAAAGCGGGTCAGGGGCAGCTCCTTGCCTCCAAGGAGCTCCTGGTCCCATGTGGGGCTTGGGACTCATGATGCCACAGCAGCCAGCTTGGGACCATGAGGGGAGATGAAGCTGCCTACTGGAGACGGGCGGGGCAGATGCAGGGAAGGGGCCTGGGACTTTGTCGATGTCCTATGGTCAGTGAGCCCTGACTTAGCCAGTCTAGAAACTTCTTACATGGAGACCTCCCGTTCTGGTGGATAACAAACCAGAATTGTTTGGGTTTCTCAGACCTGAATGTTCTGAGAGCCCAGCGAGCCCCCTACTGGGTGCCTTTCTCCTCCCCTGCAGGTCCCCCCACCCCCCACCCCCCCGCTCCTGTATCTATGGGGTGGTGTCTCAGGTAATCCTACCAGCCGCTTCACTTCGTGGGAGGCTCGCAGGTAGGCTAGAAAGTCCGCTTTCTCCTGCCAATACCTGTCCTTCCTTCTCACCCCCCTCAAGAGCTTCCCTCTCCCCAGGAGAGCTGGCTCTCCACCGCGGCTCCCAGGCTCCCACCCAGGGAAGGCTCCTTCAGTGTCTGGCTGGGGACCCAAGTGCCCACCTCACAGGTCCCTCATGTCTTCCTGCAGCTTTCACGCCGGCCGCCAGCCACCAGGCCCTCCTCTCCTGAACAACTCCCAGAGCTACAGAAAGCAGTCCACACATCCTGATCCTGTTTTCTCCTGCATTCCCAGCCCTGACAAATTGTGGTCTGGGACTCGGGTCCCTGGGGGTCAGCTGCGTATCATTGCTGTGGGTCCCTCCCAGTGACTGGCTTCCCAGTTGGGAGGGCTGGCTGCCGCTGCCATCTACCGTTGTGTCTTATAGCGCCCCCAGTCCTGGGGCCAAACCTTATCAGCTAGGACGCTTTCATCCACAAATACCAGAAAGCCTGAGAAAAAGGTTAAGCACAAAGGGGATTGTTATCCCAGATGTAGTTTCCCCAAAACTTTGTGTCCGTCCAGAACCTCAGAGTGCACAGACCACAGAGTCTGCAGATGACCAGGGTGAGACGAGGTCCTTGAGGTGGGGCCCGAGCCAGTGTGCCTGGCGTCCTTATAAAAAGGGGTCATTTAGACACAGACACACACGCAGAGGGGAGGCCACATGCCCACGGAGGCAGACAGGAGTGATGTGGCCACAGGCCCAGGACCGCCCAGCACTGACAGAAGCCACCAGAAGTCAGGAGAGGCCCTGATGCTCTCGCCCCACAGCCTCAGAAGCAAACAGCCTTGCTTACTCCTTGATTTCAGACTTCCAGCCTCTGGGACTGTGGGGACATGGATTTCTGTTCTGTTAAGACACCAAGTATGTGATACTTCGTTGTGACAGCCCAAGGGGCACATATATCTTAAGATAAGAAATCCAGAGGATAAAGAGGTTTTAGGACTGACTAATTGAGTGGGTCACTCACTAATGTCAGCAAAGACCCATGTGTCTTCATTAGTTCTGCTCTGCCATCCTCAGCACGGCAGTCATATTCCCCCTCATGGTCACAAAGTAGCTGCTGCAGCACCATGCATCCCAAGTAGGGATGATGTACAGCAGAGAAGAGGGTATGCCTTCCTGGTGCCCTCAAATCAGGGATGTGTGTGGATGGCCATGATTGGCTTGCACTAAGGATGGCTCATTTCCTAGGTTGGGGAGGGGGCACATCTGAACAAAATGGGAAAAAGCTGCCGTGTCTGCCTGGGTGCAATCTGGGGCCCCAGGAGTGAGTGGCAAACGGGATTGCAACAGAGGCAGGCTGCAGGGAAGTCGTGGGGCCTGGGAGTGGCGCATGGGGAAGGACGGGTCCTGTGAGGTGGCCGGACTGCTGACCCTCAGCCCTGCGTGCGGCAGCCTGGCCAGTGCAGCGCTCTGGATCTGGCCGCCCCCACCCCTGCACAGCCTGGGCGCTGGGCTCCCAGCATCACCCTCAGCTGCCTAGAGGGAATTACCTACCGGGTCACATGTATGTGTCTTTGACTCACCCCTTTAGGACCCACAGTCCAGGTGGGGCCACACCTGACAGAGGCTGCTAACTATGCCATGCATTGTGGGGTGAGCTGTGTCTCCCGAAATGTCGTATACACGTCCCGACCCCGGGACCCGCCAACCCCCTGTGTCCCGACTCTGGGGCCCACGAACCTGACCTTGCTTGGAAGTAGGGACCCTGCAGATGTGATGGCTAAGTTGAGGTCACACTGGACCAGGGTGGGCCACAGTCCAGGGACTGGTGACCTCACAGAAGAGGGGAACATGGACACGCATGCAGGGAGGAGGCCACGTGGCTGCAGAGGAAGTGGTTGGAGTCCCGTGGCCACTGGCCCAGGATAGCCGGCAGCCACCAGAGCTGGACGAGGCAAGAGGGACCCTCCCCTGGAGCCCTGGGAGGGAGCATGGCCCCGACACCTCGGCCCTCGGCCTCGGAACCGGCAGCGAGTCAACTTTGCTTGTCTGACAGCCCAGCTCTGCTCTGTTCCGCGTCCTCAGGACGCTCAGAACCCAAACCCCTCACCCCTGCCTCCTGTGGTGCAGAGGCTAGGGCTGGCCCTGTACCCCCGGAGCCTCGCACTCTGACCCCAGCCCCCATGCCGGGCACCAACCCCCACCCACCGATGCAGTCACCCCTTTCTAGAAAGTTCTCCCTCAAAAACAAATGAGAACAGAAATTGCCCATATGGAAATATAATGTTGTTAAAACCACTGATTAAGTTTTACACAACCGTGTGAGAGCAAACGGAAAGGTTTTAGCTTTTTAATTTAAGAAAAGAGGAATATGATATAATTTCAATTTGTGATAAGATAAGATGTTCTCGATATTGCGGCTTCAATTGGATTACATCCTAATGTACTTTGTAAAGTGTCAGGCCAGCTGCAGATTAAGGTGTGTGTGTGATATTCTTTATTAACAATGTAATGGGCCACGTTTGCTCTGTCCGTCTTCATCAGTGTTCTGGCCCACCTGGGAGACCTCGTGAGCGTAGAATCTGAAACCCTGGCCTTGGGGCAGGAGGGCCCGGAGGCCACCCCCAGGGGGACCAGCACAATGGCAGGGACCCGGGGAGGCAAGGGAGAGGGGCCCAGGGATGGAAGGCCCCAAGGGCAAAGCTCTAGCTTGTGGGAGCCAAAGCAGCCTTAGAGGGAGGGAGGCCCCAGCCTGCAGGAGGAAGGGTGCAAGGTCTGTGGCGCAGCAGGTGGGAGGAGAGGTGAGGCCCCAGCGCTCCGGCTGCAGCCCTGCCATTGGGGTAGGGGCTTGCTGGACCCCGGGGACGTGACCCACCATCACAAACACAGCCCACAAGCACAGTTCTGGGCGCCTGCAGCTCCAGGATGCCCTGAGACCCCCTATGGGGGCTTGATGACCCTCCAGCAGAACGCACAGTCCTAGGCCGGAAGCGAGCGCAGGCAGGAGGCCCTCCCAGGGCAGGACGGGCCTTGGGGGGAGGCAGGCAGGCATGGGCTCGGTTCTGGCCTCTGTGCCGGCTCCAGCACAGCCGACTGCTGGGCAAGCAGGGCCCCCTCCGTGGACACACAAGGGGAGGGGGGAGGCAGCCGGTCCTGCAGCTGGGGGGCCAGGAGGGACGTGGGTGGGAGGGAGGGACCCAGCTCAGACCCAGGAGGCAGCGCATGGAGACCTGAGCTGCCCTTTCTTCCCGGGCCCCAGAGACACGAGGGGGAGATGAAGTCCACACAGAGAGGCCACACACATTCATGGAGTGACAGTGGCTCCCGCCCAGACCCTGACAGACGGGGTCCCTGCACCTGCATCCACACAGATCAAGGGCACCAGAATCCAGGGCCTGCCACTCCTGACATGTGACCCTGGGCACTCCTCCGTGACCCAGTTTCCCCTCTTGTCAAAGGACAGAGTGCTGGCTAACACTCCCCGGTTTCTGTGGAGGCCAGCGTCCCAGGTGGCCCCCAGGACCCCCCCTGCTAGCCCTGCCCCCAAGGACAGCCCTGCCGCCCCGTCCCCCTCCAGCCTCTGTCCTTGCTGTGTGACCTGGGGAAGGCCCTTGCCCTCTCTGGGCCTTGATCCCCTTCTCTAGAATGGGAGGGGGTCGCAGGAGCTGAGGTGCCATCCACAGGAAGGGCCAAGGCAGTCTCACCCGTCACAGACAGAGACCCCCATCCAGGGGCTCCACCCAGGGCAAGGACTGAGGGAGGAGGGTTGGGTCTAGTTGGTGGAGATTGCAGGGGTGAGGCGTGGCCTCAGCCGTTATTTAGAGCTGTACGTGAAGCCTGTATTCCTGGCAGGGGGCTGTGTAGGACGGGGTTGCCGAGTGAGCCCCTCTCTGGCATTCCTGGGCCTCCGGTCCCCTGAACACTGTGCAGACCCTTACGTGGGGAGAGGGCTTAGGCTGGGGATGGGGTTCCGGCTCCCTCTCTGGGCCTGGGAGACTGTGATGCCCCAGAAAATCCCCCCAGAGACCTTGCACCCCAGATCCCGCATCCCTCCACTTCCCTGGCGCCTGCTGGTGGGCGCTCTGCTTAGCGCAGCACTGACTCTCCCAGGCCAGGGGTGAGGGTCAGGGGGGCCAGCCATGACCACGCCCAGGGCCGGCACCATTGTTTCTGTGGCACAGGAGAGAAAATTGAGGCCCGGAAAGGCTGCTGGCTGGTCCCATGTCACCACTTAAGACACAGGTTTTGTACATTGACTCAGCAAACATTTGCTGCACTCCTACCATGTTCTGGGTGCTGGGGACACAGTGGTGCCAGGGACAGACGAGCTCCCTGACTTGGGGAAAGGCCGTCTTAGGGAACACAAAACCAATACCTAAGTCCGGAAGGTGACTTCCAAGTGAGAAAACCTGCCGGGGTGGTGGGCAGAGAGCCAGGGCTCAGGAAACCTCTCTGAGGAAGACACGGCTAAGCAGATGCCGAAAAATAAGGAGTCAGCCTTGTGGGGGGTGGGGTTCCAGACGGAGGCACCAGCCCATGCAAAGGCCCTGTGGTGTGTGTCTGCTTGGAGCCCAGGGAACAGAAGGAACAGGGAAGGGGCCGTGGGAAGCCATCCTAAGCCCCGCCTTCCCTGGTGGGCAGGGCAGACAGTAGCCCTGCCCCACACTCCACACCTGCTCCTCCAGGTGGAGCTACGCTGGCCGACTCCCCTCCCTGCGATCCTCCAAATTTCTGTCCTTTATGTCCTTTGACATCATGCGTGTGGTGAGTGTGAGGAGGGGTACAGCCCAGGGAACGGCACACCCTAATAGCCCCCCACGAAGACATCCCCCTCCCTAACTCTACTTATGGGAACCCCAGTGTTTCTGGGCCCTGTGTGGGGAGAGAAAGGCCCAGACACACAGGGCGCCTCCTGTATGCAGACGGCACAGCCTTGGGAACCACACAGCTGATGTGGGCTTGCATCTGGCTTGTTAGCTGTGCCTTCTGGAACCTCCTAGTCAGGGGTCCCTGGGGGTGGAGCCTGGGCAGGTCCTGGATCCAAGCTGGGGTGGGCAGCGGTGAAGGTGCCCCACCTGCACCTGGGGGCACCCACCCCAGGGCTCCCCTCCTGCTCTGCCCGCTGACTAAATGGACACTGCAGGACCCAGTGACCCTGTGTCCCCAACGTCGTGTGCATGCGTGTCCTGCCATGACGGTGTTCACCGGCTCTGCGGGCACCGGGGCTCCACCAGCAGGGCTCTGTCGCTAAGCACCAACCTGTGCCCAGCTGGCACCCCAGGGAGCACCGTGGTGAGGGGTGCACCCTCACCCCGATGGGACACCTGGGGCACGTGTCCCCAGATGCCCCCTGCACTGTCCTGGGTGGGACCGGATGCCCTCCATGGAATCCCCATCTCGAAGACTCCACACCCACCCCACCCCACCAGGGGCGCCCAGACCCTCATGGAAGGGTCCTAGGCTCCAGGTCCAGGCCCCACCTAACTTGCTGTGTAGCTTCAGGAGGGTCCCATGGCCTCTCTCAGCCGATTTGCTTGTCTATAAAACACAGCTTCTCCCGGGCACCGGCTGCCCCGTCCCTGCTGGGTGGCCCTCTGCCTCCCCCTGGTGGTAAAGAGGCCACACTGCCACTGGCCCAGGAAGCAAGCCTGGGAGGACCTGGCTGGTGCCCCTGGGGTGAGCTGGGGGACCGGCCAGAGCCTTCAAGACCACCTTCCACCACCCAGCCCTCCAGCCCCTCCAGCGGGGGTCCCCCTGGGATGGGAGGGCAAGTGGGAGGCCTCCCGGCTGCTCTGCCACCACCATTCGTCCAGAAGCGCCCCCATGGCCCTGTCCATCCTCACAGCCCACTTGCAGCCGAGATGTCGGTCATCAAAACTCAGAGAGGCAGGGCCTTGCCAGAGGCCACAGAGCTGAGCCTTCCTGCACCATCTCTGTACCAGGTAGCCGCCCTCCTGTCCCATGTCACACTTCAACCTCAAGTCCCAAGAGTCCCTGGCTGAGACCCACCAGAGCCCTGTAAAGGCACAGGATGAGTGGGAGCTTGGTGGAGCCCCAGCACAGCCAGGGTCTCCTGCTCTGTCCTTACTGGGGCCCGTGGGGTGTCGACCCTGTCTGTTACCAAGCCGGGGAGCGTCGGTGCTATGGCGGTGCCGAGGGCCTGCCAGGACCGCCCGGTGGGCTCCCGCGGTGGCTGGAGACAGAACAGAGACACGCCAACTCACAAACGGGGAGACTGAGGCCCAAAGGAGAAGTTACTCTCCCAGCCACCCTGGTGCGGGCAGTGCTGGGCAAGGACTCTGGGTGAGGTGCCCCCCCTTTGGCCTTCTCTGCCTCGACTGCCTTCTCTCCACCGGAGGTCTGGAAGGGCAGTGAGCCCCACTGGGCCTGGGGCAACGATCCTTCATCCCAGGGCATAGCTCACCTCCACCCTAAAGGCCAAGGTCACAGACCTGGAACTTTGGAGATGGTGTGTGGGGCCCACACCCGAGTGCAGCCAGCACAGACCCGCCTTGTGGCCGGGTCCTGTCCGCACAGCCAGGCCAGGAAGCAGCTAAAACGCCCATCTCTGAGGGTCCAGGCCAATCCAGGGAGGGTCAGCACCAGCTCAAGGCCACAGACACGTCCACACTGGCGCAGAACTGGACACTGGCCACGCCCTCCAAGCCAGATGCCAGGCCACCCAGGAGCCCATGGTAAACAGGAGAGGGACCCAGGCCACATGGTCAGTTTCTTTATTGAGGCACTCAGACTCCACCCCCACGTTCCCACCCTCACGGTGCCCACCCTGCCTGGGTCAAGGGCAAGGGTGCCAGGCAGCTCACTCGGGGGTCCTGCTTCTGCCCTTCAGGGACCAGATCCTGGACAAGCGGAACTTGGGCTTCTTCCTCTGGTCCCCACTGCTTCTGTGGAGGTCTAGGGGGACAGACACGGAGGACACTGCCCCTGCTGAGAATGTCCTTCCCACCCACCAGAGCCCTCCCTGGGCCCCTGGAGCCTATAGGAAGCCAGGCCCTCCACCCTCCCTTGTGGGAACCACCTATGTGCTGGCCCTTAGAGCCCCCACCGGGACCGGGCACCACCCTCGCCCCGACCACAGGATCAGGAGCTGATGGGTGGCTCCTCTGAGTGATGGGAAGCTTGCTCCCTTCCAGGGAGCCTTCTGTCCTAAGGCCGCACCTGCCATACGGAGCCTGGCACCCACCCCATGGAGGCCCGGCCCGACCGCTCCCACACCCGCCCTGGCCCCGCAGTTACCCAGATTCTGGATCATGTTCTGTAGCATCTCATCTTCCTCTTGCTCTCTGAAACAGGGGCGGCATGGCGGTGAGGGCAGCCTGCCCTCGAGAGGAGGACACCGGGCTGTCCGACTCACACCCGAGCGCCGAGCCCTCTGACATCTATGTCAGTTGCTCTCCCACCTGCCTACCCTCTGGGTGCAGACCCGCATCGGTGACGTGAGGACAGAGCCCTGGAGGACCTGGGCCAGGGCTCCCTCAAGCTCATAGAGTAACATGTTTAAGAACCTTGGCCACTGACTTCGTGGCCTCAACAGGCCTCTCCTTCCCACATGGGGACAGAAACGCCCCTTGGGGATGGTCACGAAGCTGGTGGCCCAGGGCAGCATCGGGAGACACAGGTGGCAGTGTGTAATTAAATAAAAATAAAACGTAAATTTCTTTCCTCGGTCGCGTGGGTCACAGAAGTGCCTAGGAGCTGCCCGTGGCTGCCCCAGTGAGCCACTCGCAGAACAGAATGCTTCCATCCATGCAAACCCCTGAGGGTCAGGGAACACGGGGCTCGAGGGGCTCTGTCAGGAAGAGCCTCAAAGTCGGGCTGCCTAGGCTGAGTCTGCCCTGGCCTCAGGGCCCCCACCTGCAGTTGCACACGGCGGGATCCGGCTGATAGGGCGGGGGAGGGGTGGGGGTCCTGGCACCTGTCACCTGGGCCCCAAGGCCCCGCCCTCACCTGAGCCGGTCCTCCTCCAGGACATCCACGATGCTGCTGCGGTCGTCCACCGTGTTCACATACTGGCTCAGCAGATCCTGCTCCCGCTGCCGGTCCTGAGGTGACTTCAGACCCTCTGCAGGGACAGCCTGCCTTCAGCAGTGCCCAGCTGTCCCAACCTGCTCAGGGACACAGTGCCCCCACTCCTCCCGGCCAGGCTCCTCCACTGGAGTGGGGGGGGTTGGGGGCAATGGGGACAGAGTCTGCCCTTCTGCAGTGAACTCCTGGCAATGCTGGACAGATGGAGGGAGGGACGGACGGATGGGTAGATGGATGGATGGACGGATGGATGGGTGGACAGATGGATGAGTGGATGGACAACAAGATCAGAGACCGAGTGCTGCTGCCCCTGCCCCACAGCAAGGAGAGTCAGAGCCGGGACCCCCGGGACCTGAGCCCCAGCCCCAGGCCCTCGGCCACGCCATCCACAATGCCAACAGGCCACGCTTGTGTGCACCCACGTATTAGCTCACTTAATCACTGCAGCTGAAGGGGTTGGAGGCTAGCATCCCCACTTTACAAGCACAGACAGGTTGAGTGCCCTGGCCAAGGACACACAGCCAGGAGTATAGAGGAGCTAAGACTTGACCCTGGGCTCCAGAGCATGTGCCATGACCACAACCCATCAACCTTCCCCCGGGAGCAGGCAGCCAGCCGGAGGCAGGCGGCCGGAAGGGCCTGGGAAGCCCACAGCCAGGCCCACCCCCCGGACTGAGCACCACCCCAGGTGGCCGGGGCTCCCAGCGGCCGGAGGGACGCACCGGGCTTGGCCATCAGCCGACGCAGCTCCCCAGCCAGGTCCAACTGCTGCTCCGCCAGGCGCTGGTCCTTGGCCCTGCCGAGTTTGACGCAGGCATGAGGCCCGGCCTGCCTGGCTGGCCTCCCCAGTGCCTGAGCCCAGCCCGCACCAAAAGGAAGTGGCTGTCCAGGAGAGGGCCCTTCCGGAAGGGTGGAAGGGCCACAGCCCTCACCTATATACCAGCTCCGACTCCTGCCTCAGCAACAGCTGCTTCTCATGAATGAGCTGGAACCACTCCACCATGAGCACATCCTCCGAGGCATCTGGGGTGGGGGGTTCGGGATGGGTCAGGCCAGGGCTCATGAGACAGGGCGGCCCGGCCCAGGGCAGCCTGGGGACCGGGATGGGTCAGGCCGGGACTCGCGGGAGGGGGTGGCCCTGCCCAGGGCAGCCTGTATGCCTGGCTCACCCCCCTCGGCCGCACGCAGACGTTTCTCCAGCTCCACGCCCCTGAGCTCCAGGGTGTCCAGCTGCCTCTCGATGTCCTGCATCTGCTTCTGGATCTCCCAGGGCACGTAGTCAGCGGGTGGCTGGATATGAAGGGGTACTGAGGGGCGGTCGGAGAGCCCAGGCCGTGTCTCAGCCCACCCACACCCTGGCCCACTCACCATGATGGTGTTGGTCACTCGCTTGCCAGGTGCAGTGGGGCCACTGGCCAAACCCAAGGGCCTCCCTGGAGAAGGGAAGACAAGTCTCTTAGACCTGGGGGAGCTGGGGCCCCATGTGCCCCGGATGTGGCCTGGAAGGGGACCTGGCCCCCAGCTGCCAGACCAGCCCACCCCCCCACTGGGGATGCCCCCACCCCACCCAGCAGGCCACGAGAAGTACCCGCTGGTGCCGCAGATGGGTGCAGGCACCATGGCAGACCCGGGCCCCAGCCGCCCCCACATCAGCACCCGGACACCACATCCGGGAAAAGCTGCCAAGAGTGACACTCCATCATCGCCAGGTGAGTCAAGGGCCGGGAGGACCCAGGGCCTCTGTGCAGTCGGCACCCGCAGGGAGGCACTGGGGGCTGAGTCCTGCGGGCCCCGCCACGCCTCACCTCTGCAGAGCTCAGAGCTGCAGGCGTGCCCCAGGCTGCTGCCTTCCCTCCGTTCTGCACCCCATGAGCTCCTCGTCACCCTGCAAACCCCACTAGACACTCCCTCCTCAGATGAGCCCCTTCCTCTGCATTCCACCCAGCATGGGGGCCGGTGTCTCCGGGCTGACCTGGTGGGTTGGGGGCAGGGGGCTTCTCTTTCTCCTTCCAGCTCCGGGCTAAGGCTTCCTGCTCTGGGGGCTCAGGGTGAAGCCAGTCTCCAGAAACGTCCAGGCTGGCAGGGACAGCCAGCTTCCTGCGGCGGCTCGGGGACGGGGATAGGGAGGGGGATGTGGCTGCCGAGGGCAGGGGACACGGTCACATGACAAGCCAGCAGTCTCATTACCCTCCCCCCTACCGCTTCCCTGACCCAGGGCCAACACGGGGTCAGTCCTCATATCCCTGTGCCCATGTCCACCCAGGGAGGGCAGGGTCTGCACCATCGACAGCAAAGGGGCAAATGAGCCCAGTGGGCTGGAGACACACTCAAGATCATGCAGGAGGTGACACAGGGGCTGGACGTGGGTCCAGGGGCAGCCGAGAGTGTGGGAACAGCCACACTGACACATGAGTACAAGTGTGAAGGCAGGCTCACGCACAGTCATGCACCATACGCGCATGGGCCGCCAGCCCAGACACCAGCTCCTCGCGCACCTGGGGCCCTGGGTTCCCGCCCAGCACTACCTGAGAGGCTGGGCCCAGTGCTCCCTGTGCTCCGTGTCCTCTCAGGCCCAAGGTGGGCCGGAGAAGTGCGGACGTGCCCCTTGGAGCTCCCAGGGACCTTCCCAGGTGCATTGCCCGTCCTGGGCTCTCCCAGGACCCGTGGCTCCTTCAGGTCTGGACCCCTAGACAGAGGGCAGGAGGTCGGCCGAGGGGGCCACGGGCCACCCCCCCAGACACTGGAGGCCAGAAAGGAGCCCATGGCACAGCTCTGGGCTCTGCACCCAACCGACTGTGACCCCCCCAGAGCACAGGTGTGTGCCCAGATCGGTGGGTGTGAGCACGTGCTCAGGTGCCCGCAGCCAATGCACCCCAGGGCCCAGGCACCCACCCAGGACCCCGGTGTGCTGCCTGCCCGTGGGCGCTCTACTAGGCATGGGGCGGCTGCTCTGTCCAGGTGACCCTGGACTGGTGCACATGACTGTCTGGCTGGGGCACCTGTGGCCTCATTCAGGGAAGGCTGTGGCAGCCTTTTCCTCCTGGTCCCAACCGAGCCACTTCCCCACTCTGGGCTCAGGTCCGACGGGCTCTCATCTCCTCGGCCGCCAAGGCTGGCTCAGGTGAGTGAGGGTCCCGGCCCCCAATGGACCCTCCCTGCAACTGTCCACCCTCCCAACTTTCCAGCTACATGAAGGGAATGCAGGCCGGTGTGACTGCCCCGCCCCCTCAGGTCGATGTGACTGTCCCCAACTCACTCAGGCTGGTGTGACCTGGCTTCTGCTACAGCAGAAAATTCCAGGCAGCCATGCACACACCCCTCGTGTGGGTGTGTCAGTCGGCCCCAGTGCTAGCCCTGGGACACGGGCTGCTGCCCAGGCTCCGTGAGTGCAAACCCACAAGCCCAGGTGCGGGTCCAGGTGTGCCCCTCCCCCCTGAGCCCTGCCCACCCCTCACCTCTCAGCAGGGTTTTTCTTCTCCACGGGTTTCAGGCGGGCCCTCCATCCCGCTGGCCCGTCCTCCTGGCCTTCCTGGGGGCTGGCACTCGGGCCTAGGTGATGGCAGGGATGCAGGTCATGGGGGGGTTCTGGGTACGGGGGTCTGCTGGGAAAGGCTGGTTCTCACCGGCCCCACTGCCGGCCCCCTTGGTGCCTGCAGAGCAGCCTGACCCGCGGGAAGGAGTCCGGTTGGGAATCGGGCTCGGGACTCAAGCCTGACCACCTGTGCTGTGTGTGCCCAGGGGAATCACTCCCCTCTCTGAGCCTCTACTTCCCCGGCTTCCAAATGGGTGAGGGCGTGGCCAGGTGAGGCCCATGGATGCCGAGCGAGCTGTGGTTTGCTGGCTGTACAGCTAAGCTGTGATGGCCAGTCCTCAGGCCTCCTTGGCTCCGAACAGAGCGGCTTTCATGATGGCGGCTCCGCCAAAGGAACGAGCTGGGCAAAGACCTTTGCACGAGGTGTTCCCTGAGCCCGACTCAGCACCGAGACGTCCAGGTGCCCACGAAAGAGCCAACTGCACCATTACCGCAGAAAAGCGGGTAGAGCAGCCCCAGGAATGTGGGGCCAGGAAACAAGCTGTCCAAAGGGCCTGCAGGAGGGTCCCCATGTCCAGGGGCCTCAGGACCCTCGGAGCACAGGGGCACCATCGTCGGGATGGACGTGATCGGGAACGGTGGATGCAAAGCCTTTTGGGAGACGGTGACCCCGTGACCAGGGCAGAGCAGAAGCATGGTAGCTGCCCGCCCACCGCCACTGCCACCGGGGACGCAGCGCTAACAGGCTGCGGGGGCAGGCCGGGTGAGGGGTGACCATCATGCCGCGTAATGCTGAGAGACATGTGCCACCACAGAATCGGAGTGAGGTGGCCCTGGGAGGGCGCAAGACTGGTGGGCGCCAAGGCGCAGCATGCATGATGGTGACGCTGACGTGAACCAGCAGACAGCAGGCCGGGGAGCACAGCAGCAGACCGGGCAAACCTGCGCACCGACCACCCCGCCCCGCCCCGCATCCGGGAGCTCTTACCCTTTGCCTGCGGGACCTCCAGCTTTAGCTTGGAGCCAGCACCCGCCTTGCCGACCCCTGAGGACACAGGTGAGCTCTTCGTGCCCGCCTGGGGTGGTGTGGATGCCCGTGAGGTGGTGCCCCCATTTAGGGGGGCTGGAGGCTCAGTACTTGAAGGGGGACTAAGGGCTTGGGGAGATGCCAGCTGTGACAGCTTGGCCAGTGGACTTGCTCGTGGCCCTTCTGTTCTGGTGTAGGATTTCAGAGCAGGGGAGGTGACAGGGGAGGGCCTATGGTGAGAGAGGAGGCATCAGGCACAGGTGGATCCAGGAACCCTTCCCTCTAGGACCCTCAGGCAGAAGCCCCTCAGCCTCCCCTGGCAGCTGGGTCCTAATACCCACCCTCCTAGGGAGACAGACAGCCCGTCCGAGAGACAGGCCAAGGGCACCCACTTCTGACACGTGTATATTGGCACCTGATTTTACCTTCCTGTCTAATTCTGGCAATAGCTGAGATTAAAATGCCCCAAAACACACCTCTCATGGGGCATGGGATGGGCCCCAGCCACAGCCCTGCCTTCCATCTACCTGCCTAGAAGCGCTGCCCAGAGCCGAGGGCCAGCCAGGCCTGCCTACCCCGCCTGCCCTCAGCAACAGGCGCAAGCCCCTCCACATGGCTGCCTGCCCATCACTGGGCCACCCCACAGCCCCTGGGGCGCACCTGTGTACAGGAAGTAGGGCTGCGGGTGCTCCCTCCAGCCGGGAGTGCTGCTCTGCACCCAGTTCTCTGAAGCCACTTGCTCTGCCCCTGCTCTCTGGGCCCAGGATGGCCAGGAGAGCTGGGCCCTGCCCTAGGCAGACAGCCGGACAGAGCCCCCCGCATGCAGAGCCCTCACATGGCCATGCAGCCTTGGCCCCCAGGTGCCCGGACACCCCAGGGCGGCAGCAGCAGGGGTGGGCTCGGCCTCCCTGAGCACCACCAGCTGACCCAGAGGGGCCAGGCAGCTCCAGGCCAGAATGCTCCCCCCACAATGAGGGGCAGCACGAGGCAGCGGGCACAGTGCCGGCAGCCAGCCTGGCATGCAGTCCCCTTACTCACTAGGTTACTGCCGTGTGCCGAATGGTGTCCCCCCCAAACTCAGGTCTACTCGGAAGCCCAGAGTGTGGCCTCATTTGGAAAGAATCTTTGCAGATGTAACCAAGGTTAGATGAGGTCATCCTGGATTAGGGCGGCCCTAAGTCCAGTGATGGGTGTCCTTATAAGAGACAGAAAGGTGGAAGACAGACACAGGGAAGAGGCGGGCTGGGTGGCCCTGGAGGCTGAGACAGAGGGTGTGGCCACAAGCTGTGAACACAGGGCCACCAGGAGCTGGAGGAGGCAGGAAGGACCCTTCCCGAGGGCCCTGGGGGGAGCGCCCACCTCAAGTTTAGCCTTCCAGCCTCAGGAACTGGGAGAGAACAATTTTGTGTGATGTGTGTCTGGTGTACAACACGGGCCAGGAGGCTGAGCTCCACCCAGGCCAGACACGATTCGGGGACTACTCACAGCCTCTGGTACCCCATCGGGTGTCCTCAGGGTGTGCCATGTAGCGGCCCCCAAGAGTGTGTCCACCATGCCCCCCTCCTGCCTACCTCCAGGCGCTTTGGGTCCCATCTCATTCTCCCATTTCCCACCTGAGGAAACAGGCCTGGAACCCTCCTTGGCTGCCCCAGCCCCCACCCACCTGCCAGGCTCCTGAGTGCCGGTGTCCCTGGGCCCTGGCAGGGCCTTTTGCAGGAAGCTCCGTGCCTGCTCCCTGCTGCTGTCCCCAGAAGTCACATCCGCGGGAGCTGGGGCCCTGCCAGCTGGGCCAAGGCAGGGGGCGGCTCCAGGCGTCTGGAAGAAATTCTCCCGGGCCTGCTGTGCCCTGGAGGCCGATGGGGGCCCGTCTGGGGTGTCTGCCAGGCCTGGAGATGCCGGGCCCAACCTGAGCTTGGTCTGGGGGGCTGCCACCTGGGGGATCACCCGGCCTTGTGGGGTGGCTGGGCAAGAGTCTGGGGCGATCGGGGTGGTGTCCTGTAGCAGTGAGGACCACCCTCTTGGGGAACTGTTGGCCACACGCATGCTGGCTTTGCCCCCCAGGGGGCCCGCTGAGGACTTGGCTGTGTGCACATGGGAGGAGTTGGTGGCTCGAGGGTCAGCTGTGGTGGGGGCGACACCTTTGGGAGTTGTGTTGGCATTGGGTCCTGTGTCTCTGTGCTCATTGGCCTCCAGGGCCTTCCCCGGGGTTCTGGGCGGCTTGGAGTCCGAGGGGCCGGCCCTTGGCTGTCGGGGGGCCAGGACCTGCCACGTGGGCCCTGCAGGGGCGGCTTCGGGGTGGTGGCTGGAGCAAACGAAGACGCCGGGCTCAGCAGTGGCCCTGTAGGCCCCCGAGTGCAGTGTGTTGGAGCACTGCTTACACCTGGTGCAGGCAGAGGAAGAGCCATAAGCAGGCTCCGGGCCGGCATGCACGCCTTCATTCACATACACTCCCAGGAGCGCACACTCGTGGATCCCCACATCTGCTCGTTCAACACACACCTCTCCTCACATGTGGTAACCACCTGAGTCACAGACTCCACGAGGACCCCGGATACCCAGAAAGGGTCTCTGCCTGTCAGCACACACGCACATGTGCACAGAGGCACATGTGTACACACTTGTGCATACGTGCCCAGGCACACACAGGTGCTTACAAATGCGTTTGCATGTACGTGCACACACATGTGCAGACACACACGCATACTCACAAATGTGCATGTACATGCACTTACGTGTGTACAGGAGCATACCCATATTGGCAAATGCACACGTGTGTGCACACATATGCACAGGGACACACAAATGTGCATGTATGTACATGAACACACATGTATAGGTACACACATGCTCGCAAATGCATACGTGTGCACATGCAGACATGTGTACAGGCAAACACGCTCACAAGTGCACACGTGTGTACACACTCACACATGCACCGGTGCACATGTGCGTACACTCGTGTACACACATGCAAGCGCACACATGTGCAGATGCACACAGGCTCGCAAATGTATACGCATGTACACACATACACAGATGCACACTCACAAATGCACACATGTACACATATGCATACATGCACAGGCACACACGCACACTTCCAAATGTACATGTGTGTCCACGCACGCACACATGCACAGCTGTGCACAGGTGCACACGTACTTGCAAATGCACACATACATGCATGCACGCACAGGCAAGCACACATGCATGCTCACAAATGTGCACGTGTACAGGCGTGCACACTCACGTGCACAGGTGCACACGCATGCACACTCACAGGACCCACCTGAAGCAGCTCCGGTGGTAGAGCTTCCCATCAGCCAGGTGTCGCTGAACAAGGTGCACGTGCTTGCCGCAGACCCCACAGGTGCTGCTGACGGAGCTGCCCGCTGAGGCCTGGCCCTTGGGAGGGGTGCCAGCTGACATTTCCAAGCCCCCACCACTGGCCAGGGCAGGTGGCGTGCCCACCCTCCCTCCTAACAGCTGCCACATCGGCAGACAAGAAGACCCCACTGTGCGGACCAGGGAGCTGAGCCCCCAAGGAGAGCTGCCCGCCAGGCACAGCCAGGATGGCCCACGCCCAGGCCGGCTGGACTCCCAAGTTCAGGGTCTGGGGCCAAGGAGAGGGGCTTTAGGGACCTGACCTAGAGGGTCTGGAGGAACAGGGGACAGATTCCAGCCCTCTTGCTGCCGCTGCCCGCCGCCCCCCCCCCAACCCTCCCCTCAGGGCAGCAATCCTAAGTCTGGGGCCGAATCCACTCCAGTCCCTCAGACAGCAGGGGGAGCCCAACTACAGGATGTCACTCATCCTCCGTCCGAACCCTGGACAGGCAGGAAGGACACACCCAAGGTTCTTTCCTGACCCACCTGGGAGGCGAGGCCAGAAATGGCTCAGGAGCCCAGAAAGGTGTGGATTCAAGGTCTAGCTCTGCTCGGCCTGCATGACCTTCCTGGGGCTATTTACCTATCTGTACAATGGGGATCATATCCCAACCCCACAGGATTGAAGGAGCTTGTGGAGCCAATCCCGGTGGGTTCCTGATAAACAGCAGCTGAGGCCGTGCCAGGGACCCAAGGGTCCCCCATCCCAGGTCCTCAGGGCATAAAGGTCACATTCAGTCCCAAGAGCCAGAAGGAAGGCAGGGCCAGGGTGCTTACAGTCTTTGGCAGGGGGCGCTCTGAGCTCCCATCCTTCCACTGGACAGCAGGCTTTGTGCTAGCTGGAGACAGCGGCTGACCCTGGGCTGGGGTGGGTGAGGGCCTGGCCGGCTGGGATGGGGTCTTCTTCCCAGACGGTTCCTCATCGGAGCCTGACGGGGGCCTCTTGATACCAGCCATGCCCCCAACTGGCACGAGACACAGGGGGTCAGGCCCTGAAAGCATCAGGGCCCCCCCTGCTCCGGGCCCCCTGCAGGTGCCAGAGCCCACCACGGGCCCTGCAGCTGGGGGTGCTGGGATGGGCAGCTCCTGCTGCTATGGGGCCTGGGAGGCGCAGCCCCAGCAACCACAAGTGCACATTCCCAGCAGGGCCTGGCCTCACCCACGCCCCTCCCCTCTGGCTCTGAGAGCCCTCATCCGGGGTCAGGAGAAACGGGACTTTTCTGTTTCTCCACAAAGTGGAAATATCAAGGCGGGGCTGGTCCTGTGCCCAGAGTTGTTCCGGGGATTCCTACGGCTGGACTAGGAATGTGGGGGGAGGGGAGGGGCTGAGCCTCAGGGTGCACAAAGCAGCCCGAATCAAGTCCCTTGGGCCCGGCCTCCACCCACCCACCCATCCTGCCTGGAGGCCCCACCCGGCCAGGGCCAGCCTGGTGTCTATAAGGCCAAATGTCAGGACCGAATGCGGGGGGGTGGGGACCTCTGGAGTCAGACCTGAGAACCCATCCTGGGGTCAGATTTGCGGGCACAGGCTCCAGGAGTGCAGATGGGCAAACTGAGGCCCAGAGGGGAAAGAAAAGTAAGATTTGGGTTCATGCATTCAGTGGACAAGTGGGTGTGGGGCCTGGGGCCCCTGCTCAACCCTGGCAGCATCACAGTGGTGGGGGGGCCCCTGCTCCCCCTCAGAGGAACCATTAGGCTCATGGGGGGCTCCACATGTGTGGCACCAGAGGGGCCACCCTGCCCACTACCCGCACCCCTCCCCGGGCAATGCTGGGGGCCGGTGCTGAGCTGGCCAGGGAGGCCTCCAGCCCCGACTCACTGGGGGAACGTCCGTGGAAGTAGTTGTAGTACTGTGACACATAGGTCAGTATGCTCAGCCGGTCAGGCACCTTCAGGGCCACCATGTCCTCAGCGTCCAGCAGGGCTGGGATGCCCAGCTGCTCCTCGGCCACACGGAAGGCCTTGGGGGGGAGTGGGAGTGGTTAGCACGGGTGGTCTGGGAGGAGGCCCTCTCAGCCGGGCCACCAAGCTCCTCAAGGAAAGAGGCCAGAAACCCAGTCGGGCCCAGAAAGGTCTGGGTTCAAGGTTCAAGGCCTGTTCAGGCATGGCCTCCCTGAGCCTCAGTTTTTCCATCTGTACAATGGGGTTCATATCACGACCAGGCAGGATTGAGGTTGCTGGAGAGCTGGTCCTGGCCTTGGCCCATCTGGCATCTCCTACCTGTAGGTGCCCATCCCTCACCTGACCACCTTCAAGACCCCATCTGGACACTTCCCCTAGATTACTGTGACCCCTCGCTGTGTCTGAGGGTGACACCTTGGTCTTTAGGTGTCCAAAATGGGGCTCCCAGGCCCATAGGCTGTCCAGTGGTGATGTCCATCCATACTCAGGTCAAAGACCTCCAATCTCTTTTGACTTCCCTTCAAAATACACCCCAAATCTGACTCCTCCTGCTGTCACCATTGTCTTCTCACCACCCACTCTGCTGTCAACATAAACCCTGCAGACCCCGATTGCAGCTAGCACAGCAGCCCTCAGAGAGGAGCCAAGTGCTTCCCATGCCCTCCTCCAGCCATACCCTCACCATTCCAGCCACCCACCCACTCTGATCCGGCCACGCCCCCACTGTTTCGGTCACGCCCTCACTCTGTTTAGGCCGCGCCCCCACTCTATTCTGGTCACACCCTCACTGTTCAGGTCACACTCCCACTCTGTTCTGGCTGTGCCCCCCCTTGCTGTTTCTCCTATCCTAGCCAGGGGCCCTCCTGCCCAGCGCCCTTGCCCCTGGCAGTACCCCCACCAGGCATGCCCCTCCTCCAAGAGTCCATGGGGCTCCATCCTCACTCACAGAGGCCTGCCCTGCCCCCCTCACGAAGACCATGGCTGCACACTCCTCCACTCCATTGTCCCCAAGTGGTCACTGCCACAGAGGCGCTCTAGCACCCCAACACAACTTTCTGCAAGGATGGACCAGCTCTAGTCCAAGCTGCCCAACGTGAGTGTTTGCAGTGTGGACAGCGCAGCCGAGAAACTAAGTCTGTCATCTTATTTCATCTTAATTATGTTAAACTCAAATTGAAATTGTCCCCGAGCCAAGCAGGGATTGCATGGGACACACAGCTTTGACCAGCAGTGCTCGGTCTGTCACCTCCACTGGAGAGCCAGCCCTGGACCAGTGGCCTCAGGGCCTGTGTCTGCCCCTCTGGGCATCAGCCCGTAGCGATAATGGGGCTTATTCCGAAGCAAAGAAACTGAGGCAGGGACAGGGCAGGGCCTGGCCAGCTGACAGCGGGCCGCAGGCAGTGTGTTTGAGACCCTGGAGGCCAGGCTGCCAAGTGGGCTCAGGGCCATTGTTCCCCACAGGGTGGGGAAGGGCCAAGCCAAGGGCCCCGTCCTCCCAGAGCCACCTCCGGACCCTGCTCAGCCACTTGCAACCCCTTCCTCCCCCGAAAGGAAAAAGGGGGATGGGAGGGCCTGGGCACCAGATTGGAGGCTACATCTGGTTGGGGGTCACCCGGCTCAGGACCAGCTGCAGAACTCGGCAGCGTGTCTCCATCCTCCGTGTGCTCATATACCCCGGCAGCGACTACCGCAGCTGCCCCGGAGGTGCCTGAGGGTGGTCCGTGGGACCTGGGTGCCGGCATAGGGCAGGCCCACCAAGCCGGCTTTGAGTCAGGAACGCGGGCACTCACCAGTTGGTTGTTCTCATAAATGTTTTCCTTCCTGAGAGCATCGAAGTTTCTGGAAGGTAAAAATACAGGTGTCCAAAGCAGCTCAGAGGTGATCTTGCTGAAACAGGGAAACCGAGGCCAGGAGTGGCAGCTGGGAAGGAGGTCACACAGCAGCCAAGAATGGGCTCACTGGCCCAGCCTGGATAGTGGGCCTTTCTGGGGAGGCCAAGAGTAAAACCAACATCCAGACACTGAGGCAACCCCCACACCAGCACCAGGCTGGCCCCGGGACTCGGCACCCACACCCAACATGGGTGCATCTCAGCCTGTCACACCCCTGCAAGGTCTCTCAGAGCAGAAAACACAGCTGGGCCCAGCAGGCATTCAGCCGGGTGCAGGCTGACATTTCCAGGAAGGACCGCTCAAACACCCATCTGTCTGTCCTCTGCTGTCCGTGAGGCCCTCAACGGCAGTTTTGCCCCTTCAGTGTGCACTGGATTGTTTTGGAAGCCCTGCAGTGTGAGGAAGGGCTCTGGCTGAGATCTGGGTCGACTCAGCCAAGCTGCACCATGGGACCCTAAGGGAGCCCTGTCCTCTCCCAGGACACAGTGCTCGTCTGAGAGGGGGGGCGGCAGCTTCTGACCGCAGGCTGGGGGGCCTGGCTGCGGCGGGTCCCAGCAGAGCAGGGCGGGGGCCCCAGGCCACTCAGCAGGGAGCGGATGGGGCTGCAGTTGACCCACCTCCCTCCTAGGAGGCCCCTGCCGGCCTCCAGCCGCACTTCCATCACCCTGGCTGGCTTTGGGGAAAGCTCACCATTTCCGCTCCGACCACCTCCCAGGTAACGTGTTCCAGATGCTAAGACCACCCCGTGAGCACAGAGGGTGCTTTTGTGCAAGGACAAGATGGCAGGCAGCTGTCTCCAGGTGGACACATGGCCAGAGGGGGCAGGTGTGGCACCCTCCTGCTTTATCAGTGCAGCTGCATGCGCATGTCACCCTGGGTCTGTCCCACCAGTGTCCACAGCACGGGGAGCAGCCCGTCTCCATCCATCGCCCCAAGAGGTTCTCGGCAAGCCCCGGCCTCTGTCCTCAGGGGCTCCCCTCCCTCCCCCACCCCATCCCTTTGAAAGTTCAATCTCTTTTCCAGACCTGCCCCGGGTCACTGACCGAAACAGACCGCATCTCAGCAAGATGCCCTCGTGGCGGGAGGGCAGGGTCACAAGCTTTGTTTTGTCTCCAAACATGCAGGAGAAGGAGGCCCCCTGCCCCCTGCATCTGCCATGGGGAGGAGGCTGCAGCGGCTGCATCCGGTGGATTCCGAGGGGGGACCTCCCTTCCCCCAGACCCTAAGCGAGCATCTCAGTGCTCTGGGCAGGTCCCGGCGCCCATGACAGTGGTGCTAGCCCCCACTGAGCAGGGTCAAGGGTGTGTACGTTGGAAGCTGCAGAAAGAATTGCCCTTCCACTCAAGTTCAAGGGCCACCACCCCTCAGGACCCTGTCCTAGCCGCTTCCCTGGGCCCTGAAGGCCTCCACAGTGGGGCTGGACCACCCTGGCCAGTCTCATGGCTACCATAGCTTTCCTGAACCAAGCTCCCTGCCAAGGGTCCTGCCCTCCCAGCCTCCCAAGCTTGGCTCTCGCTGTTCCCAGCGCCCGGAACACACTTTCCCTGCCTGACACGCCCCATCGGGCCCCTCCCCGCAGGCACCCTGCAGGTCCCCGAGAGGACACTTCTCTGCCTCTGGCTAGCGGCCATATGAGCTCACATCCCCCTCGGCATGGGGTTCGGCCGGCATCGCCTTTGTCCCTGAGGGCTGCCCGGCCCGGAGCTCTGGGCCGGCCTGGACTGAGCTGCCTTGCAAACCCCTTCAGGGAAAGCCAAGTAGAGACCACACCCGTCCCTCTCAGGAAGCCCAGCGTGACCGGCTTTCCGCCATCAGGGGGGACTCCTGTTAAGATGGGCTGAACCGTGCCCCCCACCCAGAAGGATCCATTGGAGTCGTCACCCCCGGGGCCTCCAAATGAGACCTTCTCTGGAAACAGGGTCTTTATAACAGAATCCATTGAAAATGAGGTCAGCAGGGTGGGCCCGATCCATGGTGGCTGGTGTCTTTATAAAAGGGGAAATCAGGACACAGACGTGCACAAAGGGGAGACGGATGGCGGTCTACCAGCCCAGGGGGAGAGGCCTGGAGCCTCGGGAGGAGGCCGTCCTCAGGCACCAGACTCGGTGCCTCCTAGGACACAGCTTTGGCCAGCCCTCCGGGAGGTGGCCTACCCGCTCTCTGGCTGTGCCAGGAGTGGCTGCCTCTCGGCGAGGCGGCTACGACCTAGGAAACCCCGCACTGGACGGCCTGGGGCCTGGGGCACCCCCAAGTTAGATCATGTTTTAGTCAAACTCCTATAATTTGAATTCAGGTTCTTTCTGGTAAAAGTCCAAGGTACCTGCATACAGCTGGCACTCTGTAAATGCTCGCTGATGCATGAATTCTTCCAATGCTTGCCAAGTGAGGGGGCTTTTGAGGCGTCCAACTATTCTTTCAGCATGAGCCAGTGAACGCACCAGTTGGGTCTACATGGGCGTCGTGTAAACGCTGACCCATCATCTGCCGTGTGCCCGGGGCCAGCGTGTGCACAGCCTGAGCCCGGCCCAGAGAGCCTGAGGCACGGCCCCTCCCCTGGCCACAGCCGACCCACACTGTTGACCTCACACTACTGAGCCAGCCAGACTCCTGCCCCCAGGCTTTGGGGGCTCTTGGGAATGTGCACCCCCTTCCAAATTCCTGGAGAGCTGACCTCACCCTGTTTATTTCCCAGAATGAAACAGCCCTGTGGGGGGTGGGTGCTGGGCTGGGAAGGCACCTTTTCCGGGCACCCCCAGCACATCTGGAGTTAATCCCAGTGGGAAGGGGAGCAGACAGGAAGAGGGGAGACACAGAGATGGAGAGGGACAGAGACAAGACAAGCCACACGGCAGAGGGGAGGGAGGCACAAGGTAGAGGCTGGCACAGACCTCGGGACATGGGACATGACAAGGCGTCCGAGGCCCCAGGAAGAAGGGTCTGGGGTGGGTGCAGGGCCCAGGCCCCACCCTCCTTGCACCTGGTGGGCCAGTGAGATGCCTCAGCCTCGGCTACCAGGCCAGAGCAAACCCTGACCCCCAGCCTGGGCCCAGGGCAGGGCCTGTCCGGGAGAGTCAGACCCAGGCTCCCGAGGCAGCCTGAGTAGGGCAATCACAGGGTGCCCACAGCCCCCACTGTGTCCATTCTGGAGAGTCTGGCCAGAAGGCGGCAGAGGGGGGACCGGGCAGCAGGCCCTCGGGCTGGGGAACAGAAGGCCTCTGTCCCCAGGCGGCTTCCTGCTGGCCAAGAGGCTGGCGTGGGAGGGGAGGCCAGCCCGGCGGCTTGGGCCAAGCCCACCCTCTGCTCTGGCCCAGGAAGGGAAACAGGGCCGTCTCTGAGTGTCTGCGTGGGGGCCCCTCCTGAGTCTGGACTCTGTGCGGGTCTCAGAGAGCCCTGCCATGGCCAGGGAGAGCACCCACGGCCCTGACACCTGGCACCGGCCTCTCAGGCTGGAGGGACCTGGAGAGAGATCCAGTGCCCCTCCCTGTGGGCCTGAGTGGTTGAGAGACGCTTCGAGTCTGCAGCCGAAGCCCCACTCGCCGACATACTGCCCTGGCCCCTCTATGCCCCCTGTGGATCGTCCGGAAGTAGGAGCCCAAGGAAGCCCTGTGCTTGTGCCTGCTGCCCAGAAGGGCTCCTGCCCCTCTTCCTGGCAGGAGACCCCACTCCTGCCTTTCCCCTGAAGATCTCAGCACCCCACCCTGGTCAGCTCGGAAGGAGAAGGAGCCCAGCCACATGCTCCAGCCTTTACAGGTTTACTGCCCCGAGGTGGGAAGGGGGTTGTTTGTTCTGGGCGGCTCGGCGCTCACCTGACTGCTGGGCAGAGGTGGCATTGCCAGGGAAAGAGACCGAGGGCAGAGCGGCGGGCACCACGGGTGGGCACCATGAGCGGGCACCTGGGGCGGGCACCCTTGAGGCCAATATGAGAGACCCTACAACCGAGAGAGGCCCAGGCTGGTGCCGCCCGGCTAACTCCCGGTGGGGCATCCCTGGGTGAGCCCGCCCCCCGAACCCGTGCTCAATCTCCCGGGGTCCCTACAGGGCCACCAGCAGGTCACGCGTGCCTCCTGGAGCAGGGCTGCACGATCTCGTGGGCAGAGGCAGAGGCAGACTTAGCACCAGAGCAGCACCGTGGCCACCTGTCTGGCTTGGTGCCCGGCTCCTTCACAGCTGCTCCCGAGGAGGCCGCAGGGAGGAAGTGGCTTCCGCACAGCAGGAAGGCTGGAGATGAGGCGCAGGCAAGGACTTCCTGGTGGCAAAGGCAGGAGACACGGGGCCGGATGTCCACTCCCCTGCCACCAGAGGGTCTCTGAAGGACAGGGAGCCTGGAGGGACTTGCCCCCAGTTTGGGCTTGGAGGCGCCCCTAGGAGTATGGCACCCCACACCTGTTCTTCACTGATATCCCCCCTTTCTGCACCCCTGGCCTCCTCCCCTCCCCACTGCACACAGGGACCTGCAGGGCCCCTGCCTTGCCATGACACTTACCAAACTCCTGCTGTATCTCCTGAGCCCCAAGTGCAAGCCCTTAACTATAGCTCCATCTATACCAACTATGTACTCATATCTACCACGCACCTGTCCTGTGCCAGATGCAGTTCCAGGCACTCAGGATAAGCAGTGAACAAAAAAGACATGCCACCCTCCTAGACCTACAAGTCCCATGGGGACAGATGGACATTAACCAAGGCAGCAGTGACTTGAGATTAGTGACCAGATGCCCTCAATGCCACTCCCTGAGGCAGGGGCCAAGTCCGTTGTATTCAGTATGCAGGGTAGAGTACACAGCAGACACTCATTAACAGTTAAATGAACAGTTATATGACGCCTGCCTGTGCCAGCGTGGTACACACCCACATATGCAAGCCTGGGCAGTGCATGATGGGACAGGCTCACGCACCACACACACACACACACACACGGGCCTCCAACCCAGCACTGCTAGAAGCTCCAGGGGCTCGGAAAAGCCTCAAATCTCCAGTTACACCCGTGGTGTGGTCCCAGGGCTCCTGGCCAGCAGATGCTCGTACCTATTTCCCTACAATTGCAGGCTTGTGCTGATCCATCCAGGCTGCCTGGGCTCAGTCCCCAGCCAGCCTCACCAGGGACCCTGTCTGCACCCACAGAGGGCTCAGTCTGCCCACCTCCTCTCCTGCTCCCATCCCAGCCCACCTCCCCGTCAAAGCTCAGCTTAGCGTGTTCGCTGTGGAAGCACATTCTGCACAACGTCTTCTGCCTCTAAGGGTAACAGAGGCGCGTCCCTGGGCAGGGGGCAGACACTGCTGCCTAAGGGCCACATGGGACGGCTCGCCCTGAAGCTCCACAAATGTATTTCACAACCTTGGGCCGCAGGAAGGCTGGAAGCAGGAAATACGGGTAGGCCTCTTTCTCAACCCTAGCTTCCCAGTATAGTGCCTGGGACTATAGGTCACATCTGGGTGCCGGAGGGGAGCCCCAAGTGCTGGCCGTGGCTCTGCAGATTTGCTCTGTAACCTGAACAAGGGTGTCTCATCTTTGGGCCTCAGTTCCCCCATATGTAAAGAAAAAAGCCTTGGTGAGGAACTGTCTCTGGCCCCACCCAACCCCTGACTTCCCTGGCAACCATATGCCCCCCACTACCCCTGGATCCAGTGACCACTTCTCAGAGTGCTTTTAAACACGTTTTTTCCAGGAGGCAGGTGGCCTTCTGGGGACAGACTTGCTGAGCCCTAATCCACCCAGTCATGGCACCCTCCCTTGTTAGCTTTACCACCTCAAGCTGGGGGCTAGGCCCTCATCACACAGAGCTCTGTCCCAGCAATCTGGGTCCCAGCCACCCAGCCAGAGCATTGGCTGCGTGAATAATCGATGGAGTGGGTCCAGGGTGGCGACAAGATCCAGCAACAAGTGCCAGCCCCAACTCCAAGACCCTCCTGCGGGGAGTCGCCCTAGTCCCCTCCCCTGCCCACGTGTCTTGGGTCTGGAGGATGGGAGCTCAGCCTCCATCTGTACCCTGTCACCCTAGGGTGCCCAGGCAGGCCTGCCCCACAAGAGCGGGGAAGTCTGGGGCTTCCAGCTCTGCATCGGTGCCTCCCCCACAGCACCCCTGGGCTGCATTCCTAAAGGTGCCTGGACCTGCTGGGGCAGGGTCAAGGGCATAGTGCCCTTGAAGCTCTGAGCGACCCTTCACCGCCTGATCTGGTGAGCGGTCCCTGGGGCAGCGGGGTTCTCAGGCGGTGCAGAAGGGCAGCCCCGCCGGCCCTTTCCCAGGGAGACGCGCGGGGAGGAGTGGCTGTGGCCGAAGCCCGGACGCCGGCCTGACTCACGGACTGACTAAGTCAGCGGGGGTGGCCGGCAGGGCTGGCTCCGGCCCAGCTCCACTTGGTGGACGGGCAAACTGAGGCCACCGGGCGGGTCGTGCCCGCAGGACCCCACTCCCCGCAGTCCCCCGCTCCCCGGCGCCAGCAGCCCGGGGCTCAGTTTCCCGCCCGCGGTGCACTCACAAGAGTTCGGGCCGGTGGCGATGCAGGATGGCGCAGAAGGCCAGGCCGTCGCGGAACGACGTGGTCATGTTGGTGATGCTCACGTCGCGGTAGCCCTCGCACTGCTGCCGGCACCACTGTTGCAGCGCCTTGATGGCGGCCATGCGGGCAGCGCGCGCGCCCCGGCGGCTGCGGGGCTCCAACTGCACCTCCGGGAGCAGCGGACCGACGCCCGCGCGGATCGGCCGGCCCACCGACCTCGCCGCCTATCCAGGGCTCCGACCCCCGCCCGAGCCGGGCCGGGAGCCGAAGAGGAGCCGAAGCCGCGCCGCCGGCGGGAGTGCAGCTGGAGCCAGCCCCCGGCAGGCCCCGCCCCATCCCGGAGATCACGCCCCCAACCCCTGCTCCGGTGAGACCACGCCCCTAAACCCTCCTCCCGGGGCCACGGCCCCGCCCCTACAGGCCCCGCCCCGTCCAGTCCAGAGCACAGACAACTGCCTCGAACAGGCCACGCCCCCTCCAGGGCCCGCCCCGCGAGGCCCAGACCCGCCCGGAGCCACGCCCACCTGCCTCCCCTCTAGCCCTGGGGTCCGGGCCTCCAGGACTCCCGGGCGGCGTCGGACTTTCTTTACAACGCCCCCCGACCCCGCCCTCGTGGAGTAGTGCAGGACAGACAGGGAAGCTGAGGCTAGGAAATGGTGGGGCCCCCGGGCCAGTCTTCGGCCCTGGGCACCCCTGGCCTCCCGGGAGGATACCCCCACCCCCTGCGCGGGAACGCCTCTCGAGTTTCTGGGCTTTCTGAGGTCTTTTCCTCCTGGGTGCTCCTGCTGGCGGGGCTCCAGGCGAGGCTCCGGCCTCTCCGTTTACAGAGGGCGCAGCTGAAGCTGGTGGGGACTACTGTTCCCCACAAGTCTGCCCCCTTGGGCCTGTCGAATAGCCTCGGGCTGTTCCCGGGGCTCCACACCCCGGGGCTCCACACCTCGGGGGTCCTGAGGCTTGATTCTGATTTTCCACAGGTGCCTCCTGTGGGGCCCCCAGGCACCCGGCCGGCCCCCCTCCACGTTCTCTGTGGAGCCCTGGCTGTGGCCTCACGGGTGGACAGCCGGAAACAGTGGCCAGCAGAAATGTGAAATGACCTCACCCACCCAGCCACCAGGCCCCAAGGCTTGTCCAGACAAGGCCCATGGGAAGGAAGGTGTTTCCCCATGATTGGTCCCTGGCAGGGCTGCAGGGTGGCCTCTCTGTGCCCACTGGAAGGAGCAGAAACTGAAGTCTTCCAGGCCAGAGCCAGCGCTTGGCATTCCAGCTCTTTCCTGTGGCCGAGCCTGGAGGGGTGGACGCCCAGCTGCCTAACCGGGTGAGAGGGGTGTGTGCGGAGGGAACACGCAAGCAGGTGCTGGACAAGGAGCCCCTGGCCCCGGGCTTAAGGCTGGCCTGGCCCACTGCCCTGCCCCCCTTGGGGCTTTCCCAGCTGGAGGACAAAGGATGATGTCGTGCCAGTTCGGCCAGGTGGGTGGCTGGTCCTGAAACCTCGACCCAACAGAGCTTTCCTGACTCCCAGGGCAGCGGCTGGGAGAACTGGAAAAACCAGTGAGGAAAGGAAAGGCCAGTGGGGGCTGGCAGGGGTCCGGCAGACAGGCCTGAGGCCCACCTCTCTCAGAGGGAAGGCTGGGGTGGCCAGAGGTCTAGCTACACTCTTGCCCTGCTGGTCACCATGCGGCCTCCTCTGGGGACAGTGTCTTGGGGAGCACTCTTGTGGCATCCCCACGAGCATGTCATGTCCTTCCATTGGCCCTGTCCCCCTCCTCTAGGACCCCCAAGCCAGGACACCCCTAGCCCACCCACTTCCTGTTGCCCCCCTCTGGCCACCATAGTCCATCCTTCCCCAGCAGCTGAGGGATCTTTCTAGAGAGCCAGTTGGATAAGCACTTTCCTGCTTGACCTCTGCAGCTCTTGGAATAAAGTCCAGGCCCCTTGTCAGGCCTCCTGGCCCTTATCACCCCTGCCACTCCCTGGCCTCACCCACCCCACACACCACCCCCTTCCCCTTCTGGCCTCAGAGCCTCTGCCCTACTGGTTCCTTGAACTGAGCCACTCCTCCAGGACCCCAAACACGCCCCATCCGTGGCCAGCGCGCAGTGGCCAATGACTCTTTCCTGCCAGCTGCTCGGGCCACAAGCCTGGGGTCCACTCTTCTCCATGCCCACACGTAGTCCAGCAGAAAACCGGCCACAACCAGTGGGTGGGAGCCTGGATTTCTACAGGAAGCTTCTAGCAGTGCCTCACATTTGGTCACCACCTACAATCCATTCTCACAAAATCTGTAACAACAGGGGTGAGGGTGTGCCACCCCTGCCCAAATCCCTCCTCTGCACCCCCACCTCACACATGAGGAAAGCACAGTCCTTATAACGGGCTATGCACCCCTCCCCGCATTGGTGACTTCCCCGCCTCTCCTCCTCCTCCAGCCACCCCTCAGACAGGCTCCTGCTCCTGCCCCAGGGCCTTTGCATTCACTCTTTTCTCTGCCTGGACCAATTTTCTGGCCTCCCTTGCAGATAGGGGAGGGCCGTGTGACTGAGTTCTGGCTGATGCAGGTGTTATGTACACCCCCAGATTCATCATCTTCCCTGTCTGCTGGCCGCACGCACGGGACGCTGCAGGGCTAGGAGGAGGGCCACCACTGCCCAGGAACAGGTGTATTGGCCTCTGGGCGAAGGGGAGATGAATGCGCACTGGGCTCCGCTGCTAGGAATTGGGGATGTTTGTTACAGCAACTAGCTAGCGTTCCTCTATCCACTGCATGTAGGCAAGCAGAGGTAGAACTGTGCCTGTGACAGCACCCCAATGGGACACTAGTGCCACTCATTCGGTGGTAAAGGAAGGGCCATGTCTTGGTTCAGACAGCAGGAGGGGGCATCCCTGAGGAGGGAGCATGGCAGCTGAGACCTGAAGGATAAGCACATCTGACGTGGTCGGAGGACAGAAAGAATTTCCCAGACACAGAGAACAGTGCGTGCAAAGGCCCTAAGGGGGGAATGAAGGTCTAAGAAGGACTACAGAAAGGTGAGTGTAGCTCCCACAGAGAAACTGGGGAGGAGGGAGCAGTGCCCGCAATTTTCACACCCACTTTCCCTTTGAATAGAACCACTCTTTATTTATATTTAGAAGAACTTTTTAAAGTTTATTTATTTTGAGGGAGAGAGCAGGAGAGGGGCAGAGAGCAAGAGGGAGAGAATCCTAAACAGTCTCCATGATGTCAGCACAGAGCCTGATGCGGGGCTCAAACTCATGACCTGTGAGATCATGACCTGAGCGAAAGTCGGGCACATAAGTGAGCCACCCAGGTGCCCCTGCAGTCACCCTTTAAAAGTGGTCTGGGGGCACCTGGGTGGCTCAGTTGATTGAGCATCAGACTTCAGCTCAGGTCATGATCTTGGGGTTTGTGAGTTCCAGCCCTGCATTGAGATCACTGTTATAAGTGCAGAGCCCACTTGGATGCTCTGTCCCCCTCTCTCTGCCCCTCCCAGTGTGCTCTCTGTCTCTCAAAAATAAACATTTGGGGAAGGCGGGTGATGGGCATGGAGGAGGGCACTTGCTGGGATGAGCACTGCGTGTTCTATGGATACCAACTTGACAATAAACTATAAAAGAGAAAAACAACATTTAATAAATAAATAGAAAGATAGATAGATAGATAGATAGATAGATAGATAGATAGATTGATGATAGATAAGGTGGCTTGATCATACCTGTCCTGCAGCCCAAGAGACTGAAGATCCACGAAGAGAAGGGACCACCTGTTCAGCCGGGAAGACACGGCCCCAAAAGGGGGTGGGGACCCGAGGACCCAAGGACCCTGGGTCCACGCAGGCCGGCGTCCTGCCCCAGTGGCCTCCCTGGGGCCGGGACTTCCAGGCCAGACAGTCTTGATTCCCCCACCTCCTGTTTCTAGCACATTCTGCTTCTCTAAGTGAGGGTGGGGGCCCCACCCTGGGGGGACGGGGAGAGACAGGGCCAGAGACACCACTAATCTCAATCCAAAAGCCAACTCTAGCTTGTGGGTCCGCTGAGCTTCTGGAGGGCCACAGGGCCCCGGGGGCGCGCCAGACCTGTCAGCTGGGTTCAGCCCCCAAGAAACCAATTTGTCCGGGGCTGATGGGCCAACCTGGAGCCAAATCGGGGTCCCTTGCCCAAGCACAGCAGGCCTGAACCTCAGAGGCATGGGGGAAAAGCCTGGTGACAGGGATAGGGGTGGGAGGCGGGAGAACAAAGGGAGGTGCCCTGGCCCTGCAGCGTTCCCTGAGGGACTTCTCAGAACCTTTATGTCCTGCAATGCCCCGGGACTCCCACAGGAGCGGCCACACTGACAGGGTTCCCGAACCGACCTGCCCGCAGGACCCCTGATGCAGGAGCCTCTCATAGAAGCGGGTGCCCCGACTTCCTCAGGAAGCACAGAGTGAGACGGCGGGCCAAGCCGGAGTTTTGGCCCAGAGCCTGGCTTGCCCTGGGACCCTGCAAGGCCTCTGAACTTCCGGGGCCTCCTCGTCTTCACTGTCAGACAGAGCCTCTCAGCCCTGGGCATTAGGGGAAAGGTGCCCTGGGAAACGTGTCTCCCTGCCCAGGGCCACACCGTCATGGATGCACCCTTGTGGGGGAGATGTGGCCAGAGCCCCGGGGTGGACAGCAGCCGCCCTCGCATACAGCCTGCACAGAGATGACAGCCTGCACAGAGATGACGGCTGGGGCATTGTGCTGGCCTTGCAGCAGGACATCCAAGGTTTGTCCCTCCTTGCCCGCGCCTCGAGGCCACAGTTGGGTCGGCCGGGGCCTCGCTCAGGCCGCGTGCCCGCCAACACCGTGCCCGTGGCTCCAGGCAGAGAGGGGGCTAGAAGCTGTGACACCTCATTTTAAGGGGCCACCCATTAATTAATTAGGCCCGATGAATAATACATGCTGTCTTGGGTATATTAATAGCATATTTATGTGGCACGCTATGGAAAGTATACATTCTTGTCTGAACACCTCACAAATAATTCATGAGCCCGCTCCCGTCCTGGGCCCCGGAGAACCTGGCCAGTGCTACAGCTTCGGCTCGCGGGTCGCTTCCAACAGCCAAATCTTACATTTCATTATAAATGGCTTTGCTGGGCATGTCCGTAACTTTTACATTTCCATCCACTTTATTATTAATGGCTTTCCTGAACTGTAGCAGCCCGGCGTAGCACACAATGCGTTATAAATATTTGATCCAGCATCTATAGTCCGCCATTTATCATTTATAACGGGTTACAAAAACATTATAAAACATTTACCGCACATTTATAGATCATTTTCGGCTACCACGATGATGTGTTATAAATACATTATTAATCCTCCTCACGCCATTTATAGAAGACCCTTGTAATGAGGCCCAGCCTGCCCAGCCCCTGGTAAACAGCACATGCAGCGGCTGGGGGGGGCGGCCAGGCGGAGGGACCAGGGCCAACAGAAGCCCAGCCCCGCCTCTGATGGCTGTGTGTCCTTGGCCAGATAACAGCACATCTCTGTTCACGGAACAGTCATTTATTGGCCACTTTCCGTGTCAAACGCTGCTTGAGGGCCACCCTGAGCCCTGGGCGTTACCCGCAGGCCCATTTCAGAGACATGGGGATGGGCTGGGGTTGTGGGGTGACATGTCCAAGGCCATAGCCCAAGTGCTGAGACAGACAGTGTGTGCTGCTAGTGTTACCTACCCTGGGCCACAGGGGAAACATCAGGCGAGGCAGCCCCTGGCCTCCAGGCAGCAGGACTGGAGGCCTCCAGATGGTGGAACTCAGAGATCTGGGGTGAAGAGGACCCAGGGTCGGGGGTCCTCGGGCCAGGGGTCCCCCAGACTCCTGCTGCCACACGCTTTGTCATCGCAAAGGCCCTCGGGACTGCATGTCTGGCTGTAATGCTGAGCAGGGAGGAGAGGGTCACTGGCTTTCTGGGGCCCAGTGACCCCTCCGCAGAAGACCAGCTCCAGCTCCAAATCCTCAGGGGGCCCCCGGGAGGCTGAAGATAGCAGCAGCAGCACAGGTGGATGGAGCAGACGGCGGTCGGCCATCAGATGGTCAGAGGGACCCTGGGCCCTGCAGAAGGGAGCCCCATGCTGAGCTGCATCCTCTCTCTGCGTGTGGCCCTGTGACCTTGGGGTGTGAAGCTCCCCAACCCCTCCTAGGGCCTGTGCTGTCTGGAACACTTGTGGCCAGACCCTTCCCCGCACAAATGTGTCTGGCCCCAGCATGTGCAGGCCTACTGCGTGCTCCCCACTGAGCCCCACAGTCCTGTCCAGGCCAGGAGGGCAGGGCAGGAAATCAGGGCCGTGGGCTCACTGCTGACAACACCTGACAACAGATGAGAAGCCTGTGGTCCAGCTGGACCATGATAAGCGGAGTCCTCACCTGAAAACCTCCTACCCACTTGACATTCTACCTTCTCCAAAGAACGCTTCCAGACTCCCCCTGGCATAGACCTTGTGGGATCCAACCTCTGGTCCCTGGGGGCCCAGCCTGGGCTGGGCACAGAGCTGGGGTCTGGGCTGGTGAGCGGGCTCTGGTTGGTGAGGGAACAGGACAGTCCTCCCCCAGAGAGTTCCCAGCAGGCCCCAGGGGAGGCCTCCAGTCACACTCCCTCCTCTGCCTGGCTGGACCTATCTGGGTCAATTCTGGGTTGTCCTGAGGGAGGAAACAAGGAGAGACAGTTCTGACCCTGGACATGAGATCAGCCCTGTGTGGGCCTCCTGGCCCTCATCTGCGAAATGGGGGCACAAGCCAGCCCTCCCAGGGTAAATACGGGGGCGTGGGCCCTAGGGAGCCTTGTGGGGAGAGATCTGAGTGGCCTGGAGAGATCTCTGCAGGCCAGTGTGTTTGTAGGGCAGGGCCCACCCCTTCCTGGGACTGAAAATGAAACCAGGTGTTTTGTTTTGAGGCTGTTGCGGAAGCAGGTGAGCTCATCACTGTGGCAATGCCTCACCTGGCCCCACCCCTTCCCACCTGCTGTAGGAAGCCCAGTAACCCGGCAGCCCTTGCAGGCGGCCTGGCATCCCCTCTCTCCTAGACCAAAGGGGGCCGTGAGTCTGGAGTCTGGAGTCTAGGGCTGCACTCCTTTGGAGTCCCAGAGCTGTCCGGGCCACACTGACCCCTGCAACGGAGAGCTCACTACCGGGCTCACTGCTGGCCCTCGCTGGTCCCAGAACAGACAGGCAGGAACCCCTCTTCAGGGTTCCTGTTGAATGTCCCCTCCCCACGGCGGGACCTCAGGGACCCTGGGCTCTGGGCCCAATGGCTCTGAGAGGGGTGGCAACAGATGAGGAGCTTGGGGGGATCAGAGAGATGGAGGCCAAGGCCACGTGTGGGTGCTATGGCCATGGGCCCACCCACCACCTCTCTGACCTGCACAGCTCTGCTCCTACGCTCCCTGCCCCCACACCCCACCCCTGTGCAGGTTCCACACCTGTACCTGCCCAACTTCGTGCATGTATCCGAAGTCTGCCGCACGCCCGCTGGAGCTGGCAGCAAACACGGGCTCAAGTCCACACAGTGGACGCCAGGCCCCCACGCCGCCTCTGTAGCTGGTGCCATCCCCCAGGAGATGAGGAAACGCCTGGTGTGTGCAAGTGCCATGACCGTCTGCCCCCACTGGAGTCAGCAAGTCACGGCGCCGGCACCAGCTGCCTGGACACCAGCCAGCAGTCCCAGGGACGCCCAGAGGATCCTCTCACTGGTCAGCAGATGTGCCCTGCTGCCCGTTCAAGCCGGCCACGTGTTTCACCCGGGACACCTCCGCTCAGACAGCCTCTGTCTTGGTGGGCAGGTGTGTGCAGCCCCTCTTAGCAAGAGACAAACTGAGGCCCAGAGAGGGGAGCTTGCTGCTCAGGGTCACGTGCCCCAGCGGGCCCTGACGGCCCCTGTCCCACTGCCATCTTCCTAACACCCAAGGACCCCCTTCCCCAAACCCGGTCAAGCTTTGGGTGGGTCTCTGGCTGCTGAGCCACGTGGAGACGCCCGCAGGGAGCCTGGGATTGCGGGTTGGGTAGGAACACACGGGCTGCCCTCGGGGCTCTACCTCAGCTCTGCTGTCGTCATCAGAGCCACAGAGCAACAGGCAGCGACAGGCCCCAAGCCCAGAGGTGCTGACTGGGGGAAGAAGCCTCAGGGCCTGGAAGGTTCTCCTGGGCTGAGCTCCTGGTGGGGGAGCTTGGGGCAGTGCCCAGCAAGGCAGGTGATGCGGCCTCAACACCACACCCGTATGCTCCTGGCCCGCACGGCCCGGGCTCTGGGGGCCGTGCACACCCCCACTGGGGCCAGGCTGGGCCTCCACCCGTGTCCGCACTTGAAGGGCTCCCTGTGTGAGGGGCAGTGCAGCCAGTGGTCGGGGCTCAGTTCCCTGGGTGTGAAGTGGAGATGGTGCTGAGGTGACAGCCGGCATCCTGGGGGCGCCTTCCAGGTGGTGGCGGAGCTGCAAACCTGCTTCAAAGCCTGCTGTCCTGCCACGTGGCCCACACGTGCCCAGGCTCCCTGAGGTATGCCTCCACGGCCATCTTGAATGCTGGGCCTGCCTGCCCACACCCACGCCGGGACCTCAGTCTTTGGGAAGCTGAGAGGGGAGTCTGGGATCTCAGAGCTGCTGGAACTCTTGGTCCTGCACTTCTCCATCAGGTGGTTTCAAATTGCGCTGACGCTGCTGTCCCATGAGAGAAGCAGGAGGGGAGGCCAGCCCAGGTAGACAGGGGCCCAGGCTGCGCCCTGCTCAGCGCTCCCTTGGGCCTTGGCCTTAGGCCCTCAGGTTGGTGAGACTGGACAGGGAGCAGGCCTAGAGACTGCCCCTGAGAGCCTGCTGGGAGCCCTCGCACGCCCTGGTGCCGGGGCTCTGATGGGGGAGCGTCCTTGCGGGGACTCCGGGGCCCTGGGTGAGGAGGCACCGGGTCACATGCTGCTGACTGTGCTTTTGGGCCATGCTGTGTGGGTCCCGGCAGCTGGAACCGGCGCCATCTCGGGGGGAAGGGGAGAGGTGGCGCTTTGGAGCCCGCCCTTCTGGGGGTCTTGGGGCTGCAGTGGGTGGGGGCTGGGATGCTAACTGCCAGGATTGGCGTCCCGCCAGTTCCACCTGGCCCTAGGCACCATCCCACACGGGACAGGGACAGCGCACAAGAAGTGGCAGGATCTGGACACCAGGGGTCGTTGCAGGGGCAGCAGCATGGAGCCCACCTGCCTGAGCTTGGGACCAGGGAGGGTGGGTGGTGGGAGCAACAGGCTCGGGAGACCGGGTGGGACGTCAGCCTGCTCCACCCAGGAGGGGCACTGCCACCGTCCGCTGGGTGAAGCAAGGCCAGGCCGGGGCGCAGAGACTTCTGTGGCGAGGGACACAGGTCAGGTGGGCAAAGAGGAGACACACTCTGGAGGGCCAGCCTCCCTTCTGCCTCCTTGACGCCAGCCCAGCAGCTTTGGGGCCAGTTTTTTAGCCATAGTGCCCCCTGGTGGCGCCAGCTGAGCAGAGGCAGGCAGGGAAGCCTGGTGCAGGTGGGGGTGCCGGGAGTGCGCTCATGCTGATGGGGAGCCAGCAGTGAGTAGGACGGTAAGTAGGGGTGATATCTGTGCTGCTGAGGGCGTGGAGAGGGTGGGCCTGACTTTATGGGGCGCTGCCCCTGAGGCCAAGTTCTAAGGCAGGGCAGCCACCCGAGCACCCACAGCTCCCTCGGGGACACTCGTGGGTGAGAGTGCTCTGGGCGGCTCCACTGGCACTGGCTTCCAGCCCTGGTGTCCTCAGCCAAGGTCCTGGGCCTGCGGCCCCTCTAGAGGACAAGGGGGCGGCTGAGGCCCAGTGGCTCCTACCTAGCAGAGGTGCTCGGGGCCGTCCCCTTCCTCTTCCTACCTGGCCCAAGAGGGACCAGCTGGACAGCACAGGATGGGGCAGGCGGGCCCCCCTCCCGGCCCCCCCTCCCTGCCCCTCTAGGCAGATGAACACAGAAGACGGCACTCAGGTCACTCTAAATGTTTTATTTAAAAGCAGCCCCTTTTCAGGGCTCGCTGGGACAGCAGCGTCTCCCAATGTGGGGCCGTGCACTGCACACTGACCGTGGGCTCTGGACACTGCCCTGGCCGGGCCCTGCGCCGGGTGGGCGCCCTCCTGGCCCTGGAACCACTGGTGACCGACAGAGGGCCCGGCGCCGGCTCACATCACCGCCTCCATGTGCAATATCCTCAGGGCCTCGGAGATCTGGACACTGGTGTCCATCTGTCCATACATGCCCACCAGGAAGGCCCGGTGCAACAACACGGCCGCATGCTCTGAGGGGAGCCCAGGATGGACCCGTCAGGGTCAGGGTACCGCCAAGCGGCAGCTCTGGGCAGCAGAGAGCCCGGGCTTCCCCAAGGGCAGGGCTGGGCCGGGCCAGGACTTACCCTGGCAGAGAAGGGTGTATTCTGGCAGGTTCCTGAGGGCCGTCTGCACTACCTCGAAGTCCCGGCTGCCCAGGCAGTACATGAACGTGGGCAAGAAGTCGGCGGCAATGCTGCAAAAACAGGTGCTCAGACAGATGCATCCCCCACAGCCGCAGCCAGGCCCCGCAGGGCGCACTGACCGCTGGGAGCCCGCTCCGGGTGCCCTCAGCCACCTAGCAGGGTGGGCCTGGGGCTCACCTGGGCTTGTTCTGGATGGAGCGCAGGGCCAGGCCAAAGGCCAGGTGGCGACACGGCTCCTCGGCAGAGCTCATCAGCCGCTGCAGACTGGTCTGTGGGGGTGGGGGTGCGACAGGGGCTCCCACTGCCAGTCCCCAGACGCCCGGCCACCGGCCCCATGGCAGCAGCAGCAAGGGTCAGCAAAGGACCCCGCCCCCCAAGCCCCCACCCCCACGGCCTCAGGACCTGAGGCGGGAGGCACTGGCTGGCCACGGGTCCCCAGAGCAAGGCTGGGCTCCCTGTACCACTGGGAGCGCCTGGGGCAAGGCCAGGTTCAGACCGGAGCTGCCCGATCCCCTCAGCATGGCTCACTTCCTCCAAGAAGGCTGGCGGGCTCCCCGCACTCTCGACTCCCTTACCGAGAAAAAGCCCAGAATCTCAGGTCTCCGCCGAGACATCTCATCTATGTCGCTCAGAACTTCCAACAGATCTAAGGTGGGCAGAAGGGGCATGTGAGGGCCACGTCGTGGAGGCCAGACCTGGGCCTGGCCCTGTGTGTCCCCAAGCAGTCCGGAGGCAGGAGCCCCAGCCCATGCTGCCCCTGGCCTGGCCTCTGCACAGGTCCTAACGGAGGGACCTCTGGTGCCCCAGACGCAATGTGGCCTGTCAGAATGCTAGTGCCAGTGCCCTCTGGAAACTTCCATGCCACCCTTACTGCTTGGTGATCCCGGGAGGCCCCTAGCACCTGGGACCGAAAAATAGCTGTCCTGGCGGCTCCCCAGTTCCACCAGGTGCTGGTTGATGGGGAAGCATCCGGAAGTACAGGTACCCCCCCACCGGACCCTCGTCCACAGACGGAGGCCAGGGATCTGCACCACCCTGCCCTCCCCACAGCCTGCCCCGGCCACCCTGAGCTGCTCCTGTGTCAGGTGGCAGCTCGCTCCTCACACTCCTCTCTGCACAGAGAGGCCAATGCACAGACAAGCACCCACCCCGCCGTGTGCCCAGGAGCTCGAACCACTGCAGCCGCCCGGCCCTCTCCCTGCCAGTCTGCCAGGCCTCCCGTCCATGGGTACCCCTCGGCTCCAGGGCCCCCGCTCTTCCACTGCGTCTGCACCTGCGCCTTAGTGAGGCCACTGGCAGGGCAGCCCGGCCCCTCCCGGGCAGGGACCATGCTGTCCTCCAGATGGCCGGGTGTCCTGTCAGACCCAGGGCACCACAGGGCCATGACGGGTGCCCCTGCCCACCACAGGGCCGCCCTGGTGTGCAGGAGCCAGGCTCCCAAACTTACCCTCCACAGCCTGGCCCCGGGAGAGCCTCTTCATGTAGGGGGCCATCTCTGCCGCGGTCAGAGGGGTGCACAAGGAGACGCTGACCAGGGGCAGGGAGCCTGCCGAGCTGTCATCTGCAGGCCGGCAAGTCGGTACTGTCAGGCCAGAGGGTGGCCCACACCAGGAGCAGCCGTCCGCCAGGGACCCGAGGGGATATCTGCCCTGGGGAACGGCCCCCTGGTGCTCAACGCCATGGCTCCGAACCTACGCATGGTGGTGCTGTCCCTGCCAAGCTCCCCCAGAATCCTGACTGCGGCGGCCATGGCCCCAGGGCCGAGCATGATGGCCGGCACACAGCTGGCCCTTGGTACACGGGGGGACGGCGAGCCTGGTGGGGGTGGCCCAGCACTTTCCTGCCCCGAACCTGCCACCGCCACACTCCGTGCGGATCTTCTCACAAGCTGCCCCAGCGCAGCCCTGACACACAGCAGGTGCTCAATAAAGGTGCGCACATGCCGCATGGCAGAAGTTTCTATGAACTCCACACAAATGACTCGGCAAAACTAGGAGCAGCAAGAGAGCTCAGAGCCCAGCGACCCACCCCGTCTTGGGCTTGGGGCTCTCCACTACCTCACAGCTGCCCCCCGCACGCCCTGCCCTTCCTGGCAGAGGCCCCCGGGCCCCACTCACCCTCACCCTCCTCATCCAGGCCCCTGTCAGCTCTGCCGTCCCTGCTAGGCAGGCTCAGCCCTGCAAGGAGGGACTTGAGTGTCACCAGGTCACTGCTGTCGAAGGACAGGTCGCTGGGGAGGGCACAGGTTGTCCGTGAGGAAGATGCCACAGAAGGAGATGGGCGGGTGTGGGAAGAGGCGAGGAGCTTCAGGGAGGGGGTTCAGAACAGCGCCACAGACGTGGCAGAGCCCTCACCCCTATCCACCGCCCCCCCACCAGGCTCCAGCCCTCAGACAGCGGCTATTCCCCGCCACCATCCTGCTTGACCCCGACCTGAACACTGCCCATTCTTCCCGCAGCCCTCCCTCTGACTGGCTGGGCCCTTGCCTGCCAGAGCCGGTGAAGGCCAGATACATGCGCGCGCGCGCAGGCACACAGACACACAGACACACACACACACACTCACTGCAGCGCGTCCGCGTGCTTCTGCAGGAAGGAGACGGCCGCCGGGGCGTTGCAGGTCACGTATTTGTGGGTGAAGTGCACGAACTTGTGGATGAAGGGCGCCAGATGGCGGGAGGACTTCCTGTAGCTCTGCAAAGCGGAAGCCAGTGTTCACAGCACGGCGCCCCCACCATGCCCACCACACTTGCCCAGGCGGCTACAGGACAGAACCCCAGGCACCAGCAACGCCCCCCTCCCCCACCGTCGACTGGCCACTACGTTAAGCATCTCCAATACCGCCTTGCTGTCCGTGAGCTGCCTGTGCGGACAGACAGGTATCTAACCAGAACATGAGAGCAGGTGGACAACAGGCCCCAGGACCTGGGCTGGCTGCAGAGAGGGCAGTGCTGAGCCCCAACTGCAGAGCACGGGCTGTCCCCAGGCACACAAGAAGCAGGAAGCTGGGGCGCCTGGGTGGCTTAGTCGGTTAAGCGTCTGACTTTCACTTAGGTCATGATCTCGCAGTTCGTGGGTTCAAGCCCCGCANAAGGAAATTAAAGGTATAAATATTGGAAATCAAGAAATAAATCTGTTACTACTTAAAACTGTAACTGTTGGGGCGCCTGGGTGGCTTAGTTGGTTAAGCGTCCGACTTTCGCTTAGGTCATGATCTCGCAGTTCGTGGGTTCGGGCCCCGCGTCGGGCTCTGTGCTGACTGCCAGCTCAGAGCCTGGAGCCTGTTTCAGTCTGTGACTCCCTCTCTCTCTGACCCTCCCCTGCTCACGCTGTCTCTCTCTCTCTCTCCCCTAGAAATAAATAAAACATTTAAAAAAAAAAAAATTTAAAAAGAAGCAGGAAGCTGGTGCCCAGGGCACGCGGCAGAGGCCCATGGGTAGGGGGTCTGGCCCTGCCCTTGGTACAGTGACACGGGACAGCTCTGCAGTCCCGCAGGCCCCAGGAGCACTATGTCCTGGGTCTGTCCGAACCTGACAGCCTCGGGCAAAAGGGGACAGAGCCAGCAGCCCCACTGGCCAGGCTGTGAGAGCAGAAGTGGGAGGAGGATGGGGGGAGTCGCAGGGGGTGCCAGTGGGCAGAGGAGGGACAAAGGCATACAGGCGGGGGGGAGGGGCATCCCCCATCCCTGGAGGGGCCCCACCGCCTGGCTGTAGCCTCTGAAAGGCAGGTCGGCCCAGGGCAGTGGCGGACCCACCAGAAGCAGGCGCACGAAGGAGCGCAGACAGTCCCACAGCGCCCCCTGGTGTTCGTTCTGGAACACCTGCGGCTGCAGCAGCTCCAGGACCCCCAGCACATGCAGGAAGAAGGTCAGGTGGTTCTGCTGCCGGAACTCCTGGAAGTTGAGGTGGGTGCGGCCGTGCAGGAGCGCAGCGATCATGGGCAGGTGCCTGGGGGACGGAGAGTGCCCATGAGTCCAACACCGCCATGCAGCCCCATCACAGCCCCGCACTCTGTGGTGGGGCCACCCAGGCTCCATGGCAGGCGGGCCCACCCTGGATGGGCTCCAAGCGCACCCTGAGGGCTGGGAACTGGCTACCCTGACCATACCGCCTACTTCCAGGTCTACAAGGTGTTGTTTTTCCTGACCTGGCCCCCAGGGCTGCACCTGGGCCCTCCTGCCTCAGACCCAGCTCAGTCAGGAAGAAGCCAGCGGCCAGCACTGGGCCATGAGGGCCAGCAGCTTCCAGATGCAAAGCCTGCTCTTGAACCAGCACCTAAGTGCAGGCAGGATGCTATCGCCCACCAGAGGCCCTGCCGGGGCTCCCAGAGAGCAGCCGGGTGACCCTACCTGAGCAGCAGGATGGGGTGGGCCACGGCCAGCTTCCGGCAGGCCATGTTAGCATCGGCCACTCTGTTCTCAGACGAGCGCGAGTCGCTGGTGTCCGCCAGGAGGGTGATGACGCGGTGGATGAGACTGTCCAGCTGCGGGGATGGTGGCATGAGGGCCAGGGCCCACCCACAGCCCTGGCGTCCCACCTGCCTGCCATGTGCGGGGCCAGGGCCCACGGCGGAAGGCCTGAGCCTTGCCCCGGCCACATGGGGGACCAGAGAGAGCTGTCCCCCTCCACTTTCCGGGGGCACAGGCCTGTGCGACCAGGCCGAGGCCGAACCTACCAGCCAGCCTCGCACACGGTATTCGCTCAACCACCAGAAACCCAGACACCATTGTGTAAACACCAACACGGTACATTGAAAGAAAGAACCAACGTGGTGTATAAAACACGATCTCAACTCTGCAATATAACGTGTGTAGAAATGTGAACAAAACACGGGTTGTGAAGCATCACCTTCCCTGCATCGCGCTGGAAAAAGCATGGAAAGTAGCAGATCCTGAGGCCAAACCAAGGAGGCAGGTGCGGAAGGCCTTCCCCCTCCCCCACCCCCCACCCTCCCGGCCCGACTCAAGCACCACCACCTGATCCACCCAAGGCAGTGAAGGTGGACGCCACATGAGCCCGCACGCAGGCCACACGGTTTGACAGCCCCGGTGTCCACCCAGGGGGGCATGGGCAAGCTGGTCTGGCTACATGGTGGACGATCCCACAGCCACAGAAAGGAGCAAGCCACCCCCACGTGCCGAGCACGCCTGGATCTCGGGACCACGCAGAGGCTCTGGGGAGCACACCTGTAAGGTGGTCTCTGGGGAGGGTCACCGGGGGCACGAGGAAGCATCCCGCCTAAGGCCCGGGTTCAACCACACATGGCCACCAACGCCTGCCGTGCCATGCATCAGGCAGCAGGCTGTGCGTCTTCATGCCTCACGGAGGGAACCCGGGGGTGTGGGAACACGGCCCCTCCGCTCCACCAGCCACCCGGACACACCGGTGTCACCCACGTTCCCACTTCAGCTGTAAGTCTGAGCAACCACACTTCTCCATGAGCCTGAAGTGGCTGCCCCGTCTCCACGCGCCCCCGTCGCTCACCTTACAGGTGCTGCCGCCCGCAGCGCCTCCTCCGTGCAACAGAGCCTCAGGCGCAGGCACCCGCAGCTCTGGCCACTGCAGGTACAGCTGCACCAGCAGGTCCCGGCAGCGCCTGCCTGGCACGCTGTAAGACACCAAGGTGGGGCTGCTGGGAGTGCAAGGCTCCCGGGGGCAGCGGCCTCACGGCCCGCGGGCGGGGGGTGGCCACACTCACCTGTCGCCCCACTGCTGGATACAGCTCGTCAGGTGCGCCGTCACCTTCCTGACACTCTCTTCGTCCCCGCCGCAGCAGCTGAGCAGCAGGGGCAGCCGGGCCTGGAGCAGGCTGCAGGCGGCAGCATCCCCGTCCTGGCTCCGGGCCTCCGCCTCCGCCAGGATCAGCTCCGCCAGGCCGATGAGCTCTGGTGCCCGGACCCGCAGCGCCGGCTCTTCCCGCCGCTTCTGCAACCGGTGACCACCCATCAGCGCCAGGCCACACTGGACGGGCTAATGTGGGCCTCACCCCCCCATCCCCTAAAACCTGCCTGAGGGGTGCGCTGGTCACGGCCCTGCCAGATGCGTGGCACGTGGATGCAGGCCCACAGAAAGTCCAGAGAGGCCGCAGGGTCGAACCTGGAAGGGCGCGAGAGCTCCGTCTTGGTTTCCAGGCACACAACAAAAATCACAGTCGTGACAAGAAAACAGAGAGCAGGACGCATCCCAGTGATGGGAGGTTTGGACCGTGGACACCGCTTTCCTGTGAGCTCTCAAGGTAAGGGCTGCCTGCCCCGCCTGACCTCTCCATGCTGCACAGCAGCAAAACCAATGGCCCTGCCCCTGCCCTCCCCCGGCACCTGGGACCCCTGCATACACCATGGACAACAGCCACGGGCACTCTCTGGGGAGCGGATGTTCCACCTGGTGGACGCCCAGGGAGCTCTGTTATCCCCAGGGCGGTAACACCCACTGCAGGGCCCCCTTCCAGGGTCCCAGGGCAGCGAGGGCCAGGCAAGAGCCCCAGGCATCCAAGGAAGCCAGGCGGGGGTGGGGGGCGCGCACCTCTGCTCCCGGTTCTTGCCCAGCAGGATACGGATACACTGGTGCAATGTGGCCCAGCTGGACTGGTGAGTAAGGAGGGCCAGCAGGTAGGGTCGGAAAGACGGCACCTGGGGGCCCGGATGACCTTTGCCCTGGGGAAGAAGAACACCTGGGATGGTCCCCACTGGGCTGACCGGCCTGTCGTCTGCTGAGTAGGGTCAGCAGACAGGGTCCTGCTCCAGCCACAGGGGACCCCCCCTTCTTGGGGGACAGTGAGCGCCGATGGATCCCCATCTCCTGCCCCAGAACCCCAGAGGCTCATCTGAAGACCGCTGCGGCCGCAGGAGCACCTTGGGAGACTCAGGGACGGAGAAGGGCTATCACCACTCGCTGAGACTTCCAGGCCCTCCCCACGGGCTCCTCGGGGGACCTGTCCCTGGTGGGGAGCCGGGCTCCACTCTCGTCTGGCTTCTCAACAGCACCTCCCGTCCCTGCACGAGGCCCTGGGTCACAAAGCGCCGGCCCTACCCTAGCCCGCCTGCCCTAGCGACCAGGTCTGAGTGCTGCAGCGACAGGAGACGAGGCAGCTGTCCGGGCTGATGAGGGCCCGGCCCGCACTTCCGCTGGAATGGACGAAAAGCCAGCCCGTGTGGGGCCGGAGCACAGCCCACCTTGGCCCGGAAGAAGAGCAGCCGGTGCTGCAGGTCGGGGCAGCTGCCGATCACCTCGGGGTCCAGTGTTTCCAGCCAGTCGACCAGGAGCCCGGAGCAGGGTCCCAGCTGCACGGCCTCCGGACTGAAGGGAACGCAGGGACAGGTCAGAAACAGACAGCTGGGGCTGCCCGCAGGCAGGCCACAGCCCTGCCAGCCCCCCCAGCTTACCCACAGCCATCGGTCTCTGGCTCCCCTGAGGCTGCAGGCTCCTTCTCCTGTAGCAGCAGGGAGCTCACCACCGCCACGGGCCTCAAGGTGGGGGACGCAGTGGTGAAGAGTGCAGCCAGCAGCTCCTCCAGGTGAGGCGACCCCACCTCAATCAGGCCCCGGAGGACTGCAGAGGACAGGGCAGGTTTCGTGTCTCTCCAGCTCAGGGGACCGAGGCGCGTGGGCCTAGACCACCTGACTCTGGGACAGACAGGCTGGGGCGACTCTGCCAGGGCAGAGAAGAAGGGGAGGAACCCTCCCGGCAGACCGCCACTCCTCTCCACAGGCCCCATTCTGGCCCACCTAGGAGAGGGACCCCTGTGCCAGGCAGCCAGGCCAGAAGTCCTCATGGATCCCTGCCCAGAGTTACCTTTGCCAATAAGCTCAGGCTCCACGCCACACTTCTCCCCCGACCTGAGGGTGGTAACCACGGCCCGGACGGTAGAGTTGACCACCTCCAAGTCCCCACGGAATGCCAAGGCCTCAGCAAGGCGCAGGAGCCCGCTCCGTGCTATAGGCAAGTGTGCGTGTGACCCGGGGTCTGGTGCAGGCCTCTGTCCCCACTCCTCCGTCTGCCCTATCCAGGAAGCCCCCCTCCCTGGGCCCTACACACCTTTCCCACTGAGGATCCCACTGTGGTCCCCAAAGCCCTCCTTTTCCAATCCCTGGGCCATGTCCACGCTGATGCCCACCTGGGGGCCCACCGAGCCCAACGGCCGGCACCCCCCGGGGGAGCCCTCACCATCACTGATCCTGCGGCGCGCGGAGCACTGGGCAGCGAACAGCTTGAGCTGGGCCTGCAGGGGCCCGCCCTCCCCGGCAGGGCCGTCCAGCCACTGCAGCATCTGCATGAGCACTTTGAGAAAGAGCGACGAGAAGCCAGTGTCCTGCAGCACGCAGCGCTGTGGGGGGACTGCAGCTCAGAGCCCGCACCGGGGAGGTGGGGAAGGGCTTGGGGGGACTGGGGCAGGGACAGGCAGAGTCACAAGCCATCTCACTGCCCCAGGGCCTCAGATCCTTTGGCAAGCTATTCCATTTTTAAGTGACCCACCCAAGGCTTGAGAAGAAAGACGAAATGCCCCACAGGCGTGCACACAGATAGCACAGCTCACGCATGTGAGAACATGGGTACACGTGGGGCACACCAGTGACCCCCACCCCCCGGCGTGGCAACACGCCCAGCCCTGAAGGAGCATGAAGGCCTGGTCGGTGGAGCCTGGGCCCAGACTCAGGGCAGACTCAAGGCTGCGCCGGTGCCGGAGCACCTGCCACCACCCTCCCACGCGGCTCCCTGCAGCCCGGGGCTCTGCTGCATGTGCGCCCACCTGGTACTGGGAGATTTGGCGCAGTAGGGGACAGGCAAGGAAGTGGTGCCGCTGCATGGACACGACCAGGGCACCGCCGTGTGGGGAGCTGAGCAGAGTGGCAATGGCCTGCAGGAGGCGCACCGTGACGCCAGACAGCTCGGGGCTCCCCTGGTGGAGTCGCGCCAGCTCCTGGCCCAGGGCCTGCTGCAGAGCGAGGGCGACAGGGCGGGCGCCTGAGCTCTGCCACCGTGGTCCCGGGCTCAGCGGGAAGATCTGAAGCAGAGCGGAGGGGGGCGTTAAGGGGCAGGCTCGGCAGAGGGGTCGCCCCTGGCCTGCTGCGCCCCACACTCCCACCACAACGGCTGACCCGCTGTTGCCGAACCAGGCCAGCTCTCAGGAGATTCAGGGTGGGCACCCAGGATCCCTGACAAGGGCCTGTGGGGGGATCCCTGCTCTGGGGGAGACCGCAGGCAAGCCCCCACACTGCAAACGCTGGCCTCTCTGTTCAGAGAACAGCCACTGAGCCCAGGGCCTGTGCGCAGACGAGGCCGGCAGGGAAGAGCAGAAAAAGCCCACTGGAGAGAAGGGGCGTGTGTACAAGCTCACGCATACAGGTTCATGTGTGCAAGCACGAGAAGGAAGACTGAGCGTTCCGCAGTGAACGTCACCATTCGGGGAGGTGAGAACACGTGTATAGAGACAGGATGCAGGCTCCATGTGCACACACGTGTCGGGAACAGGGAAAGCCGTGGCAGCAGGGCGGTGGCGGCCAGGAAGCGAGCATGCACAGGGCCTCTCTGGCACAGGTGATGGTGCACAGCCCAGCAGGCCAGTCACAGCACGAACGTCAGCACAGCAAGGCTGCCCTCAAAGCGCAGGATGCGGCCGGGGGCTCGTGCCACCTGGAGCCAGGCCTGCAGCCGCCCAGCCTCTTGCACCCTGCACTCAGTGGAACCCGCCAGACAACCCACCCGAGGTGGTCACAGGACTGGCTGGCTTTCCAGGAAACAGAGCAGCTGGTCTAGGGTGGCCTAGCTCCAATGAGGGGAGCTGTAGTTCTGGCCCGGGCGCTGGCTCCGGGGTGCCCACCCCATCTGGACGTGGGTTCTGGGAATAAAAGGCCTCTCTCCATATGGGAGGAGGAACTGGACGACCCAGGGTGCCCCGCTTCTGGAAGAACTGTCCCAGGTGGCGGTGGCTATACCTGCAGGACCATGCTGGCCAGGTCATCCTCGGGGCCAAGCACCCGCACCTGGGTCACAGCCCGGGTCCTTCCCTGGCCAGAAGGCTGCTCTGGGCTGCTTTTGGGTTTCGGCGCCTCCACGCTGTCTGCACAGAAAGGAACAGGCTTCGGCTCAGGACTCTTCCTGGCCGTGTCCTGCGTGGGCCCAGCACCCAAGAGGAGGCCCTGCGGAGGGGCCCTGGCCCCTGCGGACCCCAGCCTCACTAGGGCCTGCTGAGGCCCATGACAAGCAGGGCCTTTGGGTGGATATCAGGCACCTGCCTGTGCCGAGTGTCCCGTGGGTCTGGAGCCCCCACCAGATGGGCGGTACGCTAAGGTGTGAGTCAGGGGGCCGGGCAGTACCTCGCCGGGGAGGCAGGGAGGCCGTGAGCAGAGAATGGAAGGTCTGGCCTCCGGACGCTCCTCTCTCGTGCTGAACCTCGACCAGGTGAGCCATGTAATCTGTGAGCCAGCAGCCAGGGTTACGTACCTGTGGCCCAAGGGACCAAGTGCCCCCACCCCACCCCAAACACCCAGTTTCCCAAGCTGAGCCACGGAGGGCCTGCTGGTGCTGAGCGCACCCCCACAGCGTCTCCAACTTCAAGCCCCAGGGCAGGCAGGGATTCCTGGGACGTGACTGGACAGGATAGCCGGGCTCCAGGCCGGACTTGCTGCCCTCTGCGCCACCCAGCCCCAGGAGCAGCCCAGGAGCCCTTGGCCGGGTCCCTGGCTTACTCTTGTCCATGATGTTCTGCTCCAGGGTCTGGGGGTCGTGGGCCACCGCCTGGTCCAGGTGCTGGAGCAGTTTGCTCATGCTGGACACAGGGATGCCAAAGGACTGCACGAACAGCAGCAGCTGCTGGGGCTCCAGGTCCTGCAGGGCTGGGAGGAACGCTCGCTTGCTGCCCCTGCTCAGTACCCCGGGTCCTCGGGGTCCTCCCTGGAGCCCAAGTCTCTCCCCATAAGGCTCACTACCGGCTTCCCCGGCTCACCAGCCGGGGCGCTGTGCCAGCCTCGTGCCTCCTTCCCTCTCGCCTCTGAGCCCCTCTACCACCAGCTCCCCGTAGCTCACGGAGCCCAAATTCCTTAGTGTGTCCTGCCCCGCGCTTCTCATACTAACTCTGCTATACACGCAAATGCTTCCCCAGCTGCCCTCCACCAGCCCAGTGCTCCCCACCCGGATGCTGCCCTGGCCACTGTGGGAACAGCCTCAGGCAGACCACCTTGTCCCCAATGCATCCTTCCAGAACTAGGGCAGAGACCCCTCTAAACTCCCAGACCACTTTATCTCTGTCCTCTGGCGCCGTGTGCTCCCAGAGGGGACCTCAGCCTCCCCGCCCGACGGTGAGGGGCTGGCAGGCAGAGGCAGGGGCAGCATGGTGCTTGCCCCAGAGCCTGGCACGGCATCAGGCACACCAGCAGCTGGGGAGCACCTGCCCAATAACGGACACCTCGGAGCCTCGGAGGCCACCGCATCGCTGTCTCCAGCACAACAGGGAGAGCAGAGCAGCCCCCCTGCTGGTCTGGCCCGCCCCGTACCGGCGTCCACCAGGCGGGGGACCTCCGAGCGGATCATGCGCAGTTTTAGCCAGTCGGGCAGCAGTAGCGCCTCCTCGGAGGTGTCCACCAGGAAGGCTGTGGGCAGAGGCTGCTTCTCCGGGAACCAGATATCCAGCAGCGCCTGGAACTCACCATCCCCGGCTGCAGGAGGGATGATGCAGTGAGCAGTGGAACAATGATGCGAGGCCACCCCAAGCTCCGCGGTGAGGAGCTGAGGGGTGGGAGGCAAGGCCAGGAGAGCAAAACATTCGCTTTGGGGGATGGGAGAGGTGGTCTGTGCGCAGTGCCTGCCCACCCAGCCCCACGATCCCCGTGCCCCCACTGCAGCGGAGGCGTTAATGTGCTGAGAAGCCGCCTCAGGGGCTGTGTGCAACCTAGGCTGGCACCCCCTGGGCTCTCGCCCCCTTCTTGCTCCCGGGCCCCGCAGGCTCGCAGACACCGGCCCTCCCGATAGGGGCCCCTTCCTGGCAGACCCCGTCCCCTCCCTCCACCTCCAGACACGCCGCCGTGACAGAGCAGCACACGGCAGTTGGCCAGAACAGGGCCATGAGAAAGCCGCCGGGCTGGAGAGGGCACAGCCCCCGGAGGGTCCCAGGCCTCAGACATGGCCCACAGCCAGCGCGGCGAGCGTCGGCCCAATGGGCGCCCCATGTTTACGCTTCCCTCCAGGAAGCCAGGGCTTCCCTGGCTAGGCCGCGAGAGCCTGGACAAGCAGACAGAGCCAGACAGCATGTCCTGAGGATGCAATGCCATGGGCCGGGTCAGTGAGGATAGGCTGCAAACCCCCGGCTTTTTCATCTGAGGAGCTCCATAGCTCCCAGGACCTCCCGCCACAGGGAGGAGCCACAGTGCTTTCCCCAAGGCTCTCAGACAGGGACCCCACCACACGGGGACCCGCCCAGAGCCTCGGACCCAAGCCCTGTACGACCCCGATGGTGGGGCTGCAGTGCAGGGTCACAAGGAGGCAAGTAGGGAGGCTCACCACGGGGCGGCCCCAGCGTCAGGAGGATGACCATGGCGTGCACCACCAGGATGTGCATCGTGGCTGTCTCCCCGCCGCTCCAGCGAAGGAACACCTGGTCCTGGGACTCCGACTGCAGGAGACAAGGAAGGTGGCTGGGTGTGCGGGCGGGGCGCCGGGGGCCTGGGGAGGGGACGGGACCACCAGCCTTACCCAGCTGTACACCTCTTCCCCCTCCTTGCTCTTGCGCATACGCCTCACGTAGCGGGAGAAGATGGAGAGCAGGGCCACCAGCACGGCGTCTGACTCAGCGCTGCAGGAGCGCTTGGAGAACAGGTGGGCCATTATGGTGGAGCGTTCCACAACCAGCCGCGCCACGTCCTGCAGGCGGCAAGCACAGCCGTCAGGGGGCCTCCCCGGCTGGCTCCGCCCACACTTTCACCACTCCAGCCCATCACGAGGTGACCACTGGGCCCGCCAGGACCTCCTGCCCCACCCCTCACCAGGCCCGGGTCACTGTGCACACCCTCTGAAAACGACCTTCCGTCCCATCCCCTCACCAGGGCCAGGTCGCTGTGCTGGCCCTGCTCCTCCACAGGCGTGTGCTGGGACAGGTAGACCAGGTAGGCGCTGATGGTCTGCGGGTCAGTCTCCATGTGGATGGCCTGGGGAGGGAGGACACGTGAGCTTGGGCCGCAGGGCTCCTTGTGCTGCCCCTCGGCAGCCCGGCCACGTCCCGGCCCCATACCTGCTGCAGCGCCAGGGCGGTGGCAGTGCGGACGCTGTCGAACAGGGGCAGCCGGGGCAGGTCCCGCAGCAGCCACTGGTAGCCCTGCAGCGTCTCTGCGTCCCCCGAGTCCTCCTCCATCGGGGGCTCCTTCTCCTCCCCGTCCCGTAGACTGCCCTCCGACAGCACCAGGGACAAGCCCTACGAAGAGACACAGGGGGCTGGAGGCCACACCTGGAGCTCGGGGGTGGACGCACTCCCTCAGAGCCCCGGAGACGGGGCTGCCTGGCTGGCAAAGACACGGACTCCCGTTGGGAACACCTGGTCCAATGAGAGAAAGCAGCAGCCAAAGCCCGTTTCTCCAGAAGGTTGTATGGCACCTCGTAGGAGGCGGCAGGACCATTATGACGTCACTGTGTCTCCCAGAGTTCACATCGGCGTCCGGGGAAGGATCCCAGGCAGGTGGAAGAAGGTTTGCCTCTCCCGACCTCACCACTGTCACCCTTCTGACATGAGGAACGGCTAAGCAGCTGCCCAGGTGAGTGAGGTCCCCGTCGGGGCATCTGAGACAAAACCTTGCCGGGGAGCGGAGTCGGAGGGGGGTGGCCCTCCCTGCGCCTCACCTTCATGGCCAGCACCCTGGAGGCCACCTGGGAAGAGCCAAGGCGCCGCAGGAAGTAGTCCAGCACCTCGCACGTGGTCTGCTCATCGGCCTTGGGGCCCAGCAGCAGGTCCTGTAGGCGGCCCAGCAGCTGCCGCTGCTTCTGCTGCCTCTGTGGGGGCGAGGGGGTCGCTCAGAGCCCTGCGCAGCCGTGCGCGGGACCACACGAGACCTGGGGACTCGAGGGCACCGACCTGGCGCTTCTTGGCCTTCTGCTCCTTGCTCTCGCCCTCTTCCTCCTCCTCCCCGGACGTGGCGTCGTCGGCAGCATCGTGCAGCAGGAACTCACATAGGCACTGCACCGGCAGCACGTCCAAGGAGCCCTCGCTTGACTGGACCAGGTCGGCCAGCCAGGGCATGGACTGTGACGAGGCCTGGGCAGGGCCACGGACACACTCAGCAGCGGCCCCAGCAGCCCGTCTGCCCACCTCTGCCCTTCCAAGGCCACGGTTCCCTGCGGGGTGCAGACAGCTGCCTCACGCAAAGGAGCCAGTGCCTGGGTGCCCCCTTCCAGCTCTGGGCTCACCGCCCCGGGCCACGGTCTCAGCCCCCTCCCCCTCCTCCACCCCAGAGCTACTGTCCCAGCACCCCCCCACCCCTCCGCAGGGACTTGCCTGCCTCTGGATGATGTTGAGGAGAAAGTCCGGGCTTCGGCTCCGACAAAGCAGGTGCCCGAGGCGCAGGGACTGGTTGAGGCTTTTCACTTGATCCAGGATATGGGGAGGAGGCCTCCGAGGGGGTCCTCTGAAGGTGCCCGGGGCCATGAGCGTGTCAGGGAGCCACCAGTGCACACAGCACCCCGAGCAGCAGTGGTGTCTCCCACCCGCCAGCCCCTCCGCCCCCGCCTGATCTGGGGATACTCTCAGCTCCAGCAGGCCCGGCGTCTCTCCCCCCAACCCCCACCCCCCAGGCCCAAGCCCGAGCCATACTGAGGATCCAGGCTGGTGAGCTGGGACAAGAGAAGGCTGCTGCTCTCGGTGATGGTCTGCTTGGTGGAAGCAGCTGCCAGGTGGCCCTCGAACGCCAGGATCTCCTGCTTCTCCCGCTGTGACGTCTGCAGCTCCCGACTGATCATCTCCGTCCGGGTGTCCTCGTCCGTCAGCGTGCACGGCGGGTAGGAGTAGTTGCTGGGGGGCCACACAGAGAAACCCGTGACCCTGCCTGTCTGAGGCTCCGGCCAGGCCATCGGCGCCACCTCCAGGGCAGGCCTCTGGGAGAGAGCCCCCATGCTGGCCACCCGCTCTCCTCCCAGGGGACAGCGCACCGGCCACCTCCAGAATCGGGCCCCACAGGCGTCAGAGTCCCAGACACCCGCTAACCCAGCCCGCCCCGCGCCAGATCCCCTCCCCACAGACAGGCATCTCTGGCCCACGGGGTACCCGCTGGAGGACCGGCTATTCCCAGAGGCATGTGTGGCTCTTCCGGGGGAAGTGGGCAGCCCACCATCACGTGTGCTGAGCCCAAACCCACCACGCGTGATGGCTGCTCGCAGCAGATCTGTCCTTAGGGCCCCAAAGCCTGCCCACCACAGTGGCCTCAGGACAGCCCTGCCCACTGGGCCAGTGTGGCTCCAGCCTCGGGCCACACACACCTGGTCACCAGGGACCACACACACCTGGTCACCAGGGACCACGGCGGTCACCATGCTGGCTCCAGGAAGCGCTCCTGTCTGCGCCTGCTAAACCACCCGGTCTGCCGCGCCCCTCACCTCCAGGCACCCTCACCGGCTCCATCGATAAGCCAGCCCCCACCACGTCAATGGAGAGCCTCAGCCACCAAGGCCACCCCTCAATCCTACTCCCTCCTCACCCCCCGGGAGGGAAGGGAAACTAACGCTCGTGGGCCCAGACTCAGAAACTCGAGCCCGCGACAGGAGGAAACCTGAGCAGCCGCACAATAAACTAGATGCTTTGGAGTGAGTGGAGGACTCCGGGGTCCACTCTACCTCCCAGTGTCCCGCAGACAGGGCCCTGCCCCTGGCGCCCCGGCCCCAGTGGTGTGCGAGCCCACGTACTTGGTCATCACCATCTCCATGAGCATCTTCAGTGTGGGGTACTCCTCCCAGGCGGCCAGGCCTAGGGGGCAAGAAGACAGCAGGTGGCGGCCAAAACCTAGCACTCCTGCCCCCCCCCCCCCGAGTCCTAGCTTGCCACCCAGCCCCTAGCCAAGCTCTACTCCATGTCCCAACAAGCACGACGCCCAAGAAGGAAGGAAGGTAAAACAGTGGCTCGGCCGACTGCGAACTCGCCGGGGAGAGGCAGCTCACCGATGTTCTCAGGGTTGAAGGCCGCAACCACCAGCAGGAGGGGCCACGCCTTCCAGTAGAGGGTCGAGATGGCCAAGTTCGGAGGCTGGTATCTGAAATGCAAGGACACCCAAGGGCTTGGCCTCGGCTGCGCGAGGCAGGGAAAGGAATAGGTCCTGACCCGGTGGAGCAGCCCAGGGATGATCTGGTGACTGACCGGCGAGGATGCTAAAGATCGCAAACCCCCGGGTCTAGTCCTCCAGCCACGCCGGTGTCCCTGGGAAGGGTGCTGTGCCCAGAGCCCTGCAGAGGGCTCACCGCCCAGGTCTGCATTCCAGCTGAGCCCTGGGCAAGTTCCTCAGGTCACCGAGCCCCGGCGTCCCATCTACAACACGAGTAGGAGGGCATCGCGACAGAAAAGTTCAGTGTTAGTTACCATCTGTGCTGTTTCCATCAGAGACCCAGAAACAAGGCTGGTGTCCATCCGTATAAACTGCCAACTTGTTGCTGTGATTTAGACACCACACGTATGACACACTTATGATTAAAGTATAAGCTCTTTCAGATAACAGGACAGAACATTCCAAAAGATGTAACGGCACAGTCGTTGGAAAGAACGAAGCAGACCCAAGAGGCTGACTCAGGGAGGCGGTAAACAGGCTGCCTCGTGAGGAAGACCAGGTCAGAAGCAGAGGCACCGGCAACCCAAATCTCACATGAAGCAGCGACTCCCACGTCTGGCAAATAACGTCGGGGACAGAAGATACAAAAGATGTCCCACGTCTGTGGACCGGGCGCTGTCAGCGTGGCCACGCTCTCCAAACTCCAGTACCTATTCAAAGCGATACCCACTGAAATCCCAGAAGGCTTTTTCCTGAAAACGGACCAGCAGACCTGGAAATCCATGTTGGGAACGCAAGGACCCAGAACGGCCACGACAGCTTTGAGAAAGGACAGAGCTGGAGGAGTCTTACTTCTCAATTTCAAACCTCAGCACAACCCACAGGAATGACGACAGAGTGTCACCAACACAGACACACGCATAGTTTGGTGGAACACAATGGAGAGCCCAGAAATAAACCCATGCATCTGTGGTCACGGGATTGCCGAAAGGGGTGACCCAACCCTCAGTGGGAGAAGGAACAGTCTTTCAAGGCGGCACCAGGACCACAGGCCCGTCCACGTGCAAGAGAAAGGGGTCAGACCTGTCGCTGACACATTCCAATCAGCTCAGGACAGTCATAGACCTGAGCGTTACGAGCTAAAGCCTGAAAGTTCTTAGGAGAACACATGGGAAAGGTCTGTGACCAGGTGAGGAGACAGGTTCCCGTGGAGGGCCCCAAACCCACGCGGCAGCAGAGTGACACGGGGCCACATCTCAGTGCGTCCCCGTGCGGGGCGGCGCAGAGGCCCCAGGCCCGTCAGCCCTGCACATCCACCCACAGTGGGATGAAGGCGGGCCTTGCCTGGTTCCATGCACACCACTAACCCGGGGGATCAAAGGCCGACATTCAAGATCCAAAACCGTAAAACAGAAGCAAATAGTCTGATCCTGAACAAGGCAATGGCTCCTTAGAAAGAACACATAAGGGCACCCTCCGGCTCTCAACTTGGGCTCAGGTCACGATCTCATGGTTTATGAGTTTGAGCCCACATCGGGCTCTGTGTTGACAGTGTGGAGCCTGCTTGGGATTCTCTCTCCCTCTCTGCCCCTCCCCCACACACTCTCTCAGTCTCTCAAAACAAAAAACCTTACCAACGAAAAGAAATGACACAAGAGTATAAAAAAGCAAAGAAAAACAGATAAGCTAAACCTTTCCCAAATTAAAAGCCACTGAGTCTCCAAGGACACTGAGAGCATGAACGGGAAGGAATACCTGCAAGTCACCTGTTCAGGGCCTAGGTCCAAAACATACAAAGAACTTCTGAAACCCAACAACAAAAATTCAAACAACCCAACAATGGACAAACAACCTGGGCAGCCACCTCTCCAGAAAAGACACGCAAACAGCCGAAAAGCGCACAAAGAGAGGCTTAGCGCCCTCAGTGCTCAGAGAAGCGCCCACCAATGCCACCACCTGGCGCTACTGCCCTCCAGCTGGGACAGTGAGCACGGGCGAGTGTGTGGCGGGACCACAGCCCGTGGGTGCAGCTGCTGGGAAAGATGGGTGATGCCAGCAGCTCCTCACGATGTGAAAGCGCAACCCAGCAGCCCCCAGGGAGAGAACCGGGAACAAGCATCTTCACAAAAACTCAGGTGGAACATCACCCAGAAGCCAGTGAGAAGCGACAAGTCCACCATCCGACGGTGGTAAACTCAATGTGGCATCCACATGAAGCAACGCCGCCCAGGTAAGTTTTATGACACGGATGAACCTGGAAAACATGCTGCCCAGTAAGAGAGGCCGGACACGGGAGGTCGTGACGTGCGTGTATGTTTACGTGAGATCACAAAAAAGCCACAGCCGCAGGGACAGAGAGATCAGTGGAGCCACAGGCAGCATGGGGGTGGGGCAGGGCTGGCTCCTGGGTGAGGTATCCTCTAGGGGGACAAAGACGTTCTACAGTCGGCCTGTGGCAACGGTGGCATGTCCTATGAATTTATTAAAACCAAAAAAACGGCAACTTGAAGCAGGTGAAGCATGTGCGGATGATGACAAGGCGGACGAGAAAACACGGCATGAACTCGCTGCTGTCTACTGAGGGGCAGCGCACCAACAAACCAGGGAGGCCTCCATGCTGAGCACACAGCTGCAGGGGGGGGTGGGGACACGGGGGGCAGGGCCTGGCAGGGGGGGGAGGGAGCAACGTACCCGGGGGGCAGCTGGATGTTTTCGGGGTGGTGGTAGGTACACAGGTTCAGGACCGCGTCAATCAACTGAATCCTCTCCACCTTCAGCACTTCCACATCTGAAACCCAAGAGCCACACACAGGTTCCAGAAACCTGTCCACATACTCAGGGCAGGGATGGGGACACCGAGGCACAGGGTTTGGGCCATGGACACCCAGCCCGCAGATGGGGACTATCTCTCCAGAAGCAGAGGGCAGGCGGGGGCTGATGCAGGCATCCTGGGCACTGTGGGCCTGCCCACCACGCTGAGGGGCAGATGCCAGCCCCGCGGCAGCAATGGTACGCCCAGCCCATGGGCAGGGTGCACGGGATTGCGGTAGCAGCCTCCATGGAGCCTCGGGTCATCACAGGGACAGTGCGCGTGGGTCCCAGGGCAGGCTCCAGAAGCAGCGCACAGTACATCACTGCGAACCTTCTGCCTGATCCCTGACTCCAGAAGCCCGGTGGGTCCAGTGAGCCCGGGGCCACGAGGTGGAGCGGATGCCTGGTGGGAACCGCAGAGACAGGCTCCTTGCGGCTGCCTGGGCGCCCGCAGGGGTGAAGGCTGTCACCGTGGGGAGACCCAGATAGCGCCTGGAGGGACCCTCACCGTCGGCCTGCACAGCTGCAGCGCGCCTCACCAGGTGGTCGGCAAGCTCCATGGCGTCGGCAGGCCCCAGCGGGAGGTCGCGGGATAGCCCGATGACCAGAATGCGCATCAGCGTGTCTTCCAGGATCGGCACCTCTGAGCAGAGGCGCAGGAAGAAGCTGCGGGCAGAATGGGCAGGGGCTCAGTGGGGGCTGCACACACCCACGGCATGAAGAGGCCCAGCTCCCTGGATGGGGAGGAGGGCAGCCACCCCCTCCCCTGCTCCCTCGACAGGGAAGACTGGCAAAAGGCGCCTCGCCCCCAGGGGCACAAACACACCTGCTGAAGAGGGCACAGGGCACAGAAGGCAGGGGACGAGCAAGCCAGACAAGGCAGCAGGGACCCAAAGGTGAAGACAGCTGGGGCATGAGGGACATGTGGGGCAGGGTGCTCCTGGGCCCAGGGAGACAGAGCCGTGACCTTGACCAGGGAAGGAAGGACGCGTGCACGGGGCTGGCCGAACCCCTGGGAGTGGTGATCGGGAAGGAGACAGAGGCCTGGGGTGTGCTGGAGGGGGCCCTGGCTGCCTGGTCTTCCTGGGGCCGACCCCTCCCCCCCACCCCTGTGCACACGGTAGGCGTGCTTACTTGCGGTCACTCTCAGGTGGCCAGTTGTCCCACTTGTAGTAGGTCTCTGGCTGCTCCGTGAAGAGCACCTTGTGCAGGCTGCGGGGGACAGAGGGGCTGTGGAGCTGCGGGTGCCCAGGCAGCCCCCCACGCCCTCTCCCATGGGTGCAGAGGCTGCACGCTCCAGGTGTCTTCTGGAGCCTCCAGCGGCCCCCCAGTGAGGTTGCCAGATGGGACCTCACACCAGCAGGCTCCACCTGAGCCCTGACCCCACAGGCAAGCCTGGGTCCCCCAGCTCAAGGGACAGCTGCCTCGGGTCACTGAACCCGGGGAAGGGCCGCTGGGCTTCCCAGAGGGTCATCCATGCGGTGTGAGCCAGCCATACCAGTGCACATAGTCCTTGGGGGCAAGCTTGCTGATGGAGGGGACGACGGTGTGCAGCCACCACACGGCGTCCCGCTGGATGGCGGCGATCTGGTTCTGGAAGGAGCGCAGTGCCTCGAGGTCTGGAAGGGACACATGGGGTCACGGCGCGCCTGCACGGGAGCTGGGGGACACGGGGGCCCTCAGAGCACCCCATCCACACACATGGGATCATGGAGAACGGAACACGGATGGCATGGTGGGAGAAGTCCTTGGAGCGCTGCATAAGTCTCGCGCGTGGAGAAAAGCTCAAATAAGCAAAATCTCAAATCCCGAATGATTTCACCCAATTCTTCACAAATTCATTAAGGTAATCACTGGAAAGGCCTCTGCACGAGACTTCCAGCAAGGCTCCTGAATTTACCACCACCACCCTGCTCCCCTTCTGTCTTCGACCACAGGGCATGCTTCCAGAGGAAGACCGAGATTCGAGCATGTGACCCAACCAGAGACCAGGCCCCCGGAAGAGAGAACAGGCAAGCGCAGCTTCTATAACCCCCCCAGCCCCGCCCACTGCTGGCCCCGCCCCACCCCTAGACCACAGCAGAGTCAGGCCTGTTCTGGGTCCTTACTCTTTTTCTCCCCTTTGTCCCAGGCGACGCCGGCCTCCTTCACCTGGGCCGTGATGCCCAGCATCATGGACACGGCCAGCACGTCAGTGACCTGCACCACAAAGCGCTCCTGCAAGCACAGCAGGTCTGCGTCCTGGAGGGGCCTGTGCCCAGCGGCCTCAGCCCAGGGCGGGGGGGGAGGGGAGAGACACCCAGGGGACCCTATACCCTGAGAGGGCCGGCGAGGGGAGGCCTGGGGGCCAGGGCCTGGTCACACCATGGGAAGAAGATAAAGCCAACAAAGCTGAGGGTGGGGCCATCTGCAACTTGCCTGCATGGCCCTGGGGATCCTCCACCGCCTGCCCCCACCCTCCTCTTCCACATCATCTCCCTCCACGCCTCACACTCTAAACTCTCCCTGGAGCAGACCGCCCATCCCAGTGCCAGCATGTCACCTTGACCCGCCCCTATACCTGGCCAGAAGGTGGCCCATGTGTGGCCAGGCCCTCCTCGGTCCCCCCGCAGACCAAGGCCCATGCTGCCCTCTGGGACCAGGCGCTGGGCATGCAGGGTGCCAACCACAGACAGCCCAAAGGGCGGCTGAGCAAGGGAGCCAGCCAGGGGATGGCGGCGGCACCTTGAACTCCATTTCCAGGTACGGGGCCTCCTTTCGCTCCTGCATGAGCCCGAGGCAGAAGGCCTGGAAGTTGACCTCGTGCTTGGTCTGCTTGATGATCTCCCGGAGCAGGGCCCGCGAGGCCCGCAGGTAGTCGTCCTTGTTGGTCAACAGGTCCTGGAACACCATGGCCAGGAACTGCGCAGACATGACACGCGGGTCACTGCCCCCGCCGCCAGCTTCCTTCCTGCCACAGGCCTGCTGGCAGGGCTCCCTCGTTCCCACGGGAAGTTTCCAGGGGCGTTCTGGGAAAACGTCCCGCCTGGTTCCCAGAGGTACAGGGGGCATGAGTGGGTGCTACACCGAGAGCGGGATGGCAGGGGACACATCTGTAGCTGTCACCCGGTTCAGTGGGCTGGCCCTCGTTAAACTGGGGACGGACTAAGATGCCGGCTAGGGACACGTGGGTGTGTGCATCTACATCGCAGCAACGAAGCTTCAGGGATGAACGTGCTGGCTCCATGGGCCCAGCCCACCTCATGCCACACCGTGGGCCGCAAGGACGCGGGAGCAGCCACAACAACGGGGCCTGGTTTTCCGGCCACTGTGTGCTGCGGTTTCAAGGTCCAGCCTGTTCCCGCAACAATAGCACTGCTCTTGGCCCTCCCTTCCGAAGCACCCTGCAACCCCAGGGACTCACAGCTGCGCGCTGAGTCCAGCATGAGACACCTGCTTCACTTGGAAAAGACACCCCCTCGGACAGCCGGATGGGCCATGGCTCACAGACAGGTGCGTTTGTGGGGACCTGGCGCTGCCCCCTCCAAGACACACCCAGTTTTAGCTTTTAAGAAAGTCCCGTGACAGAGCCGCCCCTGCTGTGGAAGTGCCCTAGGGTCAGAAGTGACTCTGGCTCCCTGGGCTGCCCTCTTCCAGGGCTTTCTCCCCGCCGCCCGGAACCGCCCTCGGGCCGACAAGTGTGAGGCCACCCGCGCCGCAGTGCCCTACCTTAGGCGCCAGCTCTGAGCTGTGCTGTAGCACCGTGTACAGGATCTGCATGTTGTTGGGGTTCCGCGCATTGGAGAGCTCGTTGAAGACCACGAACTTGATGGTGGTGCCCAAGTTGTCCTTGTGCGCGCTCAGCAGCTCCCTGGACACGGGCCGAGCCAGGGGGCGCTGACGCAGCCCGTGGCCACCCGCCTTCCTCCCTTCCACCACGCTGCCCTCCAGCCTGCCCTCCTCCCTCCTGCTAGGGCCACACCTGATGCACAGCATGTAGTGGTTGAGGAGAACCTTGGGCTTGAGCCGGATTTTGATCAGGTGGGAGATGACATCCATGTCCTCGACGCCGTGCGTGTCGCAGTTCATGCACACAGACATCAGGAGGTCCTGGGCTGGCCTGGTTAGCTGGGGGGGTGCAGGGGGAGAGGTGGCGTGCATCAGCCTCGCACACAGCTGGGCGCCCGCAGGACCTGGGGGGAGGGGGCTGGCCTGGTGAGCTGCAGGGTGTCCATGTCAGCCTTGCGCACAGCTGGGCGCCTGCAGGACCCAGGGGGTGGCTCCCCGCCCTCACCTTGGGGTTCTGCAGCCACATCTCCAGCCTCTGCACCGCCATGAGTCGCACCTCCTTGTAGCCACAGGTGGAGGTGAGCAACCGCAGGAGGTTCCGTGAGACGTTGTCAATGGGTTGGCGCCGGTTGAGTTGGTCACGGAGCATGTCCAGGACGTACTCCTCCACGCTCTCCGTGAGGTCGTCGTACCTAGGCCAGCGGGGTGGGATGGGGTGGGGGAGAGGAAGGAGGACTGGCTCTCCCCATGGCCCCCCCACCCCCCACCCGTCGGCCTCCCAGTCATGCGCGGGGCTGCCCGGCAACCTACCTGGGCATGAGCTGGCCCTCCTCCTGCTCAGGGCTGAGCCTCTCCTCGGCGATCAGGAGTTCCGGCTGGCCGTCCTCCTCCTCCGTGAGGGACGGGTGCGGGCTGCTGCCTGCACAAGGAGCCGCTCATAGACACCCCCCACCCCCCACCAGCCCACAAGTACCCCCGCTCACTGCGCACGGGTTCTGCAGAGGGAGGTGAGCCCAGCCCTTCGCTCATGGAAACCCCGTCGCTCACCAGTGTCTCTTACCAGCACTGAGGTCCCCGCCGCTGCGCCCTGCCTCCCCCTGCAAGAGCACACTTTTGGGGGGCATCTTGGTGTTAAATGCTGTCTGAATGTTATCCACAAAGGTCTTGCAGTGCGGGCTGTCCACCCAGATCCGCTCCCCCAGGGAGTCCTCGATGTACACCTGCATGTGACACCACTCCACGCTCTGTGCTCCTGGTGGGCCGCTTGCTTCTGCCCGCCCTCTGCCACCCCCGGATATCCCAGTGCCCTGAGCAGAGGCCTCCCAGGGCAAACCTTCCCCCACCAGCACAGGGGAGACGCCCGAGGCCATTAGATATGCAGCCTCTGGCAAGAGCACACCCAGTGTCATGTCCTCCTCCTCCGGGGATCTGGCACCTGCCCCGTCACCTCAGAGCTGCGCTGAGATCCCCAGAGAGGTAGCCTCACCTTGACAAAGATCTCAGGCCAGTTCTCATCCTCCTCGTATGCAGCCATGAGCAGGTTGCAGGCCAGCACGGACACCAGGCTATTCCCCTTGGCCTTGAAGTTGATGGAGGCATCACGCCGCAGGAGGCTGCACAGAGCCTGTAGGAGATGGCGTGTCGTCAGGGGAGGGAGGGAAGTGAGGAGGGCTCCACGGCCCGCCCCACCCCCTCCGCCCACAGCCCTCACCTCGATGACACCCTCTGTGGCGAAGATGTTGGGCTTGATCTTGGCCAGGTACATGAGGCTCAGGTACAGTGCGCTGTCTGGCTTGGCCCGGGTGGCCTTGAGCTGCTTGACGGCCCCACACAGCACACCCTCAATGCGGCCATCGTTGCCCTCCAGCTCGGCAGCCTCAATCTCGTCTAGCAGCACTGAGGGCGGAACTGGCAGGCACAGGAAGGGCTGTGTCGGAGCGGGCGGCCACAAGCAGAACCCACCTTTGGGGTCCCCCCACAAAGCCACAGGACAATAGGGCGAACCATCAGAAACCCAGCAAGCGGGTCTCAGGGCTGTGCTGTGGCTGCCTCTTCTCCAAGGGGTACAACAGTAACCACCGGGACGGGAGCAAGGCAGGAGCCTCCAGGCTCAGGGCCCCGCCTGGGCCGACGACGGGCCGCAGTGGGGACAGGGCCTACAGCCTCAGAGGGCCAGCCTAGTCACCTCTAGACCTCTCACCACATCCCACACACCTACCCGGAATTATCTGCTCCCAGAATATGTTTTTCTAGAAATGAGCCAACCTTTTCTAAGTCATCCAGTTAACTGACGCATTGCCGTTCACACCGTCAACTTTCTTAGCAGCGGCCCCTTCTCTGGTCGTCCATCCCCTGATGGCGGCCGCCCTCATCCCTGCCCTCTCCCCACATCTGGCCTGCAGAGGGGTTTCTGCCTAACAGCCTTGGCAAAGAATCCTGTCTGGGTTTTGACCCTCTCCCCCATGTTCACGTCCACCGTCTCTAGTCCTTCCTGTTTTCCACCCTCCTCATCATCTCACTTCAGCTGGACGCCGAGCACCAACCTCCCTGTAGTCAGCGGCAGGCCCGAGAAAGTGTGCCTCCTGAAAGCACATTAGGGCCACCACACCTTTTCCTGGCGCCATACTTGCCATTGCTCAGGTCCAGGTTATTTTCCAATCCCCTCTATGGTGTCTGCTTTGACCTGAGAGATTTTTCAGGCTGTCTTTAAACATGCAAACACACTGAGGGAGGCCCTGCTGTCGACTGCTGAGCTAACTGAATGAGGACAGGGGAGTCAGCGATAATCACTGAACGCTTTCCAGGTGCCAAGGACATAGGAGAAGCAGGCAGGGCAGGTTTACGGGACTTCCTGAAAACCTTGACATTCCACATGCCAGGGGCTACGCACAGCTACGTGCAGCCTTCTGTTTGCTACAGATGTTTGTAAAGTGCCTCATCACTCAGAATGTGCCTTCCGCGCCATGCTCCATCTGTTCTCCGGAACCACTGCTTACGGGAGACACACAGCTACCAACTGGGAGAACCATGGCCTGAACAGGAGCATCTGCCCTGCGTGTGCTTTCAGTGTTGGCCTGCCCTTGCTGCGCCTTGGGGGGGGGGGAGGGGGCACCCTGTGAAGCACGGGCCCAGCCTGGAGGCCTCACCTGTGTCCCAAAGCACACCTAGCCTCAGCTGTGCCTTCTGCTCCCCATACCCCAGGGCTCCCTGCCGCCAACTACATCTAGCACAAGCATCTCCCCAGCGGCTAGCCTTGGTTCTCGCCCCCAGCACTGCCCCGACCTTGCCTGTTCCCCAGGCACGCTTCCTTCTCCAGAACCCAGGCCTCTGCCTAGCAGTTTACTCCCCACTGTCCTCGACCACCTGTCAAGGTCCTAGCCAGCCTCTAAGGCTCCCCTGCACGTGACAATTCCCTCGTGAGCCTTCTCTGCCAATGCTGTCCCATGAGTACCTATGTGTTCAAAGCCTGGGGCTGGCTTGGGGCTGGCTTGATACTTGACTGATCTGATCTACGGGGCATCAGGGAGCAGCCAGAGATAATCACTAGGAATATGGCACAGAAAAGAACAATCCTAGTTGCATATAGATCAAAAGCCTTTCTGTAAATAACACAGAGATAATGTACCTTCCTTTGATGTTAATATGGTGATGTTTCCTTCCTCACTAGGGAAAAAGTCAAGTCTTCCCTGTTGGTAAGGATTACTGACGTGCAGGCAGAGAGAGAGTCTGCCCAGAACGCAGAGCCCCTAAGAACACGGTTCTGGTCAACCTCAGTCACTGCTGACCCCATACTCAGAACGGGGCCCGTCGCAGGGAGGTGCTCTACAAGGGCACCGCATGAACAACCAAGCCAAGGACGGAGGCTGCTCACGCAGGGCAGCGGCTGGCAGCACAGGAGTGTCACACTCCGAACCAGCCCCCGCAGAGGGGAGATGGCCAAGCAGAGACAGCAAAGTCCATGTACTTCCCAGCGGCAGGGCAAGGGCACAAGCCATGTGTGCTTCCCGGGTAAGGATCCTGAACCGTAAGTCCCCCTACCCTCACAGAGGAGGCCGCTGACACTGCAATGACACGCTCACTGTCCACTTGCTCTGCAGCCCCCTGGGGCCCAAGACCGCCCCCCCCCCCCCGGGGCCCGCTGCCCTGGGCCACGTTAACACTTTCCCATCTCCACCTGTCATAGAGCTGGGAAGCATGAGTGCAGTGGAGGCACCTGCATGAGATGTGTTCCCAGACGCAGCCTCTCCCCTCTCCCTCCCGCCTGTGCCGCACCCACGCTCTGCCTGCAAGCAGCGGCTCCTGAGCCCCTGCCTACGGACAAGCTGTGGGTTCTGCGCTCTGCGAGGTCCAAATACCAGCTTTACCTTCAATCGGGACTACAGACGGCTCTTTAATTGATGGTGAGATAGCGCGTTTTTCTGCTACAGCAGCCTCAGCCAGGCGCCCCAAGGCACTCAGAGGGGGTGTAGAGGAGAGCTTGGGGCGTTTGGTGAGGCCGGTCAGCGCGGAGGCACCGGCCAAGGCTGCAGCGGCATCCCGCTTGCGCTCTGAAGGCAGGCCGGAAGGGGCCGGCTTCAGCAGGCTGGACGCCGTTTTCGATTCATTGGCCTGACCCTTCGAGCCCAGAGCGATGAAGTCTCCCGGCGGAGGGTGCCCTGCAGAGATGGGTGGTAGGTGTGTTGGGGGGGGCGGGGTGGAGACACGCGCACCTTTACACCGCGGCAGAGGTGGACAGGATGCTGCACAGGGACTCCAGCCTCCCTCTTGCTCATAGGGGATCAAACGAGGGTCAGGGCAGGCAAAAACAAGGCCGCCAGCAAGCCCGCGTTAGAGCCGGTCTGGCGCGGTCAGTCACGCGGTGCTTACTACAGACCAGGCCCCTGCTTCGGGAGCGTCGGCTCACTCGATCCTAACAAGTTTCTGACCCAGGCATCCATCCTCTCGCTTTGCGGAGGAGGGAAACGAGGCACCGAGACGTACGGCCACCGCGCTAGCCAATGACCAAGCTAGATCTGTGCTGCCGTCCGTCCCCGGCCCTGGAGCTCGTCAGCTGCTTATGCAGCCTCGGATGTGCCCCGAAAGGGAGGGAGTCGGCCTCCTGGAGACGGTAGCAGCCGGCCCATCCGCTCTGGGACACCGTTCCAGGCCCGACTCCCGGGAACCCCGGCCGCAGGCTGAAGCCCACACCTGAAGGCTTGGCCGCCGCGCTGGGCCTGCGGACGGTCGCGGGCTTGGCCCGGTTCATTCTGTCCCCCTCCCCGCGCTGCTCCTCGCCGCCGCGGTGTCACCCGAGAAGAAGGCCGGCGCCGATCCGCCACCGTCCCCTCGGTCCCTCATTCATTCATTCGTGCCCAGGCCGTCCGGGGCTGGGGCCTGCGGGCGAAGGGGCCGTGGCCCCGCAGGGCCGAGCGACTCAGAGGGGGCCGTGCGGGCGCCGCCTCAGATCCGCCGGGGAGGGATCGGGATCGCAGGCAGCCGAGGCACGGCCCACACACCAAGGGCCCAGCGAACCGCCTGAGCGGCCCCGCCAAAGCGGTCCCGGAATCGGAAGTCGCCCTCGCAGGCCTCGCACTACGACTTCCGTAATAACCGGAAGCAAAACTGCACGGCTTAGGCGGGTGGCACGGGAGGTGCCTGCGCACTGCCTGCAGCGCCCTCTGGCGGCGGGAGGCCGGCGGGGCCTCGCTGCCGCCAATCGGTCTAGCACTTGCCCTCTGCAGGGGAGGGTGATATGGTTTAGGGACAGGGTCGCGGGGATTCTGATCTAGAGGTGCTGCACCTTCAGGGCCCTGCTCTCACATTTGGCTGTCAAAGGCCAGGTTTTGGGGATGCCCGCGGTGAGGGTGGAGAGAGAGACCAGGGCTGAGAATGGGCACGTCCGCAGCGGGGATCCCGGCCTCAGTTTCCCCGCCTGGACAGTGGACTTCTGCAACCTCTCCCAGTCACTTTGATGGCAGAGGACGTGTCTATCCTCCCAGAGTGAGGCTCCATGGAGATGGAAACCCACGCCCTCCTCCTATCAGCGGTCACCATGCTGTCCTCGGGTCTCTGCATGCAGCCCCACCCCGCACCAGGAAAGAACGAGGCCGGGAGCAACTGCAGGGGCCACAGCCTGCCCTGGCACACCAGGTGCCTTCCTCAGTAGAGTGGGTGGCCTGGTGCGAAGGGACAGGCCATGCGCGGAACCCTGAGCACGGCGCTCCTAACAGACCCGAGTTTTGGCAAAGCAGCCGTCTGCAGTTAAGAGGCCTTCCTCCATCATGGCTGTAGGTAGGAAAGGCCCAAGCTTCAAGGGAGAAGGAGGCACTGGGGCCCAGGTGAAGACCTGAAGAGGGTGGTCAGTCAGTGTGCATGCGCGCCAGCTGTGTCTGCTGGTGGGCAGTGAGCAGAGAGGGGAGACGGGCCCACCCTCCCGATGGTCATGTTCACAGGTGGCTGTGGGTCCCCATGTGTCTCAGAGAGTCACAGGTGGGCTCACCACTGCAAGCCTTTAGTGAATGTTCTAGAGCAGGGGGCAGGGGCCTCACTGGCCCCGCCGGGCGCCCCTCTGTCATCGGTCGCTGGTAGAACCAGTGGGCACAGCAGGCATGAGCCAGGACCCCTTGTCACAGGGAGGGCCTCACTGGGAGCCCAGAGCCGTGCCCCTTAGTGTGGCCGGTGGGGGCCCTTCTGCCAGGAGAGGGAGGCAGCAGTGGGATCACCTTGCCGAGGGCAGGGTAGGGTGTAAATCAGAAAGCCCGTGGGAGGTGTCTGGCACCCAGTAGCCCCCACACACACAGATGGGGGCCACATTCCTTGCTGTGGTCATTGTCGTTACTCAGAACCACCGGCTCCAGGAAGCAGCCGGCAGGTCCCAGGAGCTGGGCAACCCAGGCCCTGCCCTAAGCAGGGGAAGGCTCTGAGCTCCAGGGCTGGAGGGTGGAGCCCTGGCCCTGGGATTGGTGCCTTTGTAAGAAGAACTGGGAGCAGGAGAGTTCCCCCCGCCTCCTTGCCCAGTCCCCAGGTGAGGACCTGGCAAGGAGCCATCTGCAAGCCAGGAATCGGGCTCCCCCCAGACACCAGCAATGCAGCACCTGGATCTTGGAATCCCAGCCTCCGGGACCACGACCGGGAAATGTCTGCCCTTTGGTCCCCACCTGGTGCCACGACGTGGTTGCCGCAGCCGAGTCCACGCCTGAAGCCCTCCTTCTTCTGCCAACAGCAGGGGCGCGTCTGCTTTTATGCGGTGGGAGAGGGACGCTAGCCCCCATTCCAGCAGGCGGTGGTGACACTCACAGTGCAGAGGCCACCGGAGGCCTGGTGGTGTTCCAGCCACGCCTGCCTGCAGCCCCTCATGTTCAATCCCTGCCCTACAGGAACGCCAGGACCCCAGGGCTGACTCCCCGTGTGTGAGCTGGGAGGACAGGGTCACAGCCTGGTCCTGGGTCCTCAGGGTGGGCACGGCACAGCAGAAGGGTAGCCATTGCACCCGGCGAGGACAGACACTAACAAGTGCTGGCAAAGGCGTGGCCAGTGGTGGGAAGGGGTGGGGCTGCCGCGGGCCCCTGTAGGCGCGCTCCCGAGTTTGCACCCCAGAGAACTCAAAGTGCTCAGAGAAACGCCCACATCCCCACATTCCAGGCAGCACTATTCACACAGCGGAGAGGTGGAAACAGTGTCTGTGATGGATGAACGGATAAACAAGATGGGGTCGGTCTACACGGTGGAATACTATTCAGCCATGAAAAGGAAGGAAGCAGGATCCAGGCCATGATGAACCTCGAAAACATGCTGAATGGCAAAAGCCACACGCAGAAGACCGCACGTTGTCTGGTTCCATTGATAGGAAGAGCCCAGAACAGGCGAATCCCCAGAGATGTAGGGCAGCTCAGTGGTGCTGGGGGAGGGGAGGACAGCGGGGAGGGGCTTGCTGAGTGGGCACAGAGTGTCTCTCAGGGTGGTAAAAACACCTGGAATTTGATGATGGCTCTGGATGCACAGCATGTGAAAACACCAAAGGCCGCTGAATCAGACACTTTAAACAGCAAATGTCACAGTTTGTAGCTCAATAAAGTTATCGAGAAAAGAGCAGGTGAACAATACATAGGTTCGTGTTTTGTTTCCAAGACAGGAAACGTTTATTTTTCTCCAACTTCACTGATGTATCATTGGCAAAATTTGTGGGTATTTAAGGTACAATATGCGATGTTTGATACACGTCCGCTTTGAGAAAGGACTATGACCAGCCAGCTGGGTAACGTTTCCTTGTCCTTACGGTTACATAGTTTTGGAGGGCGGGTCGTTTTGAAACTGAGCTGAGTCCCCTGCCTCCCTTGGAGCTGGCGCCTGTGAACATAGCCGCCAGGTCGCTGTGCCCGCTTTCCCTCCCCAACGCTGGGATGGCGCCTCCTGGAGCCCACCCTCCGCTCCTGCCGAGCTCCCAGCCGTGACTCAGCCACCGTGCCCCTTGACGCTGGTGGGGGGGGGTGGCGGGGCAGAGAGAGCCCACTGATGCTGCCCTGCCTGGAGTGCAGACCCTCGAGCAAGGTGGTGACTGCTGTTATTTAAAGTCACTAAAGGTTAAAAATTTAAGGGCCGCCAGAGTGGCTCAGTCAGTTAAGCATCCAACTTAGGTTCAGCTCACGTGATCATCTCAGGGTTCATGGGTTCAAGCCCCACTTTGGGCTCTGCACTGATGGCACAGAGCCTGCTTGGGAGTCTCTCTCTCTCCCTCTGCCCCTCCCTCACTTGCATGGTCTCTCTCTTTCAAAATAAATAAACAGCAAAAAAGTAATCTTTTAAGAAAATGTTGGGGGAAGTGTTGTCAGACAGAAGTTGCAAGTATAATACCAAGAATTACTGAACAGCCTTCCTGTTGAATCCCAGAACGTTGTCTCTGCTTTATCCCTTTCTCTCTGTCCATTCATAATTTTTTCCTGAACCATTTAAGAATGAGTAGGAGATTCCCCTTTACCCCTAAACACTTCAGTGTGTATTTCCTAAAAACAAGGCATTGTCTTATATAACTGTGCTATTGTTGGCATCAAGAAATTAACGTCAAAGCAATGCTCTTCATTAATCAACAGCTTTATCAAGGTACCATCTATTGTTCCAGCCAATATCTTTAGGGCAGAGACAATCCTAGATCCTGCATTGCATTCCACGGCCCTATCCCTCCACCCCCACCCTTGTAGCCTTTCTTCTAGAACAGTCCATGAGCCCTCCTGAGTAGTTCACAACATTGGCTTTTTTTTTTTATTTTTTAGAGAAAGAGAGAGAAAGAGTCCCAGTTAGGCTCCTTGCTCAGAGTGGAGCCCAACATAAGACTCAGTCCCACCACCCTGGGATCATGACCTGAGCCAAACTCAAGAGTCAGAAACTCAACCGACTGAGCCATCTAGGTGCTGCGACACTGACATTGTTGAAGTGTCCAGGCTTGTTAGTTTGTAGAGTTTCCCACAGTTCGGGATTGTCCGCTGGCTCACAACGAGGCTCAGGTTACACACTTCTAGCAGGAATAGAGTAGAGAAGCTAACTTCCCGGTGCGTCTTCTCCATAGGCACATTACCTTAACTGTAACTTATCTCACTATTGGTAGTAACTTGATTACTTGGATCGGGGGGGTGTCTGCTGGGTTTCTCCAGTCTTCCACCCTCCAAACTCAGCCACTCCATCTCAGCTTCCTTGCTGACCTGTGCCCAATGCCATTGTGATGATCACGGTTGTCGAGAGGCGCTTTTGTGTTTCCCTCGTCATTCTGTGTCCGTGGCCACTTTCTGATGTTGGGGAGAGCTGCCCTCCCACCCCGTGCTGGCCCGTGACCTTCCCCTCGGATGGACTCGTGGATCCCTCCTCCAGCAGACTCAATCCTTCACCACCCTTACTTATTTCCTGCATAAGACGCTCCTGGTTTGCCCAGTGGGGTGGCAGGGTGGGGGGAGGGGCGTGAAGCTGCTTGTCGTCTTCCGACCGACTCCATCGCGAATGAAACTTGTCCTTACTTTTTGAAGCCACTGGGTGTGGAGGTTGTTCTGTCCAGACTGGGGGCCGGGCGGGAGGAAGGAAAGAGTGAGGGGTGGGTGGGAGGGGAAACAGGTCAGGGCAGGTGCGGGATGAGCACGGGCAGACAGGTGGCTGGGGCCGAGTCTGCTGACTGCAGAGCCAGACTCCCGCCGAGGTTCTGTCCAGTGCCAACCGTGTGCAGAAGGGAAAAGGGACGTCTGGTGAGAACTGTCAGAAAGTGACCTGTCCCTGACCTCTGACCTCTGACCCAGGATTTGACCCCGAATGTGCAGAGAGGCAGGCTGTGGCTGGACCACCGTGGAGTCTGTTTTCTTCGAAAATGAAGAAGGCTCCACTTCCCTGTTGGGTGTCCCCGGGTCTGGCGGAGGGGGACCTCCACTACCCCCCAGTACAGGCTGGTGCACTGCCTGCAGGACCCTGGGAAACACACCCTCCTCTTCTCCCTCAACCCCCCCTCCCAGCCCCACTCATTCCTCTGAGAAGGAGAAGCCGTCTGGGTCCCCTCCCCAGGCTGGCCGTGCTGTCTTTCAGCTAGTGCCTCTGTCACAGCAGCTGACGTCCTGGGCGGCGGCAGTGGGACTCAGCCCCTGCAGGACTCAGCCCTGCCCCAGAACTAAGCGCAGGGCCCAGGGCTCTGCATTCCACAGCCTCCCGTGGGCGCCAACACAGTTGCCTCCCAGAGACGTGCTGTCGCACCCTGTGGCTGCTGTGGCAAATGCCGCAGACCGAGGCCCGAGCCACGGAGGTTTATGATCTGCCAGTGCTGGAGGCCCGAATCCACGGTCAAGGTGTCAGGGCCACACTCCCTCCCAGCCTCCAGGGGAGGGTCCTTCCTCGTCCCTCCAGCTCCTGGCGGCTGGCACTCCTCCCTCGGGGCCTGTCTCCCCTGCCCCTGCCGCCTCTTTCCGTGGCCTCTACCTCTGTGTCCATGTCTCCTATCAGTGGATCAAGGACCCACCCCGATCCAGGGTCATCTCAGACCCTTGCCTGACTCAGCTTTCTGAAGAGCCCCATCTGTGCTCGGCCACTGCCCGGAGCCGTGAGTGTAGGTGGCTGCCACCTGCCAGCACCGCGTGGCGCTCTGTTCTTGCTGGTTCCCACGTCATGAGCCCCTGTACTCCCGGGGTCACTCTTCCCATCACCGGGCTTTACTCGCTGTGGCCTCTTCCTTCGCCCCCACACACACGGCCCCAACACCCCCAGACCTGGCTGGCACCTGACGGCCTCCTGTCACCACTGAACCACTGTTCCCCACCCATGGGCAGCCTTCCTAGGGCCACCAGCAGCACCGCCCCTGTGGCCTCCTGCTGCATCCAGGGGCCACGGCTGGAACCAAGAGACAGCGTGCACAGAGCAAGGTCCCGGCCAGGGAAGCCAGGAGCCTCAGCAGCTGCACAGGCCTGAGGGGTGCATCAGGTGGGCAAACGCATTCATCTTTGCCGTGCCCCCCCCGGGGTCGTCTGAGAACCACACCCCCAGTTGGCCCTGACCTGGCGACTGTGTGGTGGGCTCGAGTGGCTCGGGGTGGGTGTGTGGGGGTGTCCCTGCATCAGGGACCTGAAGGGCCGCCCCTCCCAGAAGCTGAACTGTCAGGCTGGGTAGCCTCAGGGTGGGGGGCAGAGGCAAGCAGAGGCCTGCCAGCCCCCTTCTCCCCTCCCCCCACGGTGAGGTAGCAGGCCTGCAGCTGCCTGTGGTCTAACAGCCTCCGGGCCAGGAAGCAGCTGTCCGCCTGGGGCCCCAGGGCTGTGCTGAGACATGGGCGGTGTCTGCCCCCGGGGTTCAGGCCAGTCAGGTGTTCCCAGCCCCAGCCCAGGCCCAGCCCTTCCCAGCACTCAGGGTGGGGGGACGGGGAGTGAGACCCAGGGCGCCCTGGGGCGCTGCTCGTTTCCCAACTACCGTGACCACTAAATTTAGAAACCGCTTCACCCGAGTTTCAAAGCCATGACTCAGCGGTTTGCTAGGACCTGGATGCCCCCGTGCTGGGAGGGGGTGGGGGTGGGGGGCAACTTGGGAGACGGGAGACTGATCTATGCTCCAGTGGAGGTTTCTGGAATTTCCTCTGCTGGCGAACATTCTGGCACAGCCCAGGAGATGCCCCTGAGGTGAGGCTGGCGGGCGGTGTGCCAGCGGGCCATGAGGACTGGGCCGCGCCAGTGCCCAGGAAGGCTGCTGCCCTGGTGGCCCGGCTGGGCGGCATGATATCTGAGACCCAGCCGGGCAGCCGCTGGGCAGCAAGCGGAAGCTCCGGGGAGGCAGCCCCTGGCTGGAGGCGGGAAGTACTTTCCAACAATTGTCTGAAAATAGAACAGGCTGGCTCATGAGGAAATGAGTCCCCCGTCATGGGAAGGGAGCAAGTGGCAGCAGGAAGGCTGTTTAGCCGGCACAGGGATCCCAGCTCTCTGACCCCATGAGGCCCTGAGTCCTGAGTTTCTCACCTTTGGGCACCCCCAAGTGTTTGGGGGGATGGCAAGGAGGAAGCAGGAGTGGAGTCCAGGCACCTAGTCCCCAATCATGTGCAGCTGGGAGAAAACGCTGGCGGTGGCAGAAAGCACTTTCTCTGGGGCTTCGAGCTGATGGGGGACGCGTCTGGTCCCATGGCAACTGTGCCGCTCTCTTCTGGGCCTCAGTTTCCCTTTCTCTTCAATTAGTGTCAGGCCAGAGACCCTCAATGTCACACGTTGATGTCCCACAGAATCCCAAGCAGGTTCCCCGCTGTGACCCATGAGATGGTGACCTGAGCTGAAGTCAAGAGTTTAACCGACTGAACCCCCCCAGGGGCCCCTAGGCTTTCTTTGTTTGGCAGAAGCCCCCGGGGATCTTCCGTGACCAGTCAGCAGTGGTGGTGGGCAGAGGCCCAGGGCATGGAGCTGGGTAGAGATCGCAGCCCACACCAGGCAGTACTGAAAGGTGGCCTGGGTGGGAGAGTCTCACCCCCCAGACCCTTGGCCTGTGCTCCCTCCTTCTCTCTTGGTCCTGGGGGCTGGGGTGGGGGAGGGGAGGGTGGGAGGGACCCAGAGCAGTGACTGAAGCCTTCCTGCCCTGCCCAGCACAGACCTGATTTCACACTTTTGTCTCACTGTCCCTATATGCTGTCCTATCGGGGCGGGGTGGGGGGAGCTATACTCAGTTTTGTTTCCTTGTTTGGCTTGTTCAAGTTTCCTGATAAGAGTGTATTAGTAGGTTTGAAACAAGAAAAAGACCCTCATTCACTTTTTAAAAAAGTAAATACATATGTAAAATAAATGTCCCAGAAATTCCTAATGGCAGCCCCCAGCCCATGTCTTCTTCACGGAGAAGCGCCAGCACACACCCACCCTGCATCCTGTGCCCTGACTTTTGGTGCAGAAATTCTGGTCAGGGACAAAGCATCCCAGGTTGGGTTGGTCTAAGGCAGAGGTACAGGAAGGAGCGTCTGATATCCCGGGGTCTTGACATCAAATGCAAATCGGCCTTTCTTGTGGTACCGGTCATTTACAACCGATGTTTCCAGCGGGATCCTTTGCCATGGTCTGTGATGGCCAGGGGGTGACAGGGCTCGGCTGGGCGCTTCTCACAGGCTACCCCACTCACCTGCCTGTGCCCGAGGCTGGCCAAGGACACCTGCTTCTGACTCGGGCTTCCTCACGACATGGCTCTGGGTGCCCAGCACAGGAGGCCCAAGAGGTGCTTTGCCCAGTGGTGCATTAACGAAAGAAAGGTAAGTCTGGTCTTCCTCCGGGTTCCTGAAAGCCTTGGGATTTCCTGAATGGTGGGAGTATCTTTTGTGGTCCCCAATGAGCCCTCCTGACCTGGCCTGAGTTTGCACTCATGAGGTGACTGCTGGTGGGGCCACTAGACAGCCTCAGGTGGGGGCTGTGGTGGGCCCCCAGGGAGGGCAGGGGGCAAGGTGACCGCTCTGGGGTGATGGGGTGGCAAACCTGAGGGCGTGGAGGATGCACCACGGGGGTGGCGGCCTGGGCAGGGCACGAAGCCCTGCGTCCCTCTTCCCCTTTCTGGTCCATGAGTCTCCTCCTCTGCCTGCTCCTGCCTTGTGTCCGTTACGGCAATGCTGTCATGCTAGGAGTGACACTCTGCTGCACTGTGACTGCTTCCATCGCGGAGAATTACTGACCCTGACTTTGTTGCCAGTCGGGCAGAAGTGAGGGCAGCCGGGGGCCCTGGGGCTAGTGACTGGCATCCGAGGTCATGGGGGCCGCTTGTGGGTCGGAGTCCGTCACCCGTGCTCTGTGCCCATGCCAGCCCCTAGCAGAAGATCGAACTGAATCGGCTCGCCAGGGCCAGTATGGGAGAGGGGAAGAAGTGGCTGGTGTTTGGGAAAATGCAACACTTTATTTCCTGCCCTGGCCTTCGAGACACTGGATGCAACATGCTGTCCTCTGTCAGCCAAGGCCGTGTGGAAGGTCTGGCCGGCCTCCTGGTGGGAAGGTACTGTCCTGGCATCCCTGGAAAATGCAGTGTGCTGCGGCCACGGAGCCTGGGTCCTGGCCAGCCGCCGGCCTCAGAGCCCTGGAAAGGGCTGTGCCCTCCAGTTCTGGACATGCGGGTCATCTCTGTCTGGGAAGAAGATGAGTAAGACCAGAATACATGCTTGTGCCCAGGCCTGTCACTGCAACCAGACTCCACCTACACGCAAGTGTCCAGACCCTGGTCTCCGCTTGTGACGTGGAGACGGCACAGCAGCCTCGCACGCCTCGTTGGAAGAGCCTGATGAAGGCACACTACGCTCCTCCCCCGGGGTCTGGCACACACGACGGGAATCCGCAGCTACTGATCGATACCACTGCAGTTGTTTGGGGGTGAGGGAAGATGGCCGTTCCGGTGTGATGTCCATGTCCCGCTAGTCACCTTCGGCCCCCAGACCATTCTCTGTGGGAGGGGCCTGCTGGCAGTTGACCGGCTGGAGATTGTAACAGGAAGCAGCAGGAGCCTCGCTGGATTGCAGAGAGGACGCACCTGCTGTGGGGGACTATGGGAGGCGGGGGAGAAGTATGTTCCTCAGGAATCTTGACCCAGTTGCTCTCAAAGTGTGAATGGAAATCAACTTTGTTACTTCATCAATATCGTCATCACCATCATAGCCATGGGAGTCTTTCCACTTGAGCGCCCCGCATTTTACACAGAGCTCCCCATGTCCCGACCGGCCGCAGGCAGTCCTCCCTGTTCAGGGGTTTGGAGGCAGCCTCCAAGATCAGGCGTCCTGCCCAAGGCCACACGGCTGCCCAAACCCAGAGGAGCGTTGGTAGATAAATTCTGCTCCCCTGACACCTGCAGTGCAGGAGGGTCTCTGCTAGTGGAAGAAAGATGGTTTCAAGGCTGGCCCCTCCCCAAGCCAAGCTGGCAGAGCCCTTTGCCCCAGAAGCGAGCTGAAGACAAGTAGAGGCCTTCAGTCCCCCCAATCCCCCCCCCAGCCCTCGTGGCTTCCTGGCAGGGGACCCCAGCGACGCTGAGGACGGGCGCTGAGAGCAAGTGGACGTTGTCAGAGGCACAGAGGCTGCGCCTGGGGCGCAAGAAGGGGGCTCCCCAGCCAGGGCTTCCGCCCCTCATCCTCGAGGGCAGTGGTGGAGAGCGCAGGACCAGGAGAGGGCACCGCCGAGCACCGCATGCCGGCGCTCCAAGGACTGACTCACCCGTTCCAGGTCAGCAAACACCCTCCTGCAAAGGCTTCCCCCTGGCAGGGCGTGGGGTGCAAACACCCCGCCCCAGTGACTCCTTAGGGGACCGGGCTTGGCCGCCCTATGTCGTCCCCCCGGGCTAGCCTATCCGAGTTCCAACCATCCACCTTTCTGGGGTCAGGGGCCCTGGGAGGGTGACCACGGGGGTCCCTTGCGAGAGAGAGTAGCTGCCCCCTCAGGGCTGGAGCTCGCCCGGCCCCTGCCTCTCCTCTTCCTCCCGGGGAAGCAAGCTCGGTGTCCCTCCCTTTCCCTGCACCTCCGCCGGGGCCACCTGAGTCTGCCCCGTGGCCCTGCCTATGTCCGATTTTCCGGAAGTAGGGCGGGGCGACGCGCACAGCTGGCCAAAGGCAGGCGCTGCCCGGGGCTCCGCTGGGGCTCCCCTAAGACGGGCACTTTATCTGCTGTGAGCAGATTCTCATTCTGACCTGGTCCCTCCTCGGTCTCTGCTTGGCAGGTGCAGACACACAGACATACGTGTGTTTCCTTCCCTCCTTGCGCTGGCGATGGCACCGCGCACACCCAGTTGGGTGCCCTGCCTGTCACTCACGACGTACCTCGAGTCTCACGTGCCGGCGCTCGGGACCTTGCGTGTAACCTCCGCGGGACCTTGCGTGTAACCGCCGCGGGACCTTCCGCGTAACCTTCCGCTGCCGTGAGGTCCCCCGGGTGCCTCCGGCCGGCCGCTCAGCTGGCTGATCCTTAGGGGTGACGTGGCGACCCAACCTTTTGCTATTACAGCCAGCGCCACCGCAATGAGCCGTGTACACCCCAAATTTAACACGTGAGCAGGCGCCCCTGTAGCACAGAGCTCTAGAAGGGGGGACAGAAGGAGCCCCCAATTCCTCTCCTGCACCCCCATCGGCAGCTGCGTCTGCTTGCTCCCCACGCCTTACCTGAGCATACCACCCGACTCTGATTCTGGTGGATGCGAGATGGAATTTTGTTACCGTTATCGTGTGCATTGCTCTGATGGTGCACATCTTTCTCTATGTTTGTCATTAAGGGTGTTTTTTAAAATTTTTATTAATTTTTATTTATTTTCCCTGAGTGATCTATTCATATTCTCTGCTCCTTTTTGTCTCTTCGTTTATAGTCCTAGGAGCCTTTTGTAGATTAGGGAGAGAGACCTTTGTGATGTGGGCTGCAAATATTTTTTTCCTAGTGTATACTTTGTGTTGTGACTTCGCTTATGGTGATTTTTGCCATAAATTTTTTTTGTGTGTCTGAGGGTTTATTTTATTTTAGAGAAAAACACCATATGAGCAGGGGAGAGGAGCAGAGAAAGAGATAGAGACAGAGAGAGAGTGAATCTTAAGCGGGCTCCACGCTTAGCCTGGTGACATGGGGCTTGATCCCACGACCCTGGGATCATGACCAGAGCTGAAATCAAGAGTTGGTGGCTCAACCGACTGAGCTACCCAGGCGCTCACAAGGTCTGGGTCTTTAATAGTGATTTAAAAAACATTTTTTGTGCTCCAAAGTTTTATAAGGAGTCACTTGAGTTTTCTGTAAATATTTTAATGTTTTTTAAATTCATTTTTTATTGCAGTAAAATATATATAAGGTTTACCATTTTTAAAGTTTATTTATTTATTTTGAGAGAATGAGAGCAGGGAGGGGCAGAGAGAGAGAGAGAGAGAGAGAGACAGTCCCAAGCTCTGAGCTGTCCTTCGAAAGCCTGATGTGGGGCATGAACTTATAAACTGTGAGATCATGACCAGAGCTGAAACCAAGAATCGGGTGTGTAATGGACTGAGCCATCCACGTGGCCCAAGATTTCCATTTTCACCACTTTTAAGCAAGCGCACAGTTGAGTGGCACCCAGTACGTTTTTAGTGTTGTGCAAGCATTTCTGCAGCCCATTTCCAGAAAGTTTTTACCACCTAATGACTTCTTAAAAGTGTCAGGTCTCTGGCCCATTGGAAATGTACAGTGCTGGGGTGAGGTGGGGATGTCTTTGTGTAAAATGTCGTCATGCCATTCCCACATCACTCATTGAAAAGTCCACCTTCTGTGTTACTGAGCTCGTTTTACAGTTGGGGAAATGGAGACCAGGAACGTGAGGTCAGGAGCGCCTGAGCGTGACCTGCAGCCTCCGCCTCGTCCCAGCCACTCACCGTCCCACTCTTCCTGCCCTTGTGGAGCTGATGTGACAGAACGTCACAGGTGCTCTCAGAAACCAAACACTCGTAGTGGAGCCTGTGGTCCAGTGAGGGGACAGAGGGTGCGAGGAACCGAATCATTCGCACCTCAGTGGGGGCAGCTCCTGCTTTGCTTCTGAGACCCCTTGCACATCCGAGGGGACGTTGCGGGGAGCAACCCTGGGGACGATGAGCCGGTGTTGAGGCAGTCAGCAAACACCGCCAAGGCCCAGCGCGCCCAGTGAGAACAGCGCTATGTTTCTCAGGCAGCTTCCTGAATACCAGGCCACGCTGTGGTGCTAACTGCAGACCACAGGCCCACAGACTTCCTGGTGCATTCTCCTGCCTGTTTCCCGGGATCCCCCGAACAAGGCACCTGAGGCTCAGCGGGGTCTGTGCCCACGGGAGAACTGCTGTCCCATCCCTTCCCCCCCCCGCCCCGGAACCCTGGCGGGTCTCCTCCGCTCTTCATCTGGAACTCAGACATGCAGCCTCTTTGAGGCAGCTCACTATTTCTGCAAGACGGACCCAGGACCGGTCAGGGGGCTCGGCCTCCCACCCTACTGCTGGGGAGGAGGCTGGCGCTGGTGGGCTGGCAGGCCACCTGACTTGGGATCTGCCAGACAGCCCTCCGGAACAGAAGTAAGTAAAACCGAGTGGCCAAAGCCGTCATTACCGAGTTCATTGTGCACACACCAAAAAGACGGCCAAGCCAGAAGCAGGATCGGTTTTCATATCAGAACTTTCCTAAACGACAGGGAATGGCTGGTGACCCTTCCACATCAACCTCGGGAAAGAGAGCAAGCTTTGCTTCTGATTTTCAGAGGCACAAGCAAGAAATGACTTGGGTCCACTTAACCTTGCAATATGAGCCACCTTCAGCTTCACCGGTTTGACCAAATAGGTTTTGCCTGCTCAGCGAGTGTGCAACGTTGGTCTCCGCTTGTTTTCCATTTTGACAGAGGGGTCCCCCTTCCGGTGGCTCTGTCAGTGGGGTCCTCTCACCTTCCGACTTGCTGGGTCTTCAGGCCAGGGGGCCGTTGTCGCTTTCTCCATCGTGTCTGGATTCTTGTTGACTTTGTCCAGGTGTCTGGTCCTAATGGTACCACTTGGCAGGCCAGTGGCTGCCTACTGCATTTAAAGCCCTGGTGATTGTACAAGACACTAGAGAGGCCAGCACGATGATGGTAAGGACAGCGATACCCAAGGATTGAACAGTTCCCTGGAGCTGCGGTTCCCGGGTGCCAAGATGTCACTGATCAAATAAATTAAATGGATTATAATTTTTAAAAGTCATTTTCAAACCATGCAGAATGCCTCAGCAATCACATCGCCCAGTTGCCTAGGACAGGGTGAATGTGAAGGTGTCATATTTCAGGAGCCAGGGCTGCAGGTGGGCTCACGTCTAAATCGGGTCCCCCAACAATGTGAGCAATCAGGTCATCTAACGACACACATTTCTCTGGAAACAAAACTAAAAGGTTACTACTTCAAGCAAATTATAAATTCGGTTCTTTAGTTTGGAGAGCAGCCAGTTGAGCTTGTCCATATCAGGGTTGGAGAATCTTCAGATGAACCGTGAGCAGGCAGTGGTAATCTGACCCCTTTTTCTGGCTGGTAGCCTGCGTGGGACTGGGGACCCTCCGAGCAGCCACACGGCAGCAGGCACGGTAGCCATTCACACACGAGCTGTTGTGTGAGTTCTCTGGAGTTGATAGCGACTTGTCCCACGTTGGGCAAAGGTTGGTTTTAGTTTCGTAATGATTCTGAGTCCAGAGAGTGGGAGAATTGGAAAGGTTAGTTTGGAGCATTCTAGCCAAATTTTGGAGGAAACTAGGAGAATTCAGGATCCAGTCCAATTTACAGGTGGAAAACAAAATCTCAAAGACAAGAAACAGCTCTAGAATCTGATATGCACTGAGACGTATGATTGAAGCATACTTTTTCTCCCTGTAATCATCCTCCATTCCTATCAAAGATAATCACAGACTAATTTGCTTGCAAATTAAGACTAGTTCCAATAATTTGGTATGATTACTTATATAAGTACAGAGGAATAGTGATTGATCACATAGACACTTTTTAAAAAGCATTATTTATTTATTTCTGAGAGAGGGAGCGAGAGAGAGAGTGCGCGTGTGCGCACAAGCACGGGAGGGGCAGAGAGAGAGAGAGGGAGACCCAGAATCTGAAGAAGGCTCCAGGCTCTGAGCTGTCAGTGAAGAGCCTGACGTGGGGCTCGAACCCGTGAACTGTGAGATCATGACCTGAGCTGAAGTCAGATGCCTAACCGACTGAGTCACCCAGCGGCCACCTTATAGGTGCTTTTCAATCTGATTTGCTGAAATGTTTCATAAGGGAACTCAGATTAGACTTTCAAAAGCGTCTCCAGGCCAGGAAGCCAAGCCAGCTGTGTCCTGTTATAGGGAGAACAGATTTTTTTTGAAATTATGCAAACACACATATTGTCATGAAAAATCAGACTATTTAATTAAAAAATGAAGCAATTTTAAAAAAAGAATAATAACAGAGCACCTGGGTGGCTCAGTCGGTTAAGCATCTGACTTTGGCTCAGGTCATGATCTCACGGTTCATGGGTTTGAGCCCTGTGTCGGGCTCTGTGCTTGACAGCTCGGAGCCTGAAGCCTGCTTCAGATTCTGGGTCTCCCTCTCTCTCTGACCCTCCCCTGCTCACCCTCTCTCTCTCTCTCTCTGAAATAAAATTAAAGAAAAAAAAAAGAATAAGATTTTCTAATTTCTGGAGGAATCAGGGGAGAAAAAGAAAAAAGTTTCAACCTTTGTTGCAAAGATACACTTTACCAAATTGTTGTAAGTCACAGATAACTTAAGACAGAGGAGAAACGGATCCTTTACATCTGGAAAACAAGACATTCAAGAACCAGCAATGCTGTAAATGAAGTCGTCCAAATTACAATCATCTCCATCAGTTTGTTCAGAGTTTTGTAATTAATTCTTGTTTTGCTTCATCTTGGGCTGGCGGCTTTGTGACTCAATCAGTTTTCCATTAAGTTTCAGAAATTCTCACTCAGTTGAGCGCTATGGTCTTGAGGTTATAGAGAACCTGCATTCTGTAGTGCTTGTCAGGATTGTTCCCATGAATGTCTTTATAAAGGAAGCAGTTTTGCAGCAACATTTTTTGCAAAAGCATCAGAATAAAACAGTAGGTGGCTGTAAATGGCAAAAGGCTTAAAAATGGCCGTGGTTAAAGGTCTGGTGGGAGTTCATTATAATGCCTTTGACAAGGAAATTTGGTAATTATTTAAACTTTTTATTTTTTATTTTATTTTTATTTAAGTGTTTATTTATTTTTGAGAGAGAGAGACACACACAGAGTGCAAGTGGGGGAGGGGCAGAGAGAGAGGGAGACACAGAATGTGAAGCAGGCTCCAGGCTCTGAGCTGTCAGCACAGAGCCCAACGTGGGGCTCGAACTCACAAACCCTGAGATCATGTCCCGAGCCGAAGTTGACACTTAACTGACTGAGCCACCCACCTACCCCAGAAATTTGGTTACTTTATGTGACATGCATTTTAAAACAATAACCTGAATTATGACTGATAAAATTTATAGCAGGACATGTCAGACTTTAAGAATTTCAGGTAATTTCTGAAATGCTTATATGACTAACATATATTTATACAAATATCAGCTAAAGACTTCACTTTTTATTTGACAGTGCTTCCCATGGAATGTAACAAAACATAATTCACTTGGCATCTCTTTTATAAGGAGAGAAAACAAATCTTTTGAGATAGTCTACGGACCCTTTTTAAAATCCCAAAACTAGTTTGGAGTCAAAAGGACCTCATTTAGAATTTGATATTTGAGAAGCTTGTCAAAAATATCCAAAGATTTAAAACACCTGATCAAATAGGATCCAAGTTCACTGTGAAAACAGTACAGTACTTAGTTATCCATTTCTACCGAAGGGATAATTAAAAATTTCAGAGGCAGGTACAGAAAGTTACAGAGCTGCAAAAATGAAACTCAGTTCTTTTAATAGAGAAGACTCAGTTTTGTTTTTGTTTTTTTGTTTTAATGTAATCCAAGACTTGGTAAAGATGTAAAGCACAGGAAATTATTTTCATAAAATGCAGAATCTTTGCTTTGTAGGCAAAATACACGAAAAGTACAGAACAACCTTTGTTTACAATTCTTGTTAGGAGCGGACTGATAATCTAAAAAAAAAAAAGTTGTGAGTTTAACAGTGCAGAAACCAAATTCTACTTTTGTACCAGTGTACTTTTGATATTAAAATTCTTATTTTTTAAAACTTTAAGTAGGCTCCATGCCCAACATGGGGCTTGAACTCACAATCCCGAGATTAAGAATTGCATACTCCACCAACTGAGCCAGACAGGCTCTCCTAAAACTCTCTATTTCTTTTTTTAAATTTTTAAATGTGTTATTTATTTCTGAGACAGAGAGAGAGAGAGACAGCATGAGCAGGGGAGGGCCAGAGAGAGAGGGAGATACAGAATCTAAAACAGTCTCCAGGCTCTGAGCTAGCTGTCAGCTCAGAGACCGATGCGGAGCTCGAACCCATGAACAGTGAGATCATGACCTGAGCTGAAGTCAGACGCTTAATCAACTGAGCCACACAGGCATCCCCCCTCTCTCTTTTTTCTTAAGTTGAATAAATCCATTTCAATCTTAAGTTGACTACACATTAAATTTCTTTTTTAAGATCTTTTCCCACAAACCTGCAACATTCTTTAACCATTTAGATCTTGTTCTATCTTTTTCCTTTCTTATTCTGGAACAATCATTTTAATTTAAGACAAAATTACTTCTTTTTTCCCTTACAGAAAACACCCAAAACACCCAAAACCCAACAAAAACCCAACTCCTTTATACCTTTTCTTGTTCAAAAACACATTCAGAGAAAATGGAATGCATCCTTAGATTGGTAAGCAGAATTTGCTGAAAGACAAAATGACTCCAAAACACAGCTCCAAAAGGGTCCTTATAGGATGCAAATAGAGAGTCTTGCGCACAAACACGTTGGCCATCTGAGCAGGTATGCACAATAAAGCTGGAGAGTTTAGAACCTAAGAGAGAGAGCCCAGAATCCAGAGACTCACCTTCACACTTCAGGGTTGGCAAGAAAGTAGTGAGCTCAGTGGGCTCTGCAAATGCCAGGGTCTGTTTGCTCAACAGCCTCAGGGTCTGTGTGTGTGTGTGTGTGTGTGCGCGCGCACACGTGTGTGTTGGGGGAGGGGTGTCTTCTTTTGGATCCCACTTCTGACACCATGAAATATCAAAAGTCCTACATAACAGAAGTAAAACTGATGAATGGCCAAAGCCATCTTTACCGAGTTCATTGTGCACACACCAAAAAGACAGTTGGCAAAGCCAAGAGCACTCAAACCAGAACATGGAATGGGCTCGGGGCGGGGGTGTCCTCACAGAACAGACTCATGGTGAGAAAGCAGAGTGTTCATTCTCCACGGGGATCAGTTTTCATATCAGAACTTTCCTAAATGACAGGGAATTGGCTAGTGGCTCTTTTACTTCAACCTCGGTAAAAAGACTAAGCTTTGCTTCTGATTTTCAGAGGCACAGCAAGAAATGACTTGGGTCAACTTAGCCTCGCAAAATAAACTACCTTCTGCTTCCATGGTATGACCAAACTGGTTTTGTCTGTCAGGGAGTTTGCAAGGTTGAACTCTTGTTTGTTTTGGATTTTGACAGAGAGGTCCCCTCTCCAGCTCCATCTTCTACCTGGGACAGGACCAGGCTGCTCTCTCCTGGAGGACTGGGCCCTGATCTGAGGCCAGAGCATCCTTCCATGTCTACCTTTGCTGGGCGTGGGATTCCTCACTGCAACCATGAGTTGGGGTTTCAGCTGGACACCATTCCCCAGGCTTCTGGGTTTCCGAACCCTTCACATTGAGGCTGTGGTTGGAAGTCACTTATTACCATTTTATCTTGTTGTTTTTCCTATAAAAGAGAAAGAATTATTTTTACCCAAAGAGAAATCCATGGGGATGTCCAAGGCCGGGGCGGAGGCAATGCCAGGTGCCCTTTCCTCATTTGCGGGGCCTGCTAGTCCTTGGACAGGGAGGCGGGGCCTGCGATGCATCCACTCATCTCCTGTGATAGACGGCTAGCGTCGAGGGCACCGTCTCCAAAGAGCGAACTCCCGCTTGACTCCCTTTGCGAAGCCCTTGCTCCCATGGGGTCTCCCCAGGGCTCTGATGGGGCTGAGGGCCTGCGCGCCGGACCATCCAGGGACTTGGGGCTCTGGGAGGAGAGCAACGAGTCCAAGGCGCGCTGTTGTGGGCAACAGGGGTGCTCCCGGGCAGTTTTCCTCAGCCTGACGACTGTCACCACGCGGGGCCCTCGACACCTGTGGGCACAGGTGCAGGCGTGTGGGGCGGCGAGCCGGCTGCTCCCACAGCCGCGACACTACATTATCCAGAACAACGACCCGGGTGGCGCCCGAGGGGCCGCAGTAGGGCCGACGAGGGGCGGGGCCGATCCATGGGCGGAGCCGAGGGGCGGGCCGGGCGGCGCGCGGTGGGAGGGGCCGCGGGCGGCGGCGCGCGATGGGCGGGGCGGCGTGACGCGCGCCGACGCCGATCCCGGAAGCGGTGTCAGATGCTGGGGAGCCGGGCGGGCGGGCTGGCGGCGGGCGGCGGGCGGCGGGGGGGACTTGTTGTTCTTCGCGAAGTCGGAGCCCCAGCGCGCGGCGGAGGCGGCGGCCGAGAGGAAACGCGAGAGTGAGCGCGAGCGCGAGGAGAGCGCGTGCCCGCGAGGAGCCGCCGCGCGCCCGCGCCCCCCCGCGCGACGCCAGGTGAGGAGCGGCCGGGCCGGGCCGGGCAGGGGGCTGAGGGGCCGAGGCGGGGGCGGGTCCGGACCTCGCGCAGCTGAGTCACCGCCGCCTCAGACCCGCGGCGAAGTTGGGCGGGACCCCGAGACCCCGGCCCGCGCACCTGCCGTCAGGTGCCCAACCGCGAACGCGCCGCGCGGGCAGGGGCTCTTCTTTCTCAGGCCCGGGAGCGCGCCCTCGACCCTTGCCCGCCACTTGCCGGAGCCAGAGGCGGTGGTCCCTCCAGGGGGACGGGCTGGGGGTCGCGGGCTTTCTGGCGGGCCCGGCGCGCCCTGTCTGCCCTCCCCACCTGCTTCGCCTGAGCCCGCGGAGATCCGCTGCGAGGCGGGAAGGCGGGGGCGAAAATAAACGGCCACGTGCAGGGGAGCGCGTGGTCGCGCGGGGCCCACCCGGCCGCGTCCACTTGGGTGCTTCCGCTGGCTCGGCGGTTGCTGCCCTGCGGTGGCTTCCCACCCGCGCTCGGGGGGAGGGGGCGGGAGGGCAAGAAGAAGGGGACTCATGACCGATGTCACGTTCTGAGCAGCTGACCTGTCAGGGGTTCCCCGGAGGGAGGCCCTGATGTGGAAGCTTTGGGTGGGAAGGGGGATAGGGCGAACGTGTCCCTTCCCCTGAACCTCGTGGCCCGTGCGCCTCGGTTTCCTCATCGGTGAGTGGGGGTCTCCATCTTTTCTAAGTAACCTCGCGGGTTCCTCTGTGATCCTGCCGAGCTCGGGAAACTGTGTGCCAGGGTGCTGGCTTCCGCACACCTTTCCGGGAGCCTGGGCACGGTACAGGAAATGCGTCGCTCTCCACCTAGGTCTCCCTTAGGTAAAACAAACCGCCCTGCCTGCTGTCTCTGATCTGCTGCCCCGCCACGTGTTGTGGAGTCTCTGACAAAGGCTCAACATTGGGGGAGTTGGTGTCTGGGGCCGCTGGAAGTCCCTGCTCTCTGTGCTGTATTAATGACTGTGCTGCTGTTTACCTCTCACACTGCTCTTGTGGCCAGGGCAGAAGTGCTCCACTGCTGAACGGTCTTTGAGTGTGGAAGAGCGCCGGGCTCGGCCACCTTTCCTCACCAGGTGCCTGGCCCCAGGAAGCCCCCTGGTCTCAAACACCCACGCCCCGAACACCCACATCCCGCACAGCAGATAGAGTCATTGGGTTCCCGAAAGTGTGGCTTGCGTGTCCAGTTGCGCTGCCCTTTCTCCCTTAGTGGCGTCGGTTACGATTTGCTGTTATAGACCTCACTGCACAGGTATCTTGATAAAGGGCAGCTTCCTGCAGGGACGGCTCCAATCTGATGCCTTCTGGGGTGGGGCTTTTGAAAGTGTCCGTCTAAGCAGGTGGGAGGGGTCTGGAGGCGGAAGGTGGGCTGTGCTGGTGGAGGAGGCACACCTGCCACCCTCTGTTGCTTTGTGGGCAGCTGACAGCTTTGGGAGAACTTCCTAGGATAAGCCAGTGGGAATGTGTGCGTTTGAGCACCTTGAGAGAGTCTGCTTTTAGAACTTACACCAGGATCTCTTGTGGTTCCAAAATAGTTTACTAACTCGAAAACACAAAGGAAGCCTTCTCTCTGGAGCTCACTTGCCTTCCACGCTTGAACAGAGCTGGACTTTAAGGGACGCGTTCCAAGTTCAGCCACACTCACTTTCAAGGTGGTTGCTAAAAATGGGAGTTGAATCGGGGCTCCTCAGGGAAGTTGGTTCCGGGACTTGCTATGTTCCAGACCCGTCTCCAGCACCCCAGCTGCCGCTGAGCGAGGTCACTTTCCGGGCGTCTCCGTGCGTTTGTCCACCGCCCTACGCGCTGTCACTCTCGGGGCTCTGGTAACCGTAGAGTCTGTTTATCGTCTCAGGCAGCCGACCAGTCCTGCCTGTGTCCTGGCTGCTCCTGAGTCTAAAGGTTTCTGGAGTGGCCTTTCTGGCTTCAGGGGCCAGTCCACACGGGAAATGGAACCGGGCAGCTGTGAGCGTTCTCTGTGTGGCTGCTCCTCCGAGCAGTAAACAGTGACTCACCCTCCCCTCTGCTCCCCGCCTCCCTGCTCCCTGCTGATGGAAGATGCATTGCTCCCGTGTTTACTTTTGCTTTTTGTAAGTCGTGTTTCCTCTTTCTTACAGTTTCAGGAAATAAAAAGTGTTTTCTTCAAATCATAGTACTTCAGAGCAGGTAGAAGTGATGTAGGGATCGTGCCGTACACTACCCGTCCCCCCGCCCCCGCCCCACCCATTTTAGATGAGGACACCGAGCCTGAGGCCTCTGTACCTGGCCTGTGGCCACAGAGTCCAACATCCGGGATCTGGGGGGCACCCCACCTGATTTTCTTTGCTGCCTGTCAGCTGCCCTGGATGAGGGGAGGCTGGAGAGGGACTGAGGCTCCCAGAACCCCTGCCCTTGGGTGCGGTGCTGACACACATGCTCAGGCAGCATGCCTTTCCCTTGCCAGGTGGTGCGGTGAGCAGGTGTAGCTAAGAACATCCCCTGCCCTCCATCCAGCGAGGGAAGCAACCCTTGGATGGAAAGATCAGGATCAACTCTTAGGTGCAGCCCTTGACATGGGCTCAGGAGAGGGTGTCTTTCTACCACGGGGCGGGGCGGGGGGAAGCTTTGGGTGAAGCAAGGGTTGGGGTTGTGGGAGGAGGGTGGGAGCCCAGCATAGTCCGATGGGGAGGCTCCAGAAGCCAGAGGTGAAGGCTTGGAATGCGACAGGTGGTCCAGGCAGTGAGGAGCTCAGGAGGGACTCAGAGCTGGGGGTTCTGCCCACCCTGAGGCGTTACATTTGAGGGACAGAGGTCCGGACAGAGAAAGCCAGGAGGACTGAGGCCAGCAGGCCCGGCTCGTCAGGTGGCCGTGGCAAGGGGGATCGAGGTCTTGGGGGGTTTCTGCATGAATGGCGTGACGGGTCATCACCTGAGCTGGGGACACAGGAGGAGGGTGGGTGTGAGGACAGGGCGGGTCTCTGGGCCCTGTCAGACATGCCATCTGTTTCACCCTGGCTGCACGTGGAGGTTGGGTCTGGTGGAGCCCCTGGGCGGCTGTGGACCGACCAGAACCCCAGAGGGGAGCCTGGATACCAAACCACCCAGTGGAGGGCCAGGGCGTGGCCGGGGAGGTGAGGCGTTCAGCCTGCTGTCAGCCGAACAGCCGCCTGAGTCACCTCTGGACAGAGCCAGGATGACACAGCTTCCTCGAACTGCAAGCGCAAGGTGACCAGACGTCCTCCAAGCCAGGCAGACAGTCGTGCCCTGTGGGAGGGTGTGGGCCGGGCGGCTTGGGGGCCCAGCAAGCAGTGGCGGGACTCACCCCCCATGGCGAGGGGGTTGGACGGGACACGGACATCCAGTGTCTGGAGCAGGAGGGACGTGGGAGCCCTCCTGGTCCCCCCGGGGCCCGCTTTCAGTCGGGTGAGGCATCAGCTCGTGGGGCATGCTGGCCATGCTGACCTTGGCTCCAGGGGCAGGTGCGTCCTGTGGCGGCCCACTGTGCAGCTGGTGGGAGGGGCACTCAGCGCCCCCCCCCCCGCACCCCCCAGGACAGAGGCAGTCACATCAGTGTGGCTTTGTCTTTGGGGTTTGTACCCTGTGCGGGGAGTGGGAGGCCTGCTCCAGGACAGAACCCCTTCCTCCCTTCCTGTTTGTCTCCTGCCCTCCTCCCTCCGCCTGGGTCGGCCACCCTGGGAAGGCCTAGTGCAGCGGGCCCGGGGAGTGGCGGGCGCCTTCACTCGCACTGAACAGGAATGAGTGTTTTCTGAGAGACCACCCCGCTCCGTGCCAGAGCTGTGGCTTCATGTGCATGCGAAGCTCACTGTCTAGGCTATCTAACAGAGCTAAGCTAAGAGCCCTGCGGGACTCCGGACCCCATTTGCTGCCGCACCATCTAGACCTAGGGCTGTTTGAGCCCAGCTGTTGCTCCCATCAGCCACCTGGCTGTGGAGAAAGTGTGCCTCCCCTTCCCCCAGGCCCCGAGCCTGGGTCCAGCCCTGCAAGGGCCAGAGCACAGTGGGGATGACCTGGGGCCGTGAATCGCCCCAGATGAGCTGAATCAGACAGCGGGCAAGCTGTACATGTTTGCTGGGGGTAGAGGGTGTGAGGTCCTGGCCTCAGGAAGGGCGGTTCCAGACTGCCAAACTGAACTCCTGGCCCAGAAGGGAGGGCCGGCACCGGCTCCCCAGCTTACTCTAAACTGTGCAGTCCCCAGAGCTGAGTCCTGTCTGGGCTGCTGGCACGTGTCTCTTAGAGCTGTTAACCTCATTTAGGTGCGCGTCAGAAGTTTCTGACATCGGGCTGAAAACCAGTCTCTTCAGTTGGGGAAGTGGTCACCTGCAAGGTGTTGCAAGTTAGAGATGCAGCTTCTGGGGGGTGATGGGAGAGGGGTGTCGGGACTCTCACTGGGCAGGACAGCAGGTGCAGAGGACGCCCACCCGCCTTCCGGGGTCCCCGCCTGGCTCTGGCCACGGGGCCACTCGGGGAACCCAACCAGCTGGTGGAGAAGCCGGTGGGGAGAGCGCAGGCTGTGTGTGAGCATGATGTGGCCGGAATGTCGGTAACCAATGGTTGCGGGATCCGATGGCTGGAGCGTCCTCTGGGGAAGCTGCAGGGCATGGGTGATCTTCCGTACAGCAGTGTGGTGTCTGGCCCGCGGTGGTGGGGAGGCCGCATCACCAGCGCCCCTGCCCAGCCGATCCGGCTGTGGCCTCTAACCCTGGCTCGATTCCCCCCGAGACTCAGAACACAGTCCTTCCTGTGTGCACTGTGGTGACCATGGAGGTGGCCTGAGGTGCAGTGGTTTATAAATACATGTTTCAGGGCAGTTGTTTTAAATTTCTTTGTTTTACAAACCGTCACACACCCGAAACTTCCCTCTGAACCTGTTTCCGGAAGCAAACTGCCAGGTTTTTGCCTTTTGTGCGTGAAGTGACCTCAGGTCACTACTGCACGGACCTCGTGTGGCTTGGGTGGAGGTGAGCACTGGTGCCCTTTCTCCCCGTGTACTGAGGTCACGCAGGAAGGACGGCTGGGCCGACTCTGTGACCCTGAAGCTGGGCCCCTGGACCTGCAGCCCAGGTGTGCGCTGTGCCTCTTGGGCAGGACGCTCCTGCTTTCCACCAGTTGGCGCTGGTGTCCAGCACGGTGAGTGCTTGAAGAGGGGGCAAGAGCCGAGACCTGGCCTGTCTGAGGCCGTGGGGGCCGTGGGACAGCGCCCGTCCCTGCCTGGGACCTACGCACCTGTCCCAGGGCTCGGCTTCTCACGGGTGCCGATACAGGCCCCAGCGCCCTGGGGGTTGAGAGTGGAGCCCCCCCCAGGCAGGGTGTCTTCCTGCGTCACCCGCTCCGCCCGGCTGAGGCCTTCTTGAGCTGGACAGAACCCTGGGCCCCTGATTCCAATCCCTTCATTTTGAGAGGAAGAGAGTAAGATCCACTGAGAGAGCGCTTTGCAGGGTTGTTCCCTAGCCTCATCTCTCCACTTACTCCCATCTGCTCTTCGGCTTCACGTTCTTGAACAGAAGGTCTGAGAACTGCAGAGGTCAGACCCCAGTGTGGCACCTGCCCACAAAGAGGCATCCCTCCTTCTTGGAGCCCAGGCGGCCCCGGGGCCCTCTCTTCTCTGTGTCCTGCCCCCAGAAGGCCAGGCAGCTGGGCGAGGTGGGTGTAGAGCTGGTGGACATAGGGCTTTGCCCAGGTGACCTCGACTGTGCAGATGCAGCCAGCTGACCCTCGTGGGCTCTGAGTGGAGGGGGGACGCGGAGCCCGGTGCTGCGCACATCCTGCTTACCTGGGCCTCCCCACCATGCACCGTCACACAGGGAAAGTCCCAGAGGAGGTGCACCTGCCCCAAATGCAGCACGTGGCCCTGGCTGCTGGCCCAGCCGGCCTGGCACAATCACCGGGGGGTGAGGCCCAGAGACCCCTGTCGGGTCGGAGTCTGAGTGGAGTCCCTCCTGTGCTGGGGCTGGGCAGACTGGGCGGTCCGTGCAGGGCAGGGTGGGAGGGCCTTGGGTCTGTGGGAATGTGAGCTCCTCGCTGGATAAACAGCCGTGACTCACCGCACAGCTATGCCCCGGCGGCTCCGGGCCCTTGTGCGCTGACGTGTGCTGGAATGACAGCCGGCCACCCCTCCTGCTCCCGTGGAAAAGTTTCTCATGGCTCCGCCGGCCCTCCAGGTGGCTTCTCCAGCACGGTCTGACCCTGGCACCCAGAGGGAGGGGCTCTCGGGTCTGTCGCACCCCTGTGGATGCTGGGGGTCAGGCCACTGTCAGGAAGCAGCTTCTGCTTGCTGCCGGGGTCAGCCCTGTGCTGTAGCGCATCAAATCTCCCGAACTTGGCGGGGGGGCGGCACAGAGGAGCCAGGAGCCTCCTGAGGGGATACCTGGCCCCGCCTGCTGCTGTCCTGCTCTCCATCTTCCATCGTTGGTGCCCAGAAGAGTGGCCATGTTGCCAGGGGCGACAGTGAGCCAGGCTGGTGGGGGACGGGTGAGGTCTAGGCTCTGCTATACCATGGGTGCCGCGGCTGTGGGTGAAGGAGGGCAGAGTGGACACCGTCGGCCTGAGGAGTCCCACTCGCCCCCAGGATGGGAGGCTTTGCTGTGGCTCCGTCTCAGGCCCAGGCCTCCCCCATTCCCCTGTGCATTTTCTGATGCTGTCTCCGCTCGTTCACTTTGCCTGGCGTTTGGAACGTGGACCCTGGTTCCTAAGCCAGTGACAGAGTGTGTCAGCAAGTCCAGAGCCTGGGCCCCTCCCGTCTCCCCGGCCGCTGGGGCACACGGGTTTGTTTACTGTCCCACAACCTGTGATGTCTGCACTGGCCTGCCCAAAGCCATTGTTGCTGTGGGCTTCTTCGTTTCCATGACGACCATCAGGGGTTGGCTACTTCCCAAGGTCGCCATGGCAACTATCAGAGGGGAATCATGCTTGGGATGCTTTGGCTGGCTTTTTCATGAATGATTAGAATGTGTGACACAATGCAGACGCCAAAACCAGAAGGGCGGGCAGCAGTGGGGGCTGGCGGGCGGCGGGGAAGGCTCCCGCCAGACAGTCGGTGAGCTCGCGAAGTGGCGACTCCTGCCTCCCAGATCCTGCGGGCCTCAGGTCAGGGCTGTGGGGCATCCTGGGGGGCGGTGATGTCACAGCTGCAGTGCCCTTGGCGGAGGTAGGTCCGCTGGGGAGGGTGGAGCTGCATCCATCCCTAGGGGTGTGCTGGGCACAGGAGGGGGCTCCCTGTAGGGGTCCTTCCTCTCTGGAGCCAGTCCGGGTCAGGGGTGGTAACGGGGGCTCTTGCCAGGGCGGGGGCCATCCTGGGGGCCAGCGGTGGCCCTCAGGTGCTAGGTGAGGCCGTTCCCGGGAGGGGGCTTTGGGGCTGCGCACTCTGGCTCTTCAAGCGCGGCACCCTGTGCCTCGAAGGTGCCAGCGGCTCAGCTCAGAGGGAGAGTCGGGACAGGAAGCAACAGCCTCTCAGGCCTGGTGCCCCCCAGGCACGGCGGCACGGGCCTGGGAGGGCGGGGGTAGTACGGACAGTTGTGCGGGGGCCAGGGTGGGTCCGGGTTGTTCCGTGGGCTAAGGCTGGACTGGGCAGTGCGGCCAGGGTGCCTACCCTGCGGGGAGCCTCCTTGCAGCTTCTCTGTGGTGGGGATATCCCCTCTTCAGGTCACTTGTGATGGCTACAGGCCCTGTCCCCAGCCTGTCCGGGACTTAACCTCACTCATTTCTGTTTCTTGTCTGATTTCCTAGATCCAGTTTCCAAGCCCTTCTGTTCGGGTGACCGTGCCCAGGTTATGACGACTAATCCCAAACCAAACAAGGCGTTAAAGGTAAGTGGGGGTGGGGGTGAGCAGACCCCATTTCTGCCTCGGACTCAGGCATGGGAAAGGTCTGTTCCAGCCCCAGCAAGCCCCTCCTTTCCATGATTGCCTTGAGTGTGAAGAGGGAAGCCCTGTCCCCTGGAATCAAGTGGGGGCTGTCGGCCAGCAGAGGTGTCACAGGGTGGTGGTGACAGAATTGGGGAGTGTGGCCTCAGGAGATGCGGGCTCTGGTGGTCGGCAGGGGAAGGGGGGGTGGCTTCTTGGGAGGGAGTGGCAGGTGTGGATCCCTTCTGCCAGGATGTGCTCGTTCCCGGCAACCAGGGGTGGGCAGTGTGTCCCCCGTCCTACAGAACCGCTGGCAGGGCATGTGTGACCCTCGCCCCTCCAGATCGTGGGGCCTGACTCTGGCCGTGCCCAGCGTGCTCCCCCCCTGGGCCCTCCTAGCTCCTGAGGCCGGCGAGGGATCCCGGGTTGGCTATCTCGTCTCAGTGGCAGAGCCGGGTCTGGTAGGAGAGTGGACCCTCCGTGCATCCGTGGGCCGTGCACATCCAAGCCCCTTCTGAGGTCCCACTTGGTCCAAGGGGTACGGGAGGATGGGCTGCTCTGCCTTCCTCTTGCTCCCCTGCCTGTGTGGGCCCTGTACCGGGTGCTGGAGGGTCACGGGGTGCAGCACACACGTGGGCCGTGACCTCACACGTTCTGGGCAGCTGGTGGTAACCAGGTGATTGCCAGGTGTAGCCGGGGACCCGTCAGGGAACCCCCCTGCATTCTGCCTGCGTGACGTCAGTAGGCCCCCCAATGACTGTCTCCGCTTCCCTGACGGAGGCGTGAAGGCTGGCTTGGGAGGCACAGAGGTCTTTCTGCTGCCTGGCAGGTGCGTGGCTTTGCTCTGGCGTAGATGTGCCAAGCTGCCCTCTGAGGGCCTTCCCGCCACCCCGTCCCAGGCGTGCCTACGCCTCCGTGCTGACCGCCATGCCGCGGCCCCCGCAGGTCAAGAAGGAGGCGGGTGAGAACGCCCCGGTGCTCAGCGATGACGAGCTGGTGTCCATGTCAGTGCGGGAGCTGAACCAGCACCTGCGGGGCCTCACCAAGGAGGAGGTGGTCCGCCTGAAGCAGCGCCGGCGCACGCTCAAGAACCGCGGCTACGCTGCCAGCTGCCGCATCAAGCGGGTGACGCAGAAGGAGGAGCTGGAGCGGCAGCGGGTGGAGCTACAGCAGGAGGTGGAGAAGCTGGCCCGGGAGAACAGCAGCATGAAGCTGGAGCTCGACGCGCTGCGCTCCAAGTACGAGGCCCTGCAGACCTTCGCCCGCACCGTGGCGCGTGGGCCCGTCACCCCCACCAAGGTGGCCACCACCAGCGTCATCACCATCGTCAAGTCCGCTGACATCTCCTCCACCTCCGTGCCCTTCTCGGCTGCCTCCTAGTGGCCAGCCGCGGGGGGGGGGGGGCGCCGGAGGGGGCGGACAGTGTCTGGGCGGGCGGGGGCGGTGGCTGGCACCTCCCTGGTGCCCATCAGAGGGTCCATGGGGAACGGACCCCTGGCACCCGAGTCGGAGCGCAGACCCCCGGCGGGGACGAGGCTGCGGGTGCCGGCTGCAGACGGGCTCTCATGAGACCGTGTCACATGCCTTCCCGCACGCACGCGCACATGCACACGCACACGCATGCACCTGGCCCCTCTCCGGGCCTGCCCGTGCTCTCCAGATGGTTTCCAGGGGTGTGTGTCTCGTGCCAGGGGGAGTCAGGATGTTTGGAGGGAAGGTCCTCAGAAGATTCCGGGTCCTGTGGCCCAGGTGGCAGGGGCTCTGCCTTCCACCCCACCCAGGAGTGGCCGGCGGTGTTCTGGTGGCTGGTGCGGGACCCCCTTCCTGCCCTGACTGAGCTCTGGTGCCCCAGGAGGGACCGTTAGTCCCTGGTGATGAGCAGCACTCTGACCCTGCTTCAGCCTCACCAGACGGCTGCGCCTGTGAGGCGTTTGGGGCTGGGGGGGGGGCCCGGGCCCGCAGCTGGAGGACTGTGCACATGCGCCTGGGGGCCACCTGCCGTCACACCGTTGCGCCGGCAGCACAGAGCCTCGGAGGGCAGGTTGATGTGAGCAGTCACTTTGGGGCCTCCGGGGTCCATGTGCAGAGAGCTGCCCAAGGGCTGGGGTTGTCCCCCTCCGGGAGTGACCCTAGGGAGGTCCCACTGGGGAGCTGGCTGGGAGCCCTGCGCAGGGAGGCAGGGCAGGGTCTGGGGGCAGAAGCAGAGTGTTCCCTGCCTGTTCCCTGCCTCCCTGCCTCGGAATGCCCCGCCCCGCCGCAGCAAGGACGGGTGGAGTCCGAGGTGAAGAGGGTGTGATGGCTGAGGAGACAACTTGAGGCACCGGGCCAGGACCTGCCTTCTGAGGGCGCCTGGGCAGTCTGTCTGTGCAGAGGACAAGGGGACACAGCCACCTTGGTGCTTATTCCTCGCCTGAAACTTTCACCTGCTCTTTCTTTCTGACACTTGGAGCCCCTGATGACCTCGGTGACCTTTGCTGGGCTTCCGGCTTCCTCTTGGCCTGCCCCCCCCCCCCCCCCCCCCCCCCCCCCCCCCCCCCCCCCCCGCCAGCTAGGGAGACCCGAGAGAGCTGCGAGGGCCCGTGCAGGAAGAGGAGGACCAGGTGGGACAGATGGCCCCGAGCTCCTGATGGAACACGTCTGGGTCTCTCCTCCAGCACTGCCGTGTGGCCTCAGCCTTGTCCTCGTCCTGGGGGAAGGTGGGGGGTCCAGGGTGTGCTGGATCCTTATGGAGCAAAAGGCCCAGTGTGTAAAAAAAGAAAAAAAAAAAGCTGTCGATACCATAGCCATGGTAGGTAATCCACATTGGATATCAATAAGGACCACGGGAAAATATTTAAAAGAGAGAAAAGTATATATATATATAAAATTATATACACATTTTATCGTACAGATTTTTCGTAACTTTTTTCCTGTTTTTACTGTAAATCCGTAATCGAGCAGAGCTGTGGTCAGAGTAGGGTGGGGGCGGGGGCTGGTTGCCCCTCCCCCCGCTCCTGGCTCTGAGGACAGAGGCCTGGGCTGCCTGCCGCTGCCTGCCACCCTCGCCAGTGCTGGCGCCCTGGATGGGAGCTCCCCACCCCTGCTCCTGCCTGGAGGGGGCTCCTGTCACTGCCCGAGGCGCCTCACTGCGCCTGCCGGCTCCCGGGGACCAGGGGCAGGAAGGAGACTGGATCGTTCTCTCATGCCTTTCCTTTCAGCTCATTGAGGTTTCATTGTCCCCGTTTTAATATATGGATTTGTTTTATTTAAGAGAAAAGGCAAGGACCTCTGTTCCTCGGGTTTGTTTTCCTGATTCCTGTGCTTCAGACTCATGGGGTCCTTCCCAAGGGAGGCAGCCCCTCTGCCCTCCCAGGGAACAGGGCCTTCCGTTCCCTGGCCTCGGCCACTCAGCTGTTCCATTTCAATATTTATTTTTGTGCTGCTTTTACCGTGGTGTAAATTATTGAGAAGAGACCCTACGTCGTGGTCTTGTCCGTATGACGCGTGCCCCGCGCCTGCCCCGCCCCATGGCCACCACCTAATTTATTGCTGTGCATCTGCTGTGACGCTTTTGTACCTTTGCAATAAAGAGTTTTCTGGTTTCAGACCTGCTTGGGCTTGTGATCGGTGCTTTGGGTCGAGTCCCCAAGCATGGGGGGCTGTTGGATGCATCTGGCCGCTGCACCCCCACACCCCCACCCTTGATGTGGTGACCCTCACATGTGGTAGGTCTCTTAGGCTGTGAGGCTGTTGGGACAGCCACAGCATGTGCAGGGTCAGGCAGGTGCCGGTGGCCAGCCGGCCTTCTGGATGGTGGGCACGGTTCCTGAGGGTCCCATCCCCCTGCCAAGGAGCCCCCAGCTCTCCCTCCCCAGCCTTCCCACTCCATCTGGGGCTGTTCCCTCCCACCCCTTGGGCGGCCTGTGCCCCCCCTCACTCCCCCCAACCCCCCCACCCCCGCCTCGGACCAGGTCTTACAGGAGCGGGGAGAGGGACGGTCCGCCTGGGGTGGGCAGCAAAGTGCCCTGCCTGGTAGCCTAAAGTAAGAGCAGAGGGCCCATTCTTGGGATGCTATCCCCTCCTCACCGGTCTTACCTTCACACCATCCCTCCAAGGGGCAGAGGTATCCTCGTATCCTCGTTCAGCCTTAACTGCTAAAGGAGGGTGGGCTGGCGGGTGGGGCCTTGGGGTCTACAAGCCCCGCCCGCCCACCTGCCACACCTCTGCCTGAGCTGACAGTGGCTCCTGTGGTCACTTGAGGGGGGTTGGGGGGATGCTTCGGGCCAGCCCCTTGGCTGTAACCTCTGAGTGACAGAGGGCCCATCCATCTCCTTCCTAGCCGAGAGCTGCCTTCTGTGAACTCGACAGGGTGTGCCAACACGGCGGGGTCACCACAGCCCCCGGCCTGCTCCTGCTGCCGGAGCCCTGAGGTGGCCGGGCGGCTGCAACTGGCAGCATCCCTGTGGGTGTGAGCGGGACAGGCCCTGTCCCTGGCCCCTGGGAAGTTAAGGATACCCCTCCGACCCGCCCTGGCCGGCCCCTCTCCAGGCTGCCTCATTCAGTATTGGATTGTTGGGGCTGTTTCCCAGATGAGCGCACGGAGGCCAGTACAAGTTAGATAAGCCGGCCGCTCCTGGCTGGGGCAGTGGGACCCAGAACTGGAAGCTGGCCCTGCTGTCCTAGGTGGTGAGTTGCGTCTCCTTCCCCTCCTACAGGGGGTGAGGTCGGTGAGGGGGTGCAGCGGCTATAACCTTGAGGCCCTGTGCCGCCCTGCAGGTGTCTGGGAAAAGCGGGGCCTCGCCTGGGCAGAGGTATCTGTGGGGGCTGGGCAGGTGGGGGATCTGGCCTTTGGGGGGGTTGTGCACCTTGTGCTGGCTCTGTGACCACAGGCACGTGGCTTAACCTCTCTGGGCCTTGGCCACCTTTCCCGGGGCTGTCGTGAGGATTAAGTGGAGGCTGCTTCCTACAGTGGGTGCTCAGTAAATGCAGACTCCCCTCACCCCAGAGTGCCAGGCTGACCAGAATGTCCCCGGCACACAGGCCTGGCCGGAGGGTGCCCCTCAGCCAGGAGTCCACAGTGCATCTGATCTTTCGAAAGGGGTCTTTGCCCACTTACCCCATGCACATAGCGTCAGGCACCTTGCGCCCTGAAGGGGTGGCCCTTCCTGGGCACGGGCCTGCAGGGCAGCCCCCTCCCGCACACGATGGGGCTGGCACCTCATCTCCCGAAGCCTCCACACAACCTCCCCTGTGGTCCACAGGCCTCTGGAGGAGGCGCCGTGCCCGTTCCCAGACCTGCCCACTGACGCCTGCGGGGCCCACCAGCTGCAGAAGGCGAGATAAGGCAGGTGGGGGCCTCACCAGCGAGGCGGTACTCAGGGAGGCGGCCTGGCCTATCTCCTTGCACAGCCCATCCAGGCCTTGGAGAGGCTGTGGCCTTGAATCCCATGTCTTCAGGACTAGGGAGCAGGGAGGCCTTGGGGTGAGCCCAGGCCGGTAGTAGGCTCCTGCCCTGCCGGGTCTCTGGACCCTCAACGCCTTTCCCTCTTTGCCCAGGGACAGGGCTGGGAGGTCATCACAGGGCGGCCCCCACCAGGCTGCTCCGGCCTGGCCGTGGCCCTGGCTCCCCACGCCCGCGGGCTCTTGGGCGCCCAGGCCCCTGCCCCTGGCCTCCTCCAGACACAGGCCCTCAAGGAGGCCTCCCCGTCCCTCTGGCTGCTTCTGGCCCCTCTTTTGTGTCTCCCAGGCCGCTTGGGCGCCTCACAGCTTCTGGAGGGCAGGGCCTCTGTCTCGTGGGGCGCTGGCCTGGTGCCCGGGAGAGAAAAGGCCAAGGGAGGGCAGGTACCAGGTGTGGCCCCGTCTGTACCCCGCGCCTTCTCTGGGCTTGCGTCTGTGGCCTTCACCCACTCACTGCGGGCAGGGCTGGCCGGAGGCCCATCTTACGGAGGGAGGGGAGGACTCTGGTTCTCTTGGGGCCACAGGGTAGGGCACTCCGTCTACATGTGAGCCCTTTGCCCTGCTCTGCTCTGAGCATCACCCACAACGCTTCCCCCGATGCCCAGAATTGGCACAGTGGGGCACATGTGACCACCCACTGCAGCCCGTTCATCGGGGCACCGACCCTGCAGAAACAGAGGCCACCAGGGTCACTAGAAAATGCAGGCTGTTTATGTATAAATAGGTGTGATTCCCCTGGGAGCCCCGCATGCTTCTTGGGCTGCCCAGGGGGAAGGTTCTGTGCAGGTGGCCCTGGGCACCTCCTAAGACCCTCGTCAGACATGCCTTCCTGGGGTGGGGGCTTTTCAGGAATCTCCAGGGCCGGAGGGGGTGCAGAGCAACTCGGCCCTTCTACGGCCGCGCAAGGCCCAGCCGAGTCCCCCGCCGCCAGCAGCTCCCGTGTCCTTGGGGCAGGGCTGCCTCCCTCTCCCAGGGCTGTCCTTCCCGTAGGACCCAGCATGGAGTCTGTCCATCTGGCCTGGCCCTACCTCTCAACAGCCCCATGATGGCCAGGTGAACCCAGTGGGTTCCCGGCTCATCAGATAAACTCGGGCACCCTCTCCTGGGGCTACGGGCCTGCTGGAGGGTGGCAGGCTGGGAAGTGGCAACACCGGCCTGGCAGCAGGGCTCCTGGGAGAGGCTTCACCTTTGGCAGGAGGGCGGGGGCCCTGTGTTCTCCCAGGGCCTGGGTGCAGCCTGGTTGCAGGCAGGTGGCTGGTTACCCCCGGGGGCCTCCTACAGGTCTTCTGCAGGGATCAGCATTCTCTTCTCCACGTTCCGACTCTTCCTGAGCCCACCAGAACCTCCGGCGGCACTGGGGTGGGCACCAGGGCTCGGGGCCTCGTGAGTGGCCTGCTGGGCGTAGTGCTGATAGGCGGGTGAGAAGTTGTGGACGGCGTCCTGCACGATGTCCTGTGGGCTCATGGTCTCCTTGAGGCCGCTCGAGATGCTGTGCATGGGTGCCTCGGGGGCTGGGGGCAGATAGCACAGGGGTGGGGCTAGGGTGCCCTGGCCCTGTCCTCCCCTGTGTGCCCCGGGCCCTGGGGACATGGCCCCACTCCCCACCGGCCTCGGGGCTGCCCAGGGCTGGAGTCTGGCCTCTCCAAGCTCTGGGCTCGGCCAGTAGGGGTACTTCAGGACCTCTAAATCCTAGCCTGGTTCCTCTAGTCCAGGACTGTCCCAGCCCAGACTCCCCAGTGGCCACATGGGGAAGCCACCTTGGCTGGCTACTGTCTTCTCTCCGGCCTGGAGTGAACCTTTCACACTTGGGGTCACTCTAGGTTGCTGAAGCAGCCGCAGGCCATCTCTGCCACCCAGGGTCGTTCACTACAGATGCCTGGGTCCATGAGTATGGTGGGCAGGGCTCCCCAGGCTTGGGAGGCCCCGACACCCTGCCCTCACAGCAGGGGCCCTGGGCTCAGAGGTCTAGGCCAGCCACTTCACCCAGAGCTCAGAGCCGCCCGCCTGCTTTCCCTGGGCCAGATACAGGTGCCCCACCTGTCTAGGGTCAGGGTCCTCCCATGGGGCTATCCCCCATCTGTGTTGCTGGCAATTCTGGGTCCATGCAGGGGAGGGAGGGACACAGATGTGGCACTGAGGTGCCCAGAGGCAGGCGGGCTGGCTGGGCCCCTCTGCAGGCCCTCACTGTGATGTCGAAGCAACCCCTGCCCCTGCAAGGCCCACGCACTCCCGCCCCCCCCGCCCCCAGCAGGGCCCCCATGCCCCCACCCCTCCCCGAAGGGCCCACGTACCTGGCGAGCTCTCCTTCTCCGCATATACCTGGACAGTGAAGGCGTAGCGCAGGGCAATGGATGCAAACAGCATCTCGATGCAGATGATGAAGTTTTGGTAGCCGGCAGCCAGCGTGCCGGCCCCCACCTCGCTCCCGTCGATGACCTGGGCCTCAGGGATGACCCCACACTTCTCCAGAATGGCCAGCAGCAGCCCTGGGGGGTGGTGATGGCCACTCAGGCACCTGTCCTACACAGGCCTTTGAGCTCAGTGGGCTCTGCAGCAGGACGAGGGTAAGGTCCTAGGGCATCCCATCCATGTAGTCCTGTTCCCACTGGGGGGTGGTGTTGGGGGGGGCTGAAGTTCACGGGGGAGGGGAGTGCCTCCAAAGCCAGGGTCGCAGCACAGAGGCTGTCTGGGCACTCCCCAAGCGTCTGCCCTGACCTCCCTGGTCCCAGAGCTGGGCCACCCACCCCAGCCCCACCCCCACTCTGTCTGGTGGCTGCCCTCCTCTGCAGAGTGGGGTCTGGGAGCACCCCTAGCCTGGCCCAGGGCCTCTGCTTGTTCACTCCACGCACAACGGGCCAGACCTGCTGGACAGGGACTCGATGTTTCCCCTGAGTGGGGGGCTGTGTGGTTTCTGGCTTGGGGGGTGGAAGTACTGACCTATGCTACAACCAGGGAAACTAAGGCCAGGCCTAAGGGCACCCAGGAAACTAGGGGCGGAGGTGGGGTTGGGACAGGCTCTGGGCAATAGCCCCTGCCCCCACAGCCCACCCACCCTGCCAGAAAGAGAGGAAGATGACGGCCTTGATGGTGAAGAACTTGAGGACAGGCTCGAAGGGCTGCAGGAGCTCCCTGGTGGCGAAGTAGAAAAGGAACAGGGCGTAGAGGGCCAAGCTGACGGAGACATTGTAGACCAGGGTGATGTAGAGGTAGCCGCTGTGGATGCTGGGGCCAGAGCAGGGGTCAGGGGTCAGGCCAGGATCCTGCCCTGTGCCCTCCCCACTGTCCCAGCCATACTACTGGCCTCTGCGCCCCAGCTGTGACCCAGACCTGGACCTTCCCTGCAGGGCGGGCAGACGGTACCAATGGGCAGCCGGGAGGGAGCTGGGGCATCCCAACACGGTGGTGAGGAGGTAGCCTTTCTCCCCACAAAGCCCCACGTGCCCCTGTCCACCCCGGCACAGCCGGTAGGAGCCACCTCTCCATTGCGGACACATGGGTGGGCATGTGTGACCGTGTGTGTGCAAGTGGGTGTGACCTGTGGGTGTATGTTCACATGCACATATTAGTGTTGTATGCATATAAGCATGTGGGCTGCTGGGTCTGTGTGTGCCCATACATGTGCAGGGGCTGGCCAGGGTGTGAATGCATGCGTGTGAGCACGTGTGCACCTGTGTTCACAGGGCTCCTTCCGGTACCAGGGGAGCACTGCCCACCTTCTCTGCTTGATGGCTCCCTTGGCCCAAGTGCCTTAAACCCCCCTCATTCTCCTCCGGGTGGGCCGGCTGCAGGCTGCGCAGTCCCAGGGTCCTCGGGGCACACGTGGGTCTGTCTGCCACAGCCTCCCCCTGGCAGTTTCCCGAGAGGGAGGGAGGCCTGTCCGTTCACATGAGGACTTGGCTCTGCGCCGAGCCCTCCCCTGGGCCCTGCCTACCTCCACCGAGCTGGGCGTCCCCTCCAGGCTGGGCCCGCCCCCTCCCTGCAGGCAGCCTGGCCTTACTTGAAGTCCCCATCGTGGTATTTGCCGAACGCCTGTAGGACGATGGTGACCACGGCCATGATGGGCTTCACGATGCAGAACTGCAGTGTGGCCTGAGGAGGAGAGGGGAGCGTGGGAGCAGTCAGGGGGGGCTGGGAGGGAAGGGCCAGGGGCAGGCAAGACCCCCACTCACCTGCTTGCAGAAGCGCAGGAAGCCGATGGAGTAGGACATACCCTGGAGGCAGCAGGTGCCGTAGATGCAGCTGGACCTGAGGTGACAAGTCCCTGAAGCAGGGCCCCAGGAGGGCGCATCCCCAGACCCCTCTGCTGCCCTGGGTGTTCAGGGACCCCCATGGACTCCTGGGCGAGAGGCTTACCGGACGGGCTTCCCCCGAATCTCAGCCATGATAGTGCTCTCGCCCCCCAGGTACTGGAAACAGAGGCTCAGGAAGCTGTAGATGACAAAGGCTGCAGGGGGCGGGACGGGGCAGGCGGCAGTGAGCCTGGGGTGCCCGGAGACTCTGGCCACAGGAAGGCTTCCTGACCCCCCGCCTGCACACGTCAAGGACCCTCACGAGCTTTGGGAGCACACGCTGTCCCCGGCAACCCCGGTGCAGGCAGAGCTCTTGGCAGTCACTGCGGCAACGGTGCCCCACCCAGGGCCCAGGACCCTCCTCGGCATCCCTAATCCTCACCGTCAGTCAGGCAGCCCCCTTGCATGGGGCTGGACCAAGCTGTTCCCAGCCCTGGAGGATGGGGCTCCCGAGGGGGCCTTGCTGTCTCCCAGAGCCAGGAGGCGCTCACCTTCGTAGCAGTCACGCACCGAGTCGAAGTAGACGTAATGCTGGTGGCCCCCCAGGAGGAGGAGGCTGAGCCAGGAGTCAAAGGCGTAGATGGGCACAATGAAGAGTAGGCGGACGATGTAGCGCTGCTCATTGGGGACCGTGTAGGAGCGCAGGTGCAGGTAGATCTGGGCGGGCAGAGCAAGGGCAGGTGTGGGGGCAGCGGGCCAGAGGGGCTGTGGGAGACAGCGGCGTGGACCTCCCTGGGCGTGGCGGCCCCTTCGTAGCGGACATGCTCACTGACTCATGCATGCACCTACCCCTGTGTTCACTCATTCAAGGAGAATTTCCTTGGGGGAAGGAAGGCATCATGGCCCCTGAGAGGGCAGTTTGGCATTTCAGTGTGGCGGGCCATCGAGAGGGCCAGTGCCCTCGACCTGTCTCTAGAGCGGACACATTCAGGAGGAAAGGGTTTGAGTGGGAGGCTGTTCCCCACAGCGACGCCGCGTCGGGAGTAGCTGCCGGGGCCACGCATGGCCCTGGGGCCAGGCCGCTCACAAAGGGCCTCACACAGCCAGCAGAGGTGGCGTCCCAAAATGCCCATGTGGGGACCTGCTCTGAGGTACGGTGATGAGTAAACAGCAGGCAACAAACCAAGGATGGTCCTGCGTGCCTTGGAAATGTGTGGCAGACATGAAACGAAAGATCATTGCCTTGTCCCCGACAGGAAAATACAGGTGATCATCATTTGTCTATAAGCCTTTCTTGATTTTCCACGTCTTCTGTGAGGATGTGAAAAACCAGTGACAGGGTCTTGACGAGGAAGAGGACAGGGCTGACTCTGGAAGGTCTCCTGGAGGAGGTGCCAGGCGGAGAAAGGGCAGCGGATGGGGAGGCTGTGTGTGCAGCCCTGCAGGGAGTGGCGGGGGTCGGGGGCAGGCTGGCTTCCCGAATAGGCTCCTTATCAGTCCCTCACTCCCAGCTGGTGCAGTGGGCGGGGCAGGGCATGCCAGCCACTAGGAGATGTGGATTCTGCTCCTGGTGCCAGTGCTGTGTGGCCGGTGGCCTTGGCAGGCGCTCCCTGTCCTCTCTGGCTTTGCCTTCCCGTCTTAAAAGCGAGAGGCTGAGTCTCTCCCTGTCCTTCTGGGCTCTGGAAGGGCAAAGTCTGGCTGCCCTCGTGCTTCGGGGGCCTGGCAGTGTGGGCGGGGATGTGAGCTGCAGTCCACGGTGGGGAGGGGGTCCCTGACTACCCCATCTAGGCGGTGGGACTCAGGAAGCACACACACACACACACACACACACACACACACAGTCGCCAGCACTGCAGGTTAGGGTTACATGGAGGGGAAGCTGAGAGTGGACCCAGGACTTTGCTGCTCCCTGCTCTACAAACCACAGCCTCCCCCAGACCCCAGACCCAATACCACTCCTCCAGGGAGTAGGTGGGGCACGCACTATCCGCCTGTACAGTCTACCTGTCCAGGGGCCCAAGGGAGGCTCGGTAGGTCTCAGTGCCTCCTCCAGGCTGTCCTCGATGGCCCCTGTGGCTCTCAGCTGCACTGTTCTCCACCGGCCCCCATCACACACTTGTGTCCACCATATATTGTGGTGATTTGAGGCCACACAGCAAGCAGCTCTCACCCCTCTCTGTCTCAGAGGCCTCTGGGCCACTCAGCCCCCTGCCTGCCAGTCTCCTGACCACCCCAGCAGGGTGGGGAGCTCACGCCGACAATCATTCCTCCCCCAGTGCCGGCTGAACCATCCCCAAGGCCATTTCTGCCCTCAGCAAACCCTGCCACCTTCTCTGGCTCCCACACCCCCCAGGCTGGAGGCCAAACTCCAGCTCTTCTGCATCCTGAGTGCCTGCTGCCCAGACGGCACTCTCCCTGGCTGCATACGCACTCTGCCTGCCACCTCACTCTCGCCTCCGCCCAGCCCCTGCGCTCAGGCACAGCTCTGCTGCCCGCACCTGGCTCTTCCTCACCGCCGGGACTGGCCATCCCTCCCCCCGCAGGGGCTGCCCTGTCTGCCCCAACGTCACTGCCTGGGGAGGTGGGGGGGATTCGTGCAGCTCAGGCCCGGCATGTGGTGTCTCTCCTCTGCTTCCCCAAATCAGAGGGGGCAGCCCCTTCTGACGCCCTGTCCTCCCCGCCCAGCTCTGTCCCCAGCACAGACCTCCCATCCCTGGCTCCCACACGCCATGTTCTGGAGAAAGCCTCCTCCCCTGTCCTTGGGGCCTGGCCTGCTCTGCCTCTGATGTCTGCCCCGAGGGCATGGCTGGAGGTCGCGGATCCCCGCGGGGCCAGCCAGGACCGTGTCCCACAGAGAGTGGGGTCCCCATAGAGGCGCAGAAGGGAGAGCTTACCTGGTGGCAGGTGAGCACCAAGGCAGTCCACACAAAGACCCCTGAGATGCCGCGGGCCAGCGCGGAGGTGAGGAAGAGCTGGGAGGCGCACTGGGAGCTGTTCCCCATGCGGTCCATCTGCGGCCCAGCAGGCACAGTGGGCACGGTGGGCACGGTGGGCATGGCCGGCCTGGGACTGGGCTGTGTCCAGGTCGCCGACACCAGGGGGCCGCCAGCTGTTCCCAGGAGCCTGGAGGCGTTAGTCATCTGTAGAGGTGAGGGAGGACACGGGGAGGAGTGAGGGCAAAGGTGTGCCCAGGCAGCTGGGAGCAGCCCAGGACCGGCTGGGGGAGGAGGGAGTGGGGGCAGGGAGGAGGCCCCAGGCACCCCTCACCATCCCTGCTGTCGGAGCTGGAGTCTGGCTGGCTTGCCTGCTCGCCTGACTCTGGGCAGCCCTGGGCAGCTCCGTGCAGGAGAACTCAGCTCCAAGGCCCAGGCCTGGGGTGACCTCCTCTCCTAGGGTGGTGCCCCCCTCTGCTGTTCGGGATTGTGGGGACCCCACATTTTAGGGACCAGGGGTGTCTGGGAAGGTGGGGGAGCCCCATTGCCCGGCCTGCTCAGGTGGACTGGCACTGCCTGCAGCAGCTGATGGGGGCTCCAGCCCAGAACCCACCGGCTCCCCAGGGCCTGCCGGACTGTCGGGGTGCCCAGCTTTGCTGCAGGGCCCTTCGCCTCCCCAAGCCGGCTCGCTAGCCCTCGGTGCCAGTTCTTCAGCCGCTTGCCAGCCAGCTGGGGCACCAGGCACCTCCCCCTCTCACACCTCAGGCCTCCCCTGGCCTCTCCCCCTCCCTCCAGCCCGCAGGAGGGACCCAGCTCCTACCTTTCCGGCAGGAAGCTCAGGCCTGGCCCTGGGAGGCCCGGCCCCCAGGGAAGCCTGGCTGGTCATTCGTGTGGCCACGTGGCCCCAGTGGCAGTCCCACCGGGGGTGGGGCAGGGCTGCTCTCTGGAGGCTGTACAGGCTCGGGGAGGGGCGGCACTGCCTCCACTCAGGGGTGGCCCATCTGAGCTGCGCCTGCAGGGAGGGGCCTAGCAGGAGCGGGAGGAGCTGAGGCTTGTCCCCTCCCGCTGCGTTGACATTCTATCTTGGCTGGGCGGCAGCTGGCTCCCAGGAGCCTGCAGGCCGCCAGGTGCCCTCACCCGCCTGTGCCAGACAGTCAGGTGGCTCCTGCCCGGGCCCCAGGCCGGCAGGAGGGGTCTTGGAGGGCTGGGGTGGACGGGGCCGCATCAGGCCACAGGTGGGGTGATGACAGAGTTGTGGACTGAGAGAGGCCGGTGCACGACAGCGTGTACTGACTGCAGTGGAACGGCTTACTCAGAAACGGGTGGGTTTCTGTGGTGAGATGCTCACCTGTCCCCCAGAGGTGCGCCGGAAACACTCTGGGGTGGAGGGGTGCAGGGAGGACAGACAGGTCACTGAGCTCGCTTGGGGGCCTGACTTATTCTGCCCTGTGCTTTACTCTGCTGCCAGAGGCCCCTTGGGGAAGAGGCTTCCCCCAGCTGTGTCTGGAGGGTGTGTGGGCTGGGGGCTGTGCTCTGGTGGCAGACTCGTCCATGCCACGGCCGTGGGTACCAGGACCAAGGGCCTGCTCTGTGGCCTCAGCGGGGCCACCCGTTCATGTCTTTTGTGTCCCCTAATGCTCCCCGCAGCCCTGGGCGATGGGGTCAAGGGCTGAATTGTTGGAATTACTGTTCCCTTTTAGATGTGGGGGTGGGGGCACTCAGAGAGCTTCATCCACGTGTCCATGGCCCCCTGGAGTGGGGGAGGCTGCAGGCCCAACCCCTGGACACACCAGCCTGCTCCCTCCCCCTCGAGGGACATGCCCTGCCTGAGTCTGCCCCCCACTCTGCAACACCCACAGCGGGCCTCCTCTGAGTGCTGCCTAGAACCTTCCACACTGACCTTTCTCCCAGCTGTCCCCTCGTCCTGCAGGCTCAGACATCTCCCACCCAGTCCTGTCTCCTCTTCAAATTCCACCTGCAGTTCTGTCCACCTGTTGGCTTTGTGCTTGTCCCTCCCCCCACCCCCCTGCACAGGGCCTGCTGTGCCCATCCCGCTATGTGGAGAGCAGGCAGCCCATGGGTGCCCTGATCCCACCACCTGTCCTCGGTGCCCCAGGGCCTGCAGGAGCGGCTGTCGGTGTGCCAAGCAGTGCCGTGGAGGTGGCTGTCATCTTTAAGGGCCAGTTATGGAGGTGGCACCCAGCACTGCCCATGGTGACAATGATTTGGGGACCCTTAAGAGTGAAGAATCAGCTTCTGGGACATGGACAGGGCTGGCAGGAGCCTGGGAGGGGAAAACGTAGGGCTAGATCCTTCCCAGGCTAATGCTGGAATGACTGGGTGTGCATCAGGAGGCACTGTGGTTAGATGTCAGAAGGACTTCCCTAGCTGGAGGCAGCAGGCCTGTGGGAGGGAACTGAGGGGCCCTGGCTTTGGGGAGGCTCGAGGCCTGGACCCTGGACCCAGATGGAGGAACTTCTCAAACGCTGCCCTCTCCTCAAAGGCAGAAACATTGTGGGGGAGGGGCAGTGCTTTCTGACCAGGCTGGTGGTACCCCAGGGGCAGGCCTGGTGGGCTCCCCACCTGCAGCTGTGCCAGCGACAGGTGGGGGGGAGGGCTCCACGGTCCTCTTTTGTCCAAGGCCACCCCTGCTCTGATGGTGGAGGCCAGGTCCACCCTGGAGTTTTCTTGTTCAGCCATTGCCTCCAGGAAGGCCTCTGGGGATCCCTGGCTCTGAGGCCTCCCCACTCCGGGGCCTCTTGCCCACATTGGGAACTGGCTCTGTTCCGGGGCATCCCTACCAGCAGCAGGCCATGCATGCATTTCAGAAGCTTGGAACTCTGCAAAGTGGGGGCCATCCCCTCCCCTCCTCCTCTGAGTTCTGACCTGTCGCCCCTCAGTGCCTGGGTCTGCCCATGGCCTTGGCGGTCACCTTGGCAGAGCCCTTCATCTCCCTGGGCCTTGACTTTCTCGTCTGTGCAGACTTTCTCGTCTGAGTTCTCCCGCCCCTCCTTGGGGTATGGCCCTGCCATCACCGGGGGCCTGGGACCAACCCCCTCGCCTTGCTCTGAGCTCAGGGAAAGGGCCCGGCCCCATGGCCCTCCCTGGAGAGGGACCACATGCAGGGCTGTGTGGACAGGAGGATCCCAGGTGGGTGAGGCATGGGAGAGGCCGGGAGGGAGCCGGGCTGTGCCCAGCACACAGAGGGGGCTGAGGTCCACATGGGGGAGTGGGGGCTGGGACAGCTGGGTGTTCAGCCTCCTGGCTGCCAGTGGCACCCTCTGGCTGCTCGGCCCCACCCCTGGCAGCCGGCGTCATGGCCCACGCACACTCGGGAGACGTGGCCAGACCGGCCCGGCCTGATTTCCCCGCCTGGGGCTGGACGCTGACCAAGCCCATCACAGGGCAGACCTGCCGGCCCAGATCGGGCAGCCAGGGCCCTTGACCCCTGTCAACAGTGACCAGGTGCCCAGACTCCCTGCAGGTCCTGGCTGGGCTGTGGGGTGGCTGAGAAGCTGCTGGCTGGAGTCAGACCTGAGCACCCTCATCCCTGTGCCTGCCTTTCGCCACCAATGTCCCAAGGCCATGGCTCCTTGGCCTTACTGCTGGCCTTGGACCTCCTTCCACAGCTGTCCTGCCAGGCCTGCCACCCAGGGACATCTCCAAAGGCTCGAAGTTCCTTCCCCTCGCTGTGCCCAGGATGGCCCTCTCCCCCATCCCCGGGCAGGCCATGGCAGGGCTGGGGCAGGGCGGGCGGTGGGGGCATGGAGACACCTTGCCCCCTCAGGCCGGCCCCAGCAGAGTCCTCTGACTCTTCCTGGTGGCCTTACCCTGCTGGTGCCCAGGGAGTGGCAGACACGACTTGCCACGAGCGTTTTTTTACAGCTGTTGACTCAGCTAATAACGACCGTGGCCTAGGGCCTGGGGTACCTGGCCTGGGCCACTGTCAGCCAAGGGGCCTGGGCGCTCAGGCCTTTAAACCACTCATGTGGGAGCTGGGAGAAGTGGGGGGCAGTGGCGGGGCCGCGAGGCCTCTGTGGCCCCAGCACCTTCCTGCAGGCTGTGGAAGGCACCTACTGCCTGGGGGCCCCGAGCCATTTCTTCCCTTCCTCTGGGCCCATGGGGTGGGGACTGGGGGACCACGAATCCTTCCAGCTCTCATTCTGGGACCCCTTATGTGGTGGGTGAACAAGGAGACATTGTCTCCTGGTGACCAAGATGCTGGCTCCTCCCCTGGGCCAGGGCACCGGCCCCCAGGCTGCAGGAGCAGGGCCCTGGGTGAGACGCACCAGTGTGTGACCCCGACGCGCCCCTCTCTGTGTCTGCGACCTTGGGAAGACCCTGGTTCTCTCTGAACCTCGGTTCCCTCTGTGGTTGGAGCCCCCACATGCAGCAGGTCAGCCCCTGATTCTCTTGGAGGTGGCCACAGGTCTCTGGAGCCCAGGACAGCCCAGGACGGCGCGTCAGTCCTCCTGTCCTGCCAGCAGGTCCCCTGCCGTGGGCTTCTCTCGGCGTCTGGGCCAGTCAACCCTGGGGGGCCCCGGCGTGGGATCTGGGGCCTCGCTCCCTTCCTCCTGGGGCTCTCCCGTCCTTCCTGCCTGTGCCCGGGCGGCCCCCTCCTCTGTGCCGCCTCTGTCCCCAGAGAGAAGCTGTGTGTGCCCAGGGCCTGCCTGGACCTGCCCGTTTCCCTGGAGACGCTGCCTGTCCTGGGTGCGGACCTGGGGGCGCTCCTCTGTCTCCATGTGGAGCTGAGGCGGGGTGCTGGCCTGAGACCCCTTTTGGCTACCAGGTGGCATCCTGGGGCCTGGCCGGGCCCTGTCCTCTTGGGTGGAGAGGGAGTGGGGCACAAAGGCTGGGACTCTCAGAATTCAAGGCATGGGCTTTTTTCTCTGGGGGTCCCTGCCCCGCTGGAGTGAATGGGACCCTGGCCTGGACCCTTCCCTTCTCCCGTGAGCTGGGGCCCACAGCTCACCTCCATGGTGGCTCCTTCAGCTGTCCGGCTGGCCCCTTGGGCAGCTCTGTGGTGGGACCCCAGGCCTGGGAGGGGTGACCGGGATGCCTGGCCCCACGGTGAGGCCCCCGGACCTCCGCTGTGCCTCCTCACGGCAGCCAGGGGCGGGCCGGGATGCTGCTGCTCCTGGGGAAGTGCGGGCCTTTCCCCGGACCCAGAAAACTCCTCCTTGCCACCCGCCCACCCTGCCCGGCCAGCCCTGCCTGCTGGGGTGCCGCCCGGGGCCACACCCTCTGCCCTGCCCTGCCACCGTCCAGCGGGGGCCACACACTGGCCTTGGAGCCCCTGCCACCTGGGCGTGGATCTCGTCGGGACCACTGGCTGGCCATGGCTTTGGGAGGCTGCACCTCTGGTCCTCGTGGGTGGGAGTCCGACGCCCAACTCCACAGGTGCAGTGAGAGGTAGATGGGGTGATGCCGTGTCTGTGACACATGGAGCCTGGCTGTCCCCCCTGCATCTGCTCACGCTTCCCTTTGTCCCCTTCATCCCTTGGTTGTCCTGCAACAGGGAGCCACAAGGGGTCCAGGACAAGCAGCTCTGAAGGCTTTTGCCATGGCTCCCCTCCCACCATTACTGGGGCCACCGTGTGCCGAGGGTCTTCCCTGGACCAGAGCCACAGTCCTCAGGTGGCCGGGGCAGTGGTGCTGTGCCTCGAATCCCACCAGCTCCACCTGCACAGCCCTGAACCTTGGTCTTCCGGTTTGAGAAGTGGGCTCAAAGGTCCTCATGCTCCCAGGTTGTGTGCGGGTCAAAGGAGGCTAACAAAGTGAGCTCGTTGAGCGTGGGGCTTGCATACCCTGGGAGCCAGTGTGGGCCCGCGACTCCCTGTGGCTTGTTTCTCAGAGAACCCTGTTTCTCTCAGTATCTCACCCCCTCCCCTCCTTCCAGCTGCCTCCCTACTTCGGCCTGCCAGGACCATGTGGACTTCCAGCCATTCACAAGGCCCAGGCCTTCGGGGTTCCCGCCTGCCTCCACGACAGATGGGCTCCCGGCTCTGAGCAGCCCAGTGCAGGGTCCTGAGAAGCGGAGCCCCTGAGAAGACTGTCTGCCACCAGCGGCTCTGGCCTCTGCCCTGGGCTTCCTGGGGCCCATGGAGACGCGGTCCCTGTCAAAATGTGCCCAGATGTGGGCTTCCTCCTGAAAGCCACCCCCGTCCCCGGTCCCCGGGGCTGCAGGGCCTTCCCTCCTGTCATAATCCTTGGGGATTGATGGCTCCTCACTTCCCATGAGCCAGTCCTCACCCCCAGTGACTGCATCTGTGTGCTTCCTGCGGAGATGTGGAGTAGCAGATGCTGGTCAGAGCACCTCCCTGCATCGTCCCCTGGTCACTCAGGGCCCTCAGATTTCGCTCTCATCCAGGCGTCGTGCTAGCCACTTACCTGCGTGCCCCCCTCCGGGTTTCCAACTTCACTGCAAGGTGCTAATGGAAGAGCCGACGCAAGTAGGCTCAGTGGGTCCCACAAGCAGTGTCTTATTCCCTCCGTTAGTTGTCATAGCTGGTTTTGGGGGGGTTGGGGCTGTCAAAGCCCTGGATGAGCAGCTTGGAGCGATAGCAGGCAGAGGTCGCCCTCCCTGGCTTCTCCTGATCTCCAAGGGCACCTGCTTGCCCTTGGCTCTGAGCTGAAACCCCATCCCCACCTCCGCAAAGGAACAGGGAGGGCATGTGAGGGAGGGGCCTGAGGGCCTCCGAGGGCAGCTCAGTGGAGCCGTACCAGATTGCATGCTGTCGATCAAGGGCATGGCCTTGAGAAAGGAGCCCCGGCCAGCAGTCTGGGCGGCAGGGGCTGGCACAGGAACCCGAAGATGGTGATTTACACAGGGCCACGAATCACTGTAAGGCGTAATTAGTTTGCTCACTGGGTGAGGGCCATATGCAGCCTCTGCATCTAGAGGAATGACCTGGAGCACGTGGCCCTGCCTGCGGGAACCCAGGCATTGTGGGCTCCATCGGAGCACCTCCCTGTCCTCCAGAACTGTCGCAGCTGGGAGCAGAGTGTGGCTGAAGCAGAGGGCCTGGTGCCCTTCCAGTCACTTGCCTGGATTTATACGGCAAGAGAGGTGCTGGCTCCAAGGATGGGGACCTTTAGTGTCAGTCTGTGTTTTATGAGCTTCAGGCAGCTGTGAATGAGTGTGACTTGGAGAAGGTACTGGGGGCCTGGTTTGAATTGCACATCCACCATCCAGGTGGGCAGCTGAGGGCCGGCAGCACGGCCCCATGTCCCCAGCCCGCGTTCGCCGGTGCACGCCTGGCTCTTCTGCAGGGCGGCCGCATGACTCTGTCTCAGTTTCCCTCTCTGGAACACGTGGATGACCCGGGTGGTGCCCTCCCCTGGTCTGAGTGGGAACTGAGCAGAGAAGAGTGGACCCCAGAGCCTCGTCCCGGTGACAAGCAGTGCGTGTTAGCCCTGTTGATGTGCATTTAGGGACCAAACCAGAAAGCCAAAAGCTGCAAATCCAAACCCAGATTTAGATGGGAGCCTATCCAAGCCTCCGTTTCCCTCCTTGTTCAGTGAGAGAAGTCATGACTTCATAGCACGAACACTGGATTTTTACATGACAAGTGTAGAGTCTGAAGTGTTAACCTGAGGACACCAGGCTCCTGCTCCTGCTCTGGGGGGGCCACCCCTCCCCCGTCCCCAAGGCTTCCTTGCTCCGGCCCTGACGCCTCAGGACACACAAGTCACCTTGGGGGTCCTTGTGTGTGCGGACGCACCTTCCCCTCTGCGGTCGGCTCCTATCCTTAGAACCTACGCTCATCCCAGTCCCCCATGCAGCCCAAGTGGGGTTCGGTGCACGGGGTCTCACCAGGGAACGCCAGTATGCAAGCCAGTTGGGAGACGAGGCTGCCCAAGGCCAGAACGGGGGGGGCAAAGCTGGCAACAAAGGGGTCCTGTGTCTCTCAGGGATGGGTCTGCCTCAGTTTCCCTGGTGTCCCTGACAGGTATAGGCACCAGCAGGGGGCAGTGGGACTTTGGTCACTCAGGGTCCCTGGAGCAGAAGGGGAGTGAAGTGTCTTCCCCACTTAGGAGTCGGCGCCGCCACTGGGAAGTCTGACCAGATTCCCACACCTGACCTCCTTGCAATGGAGGCTGCCTGCTCGCCCTCGCCTGTCTGTGCCCCACACGGGCAGTGTCTGCGGGGGAATGAGCCCTCGAGGTTTCCCTCCGTCCTACCTCTGGCAAACCTGTGCTGGCCCAGTGGCTTGAACCCGTCTCTCCACTGCACGCCCTGGACGGTTTCTCAGGTGGAGACCCTCAGTTTAAGGAGGGGTTGGTTCCGAGGGAAACCAAATAAAAGCGTCCCCTTCTGATCTCACGAAGACACTGATGCCACCTATGAGGTTTCTTTGCAAATTCTTTCCTTCTTTAGGATGTTATTTACTTTTCTTAAAGTTTACTTTTATTTATTTTGAGAGAGAGACAGGAAGCGAGCAGGGGAGGGCCAGAGAGAATCCCAAGCGGGCTCCACATCATTGGCACAGAGCCTGACGCGGGGCTCGATTCCACGAACGGGGAGACCAGAAGCTGAGCTGAGGAGTCACACAATGAGCAGCTGGTCGCCCTCTGTATGTGAATCCTGAAGAACTCCTCGATGCCAGGTGCACGGGGATCCCCGTGGGGTAATACGAACCAGTTCCCAGCTCCTGAGGAGGGGTCTGTGCCCCACATGCTCGCAGTGACCCAGGAGGAGTGTCTGGAACAGAAGTTAACGGCTGTCCAGCGACCGGCACCCGCTCAGAGCTGTCAGAGGAAGGGGAGCGGGTAGGCATGCACCCAGTGTATGCACTGTGCGCTGCATTTCCTGCCAAATGAGGCTTCCTCCCACCTGAAGTATATGGAACTGAACTCACGCTGCGAGGCTGATTTCTCAGTGTTGCTAAGAAGGATGGTGTAGCCATTTAGGGCAGGCGTTTATTTTTATTAAAAACCACTGACTTCCAACATTTGCTACCATGCGTGGAGGACAGGACTCATACCTGATGACTCATCTTTCAACTCTAGATTATATACAACTACTTTCACCCTGCTGGGAACCCTTCACATGCCCCCCCAGGACACATTCCATGGCTCTGTCCCCACCGGATGGGGCTGCGGGTGACTTAGCGACCCAACCAAGTAAGAGTTGGCCTGGGTGTGCGAGTTCCTTCTGGGTCCCAGGACGGAGGCCACACAGTTCCTCCTGCTGACCCTCCAAATCAGGAGGGTGTCCGAGTGTCCCCTTGGCCGCGCCGAGGAGCAAGCAGGGTCACCACACCTGGCATGCCTGGATCACCTCCTTCAGGGCCTTCAGCCCCTCCACACTCCTGTCCTTCATGGCCATGGCCAGGAGCACCGCTCTGTTCCCGGCTTCTTGAGACACAAACGTCACCAGGTTCTTTGCAAAGACATGGATGAGAGGCTGGTGAAGGGAACGACAGAAGCCATATTAACCACGAGTCTCTTTCCCGCAAGAACCCACCTGGCTTCTGCACCAGTGTTAAATCCCCACCCGATAAGTGTGATGCAACAGCAGGTCAGGGTGCAGCGCGAGGCTCCAGAACACTCCAGGCCGACACTAATTGTTAAACCTGCACCATCATATCTATTTTCTCGGTGCCTTCTGACTCCCTGGCCCCTCTGCCTATCTCTAATCTAGAACTCCCAAAACACAAGTCTGCAGGGCTGGGTGCGGGGGTCTGTCCACTGCCAGGTGATCTTTTCAGATGGAGCAGGGATAGCCACTCGTTCCTCCAAGCTGTAGTGACAGGGTCAAGATGCAGGTGAGGCGCCCCCACTACAGTATCAATGCCTCCACTTGTCTGCTAGATAAAGTCCTGAGGGGCTGGGAAAGGCAGCCACCAAGCGCGGGCTCCAGGAAATGCTGTCGCCACCAGGGGCGGGGGCGGTGGTGGTGGGGCGGGGGCTTGCCTACTGACAAAGCAGAGCCACAGACAGAGTGGGTCTCCCCCTCCCCCCGGCGCAGGGACCCCTTCCCAGCCACTCTACCTCGTCCTGCCCCAGAAGGACTCTAGTGCTGAGCACCGGCTTGCCGATGTCACCCGCGACGTCGCTGGGTTCCAGGGAGACCAGGGTGCCCATCTTGCCGAACTGGGTCACCAGCACCAGGATGTGACTGCTGAAGGCTGTGCACACCACCTGGGTGGGGACCCCGCACACCACTTCCGTCCTCTGTCTGGACACCAGCAGAGGTTTGCCTTCCATGGCGGGGTCTCCTCCGGGGCACTGCTACGTTAAAACAAGATAAGCGAATGAGGCCGCGTCCCCGCGGGGAGCGCCCTGCGCGCCCCAACGACCGCGCGCACGCGCCCTGGGAAGCGAGGGTCCGCGCGGCCACCTGGCTTCACTGGGCTCACGTGTGGGAGGGTGGAGGCGGCGGCGCGGCAGCGCGCACCAGACCCAGGCGCTGGGTGAGGACCCGCGCCGCTCCCGGAGCGCGGCCACGGGAGCGAGCACCGCGGGCGCGCGCGCCCGGGCTCGAGCAGGGGGCCGCGCCCCCGCCGCTCCTCAGGCCCGCCCGCGTCTGCCCTGCTCCCGCCGACCCGTCCCGCCCGCCAGACCGCCCGCGCTCACCACGCCGCGCCCGGAAGTGACGACTGAGAGCGACTGGGGTGCTCGACCGGAAGCGCGGCCGAGGGCTTCCGGTCCCTCCTGGGCTTCCCTCCGGGTCCCGGAGGTACGGGGTTCCGCGCTCCCAAGAGGGGCCGCGGGTTCGGGGCAAGGGGCGGCGGCGGCCACCCGCGGGCCTCGGCCTCTCGGGCTCCGGCTGCACGGGGAGTCCTCGGCCGTCCTGGGGGGAGCCCCGCAGCTCGGCGGTCGGGGGTCGCGTGGAGGCCCCGGGGCTGTGGGAGAGGAGCCGATGCCGAGAGCGGGCCGTCCGGGCCCTGAGTGCGGCCCGCGGGCGTCCCAGTCCAAAGCCGGGGCGTACTGCTGACCGCGGGCGGGCGGGGCGGCGCGGAGGCCCCCTCGGCGAGGCCCGGGTCGGGGTGGGAGCGCGGCGGGGGGCGCCTGCGGGGCCGAGGATGGTGTGTGGGGGGTAGGGGGCGGCCCCCGGGGTCGGAGACGTTAGGCAGGAGTGTGTCCGCAGGGGCGGCCTCCGGGGTCGCGGCGGACCCTCCCCCACTCCCCCCACGGGGTCCCCAGTCCTCCGGGGATGCTGGCGGCCTATCAAGGGCCCATCTGCCCCCCTCTTCCCCCAGGCCAGCATCCACGAGGCCGCAGTGGGTGCCGGGCATTGTGCTAAGTGCTGTCTGGGCAGTAAGTAACTTCTGCATCTTAGCCCCACGAGGTGGAGCGCTGTCACCCCTGTTGCATACGCAGGCTGTTCGGGTTCGGAGAACTTACCCGAGGTCGGCAGCCTGTAAGGGCTGGATCACCCTTGAGTACTGGTCTGGGGGCTCGAATGCCGGGGTACAGGGGAAGAGGAGGAACCAGTGTGCCCCCTGTGGCGGGATGAATTCTGGCCCCTACCCGGGAACTGAGACCTTCCCACCACTCCTCTTCCCCAAGCAGGAAGGAAGTTTTATTGGAGGTGTGGGGGAGCCTCACACTGACTGATACTGCAGGAATTTGAGCCTCTAGACTCTTAGGGGACTAACCTCCCTTCAGAACCCCACACTCACTGTCCAGTGTCCTGCCAACGGGTCAGGACCCTTGTCCCCTCAGCCTAGTCTGCTGACACCGAGTCCCCTAGGAAACCTCAGCATCCCTGATCTTTCCCTTTTCTTGTGATTTGTTGACTCCTTATACAATCCAGGTCAAGTCAAATGAAGCACCTTCCAAAACAGTTTCTGGTGGCTTAAAATAAAAAGCATGTATTCAAAACATTCTCAAAATAGAAATAAAAATCAAAAGGAAACCTGTTTTGGAGCTTTCTTGCAGCCAGGTCACAGAGGGAAAGATTATGGCTTTCAAGGTTCCAATACTCCACAAAGGGAAAGGATATCAGTTTCTCAGGAGGGTGTTATTGTTGGGTCTAAATTTAAATACACACCCACCCACACACACCCCAAAAGCAAATCGCCAGGGCATTGTTTTGCCATGGGAAGCCTTCAAAAGGTTGGTTCACTGTTACCTGTTCATGCAGTCTCTCTCTGTAGACAAATGGACACAAGTTTGACACCCCCCTCTTGGCGGGGATAAAACCCCAATTCAAAGTTCTCTCCTTTATGAAAGGTGTTGAAGATCGAAGTGGGCGATGCTTCCATGAGGCTGTTAAGCAGATATCTAACTGCTTTGTCAGTTGGCTGTTTTTTGGTCTAGATCTTGGATACGAACTGCATATGAGGTAAACGAGGTGGGAAGTCCGGCCCAAGTGGATGTGTGGGCAGAACTTTGGGACTTAGGATCATGGAGGATGACCTCATTGCCTGCTGTTGACTGTTGTCCAATTTAAGGCAATTATTGAACTGGAAAGAAAGGTCCTTTAAGTGATTTCACTTAAAATGAGAACCGAGTAGTAGTAGTGTCACTAATGGGGCAAAAGAGAATTTATCTTGGAAAATGGGAAAAGTGGAAAATACCTTGGATTTGTCTTCTATTCGAGGACTTTGCGGTTGGGAATGCAGTTAGACGTTAGCTTGTAGAACCAACAAAGAATCAGTGTTGACTTGGCAGCACCATGATTTTTCAACTAATTGTGTGGTAGAGATGTTCTCTTGTCTTGAAGAGGGTTGGTTTGCCTCGCTGTGTCGGGGCCCCATCCGTCTCCCCAAGAGCCTCTCCTAATCCTTCCATCATCACGTCACTCCTTGGAGTACTGTCCTGTCACAGCCTTCGTTTGTCGGCCTGGGCACCACCAGAACCTACCCCAGTGTCCCACTCACAGCATCCCAAAATCTTGGATCATTTCCCGAGATTTGCAGCTGACTTGGCAGTTGACTTGCAGCATCCACCCACAGCTTCCCAACATGGTTTCCGTGGCTTCCAACATCGTGTGTGTGTGAGAGAGAGACTGTGCGGAGACGGGAGTCAGGAGCCGCACTGGGAGGGGTGTTTAAGTGGAGCCCAGTTTTGTAAACGGTCAATTCAGTAGGGAAAGTTTCTCTGTTACCATGATGCTGCTCCCTCCACAGCCTCATGCCTGCCGGCACCCAGGTACCTGAACTGTCCACGCTCAGGACCTCGGAATGGGCAAGACTTCAAGCCGTGGAGCCTGCCTCCCTGGCCCTTACTCACTGTGCTCTTTTGGGCCACTTTCCTTGTCGGCCTCAGTTTCTCAGCTTCAAAATGGAGGTAACACTTGTGCCTGCCCCCTGGGATTGAAAGAGGTTCATGTGCATGGATTCTCTGGGGCTTTATGAAGTCAGCTATGACTTTATTTATCTTCATATGTATATATTTATGTATTATTTATCACGTTTATTAGTAACCACCTGTTCCCCCATCCTTAAGTAAGTACCATCCCGCTGCTCTACGCCGGGTGAGGAGCAGCCTGAATGCACATCAGTCTTTGGGGCTCAGAGGGCCTCACATTCGAGGTGGGGTGCTGCTGGCCACCCTTGACCTGTGGGAGGCTCCCCAAGCTGCTGCCCAGGGTCTGACTGAGCAAAGGGCTTACAGAGCCTCTGGGTTCTGGTGAGACACGATCATAGGCGGAGCTGCGTTATTAGTGCAGATAATTGTCCTCCTGTTCTCAGCCAGTCCCCTATAGGACCCAGGGACGCAGAGAGCCAGAGGTCACATTTGTGACATGGGCCTGAGACAGGGCGTCTTTTATTCTATTTAGATGGTAGATACTTTGGACTGAGTGAGGGCAGATGTGCTCATTAGGATTCTTTCAGGCAGGTGACAGACGCCATGTGAAACCGTCTCTTGCCCTGAAGGGGAACAGATGGGCCCAGTGGACAGCTGAGGACACACGGAGGCTCCGAGATGGCTGTCCTCTCGTGCAGGTGAAATCACTAGCCTGGGTCACAGGCCCGTCCTTGAACCAGTCACTACTTGACAAACAGTTAATTTAAAACAACTCCCCGTGCATTTGAGTTAGAAAATACTTCATAGCGATGTGCTTCAGAGACGAAATCATCTTGGAAATTAGGAAATATCTAGAAGCTGACCCTCCCCCTCCCCTAGCCCCTGGAAACCAGTCACCTACCTCGTGTTTCTGCAGATTTGCCTGTTGGGACATTTCCCACAAGGGAACTTGTCTGCCATGTGGTCTCTCACGACCATCTCCTTCCGCTCAGCATCGTACTATGAATGCTCACCCACGTGTGTCAGGGCTTCATTCCTTTCAGACGAGCCAGCTGTCAATTGCTTGGTAATCGGGAGGGTGAAACGAGGCCCCGTTGCAGGAGGGCCTGTGACACGCACAGGTGGACAAAGTTTCCTTCCCTTCATGGGTCACCAGACTCCGCTGGGATCCCCCACTCCCCCCCCCCCGCCCGGCATCCACGGTGCCTTGTGTGGTCTGTGGCTCTGAGCACTCTGCATTGCTGGTGTTTGGGGGTGCTGAACCAAGGAGTGACACGTCAGCCAGCCCCCAATGCCCCCGAGACAGGTCTGGAGATACCCACTCAGGCTTTCTTGGCGCCAGGGTTGTGAGGTCCTGATGCCATGATCCTGTCCCCGGAGAAGGACTGTGGTGGCAGAGAAGCTGATGGTGGCCTGTCAGGACACAAATGTACCGGCACCTGGGCATGTCCGCCTTCGAGCTGTCTGCAGCTCTTTCTCCGTCTGGCAGCCCACAGCCATGGCCGGGGACCCCCTGCCCTGTGGCCCTGGCGTTTAGTCACTGCCCTTTTGGTGCCCCAGGTGGGAGGCCCTCAAGTGTGGTGGCCCGATGGCGACCCTGGGCCGTTGCCATTGTGGCAGTGTCCCCATGCACAATGGTCACAGACACCCTTGAACAAATAGCACAGAAATAGCAGCGGTTCTAATTAGAGTTCTCTGTAAGACCGAAATTACCTTTAGCAGCACCCTGTTATGTAGAAAAACAATGAACAATTAATTTTTCCCAAACCAGGATTATCCAAGTAGAGGCAGGATATAAGAAATGGGCCGCTGAGGCCTTTGGAGAAAAAAAGATTAAAGGCAACCAATTGAAAATCGCATATATTTTATTACAAAAACAAAGCCCCGGGTCTATGTGAAATTCAAATTTTTCCCAAGGGAAATTAATGAATACCATTAAAACTGAGTCCAGTTTATAAGGATCCAGGGAGCGGTTCCTTTGGAAAGGGAATAAATCCTCTTCCCAGGGAGCATTTAAAGATCATTTCTGAAATGCCGGCAGCACAGGGTAAGAAGTAAAATCGTTATTTTCCTGCAGAGGCTGGTCGTGTTCCCCGTTGGGTGTAGGCTCAGCTCAGCCAGGGCAGGCAGGGCTGTCTGGCCTAAGGAAGTCCCGAGCTTCGGAGTTTCATGTCGAAGGGAGCGTTTTTATTTAACGGCACACAGTAAACACAAAGAAAATCCCTAGTTTTGGGACCCAATTCCATCACGGCCCCGGGACCGAATGTTCTACACGTCGCTTTGTTTTCTGCCGAACTCGGTCAAGCTCGGATCTCACGATGTTTTCGTTCAAGGAGCAAGCCTTTCTTTAGAAATCCAGAAAACCTCCTCGCACTTACATGTTTGTTTAGTTCTTTAATAAATGAAACCTTAATCCATGTACAATTTCTGAAAGCCGTTCTTTCAATATTTTAAGAAGTTATTTCCCCTGGCGGAGACGTGGCCCGTCGCCCGGCTGTGAACCCGCGGCAGATCTTGCCAGCGTGCACGGGGGCTGTCTTTGCTCCCGCCAGTGCTGTGCCTCACCGTGCCTGCAAAAGTGCTTGTCGGATTGGATCAAATTCAAGTTGGCGTGTGAAGCAATGGAATGAGGGGCCGGGGGCGGGGGGGAGGGCATGAAGTTGGGGGGTGCAGAGGGGCGGATGCAGTCAGGGGAACTGGAGCCCCGCCCTGGGGGGGCCGGCACTAACTCATGGCCTTAGACAATTCCCTTCCCCTCCTTGGGCCTCCACCTGTAAACTCTCATCTGTTAAATGGGCAGATTGGCCAGGTGGCCCCCAGGTGCCTCCCACCCACTCTTAGGTGCAGCACGGGCAGGGGGTGGGGTCTCTGGAGGAAGTGGCCGCCCAAAGGAGCACTGGCAGGATGAACCTGAGCAGATTGTGTCCAGGCAGGGGCGAGGCGGAGCGGGCTGGAAATGTAGGGGCGGCCTCGCTTTTCTGAAGCTGTTGTGTGTCTGTGGCCTGTACCTTGTGGAGGCTGTAAGAAGGCAGACAGGTCACAGCTGGAGGACTTTCTGACCACTGGAGCTTTCCAGGAATGCGGGGCTGCCCGTGGGAGGTGCTCAGGGTGCTTTCTTTGGAGGAACTGAGACCAGTCACTGGAGCAGGGCCTGGTGCCAGCGATATCTGCATTTGGGAGGCTGGGCTCAGCGTTCTCAAGGATATTTGAATCCAAATGTCTGTGGTTTTGTGCGTCCAGGCAGAACGGGTACCCATGGCGAGATATTACTAAGTCCTACTCGACAGTTCGAGGCCAGACAAGCCCCGAAGGTAAAGTGGACAAGGACCAGCAGGGCCCCGGAACATTCCGGCATGGCCGGTGGGAACGTAAGGTGGCACGGGGCCCCGGGAGGTGGGGTCACAGTGCCTTATAAACACACAGACATCTACCTGCCACAGGACTGCCTTGTGCTGCCCCGGTACTTGGCCAGGAGATGTCCACACAGCCGGCACAGGGCTGTTGCCACCGGCTTTCTGTGTAGTGGAAGGAACCCAGATGTTTCCACTAATCCACAAAGTGGTGCAGGTAGTGATGGGATGCCACCCTCTGTTTGGAAGGAAGAAACCACTTTGCGGCACTTGCAGCAGCGTGGAGGGATCTCAGAAGCTGGGGGCAGAGTGCGAGAAGCCAAGCACAGTCTACGCAGCATGTGGCTCCACGCATCCGGTCTTTGGGGAAAGTCTGGGTTATAGGAACAGGAGGCAGATGGGCGGTTGCAGAGTTGGGGGTCACGGCAGCTCTGACGATGGACAGGCGGCAGGAGAACTTTGGGGGATGGCAGGACTTCTATGTCGACTGGCCGCGCTTCTGTGGCTTATACACATTTGTCTGCAGGAGTGAACCTGTGCCCCGAAGATGGGCTTTGGGGTCTGCACGTGAAAAGAGTGAGTATATAATCGGAGCTGGCAAACACCACCACCCACCGGTAGGACTGATGGGGAATCCCTCCCCTGACCCAGAGCAGGCTCCGGTCTGGAGAACTTGGAGCGCTCACGCACTGGGCTCCCACCCATGCCTGCACGGCCGTGTCCTGCCCAGATAGTGCCACCCCTGCCTTGTGCTCTGAACGTACTGTAGTCACTCACCCGTCTGTCCATCTGTCCACTCATCCGTCCATCTGAACACCCTTCCGTCCATCTCCTTACCCATCCTTCTGCCCACCACCCACCTGTCTATCTGCCCAGCCACCCACCCATCCATCTGTCCATCTGCCCACCTGTCTGTCCATCTGCCCACCTGTCTGTCCATCTGTCTGCCTATCCACACGTTTGTCGACCCCTGCCCATCTGTCAATCTGTCCAGGAGAGACAGGAATTGTTGTCACGGTGAGCACTTCCTGCTGGGAGCTGGTCAGAGGGCACTCTGGATGCAGAGATGAGGCAGATGAGGGGCCGTAGCTGCAGGGGCACCACCACCCCAAGGATAGGAAGAGCAGTCATTTCAAAGGGGGCTGAGGGGAGGAAGGGGTCCCTAGGAATGCAGCAGTGGGGGAGGACGGGGTGCAGAGGCCCCGGAGGCCACGAGGCCCTGGACACACAGGGCCGGCATGACACTGTCCTGGAGGTCATTCTGGGCTGGCAGCGGGTGCAGATGTGTTGGGAGCTCCCGTGTCCACGGACTGTTTGCACTCCTACAGCCAGCGTCATTGTAACTGGGCAGGACGGGGAGGGATGTGTACTTACTGCCCTTGTAGCTGGGAAATCCTGCGCCCTGTAGATGCACCGGCAGCAGCCCCGAGGTGAATCCAGCAGGGGTTTGGGATGGGGTGTGGGCAGGGAGAAGGCGGGAAGGAGGGATTTGGCCCCCAGACCCAGGGAAGGCTGTGCGGGGAGCCCGTGTTACCAGCAAGCACCTCTAGGGGGCAGCAGAGGCCACAGAACGCTCCTGGCCCTCCGACCCTGGTGGGAGTAGAGGATGTGAGGTCGTCCTGTCCTGTCCTGTCGTCCTTGCTCCCCTCGGGGGAGGGGCCTGGGGCTTCTCTCAGGCGCTTCCCACCCACGCGCCCTTGATCCTGCCTCTTCTGAAGAGGCCAGGAGGCAGTGCCCTCTCTGTCACTCTGTCTGTCTCTGCTCTGTCTCTACCTCTTGCTCCCCTTCTCTCTATCTCTGTCTGCCTCTGTCTGTCTCTTACTTGGATGTTTTTCCTTCCCCAGTGGTACAGTCATCTAATGACAAAGGTCTTAAAGGTGTACTTTATGTCACGGGCACCTGTGGGGCCCATCCTGAGGGCCAGACCCAGTGCTTGTGCTGAAAGGGTAGCAAGAAGGCGCAGTCTCGCTTGGATCCTCTAGGGAGCTGTCAGGTGCACACGGTAGTGAGATTATAAATCAGGCCCAACCATGAGGTTTGAAATCAGGAAAAGGAATTGTAAGCTGCACTAGACAGTCAAGGCCATAATGAAAACAATGTGGGTGTGCGCTGGCCTCTGCCTTCCTCACAGTCACTATTATTGGGCCTCAGGATTAGCCTTGACCTTCCTGGTAGCCACAGAGAAAAGGGAAACAGGATTGGGTACCCAGATGTGGAGGTAGTGGCTCAGAGGACCCAGCGCTGCTCAGCTTCCTGTTCCCACCACTCTCCCTGCACATTGGGCGCTGCCGTCCCTGCCGCAGCAGAGCTCCTGCCGACAGCATCTCCCCTGTGGTCTCCTCCCCACGGCCACGCCAGTGCCCTCCGTCCCCAGGGGATGAGCCCTGGGGCCCCTCGCCTACTGTTGCCTTTGCTCTTACCCACTTGTCTTTCCTGGCTCATGGCCACACACCTTTTTTTTTGGTAATTTTTAATGGTGGTAAAATAAACATAAAACTTAGCACTTCAACCACTTCTAAGTGAGCAGCTCAGGGGTACCGAGCACAGTTACACTGCTGCTCAGCCATCCCCACTGTCCATCTCCAGAACGTTCTGTCTCCCGACACTGAGACTCTGTCCTGTTACACATGGACCCCACCCACTCCCCTGGCCCTGCCGTCTACTCTGTGTGTCAGTCTGACGACCCGGGACCTCACGTGAGGGGGTCCCAGTGCGTGTCCTTCCGTGTCTGGCTGTGTCACTCAGCACGGTGTGTGCAGGGTCCACCCATGTTGGAGCAGGTGCCAGAACTGCCTTCCTTTTTAAGGTCGAATTGCATTCTCAGGCGTGGACGGGCCGCACTGGGTGCCCCCTCCTGGGGCTCTAGTGGTGCAGTGGCACCTCAGGCATTTGCAGGCAGGCCCTTTGCTCCCCCGGGGCCACTTACCTTCCCAGCTCCTGCCTCCCCACGGAGGTCAGAAGAACCTCTTCTGCCCTTCAGGGAGGGAGGGAGGGAGGGCTGGCAGCTTCTTGCTCTAAGAGAACAGAGGGACCCCCCAGGGGCTCTTTGTTCTAAAAAGTGCTTTGAGATGCTGGGATCTGGACCCCTTGGAAGAGGGCAGAACTGGTGTGGCTGGAGGGCAGAGTCTGCTTATCCTTACATAGATGAAGCCCTGGGCCCTGCATCCCCTGCCCCCACTGCCCACCGAGGGGGCTTCTCTATCCCCGTTGGCCGGGGTCTGGGCTGGGGTGGAGGAAACGCCACTCTGGGGCTCAGTCCTGGGGTCACCCTGGGGTTGGATGCAGGGGGGGCATGTGGCGGCCACAGGGATGGCCCTGTGTCTGCCACCAGCACCTGCACATCTCCTGGGAAATCAGGCTTAGCTGTGTCACCGTCACCGGGAAGCAGTCTGGCAGCAGCCTCTTGTACATGAGGGGGTGTCCCCAACTTTCCCTCCCCACCATGTGTCTGTTTTCCCTCTGTAGTCCCCCCAGGGGCCAAGGCCCCCCAAAGGCTGCACTCTGGGAGCACAGGGCCCTGGAACCAGAGAAAAGAACACGGGGATTTAGCTTAAACTCATTAAACCCAATGAACCCTCCCGCCGAATGATCCCAGTCTGCGCCAGGCCTTTTAATCTCGTTCGGGCCTCGGGATAATTTGTTTAGCTGTGCTGATCAGTTGAAGGTTAATTCAATTGGACTTGGGTTATTTATTTGTGCCTGGATTTGCTAAGTGTCATTGGAGGCTCAGGAGGTCTTCATTATGGCGGCGAGATGGCTTCATTAGGGGTCCGCCATGCCTGCCCTGGCCCCCTTGGCCCTTCTTGGAGCATCAATTGAGGCTCCTTCCTGCCCCGGAGGGGGTGGTGGGCTGGGGGGAGGGGCTCCGGAGACCTGGCTGTGGCCTTGGCTCTGGTGGTGGCCGCCTGTGGTCAGGTAACCAGTCCTTGTGAGTTTGGGTGACATGCCTCCCCGGACTCGTCACCTCGGGAGAACCCCAGAAGCACCCCGCCCCTCTGAGCCACAAACTGGGAACAACGTCTTTCTGGGGGTGGGCTTCGCAGGCTGAGTGAGCTCCGTGAGCGTCCCCCCTACCCGTGACTGGTGCACAGGGACTCTGGGGTCATAGGAAGGGCAAGCTGGATCACTTCCCAGAGCTGGGATCTCTGTGTCTGGGCGGCTGTGAGTGATGGCTGGGGCCGCGGTGCCCGCCTGGGGTGAGCGGGGCCTGGTGGGCTGTGGTTTCCTGCGCTGGGATCAGACGGCCCGGCAGGTTCCTCTTCCTGGGGCTGTGACCTAGCTGGTGCCTGGGACGGCTCTCCGGGTCCAGGGGCTCATACCTGGGGCAGTGGGCAGGCCGTGGTGGTCCAAAGTTCTCAGGCAGCAGGCAGGCGAGCCAAAGAAAGAGGGGAGAGTTTGGGGTGCTGCTGGGGGGCCCAGGCCACAGTGGTAGCGACTGAGAGGAAGGGGGACGAGTGAGGGTCCCCCCAGAGGTCGCCAGCCAGGCTGGGTGTCGACAGCTGGGACATGCACAATCTCTGATAGCAGACCCCAGAGCAGGGCAAGGTGGGAGAGGTCCATCCCTTCCAGAAGAGACCCTTGATCCCGGAGGGAGCATGTTCCTCGGGCCTCATTTCCTGCACGAGAACAAGTCCGCTGTGTTCCAAGAGCTCAGGGGGTCTCGGTGATTCGGGCCAGTCCCTCAGCTGAACCGTGGAGGAAACTAAGGCCCAGGGAGGGGACGTGACACAGTGCGCCAGGGGCAGAGCGCAGACTGATATCCCAGGCCAGACGGGAAGACACTGGTAATGACCCAGGAGCAGAGCCATCAACTTGTAAACACCTTGCAGCTGCCCTGGGAGGGGCAGTCATTATCACCCCTGTGCCCCGGAGGACTTGGAGGCTCAGAGAGGCTGTGTGACTTGTCTGAGGTCACACAGCTGTAGAGCTGATTATGGGCTTGTCCACTTCTACCTGGAGCCCTGCACCTGCCTGTGTGGGCAAGTGTCAAGGTCACTCTGGGGAGGAAGTGCTGGGGGAGGTCCCCAGACACAGGCCCCGCGAGCAGACTCTGAGCAGCTGTCCTGTCCTGGGAGGTGACCTCGGGGAGCCCCATCAAGGAGGAGTGAGGCAGGGGAGGGGCGAGAACCATGGAGGGTGTGTCTTCATACAGTTCCCTCCAGCTGGCTGGGGTCGCTCCTCTGGGCCCCTGTGCTGTCCTGCGTGTCCATCCTCGCTGCCTCAGGGACATTAGGTGGTCACTGCCGGATGACCTGCATGTGTCCCCTCGGTCCCTGAGCCCCGTGGGGCAGGGTATGTTGCTGACTCACCTGAACCCAGGCGCCCCCCCCCATTTTAATTGTGGTGAAACACACAGAACTTAATATTTACCAGTTTAACCGTTTTTACCCATACAATCCGGTGGCATTACATACACTCACGCTTCACCAACGTCTGAACCTGGAAACTTTCCTTCACCTGCGACGATGTCCGTCCCTGCTACACACGCCCCGGCCGCTTCCCCTACCGTCTGCTCTCTGTGTCTGTAAGCTGACAACTCCAAGGACCCCGCACACTTCCTGCAGTGGCCAAGGGTTCATCCACACCCACGCCACAGCAGGGGTGAGGCTGCGTGACAGTCCACGGTGACGGATGGACCCACATTGTTCATCCATCTGTGGACACTGGGGTTGCCTCCACGTTCTGGCTGCTGTGGCCGTGGGCCACGTGCTGAGTCCCCCTGTGCTCCTGCTAGGTGATGTAGAGGAGCGGGCCTGTCATCACCTGCCAGTCACCAGGAGGACGTCAAGGATCTGCAGCTGCCTTTAATGCACATGCCGTGTGGAGAGAGAGAGGCCACCCGGAAACTTGGGCCACGGAGCCATTGGGAAGCAGCCGCAGAGACAGATGCATGATGGAGGAAGTGGGGATGTGGGACCTGGCATCGGGGTCGGTGGGGGAGCCCAGGCCTGATCAGAGCGTAGGCCGAGGCCAGGCGCCTGGCAGCAGGGCCCCGAGAAGGGAAAGCAGGGCCCAGAGGCTTCTGGAGAGGGCCGGGGCCTGTGTCCTGGGGGAGCAGGGCCGTGGCTTCAGGGAGACTCCGTGTTTGTGAATTTCAGAGCAGAGGCACTACAGGCTGAGAGAATTTGACCGGAAGCCCAAGAAACCCCTCTTGCTTGGCTCCCAGCAGAGGATGAGGGGATGAGGGGCCAGCCTTGCTCTCTTGGTCCCAAGGCAGCCCGAGGTCATGCTCACGAGGGTCAAAGTCAGGAGAGCTCAGGAGGGTGTTGCCCCAGGGCCTGGGGTTCGGCCGGCCTGAGAACCATGTGGGGGCCAAGTCCGGAGCTGGGGATCCGCATGAGTTCCTGCGGTTGGCTGGCTGGTTCCCCACCGGTGTGGCTGGGGACACCAGCCTCGGGCCGGCACTTGAGCTGGGCCCGCTCTCCTGTACAGGGCTTGTGCCTGTGGGAGGCCAGACCCGCTCCCTTGTAGGGTCGACTCAGGGCAGCCTTCCAGGAGACACAGGGCTTCTCCAGGTCACAGTATGGAACAGTTGTGACCTCCCCCACCCCCCTGCTCCCCACTGGTCACGGGAGACGTGGGCGGGCCCAGGCCTCAGGGGAGTGGAGGTAGACCCTACCTACGGTGAAGGACCACCACCGTGCCCTGCTTTGAAGGCAGTCCGCCACCTGGAGTCATGGCTGTCCAGCATGTGTGGCACCAGGCACGAGGCTACGCAGCCACAGGGGTGGGATGCTGCCCTCCCTGTGCCGGCCTACCCCCTCCTGTCCACCCTTGTCTGTCGGGATGGGGGCCTGGGCACTGTGCCGCACTGAGATCAGCGCTGAGAGAACACAGAGGCCCTGGCTCGACACAGCCACTGTGAGTAGGAGAGGCAACGCACGAGGAAGCGATGTGCCCCTGCACGGTGGCCGCTGAGCCTGCTGAGGACGAGTAACGGGGCGCTTTGGCCTTGGCCTTGGGGGCGGGAGGTCTCTGGGGGCTGAAGTGGGAGGGCAGCAGGCTGTGGGGATGGAGGGGGTGCTGGGGCAGCTCGTGGGTGGGGGTGACTGTGCAAGACGGATACCAGGCCCCCTGTCAAGCTGCTCTTCAGTGAGCACGTCTGGTGCTCAGGTGTCCTGGCCGGGCAGCTGGATCAGGGAGGGGAGAGTGAGTCAGGGAGGCAGGTGTGGGAATAATGACAGGCCCCCTCCCCCACAACCTCACCTCCTCCATGGGCAGGAAGGGTCTCTGGTTTCCCGGAGGACCTGGGGGGAGGGGTTGGCTCTCCCTCTCCCTGTGTGTTTGCAGCCCATTACACAGACTGTTATTTTGCTTGTGGAGTCACACAGTGGGGACCACGGGTTTTCATCCACTGAGGGCCTCGCAGATGTAGATCACTACTAAAAGTTAATTAAAGCATTCTAATCTCCAAATGCCTCCAGGCTGCAATATTCACTTCCCTCCTCCCTCGTCACAGCCCCGTTCAAGGGAAGGCTCCTGAAGTCGTGGGTGTGTGCCCAGCCTGGTGTTGCGACTCCTGTGCTTTGTACTCAATGCGGTGGGTACTTGGGGAGGAACTACGGGGCCCCTATGCTCCGGGATGGCGCTCTGTCCCCAGGGCTCAGTTGGTGAAGAGAGGGGGCGCGTCTGGCCACAAGGATGGGGCGTGGGGGGGGAGGGGAGCGGAGCTGAGAGGCAGGGGCTGATGCGGGCGGAACAGGCTCCCACACGGGGACGCCGCTCCTCCTGTGAAGTCCGCAAACCGTCCCCCCCAGCACGTACTCTGCCACGCACGTGTGGGCTCTGCACCACCGAGGGACACAGAGACAACGCACAACCTTCATGGACCTAATCCTCTGCGGGGTAGCTGGACGGGAGGCTGAGCGGTCAGCAAACCCATTCATTACAGATGGGGACCCGCCACCACGGGGTCAACACAGAGGCAGGCTATGGTGTTGGGGGTGGTCGGAGGAGGGAGTGACATTTCAGCTGAGACCTGAAGGCCAAGCAGAAGCCAGCCAGGTGCAGGCTGAAAAAGCCTTCTGGGCAGAGGGCACAGCGTGTGCAAAGGGTCTGAGGCAGGAAGTGCAGCTGCCTGATTTCCCGGGGCTGCTGTAACAGAGGAGCACACACCAGGCAGCTTCGCGCCGCGGGGACTTGCTCCCTCGTGGTTCTGGGGTCAAATGTGCGATGGAGACAAGGGCACGCTGGTTCTCTGGGGACTCACTGGCCAAGTCCACTCCCAGCCCTTCTCAGCCGCCAGTGCTGCCCACCGTGCTGGCTTGTCTTGCTTCTGCTTCTGTCGTCTCATGCCTACCTCCTCCCCGTGTCTCTGCATCTCCGGTCTCCCTCTGCCTTTGTCTCGTTAGCACCCCACCATTGGGTTTAGCCTTCCCCCCCAACCCCCACAACCCGGATGAGCCCATCGGATGAGCTGCATGTAATGATATCTGCAAAGAACCTTTCTCCAAATAAGGTCCCATTATGTTTTGTGGGGTTCTGTGGTTGGACACGTGTTTGTAGAGGACACCTGCAGACAGGGCGTGGTTGGTGAGTTTTAAGGACTCTGATGGGGCCAGGGCCATGTGCTGTATGGCCGTGGGCCCAGGGAAGGGGGTCACTTAATTTCACGGTCAGCCGACAGCCGAGGCGGGGATTTGCAAGGGATTGACCCTGTCTGATCTCTCTAAAAACACTGACCTGGCTGGAGCACGCAGAGCAGATGGCCGGGACCAGGGCAGTGGGGTGGCCGAGGCTGAGGCCAGGCCCCCCGGGGAAGGGGCCCTGGGGGCTCACACCGGAAGGGGCTGGATTCCTGACTCGGGCTAGAAGGAAAGGCAGGAGGGTTTGCTGTCTGAGTGGCTGTGGCTCAGGGCGAGAGAGGATGGGGTCTGCCTTCAAGGCTTCCACAGGGACAGTTGGGGGCCGGGGCCTCTCCCCATGGCTTTTGGGAAAACTGCGTGGTGACAAGCAGGCAGGCCCATGGGAAAGGCGGACAGGCGAGTCCCTGGTTTGCAGGGCAGAAGCCGGATGTGGCTGGCAGCAGGCCCAAGGCCTGTGTCTGGACAGGACGTTAGGCCACCTTCATATGTTCATTAGAAAATAACACCACTCTTATGGGCGCCTGGGGGGCCCTGTCGGTTAAGCGTCCAACTTCAGCTCAGGTCATGATCTCACGGTTCGTGGGTTCGAGCCCCAAGTTGGGCTCTGTGCTTGACAGCTTAGAGCCTGGAGCTGCTTCAGATTCTGTGTCTCCCTCTCTCTCTGCCCCTCGCCTGCTCACACTCTGTTTCTCTCTCTCTTTCTCAAAGATAAATAAACATTAAAAAAGGAAAAAGAAGAGAACTCTGCTCGCCGACCCTGAGGGCTGTGTCATTCTGCTTTTCCTGTGTTCACAAAGGTGTTTGAGAAGCAGAAGCAGGGGGTAGAGTGGGTGTCACTTCCTGACCCCAGTGAGTATTTGCTCCCCCTGGCTCTCCTTTCTCCCCCATTTCCTGGTCTCTAGGACTCTTTTCCACCCTCAGACCCTGAGGTTGTCCCCGTATTTGAGAGAAGCTTCCAGCACATGGCTGCCTCACCAGGTTTGCTCTCTGGTGTAAACTCTGCTTCAGCCAGAAGGCTGAACAAATAATGAGGATTCTCTGGATTCGTTATGCTCTCCGAGTCCGAGCTTCTGTCCCTGGCGGGACCGTCAATGTCAGAAATGCAGGCTTTGGGAAGCAGGGTGGCCGGCTGTGGGTCACGGCTGTCCAGGCCGGCTCAGCGTGTGTCAGGGGCAGAGAGAAGATGTGTGTGGGGGGGTAGCTGGGAGCCTCCATGCATGTGGTGTGTCAGTGTGTGTGTGAACATGTGTGCATGGGCTCCACATCCCAAGATTCAGAGAGCCAGGGTCGTCGAGGTCTCCAGGGCCTGGCGGGAGCTCAGAGACTGGCTGACCACACTCCTGAGCACCGGGGGCACCTCACTAATGTGCAAGGAGAAGTTATAGTGTCTGCTGCCCGGGACTTGTGGTAGAATATTCATGAAGGACCGTTTTGCATGGAGCGGGTTGCAGAGAACCCCCCAGCTAAGCCTGACAAAGCAGGGTGCACCGGGTGGGGCGGCTGGGCCAGGTAGGGAACGTTCAACCAGGCTGTGGGGATGGTGGTGAGGCTCGGAGGGGGGGGTGTCCAAGGGCAAGGGTGTCCCCTGGGAGCCTGGGGTGAGGCCAAGGTGACTCAGAAGCCCAGAGAGAGGCTCCGATGACTGGGTCATTGCCCTGGCAGTGACAAGCGGCTGCTGGTGTGCCCATCTGTGGGGAACAGCAATCGAGGGACGGAGGCCCTGGGCCGACGCTGGCACAGCCTTGGGGAGCCAGGCCCCAGGCAGGAGGAGGCTGCCGGGGCAGCTGGGGTTCGGACCTCGGGGGATGTGCTGCAGGGCTGAGTCTGGGCTGAGGGAGGCTTGGCTGTCAGTCTTGGTGTGGCCTGGAAGGAGCTTATGGCCCTGGGCGGGTTGCTCGTGTCTTTTCACAGCAGTGTCCTTGTTGGCAAGGCCGGGCACAGAGGGTGTGCTGAGGTTTAGATAGAGACCCCGGGGCATGCCACCAGCCCCAGCAGCGGTGGGGTGCGGCCCGTCGGGGCAGGTGATGTCGGTTGTTGACCTGCATCTATTTGCACAGGAACCGTGGGGTGGGCCTTCTCCTGACCTGGGGAACATGAGGGTGGGTGCAGGCACCTTCAAGGAGCTTCCCTCCTCATTGGAAGGACAGACACTCCGGCAAGCAGCTTGGATCCAGTGCTGTGATGGGGCTGCGGGCCCCCGGGGGCAGGGAGCAGAGGTTCTCGGGGGAAAGTTCCAGGAAGCACTCTCCCAGCTTTGACCTAATGATTGGGTGCACTTTAGGTGAAGATGTGCAGAGAGTTCTGGAAAGGGAGACAGTATGTGTATAGGTCTAGAGGTGAGAGAGAAAGCCTGCTCACAGCGTGAGTTGATGATGGTGATGGTGGTGATGGTGGTGATGGTAAAGAAGGTGGTGATGACGGTGGTGATGGTGGTAGTGCAGGAACAGCAGCCTCCTCCCCCTGCTCCAGGTCAATGAAGGGCTAGAACAGAAGTCAGGGACTTGGCTGACTTTTCCGGTCTGAGCTGTGCTCTCTGGATGTCTCTGCTGCGTCCACGGTCCTGCATATACATCCCCTGGGTTACTCCTGTCTGTGCTCAGGCAGGGCTTTGTCTGTGTCCCATTCCAAGCCCATCCAGCCTCCAGTGCCCCCGGGCTGTCCCCACCCATGGCCACTCCCAGGCTTGGCAGTGGAGGGAGGGGAGTTTCCATCTTGGAGGCTTTGGCCACCTCTCTCCAGTCCCTCTGGCACCAGCAAGGGACCTATCAGGCAGAGCTGTCTCCACTGACTATCCCCAAACCCATCTGCCCGGACCTGACTACATCTCCCTAACTTCTTCCTGAAGAGCAAGTTATTAGGATTTCACAGTAAGATCAGCTGGGAGGTGCGAGGAAATCAGCCGCTACCTGGGGCCATGAAGCGGTTTCTATAGGGAACGAACCAGCCTTTAAGCTTCTGCATCTAATGGCCCCCTTTGCCCATGTGGGCACTGGCTGCAGAGGCCATGCTCCTTCCACCCGTGACACAAGCTGCCCAAGAATGCGGAACACGAGCACCTGCCCAGAACGTGACCCTCAGCCATGCCTCCACCATTCTTGGTCTCCTCGGGACCTTCTGTGGGCTGTTCCCGTCCCATCCTGCACCCGTGTCTCCCACATACTGTGTTGGCCCTTCGGGCACCAGACTCTGTGTCCACTTTACAAGACACCTCTCAGGTTGGGCGTATGATCCCTTCCTCGCAGATGAGGAAATGAGGCCACAGAGACACACCTGTCACACCTCTGATCCCAGATGCTTCGCCGCGACACCACCAATGTTCCAGTGTGCCCTGCTCACACTCAGGTGTGGTGGCATCAATTCTGGCACCACGAGACCGCCGTGTTCCCGCGTCCCCTCGACATCTCCGTCTCCAGGGCGAGCCCCGAGCCTTGAGGCCCCAGGGTGGGGACGTAGGGAGGAGCCCATGTCCTGGAGCCCTACTGAATGTGTGGGGCTAAGCTGACGCCGATTGGTGCAGCACAGACCACCAGCTCCGGTCCTGGCAACAGGGGAGAGGGGGGAGGACGGAGCAGAGAGGCCAGGACCTCCCCCCAACCCCTGCCTGCAAAGCTGGCGTCCAAGGGGCTTTAGAAACATCTGTCTGGACGTGGGGACACGTTCTCATGTGTGGGAAGGTGGGCAGGGCCCTTGTGGGGTGGGGAGACCAAGGCCCCTCAGAGGTGCCCTGCCCCCTTCCAGCACCACCCGGGACAGAGGGTCTGAGGGAAGATGGGCCTCACGGGGTCTGGCCCTGTGTGCCCTGAGTGCTTGGTGCCTGGTGGATCAGCAGGAGCAGGCAGTGAGGGTGAAGATGCCACGGACTGGGAGGACGGCATGACCGGGGCCGATGGCCTTGAGAGAGGACGACGCGCGGCCGTCCCTGTGGACGCGGCAGTGGGGTGGACGCAGGCCTTCCCCTCCCCTGACGTCCCTATAGAACTTGGTGCGCTCGGGAGCTTGGCAGGCGTCTCCCAGCTTTTAATTTGTGGGAGAAGCGACCTTTTATACTTCAGATCACATGAAGTTAATTTGCACTGCAGTTCAAGAGAGCTCCTGAGAAGGTTCGGATGTGATTTCCTACCAGCTGTTACTGTAGGACGCAACATGACAGAAATGATGAGAAGCGAGGATTCATTTTTAGACAGAAAAGAAGCACACGGTCTCTCCCTGGGGCCCGCCCAGGCCGGCAGCAATCAGACAGGAAGAGCCTGAGGGAGCCAGAGGGCCAGCCACTCACCTTGTGTGATGTCCCTGACCCGCAGCCGTCCTAGTTCTGCTTGAATACCCCCAGTGATGGAGAGCTCACTACCCCTGGAGCAGCTGCATCTAACGCTGGTCAGGTTTGGCTGTGAGAAGGTCTTTTCAATGTTAGTGACAATCTGCTTTTGTCGATTGCGTCTTGTCGTCCAAAGATGCCCCAAGTCACCCCTCTCTTCTTCCTCCTCACGCCACCTTCCTTTTCTGTTGATCCCCTGACTCCTTCTGATTCCTTACCCATGCATCCCGAAGCTGACATCCGGGGCCTAGCATCTTGTCCCTGGGGATGTCCTGGTCCTCCAATGTCCCCAAAGTGAGGCACTTAAGACCAGTCATGATGTTCCTTTCTCCAGCTGATTGGCCGAGATTCCTGTCATGTCCCTACTTGCGGACACCATCCCTCCGGCCAGTCGGCCAGAGGTCACATTCACAGCAAGCTTTTCCAGAATATGGCCAAGGCGCCTGGGGAGGGGTCCACGGACGAGCCTCCACAGGCTGGGTCCTGGGCCAGTCGCTGTCGTGGGGCAGAGCAGGGAGGCAGCCTGCGAGGGGTGTGTGTGAATAGGCTCCACCCATGGAGTCAACGCTGATGGCTGTTGGTTCTCGGATGCTCCTCGGGGCCCAGGATGGATGCTTGGACCCGACCTGGTCCCCTGACTCAAGTGAGACAGTTCAGATTGGGAGTTGGGGATGACGAGTCCATGCCTGCAGGTGGATGTGGGTGGCTTTATTCCCCACGGGGTCTGTGAAACCTGAGGGTCGTCTGCAAAGGGAGAAGAGAGTTGGGGAGGGCAGGGAGCAGGGGCAGAAGGGGAGCAGGTGAAGAGGAGCAGACAGATGTGGGGGTGGTCACACACCCAAGAGCCCACCTGTGTTACCCGCCCTCCAGGGAGGGAGGGGTACTGGGAGCCCCCGTGTCCTAGGGACCTGCCTGTGGTCTTCGTGAGGGCCCCCCAGCCAGCTGATAGGGTCTTTTTATGTGTACCGTGTCCACCCAGGTGATGACAAAGGCATGTCTGGGTTAAAGGAGGGGATACAGAAGGCTCTGGAGGAGCTGGTGGTGTGGGGACTGTCGTTCGTGGGAAGGCATCTGTCACACAGCGGCTGCCCTCAACTCTGAGGGGAACCCGCGTGGGGTTCGGGCAGGTGGTACAGGAGGGGTGGGCCCGGGATCGTGTCAGGGGAAGGTCAGTGGCCCAGACACATCGAGAAGAGAGGCGTGAGGCCTCATGGGAGACCTGAGCCCACTGGGCGGGGCCGAGGTGTCAACAGAGTGCAGCCTGCTGTGACAATTGTCAACACTCATGATGCGAGCCTTGGGGCTGCAGAGCAGAGCAAGGCCCTGACGTGGGAGAGGAGATGGCTGTCCAGGGGCCGGTGGGAGCCAAGGGTCCTGGACCTCCTCCAGGGCTGCCCTGGGCCCAGTACACAGGAGCCGGGCTTCACCACAACAGCAGGACTCCGGCCTTCTTCCATTTCCTCTTGTCCTAGTGCCTTGGATTCCTCATTCACTCACTCACTCACGCACTCATTCATGTATGCAGTCATTCCCTCACTCATTCACTCACACATTCACTTGTGCACTCATTCATGTACATACTGATTCACTCACTCATTCATATACTCACTCATTCACTCACTTGCTCACGCACTCATTCATGCACTCATTCACTCATTCATTACTCATTCATTAATGTACTCATTCATTCACCACTTACTCATGCACTCATTCACTCATTCATGCACTCATTCACTTATTCATGCACTCATTCACTCATTCATGCACTCATTCATGTACACACGCACTCACTCATTCAGTCACATATGTACGTGCTCACTCACATTTGCAGGACAGACCCTTCAGCGCCACAGGATAAAGATGTGAAGATAAAAAGCATCCAGTCTCCCACAGACATGCCCTAAAGCGGTGCTCTTCTGTTTCCAGTTCATGGATCTTCAAAACAGACTCCTTTCAAAGCAGTTTGGGCTCTGAAGGTGAAACACAGAGCTGCCACGTGACCCAGCACTTCCACTCCTCGGGACACACCCAGGAGATGTGGAAACACGCTCACACCCACGTTCACAACAGCGCACGCACAGTCACCAAAAGGTGGGTCGACTGAGTGCCCCACATGGATGAATGGGCGGCACCATGTGGTCTGTCCACACGACAGAGTGTCACTCAGGAAGGAGAAAGGAAGACGTTTGACACTCGCCTCAGGGGGGATGGATCCTGGAAACGTGGTGCTCCCTGAAGGTGCCCCGCCATGAAAGAGCATGCGGCATCTGCTTCTGTGTACGCGATGTGTCCAGAACAGGCTGGTCCACAAAGAGCAGATCAGTGGTTCGCGGGCCTGGGAGGGATGGGGGCGCGGGGGTGACGGCTCAGGAGTGCGGGGTGTCTTCTCCAGGTGATGAAAATGCTTTAAAGTGGATCATTGGTGGTGGATGTACAACCCTGTGAACGTGCCGAGAGCCACTGAATTGTGTGCCCCGTGGGTGATTGGTACAGCACGTGAGTTCTGTTTCCATGAAGCTGCTGAAATAGAACAGCGCCCACATTCAGAGGGTTGTTAAAGATAGTGGTTATTTCCCATAAAGTATTTAAAATAGTGCCTGGCACATGCTCAGTGCTTGATAAATGTGGGCTATTAAGAAGTAATAAATGCCTTTTACACACCCGAAGCCCTGCCTCCTCCAGGGAGCCTGCCGGCCCTGGACAGCAGGGCCTGCTCTGTGCCTCCCACCCACGGCCAGTCACCCTCTCGTTTCTTTTCCCATCTGAGTTTCAGACACACACACCTGTATCTGTGTTCTCAGCAGTCACCTTTTTAAACATTTTTAAAAAATGTTTATTTTTGAGAGAGAGAGACACACAGAGCATGAGCAGAGGAGGGGCAGAGAGAGAGGGAGATACAGAATCTGAAACAGGCTCCAGGCTTTGAGCTGTCAGCACAGAGCCCAACGCGGGGCTCGATACCATGATCCATGAGATCATGACCTGAGCTGAAGTCAGACGTTCAACCCACTGAGCCACCCAGGTGCCCCGTAGCAGTCACCTTTGAGGGGACCCAGGCAGTGACCTCCTCCTCCCCCTCCATGCCCCCTCCCGGCCCTCACTTGTCTCTGAGCCCAGCTCCCCTGCCCTTCCAATCCAGGGCAGGCCGGCAGCCAGTCACACCAGGGGGAATGGGCACCCTAGAGCCTGGGCTGGGTCCTGCCCTGGGACCTGTCTGGGGGTTGCCTCCGTGAAGCGTGTGCATTTCTGACACGGAGAACCGGCCGGCAGATCCATGGGTGACCATTTGCAGATATCATTAATCTGGCAGAACAGCTAATAATTTCAATGATATTAAAACTATCCAGCTTTGTCTGAGTAAATCACAAGAATAAAATGAGATTTATTAAGGGCAAAGCCAGAGCAATCCCACAAAAGAGAAAGAATCAGAAATAGAAAAAGAAGTTGAAATGGCGGAAGCACAGAGAAGGAGCGGGAGGTAGTCAATCACCGCAGCCAGCGCCCCAGGTCCCCCGGGGTGTGCAGAGTGCCTCCTGGGCTCTGCTAGGTCATCCACCTGGGCTCACTGGCCACGGGCCCAAGTCCCCAGAGAGACCAGAGGCCCAGCCAGAGAAGTAGGCACTTGGAGCAAATGCATCTGCAGCACCTTTACATGACTTGTGTACCTACTGTGCACCAGGCACCCAGCCGGAGCACTTGTAACAAGTCATTGAGTGCGAATCAGGGGCTGGGTGCCTTCCCAGCAGTGCCTCAACAAGAGTCACAAGCGGCTTCCGTCATCAGGTGTGCTCCCCCCTAACTATGGATGGCAGCCGGGCTCAGAGACGTTGGGCAACTTGCCCAAGGTCACACGGCCAGGAAGGGGCTGAACCACGGCATGGGCACAGAGTTGCCGAATTCTGGAGCCCATGATTCTTCCGGGTGTTCAACAGTTGTGCTGACTGCACACTGTGTGTGTGAGTGGGAGGTGGCACGGTGGAAAGGGGGAGTCCTGTGAGGAGGTGAGCTCAGGGGCCAAGTGAGGGGTGGCATAGAGGTCCCCATAACTTACCCTGGCCTGGCTGTCGGCAGGCCAATGAGAAGATGGGCAGGAGTGAGTCAAGTCACGGGTGATGTGTTATGGCAGAAACGTTCCAAGCAGACAAAACAGCCAGTTCAAAGGATGGGCGTCCTCGGAGAGGTGCACGTGATTGCTTCCGAACTGAGCCTCTGGCGTGAAGGGGGCAGGACCCCGGGGAGAGAGTGTGGATTATGTCTGGGACGCTGGGGCACCCTGAGGGTTGGTGTGTAACAGGACAGGAGATCAGGTCTGTGCTTTAGAAAGCTCTCGAAGACTGATTCGTTCTTGAGGCAGAGATGGGCTGGGAGCTGTCATAGAAAATGACCCTTAGGGCTTGTAAGCCAGGGACCTTACCTCCAGTAAGTTTAAGGGACAGGGGAGTCTAGGGCTCAGCTAACTGGGAAGTTCTGGGCTTCAGGTATGGCTGGATCCAAGCGCACAAAGTCATTTTCTCTCTTTCTTTCCCTGCCTCCCTTCTCTCTCTCCCCTCTGAGTCCCTCTGTTTCCGAGGAGGAGGGTCCTTTACACCGCTGTAGCTGGGGACAGTGGTGGCCAGAATTTCTCACCTCCCTTCCTCCTGGGAATTGTTATTTCTGGAAGACAGATCTTGGAAAAGGTGGAGTCACGTGCTGGCCCTGAGCCGGCCCAGAGAGTGGGTCCTTCGAGTCGTCAGGTCGGTCACCTGCTGGGGAGGGGTTGAGCGTGCAGCTGAGAGCTCCACCGGGACCCCACGGCCCGGGGGAGGGCTGGATTCCCACCGTGGGCAGGGGGCAGGGGGCAGTGGGGAGGGGCTTGGCTGACACTGGGGAACAGCTCAAGGAATGGCTTCCCAGGACACTCGGAAGGTCAGCGTGGGGGGTTTGGTGGGACTGGCCAATGGGTGTGATCTGGGCATGATTTCCAGGTCCTGCTGTGATCCCCTGGCTAACTGGTGGCAGTGCTACAAGGTGGGGGGGGGACTTCGGGTGCATCGTATTTGAGGTGCCTGCAGGGCACCTGGGGGGCTGGTTCCAAACAGAAGCCCAGGGCATGGAGCCCGTGGGGATCCTCACTGTGGAGGAGGTCATGGGGGGCCCGAGTGTGCAGGGAGCAGGTCCTGAGGGGCCTGGCACCTGCCGCTTATGTCTGTGGGGGGTGGAGAGATGGGGCAAAGGGGCAGAAGGAGAGGTGTGGGGGAGGGGGCGGACACTGACGCCCCGGAACCTAGGAAGGAGTTTCCAGAAGGAGGAGGTGGTCGACCAGCTGTGTCATTGCCATGAGTGTCCACCCAGGCTGGGGACTCTGTGCCCACTCACACCACCATCTCGGTACATCTTGGAGGGGCTCGTGGCAGAAGCTGAAGACTGTGGACCCCAAGAGAAGGGAGGCGATGTCGACACAGACAGCCTGGGTTTCCTCACAGACCCCCGGCGTCGGCTGCCCTGGTGGCCCCCAGTGCCCGCTGTGGCTGTGTGGCCGGCCTGGACACTGCAACGGGGACAGGCGGCAGGGCCCAGACCCCTCACTCTCTCCCCTGGGAGGGTGGGCCTGGCCCATGCGAGGAGCGTCAGCCACCGGGGAGCCCCTGGGAGGAAGGGCTTTATCCTTGCTTTGCACATGAGGAGAGGGAGGCCGAGAGGAGGTGGGGCCGCCCCATCTCAGGTGAAGACCATCTAGGGCTCTGGTTGGCTTTTCCTCGCACACTTAACGAGCCCCCCGCCACACTGAGGCTGACCTCGTGGAGCAGACACTGGTGATGAGGTAGGGGAGAGGGGCCCCTCTGTCCCTGGGAGCTTGACAAGCCCTGAGGGGGGTCCGAGAAGGGACAGGCCACCCCCGGAGCCACCTCTGGGCCCAGGTGGCCCGAGGAAGATGGGGAGGTGCGTGGAGCAGGGTCTGGGGCGGTGGCTCCGGGGGGTGGGGACCGGCCACCGGGGCCTCACGGTGCCGCGAGTGCCGGCCGCACATCAGAGTCGCCTCACGTAGCCCTGTCAGGGGTGCCATGCCAATTAACGCCGAGCCCAGCCAATTAAAGCGTCAGCTTCCTGGTCGTCAGGAACCCAATTAGGGGTGTCTCAGATCCGGTCGGGCAGCCCCCGTGTTGTCGGAGCCGCGGGAGCCAGGCCACGCTGGGGCACCTGCCCTACGCTGGCGCGCTGTAACAGGGCCTTGCCGGGCAGGAGGCTGAGTTCCGTGGGCACCCAGCACAAGGGTCCTCTCTGCCGGAGGTGGGGGGGTTGGCAGCTGGGCTGCTGAGAGGCCCATCAGGTGGCCCGGAGGCTACATCTGCCCCAGACGTGGTCCCCAGGGGCCTCGGTGGCTCCGTCCACACGTAGTCTCCTGTTCGCCACGTCTGGCGGGCAGGAGGGGACACAGCCCTGGCCCACAGTGCCCAGAGCCTCACACGCCGCGACATCTGCCCCCAGACCAGGTCTGCTTCCACTTCTGCGGCTCCCAGAGGAAAGACCCGGACTCGTCCAGCCTGGTCAGGTGCTCGCCCAGAGACGGCCCGCTGGTAGGGGCTGAATCGTTCGTGTGTCAGAGTCCTAGTGCCCAGTGCCTCACAAGTGGCCGTAATGGGAGGCAGGGCCCTTGGGCTGAGATGAGACTGTTAGGGCAGCCTTGTCCCACGCGACTGGTATGGTTGCTCAAACCTTCATTCCAGATGGGTCTGGGCCACTCAGCGCTAGCCCTGCCGTGATTGGGGGGTGAAGTTTGTAGGAGGGTGGCGACTTCCGGTGGCTTGTGCTGCTAGAGATGATTCATTCATTTATTGACTGTGCTCTGAGTGTGTGCTGTGCACCCGGCATTGTCTGCCAGGGGAGACAGGCAGGCCACGAGGAGACCAACAGCAGAGATGGTGCTGGGCAGCGAGATGTGCTCTGATGACAGCCCAACGCAGCACCTGCGATGGGAGGTGGCTTAACAGGATGGTCAGGGCAGCGCCCTCACAGGAAGAGCACATCTGGAGGAAGAGCATTCCAGGCAGGATAAACAGCCAGTACAAAGGCCCTGGGGTGGAAATGGATGTGGTGTGGGTCCAGAGGTGGCCTGTGTGGTGGTCACTGGAGTGTGGCAAACTGAGGGCAGGGAGGTGGAAAGAGAAAGCCAGACAAAGTCATTAGCACCTTGTACAGGCCAGGGAGTGAGGTGAGAGGCCACTGGGGGCCTGAGCTGGGGAGTGATGTGATCTGTGTTATGAAAGACTGAGCTGACATCCCTCTGGAGATGGAAGGTAGGGAGAGGGATGGAGGGGATCAGTGAGAGGCCACCAGAGTGACCCGGAGAGACCCAGGGTGCTGGCCTCTGGCTGGAGGGAAGGGATTTGGGGACTGCTTTCGAGCCAGAGCCCATTGGGTTGCTTCTGGGTTGGAGGGGAGGTCAGACCAGGGAGGAGGCCAGGGCTGGGGCCTGTCCAGACGGAGTGAACATCCAGCAGTTTCAGGCACAATCAGGGTGAGCAGATCTGAGGTGTGGACAGTGATCTGAGGCTCTAGGCTTCAGGAGGGGCGGTGCTGAGCGGAGCAGGTGACACAGCACCACCCCAGCTGGCCTGGGGGGCAGTAGGGTTGGGCTGGTGTAAACCCAGGCTCGGTCCCTCCCCTCCTGAGTGTGGCCTTTCGCGACCCCTATTTCCTCACCCAGGAGATGGGGGCACAGTCCTTCCTCCATCGGGCTGTGGGGCACAGCCACGCCCAGACCTCCCTGCCCTCCCCTCTCGCAGTCCCCTGTCACTGCCCGAGACCCTCCACCACTGCAAGTTCCAGCACCCCAGATGCCGGGCACGTGGGTGCCACACTGTCCCCCCTTCTCCCACCAACTCAAGGCGGGATCTGGAACATGCTGGGGTTGTAGCCACCCCACACACTCTGGGGGTCGGGAGGGTCCTCCGGGGGTCAGGAGGGTCCTGGGAGAGCAGGGGTCTGTCCCTGTGCCCCGAGCGTCTTCAGCGAGCCAGGGGAAAGCACAGAAGACAGAGGGGAGTGTGATTGAACACCAGGTCTGGTGGAGACATGTGTCCTGAGCAGATGGGCGGGGCGGGGCTGTCGCAGGGGTGAGCCCCCTCCTCACCCTGGCCTCATGGCGGGGGCAGGCGGGGAGGAGTCCCTGCTTGGGGCAGAGGGTCAGCTCCTGGAGCAACGGGGAACACCCACAGGCAGGCTGGGAGGCACTGGGAGGTGTGGACCCTGTGTTCCCACCCCCAGATGCCACCACACACAGTGCTCTCCAGACCCCCCCGACACGCACCGGTTTTCCTGCATGGACCGCACTCGCTTCCATCCACACGGCCGGCCGAGCTGCCTGTAACTGGGCTTGCGGGCAGCGGCCTTTCTGCTTGGCGTTGACCTTGGAGCGTTGTGCATTGGAGGGACACTCATCCACTGTCCTTTACGCCGGGCCCTGGGTCCCAGGGTCCACGCTTGAGTCCGGACAGCGTGGCTGGGGTGGGCTGGCTGGCTCTGTCTTTCTGGATGCTTTCCCAAAATGACGATGGTGATCCCGCCAGACCCTGGCCGCCCTGCTTCCGCAGGCCTCCTGTTCGCCCACCCGGTGGATGCAAAGAGGCATCTTGTGGAGGGTTTAATTTGCGTTTCGCCGATTGTGAGCACAGGGCTCTCCGAGGGCTGTTTGTCTCACCGACTGGGAGGAGTCCTCCACCCATGCCTCTGTTAATCCTCCGTCTGCGGGCGTGTGTGGTGCAAATTTCTTCTGTGGCTCTGCCGCTGTCTACGCCTCGTTGGTGGTGTGTATTGTCACACAGAGTTTTCTAATTTTGCTCTAGTTGGATTTATTGATCTTTCCTGGCGTGACTTGTGTGTTTTGTGTTTGTTTAAGAACCTCGCTTTGCTCAGAGGTCATAAACAGGTTTGCCTACACATTCCGTTCTCCTGCCACCTGGGACGAATTCTGTTAACGGCATGAGGTAGGGATCTCATTTAGCACCTCGCAGCTAGTTAGCCAAGTTCCCCCGATGCCGTTATTACATCATCCGTCTTCCCCTGTCTGAAGGCGCAGCCGCCCCCACCGGGCCCGGGTGTGCCTCTCCGTGCAGCCCTCCTCCTGGCTCTCGGTCTGCTCGGCGCCTCATCGTGATAAATGGTGTGATTGGAGTGTCTGGTGGCCCCAGGGGGGGAGCTGGGGAAGCTACGAGCAGAGAGCAGTGAGGGGCCACGCGGCTTGTCGCTGGCGGGGGTGCTGGCAGGAGGCGGCTGGCGGGTGATTCCGAGGGGACGAGATCCTGAACAGCATTACACAGAAAGTGCAGCCTGACTTTTGGAAGGGATGGCAGCATCTGGGTTGGGGTGTCTGTATTCTCTGATATAAGCTTCCTTCCCCCTGAGAAGCTGTGAGGCATCAGCAGAGTAGGGACTGGCCCCAGGACCCTGGGCTCCCAGTGGGCTCCCCATGCAGGACAGCTCACCCTGGTGGTGGGGAGGGGGCAGGTGGAGACCCACGGAGAGCCCTCTCCTGGCTCAGCTCCCCGCCTCACACCCCAGGAGCCTGGGGTGCTGGCCTGGCTCAGAGCAATTAGGGGCCGCCCAGCAGGCACCCGGGGCGGGGGTCCTGGAGCCTTGGGACAGGGGTGTCAGCCCTGGGGTCGTAGTAACAGACTACGGATGGGGTGGCCTAAACACAGAAATTAATTTTCTTGAGTCATGGAGACTGAAGTGTGAGACCTAGGCATGGGCGGGGCTGGCTTCTCTGGAGGCCTCTCTCCTTGGCTGTGTTCTCCCCATGGCCTCATGTGGCCATCTCCCTGTGTCTTGATCTCCTCCTATTATATTAACCTCGTGTTGCCTCTCCACACTGAGGCACTGGGGCTGGGACTCACATGTGAACTTGGAGAGACTCAGCTCAGCCCTGGGGGCGGGTGTGCAGTGGGGAGTAATGTGAGGGTGGAGTGTACACCTGCCCACCTGCTCTGAGTGCGGGGGCGGGGGCTCTGGGGCCAGGGAAGCATGTGCATGCTGTGGCAGGCTGTGTGGGGTGATGTGGGTATTGTGGGGGGGGGAGGTGCAGGCCAGTGGGGGTCAGGGCAGAGCCTGGGGTCCCTCATGCCAGCACAGTGGAGGCTGGCCCGCCGTCTCGAGGCTGCAGAGTGGAACCGAGGGAGCAGAGACAGCCCTGGAGGCCACGTGACCACAGGCATGGGGGAGTGGGGTTTGGGGGCCTTTGAGGACCAGGGACCACACCCAAGGGCACGGAGAGCCAGCCACTCACACCTGTGCATTTGACAACTCAGACCCAAGTCTGTTTAGAGAAGTAAAGGGCCCAGATGCACTGAGGCCACGTTCCTGCCGCCTGGGAGAAGAGGTTTCTGGGGACGCCCGTCAGCTGGGTCACAGGGAATCAGAAATTGTCCTCAGCTCAGGGGTGGGAGGCAGCTCTGCACAGCGTCCGTCTGGGTCGTCTCCGTTTGTCTAGCGCTTGGGCTCCAGGAAAGACCAGTGCCTTCCAGGGTGGGAGGGTGGACAGGCTTCAGGCCAGTCCCACATGTGGCTCCTGGTAAGGGGACGGTCCCTGCTGGGCCTGCCTCCCCACCTGCTCTCTGCTGGACCTGTAAGTGGATCTGGAGCCTGAGAGCCGTGGCCTGGGGGTGGGGATGGGAGTGGGGGTGGGAAGGGCAGGGGGATAATGAGATCCCAGGGCAGTTTAGAGGGGAGTTGGGCCTGGGGTGGGGAGACCTGAACAGCAGCCCCTCCCTGGGGGCCAGAGGGGCGCCGAGCACAGAAAGCCCTGTGTGGCCTGCGCGGGGCTGTGGCCACGAGCCTCCTCCGGCTCCGCATGCACCCCCTCCTCCCGCCCCTGGCCTTCCCGGAGATTAGGGGGGAGACTGCCTGCTGAGCTGAGCCCCTGGGCATTAGGTGTCTCCTTCTGACCTTGAGAGGATTTCACGTCTGCTTGGGTTGGGGGGAGGCTGGGGAGGTCACCAGGGGTGCCAAACGGTGCCCAAACACACCCTTTCCTTGAAAAGCACACTATTTTTTTGAAATTAGAATTAGCTGCCAATATTAAAAACTGAGAGATTATACATTAAAATATTATTTCTAACTTAAAAAAATTTTTAAACTATTTTTGAGAGAGAGAGATAGACCTTGAGCAGGGGAGGGGCAGAGAGAGAGGGAGACACAGAATTGATAGCAGGCTCCAGGCTATGAGCTGTCAGCACAGAGTCTGAAGCGGGGCTCAAACCGTGGACCGTGAGATCACGACCTGAGCCAAAGTTGGATGCTTAACCAACTGAGTCACCCAGGCACCTCATTTCTAGCTTTTTAAGGAAACAAACAGAAACCCCAGGCCCTGGGGACCCTGGGCTCCTTTCAGGTTCTGCTCGGACGCTGCAGGTGCTCGCTCTCAGCCCCCTGAGCCCCTGGCTGGCCCCCCAGCTGGCCCATCGGCTGCCCCTGGTCCTGCTCCTGGCTCAGGGCTACCCCTGCTTCCCGCACCTGGAGCCCCTGCTCAGCCGGTCCCCGGAGGGCAAGGGCCTGTTCCATCCAGGCCCTCACCCTCCATCACCTTCCCTGAGCCGCTGTCCCTGAACAGCTGGCCCCCACTTGCCTGGTCCCTCTTCCCTGCCCGGGTCCCTTCCTACCACTTGCCCGCGGGGGCACGTCCTTTGCCTGCTCCTAGCTGGGGTGGGGTGGGGGGGTCCGTGGGACTGTGTCCCTGCACTCTGCTGGCTGGGTCCCCACCCAGAGTCAACAGAAGCTGCGTGGACACACTTCTCGGGGGAGAGGCACTCGTCCTGAAGACCATGTGGGACCAGAGGTAGTTGGGGGGGCCACTTTTAGAAAATAGTCTTGGCATCGGTGCTGCTCAATGAGCCACTGGAGTGCAGATGGCCGGCCACCTGCTGGGGCCCTTCCTGCCCGCGACCCCCCAGGTATGTGAGTTTAGAGAACTGTCATCCCTTTCCCGCTCCTTCAGGGTCCTGGGATTCAGACCGCACCTTCAATGACTTTGTCCTTAAAAGGCTTTTTTTTTTTTTTTTAAATGTTTTATTTATTTCTAGGAGAGAGAATCAGCGTGAGCAGGGGAGGGTCAGGGAGAGAGGGAGTCACAGACTGAAACAGGCTCCAGGCTCTGAGCTGGCAGTCAGCACAGAGCCCGACGCGGGGCTCGAACCCACGAACCGCGAGATCATGACCTAAGCGAAAGTCGGAAAGTCGGACGCTTAACTGACTAAGCCACCCAGGCGCCCCATTAAAAGGCTTTTTTAAAGACTGTAGAAGTCACCCTTTTAGAGTCCATTCCTCTGAGTTTCAATTACAGCCAAGGTCCCTCCTGCTGCCCCTCCAGCCCCTGTAATCATGGACTCGTCCCCTGTGTTAAGAGTTCTGTCTTTTCTAGGACGTCATGTAAGTGGAATCCTGTACAATGTGGGCTTTGGGATCTTTTTAGGATTTTAGGCAAATTCATATTTCATGTAAATGGGCTCTTACCATATGTGGCTTTCCACGCATGGCTTCTTACATTCAGCCTCGTGTTGTGAAGGTCTGTCTGCGCTTCACCCCTCTGCCCGTCTGGGTAGCTTTTGTTGCACGGACACATTACACATTGTCCCTCATCCGTTCACAGATGTGTGGGTTACCTCCTCCTTCTGATATGGTGAATGTGTTACTATGGACTTGTGCACAGTGTTTGTCTGAAGAAATCGTTCCAAGTCTTTCATCCCCTAGGAGTGGGCTTGCTGCGTTCTATGCTGATTCCATGTTGAACCTTCTGGAACAGTGTTTTCTACAGCAACGGAAACTACATCCTACATCCCCACCAGCTTGTAAATGCTTTCCGGTTCTCTACATCCTTGCCAACTCAGGTCATTTTCTTTCTTTTTTTTATTTAAAAATTAGAGCCAGGGCGCCTGGGTGCCTCAGTCAGTTAGGCGTCCGATTTTGGCTCAGGTCGTGATCTCACAGTCCGTGGTTCGAGCCCCATGTCGGGCTCTGTGCTGACGGCTCAGAGCCTGGAATCTGCTTTGGATTCTGTGTCTCCATCTCTCTTTCTGCCTATCCCCTGCTCATGCTGTGTGTGTGTGTATGTGTGTGTGTGTGTGTGTGTGTCTCAAAAATAAATAATAAACATTAAATTTTTTAAAAAATTATGGTCAAATTATTGGATGTGATGTGGTGTCTCATTGCACTTTTGATTTGCTTTTTCCTAACAGCGAACAACTGTGAGCATCTTGTCCCATCTTGTTGGCTATCTGTATGTCTTCTCTGATAAAATGAATGTTAAATCGGATCATTTGTTCCTTTAAACACTTGAGCTGTCTTTTTGTTCCTGAGTTGTAAGAGTTCTCTATATGTTCTGGGTGCTAGACCCTTACTGGACACATTTTTGCAAATATTTTCTCCCATCCTGTGAGTTGTCATTTCACTTTCCTAGTGGTGTCCTTCAATGCTCAAGAGTTTTACAATGTGATGAGGTCCAGTGCATCTATTTTTCCCTTTGTTGCTTGCATTTTTGGTGTTGGATTGAAGATACCATTGCCAAATCCAAGGTCATAAAAAGTCGCCTCTATCTCTTCTTCTGAGAACTTTAAAGTTTTAGCTGTTATATTCAGGTTTTAACATTTATTTTGAGTTAATTTTTTATATGGTGTGAGGTAGGGACCCAATATGACTTTGGTGCACCTGGACAGCCAGCTGGCCCAGCATCGTTTGTTGAAGAGAATACTTATTCCCCATGGAGTAGTCCTGGCTTGCTTCTAGAAGATCAGTTGGCCACAGATGTGTGGCTTTTTCCTGGACTTTCACTGATCATTGTGTCTCTCTTTAGATCAGCACCACACTGTTTGATGACCGTAGCTTTGCGGTAAGTTTTGAAACTGAAAGGTGGGAGTCAAGTCTTCTCCCTTTGTTCTTTTTCAAGATTGTTTTGGCCTCACAAGTTCATATGAATCTGAGGATTCGCCGGTCCGTTTCTGCAAAAAGGCAGTTGGAATGTTTACGGGAATTGCATTGAATTTGTAGATCAATTTGGAGATTATTATCCCCTTAATATTAGTAAGTTCTCTGACCCATGCACACTTCTTTACTTCCCTCCAGAATGTTCTACAGATTTCAGTGTGCCTGTCTGTACCGCCTTGGTTCAATTCGTTCTTAAGTATTTTATTCTTGATTCCTCATTTGGAATTGTCTTAATTTCCTTTTTCAGATCGCTCCTGCGTAGTGTATGGAAATACAGCTGATTTTTGTGTCTTGATCCTGTTTCCTGCAACTTGGCTGAAGTTGTTTATGGGCTCTCACGTACTTTCTGTGTGTGTGGAATCCTTAGGATTTTCTATGTATGAGAATGTGTCATTTGTGAATATGGATAGTTCTATCTAGCATCTTTTGAATCTTGAGATTCATTCACGATGTTGTGTGTATTGACAGTTTATTTCTTTTTATTGCCGACCGTTACTTTGTTGAATGGATATGTCATGATAATTTATCCATCTGCCTGGCAATGAACATTGGATTGTTTCCTGTTTAGGATTGCAAACAGTGTTCAGTGAAGATGATCACACGTCTTCGTAGGGACACGTGCTTTTATTTCTCTCGGGTGAATACCTAGGAGTAGAATGGCTGCATCAAATGGCAACGTTTATTTAACTTCCAGCTGTTTTTTTAATGTTTACTTATTTTGGGGGAGAGGGGCACAGAATCTGAAGCAGGCTCTAGGGTCTGAGTGGTCAGCACAGAGCCCAACGCGGGGCTCAAACCCATTAATGGTGAGATCATGACCTAAGCCCAAGTCAGACACTTAACCGACTAAGCCACCCAGGCGTCCCAGGAGTCCTTTATATTTTGGACTAAAATCAGGATGTTAGTGGAGATGTCTAATGCTATGGGTTCCTACCCATCCATCCATCTGTCCATCCATTCATCCCCCTTCTATCCATCTATCCATCCATTCATTCAACATCCATCCATTCATCTACCTTCCATCCATTTATCCACCCATCCATCCATCCACTTCCCATCCTCCCACCTTCTATCCGTTCATCCACCCATCAGTTCATCCACCTTCCATCCATCCATCTACCTCCTGTCCATTTATTCACCTTCCATTCATCATCCATCAACTCACCTATATCCTTCCATCTCCTGCCCATCTTCCCATCCATCTACCCACTCCCTCCTGATCACAAGCCACGCTGGACACTGAGGTACAGGAATGCCTTCTAGAATCCAAGTTTCCCTGTATTTAAATGAGACATTTGAATGATTTGGTGTCCTGGGGCCCTTTACACTCTGGTTTCCCTTGGCTTCTATGCAAGGAAATCAAAACCTTAAGGTGACAGGGTTACACTGATTTCACAAGGGCTAAGTCACAGATAGTGTCTCATGCCCACTGACTCTGGGGTAGATACACGTTGCCACTTGCCCCTATTCGAGCCAAGACTCTGGGAGCCGAGACCCCTATCACATGGCAAGTACAGTGGATATTCCAGAGGTGGCCTCTATTGGCTGTAGCCACACTGACATGGCATCCAGAGGGTGTCCCTCACTGTACATGTAGGGACCCCAAGGAAGCAGTCGGAGCCACTCTGGCCCTGGGGGCAGGGCAGGGATCACCAGAAGTCTCAGGCTGAGCTTGCCCTGGGGCAGGGCAGAGGCCCATGGTGTGGGGAGCCCCTGAGCTGACTGACATCATCATCAGACCCGAGGGCCTGCTCTGGCCACTGCTATTGAAGCTCTGCCTGGACCTCCCCCATTACCTGTACTCACGGGGGGCTGTTTGTAGCCCACACCTGTGCCCCTGGCTGGGCTGTGCACAGGGTGTCCTTGGGTGGGGCTGATATCCCAGGAGGTGGCCTCCAAGGGGGAGGGGAAGCAGGGGCAGGAGGGTGTATATGGAAGCAGCGGACCCCCTTCCTGTCCACTCTGGCCCCAGCAGTGCTGGGATTCCTGGGGTTCGCCCTGACCTCCTGAGCAGCCTGGGTACCACTGGGGCACCGTACAGTTTGGAGTTAATAACAGACGTTTTTATCTTTTCCACAGTTTGCTTGTTGCTCTGTGGCCTCTGCCCATTGAATCTGGGCCCCAGCTGCCTCGCGGGGGAGGCAGACACAGCTAGAACAAAGAAATCAATTGACTTTCTGGATGAATTTTTAAAAACTCACAGCAGAGGCAATATTCTGAAAGCACAGAGGATTTCTTTTGCAAGAGCAGGGCTTTCTGAGAAAGAATGGGTTTTTGAGTGAGAACACAGACTTTATTGGCATTAGCCACAGACCCAAAACCAGTGAGGGCCTTTTTCCTGTCCAAACAGGGGCAAAGATTAGACTTAGGGAGGCAGTGAGGGGGCTTCCGAGTTCCCCATCCAGTCCCTGCTCCAGGGAGGCAGCCAATGGAAGACCCATGTAAGTTTGGGGGCTGCTGGTGTGTGAGACCCGTGCTGGCCCCGTGAGTTCCTAGGAAAGCCCCTACCTGACACCATCCCGGTGGCCCCCATGGGAGGAGCCCCCAACCACGGATCCTGCAAGGACACTTCACCATTGTTGTTATGGTTATTTTTGGTTCACCAAGTGAATGGCTTGTGCGCTAGTTAGCTATGGCTGTGTAACAAATCACCCCACAGTTTAGGGAAGTAGAAGAGCACGTGTTACCTTGCATAACTTCTGGGGCCAGTAGGTTCGTAGTGGCTTAGCTAGGTGGTCCCCCAGGCTCTCTCCAGAGGCTGTGTCATCTGAAGGCTCACCTGGGGTGGAGGAGGGTCCCCTCCTCCAAGGTGGCCCACACGTCAGTACCAACCGCCTCTGGCTGGGCCTTGGCTCCTCTCACCTGGCCACGTCCACGGGCTGCTTGAGCATCCCCACAACAGGACGGGTGGCCCGTAGAGGAGGGGCCACAGGGAGGAAGCCCTCACTGAGAAGTCACACTCTGCCTTCCCCACACTGTCCCATCGTCGCCCAGGCTGCCCAGAGTCAGAAGAGGCTGTACGAGGCCGCAAACACCAGCAGGGAGGGTCGCTGGAGGCCATCTTGGAGGTTGGCTACCACGGTCAGTGACGAGCTTTCTGGAACTCCAAGCTACCACCTCCAGTGGAGTTTTGTGCATGTTTGACTCCTGGGACCCAGAGACGTTCCCGTTTGACCTGTGAAGGGGCCGAGGTGGGCGCTTTGTGAGTCACTGAGCTGGGCCTCCGGGATTGGAGGGGCCCAGGAAGGCCTCTTGGAGGGGAGGTCCACCCCCATCCCCGAAGAGTAAGGTCAGAGCCAAGAATGAAGGGGGTCATGTCTGGGTCAGCCAGGAGCAGGGTGTGCAGAGGGCTTGAAAATGCAGCAAAGCCTATTACACAGGGTCTGGGAAGCCTGGCCGAGATATCTGCCCGCAGGTACCCTGTCCCCATGCCTCCCCGCCGCTCTGCGCACCAGCACTTGGCCCAGGGCTCAGTGCCCAGAGTGTCTGTGCAGTTCGGGGTCAGGCCTGGTTGCGGAGCGGGAGACAGAGACTGTGTCTGTTGACCTCTTGTGCTGCTGTATGGCCAGGCTGCCTGGGGGAGGCCTGGAGGCAGGAGGCCTGCATGGGGGAGGTTCTGAGGGCCAGGCAGGGCTCCCCAGGGAAGTGGGCCTCGCTTGTTCCTGTCCACGCTGGCCCCAGTGGCCAGGCCTCTCCTGCCCCTGTCGGGGGCCTACTTCCTTCATCTTCCTCCCTCTGGGAGGAGCCCACGCTTTGCTGCTGAACTTCCTTCCCGGGGAAAGAGGGAAAGTTTCCTGGCTTCCCTCTTGGCTGGATTCAGGCAGCATGAACCGGACAGCCTGGGCGTGAATCCCCTCCCCGAATCCCCCAGCGGATGAAGTTCTGCATTAGAAGTTGGCTCACAGATCCCGCCTGAGAGCTCTTGCTGCTTCGGGCTAAATTAATCTGAAAAGAGAGTCACCTGACGCCCAGGCCCGGCTCTTCCAGGCAGGCTTGACAGGGGCGAAGACGGAGGGAGGGAGCGAGGGCTGGCTCTAAACATGGGCTTTAAGGAATGGAGCCCTCAGTTCTCTGTGAGGACTGAAGTCTCTCTGCTCCAGCCACACTGGAGGGGAGGGGAGGGGAGGGGCGGGGAGGGTGGCTGGCAATGGGGCCCACGGGGCCCACGTGCTGATGGCCCAGACCCAGCGGCTTGAAACAGCAACCATTCACTCCACTCTTGAATCTGCCCTGCGGGCAGCGCTGGGCACAGGCGGGCCGGGAGGCGTCAGATGGGGCTGCTGGCCCGGGGTGAACGCAGGCTGGGGTTGCCTGCCATGTGCTTCCCAGGAAAAGGTGTCAGGGTTCCCACGGCAGGCCCCCCCCCAGGACAGCCAGGTGGCGATTGTACCGGCCTGCGTGACCCAGCCTCAGAGGTCACAGAGCATAACATGGCCATGCCACGCAGCGGATGCCCCCAAACACAGGCGGGGACAGACCCTTCACCTCTCGACGGGGCAGTGGTGAGGTTCTGGAAGGGCGGGAAAGTGGCATTGCTGCCTTTTTTAGAACCACACTGGGCACACGCATGGACCCTGGTCTCTGGGGTAGAAGGGACCCCGATTCACCCAGCTCACAGCTCCCCATGGGGGCTGGCCCTGCCCAGTGGGCACCCCCTCGCCCCCCCACTGCAGACAGATGGGCCCGGATGCCCCGTGTCAGCTTTCCATGCACTGTGGCTCCCAAGGCAACCACACACAGAGAAGGCCTGAGCTCATAGACTTTGAGGTGAGGAGCATGGTGGGGGCGTGGCCTGAGTTCCTATGGCCTCATTGCCCTGCATCAGAGGCTGAGGCTCTTTTCTGACAGTCAAGCCCCTTTCCCTTCAGTGTTGGGTTTCCTGGTCATTAACACACTCCCTCCCTCCCTCCTTCACCTCCTCCATGGTTGTGCTTTCGGGAGGCCCCAGCTGGGTGGTGTGGGAAACATGCGAGGACCGGTGCCCAAGCCGTCACTCTGAGCTCAAAATCACTAAATGTGGCCGTGAGCTGGTGAGCCGGAGCCCCAAAGGCTGTCCCAGAACCTGCCTGGGGCTTTCCCGAAAAATCATAGTCTTCCGGGTCCGCAGTGCCCTGTGAGATGGCTTGAGGGCCCAGTGTAGGGAGCAAGTCTGCCTTGTGCCGGGTGCCCAGTACCCGAGCGGGGCCTTAGCTGTCACCCTTCCCCTCTAGTCCATCAGCAGGGACCCCGAAGCCTTGCCTGACCTGAGCTTTCCACCATAGGTGAGGGTTTCCTTGACCATTTGGGGGACACACAACCTGGGCAAAGGCCCTGTGGTCATCTGTCTGTGCAATGGGGCAGCTGTGGCTCCCAGAGCTGGGCACAGGGATCCAATGTCTGAGACCTTGCGTGAGTAAGATGGTGACAACAAACCCAGCAAGATGGCAGGCGTGCCCCAAGCCGTGTGCTGGGTGGGGGGAACCCCATTCTCCCTTCCAAGGGTGACGGGGGCCCTGGTGTCTCCCAGCTGAGCCCCCGGCCTTGGCCCAGCTCAGCCCCGTCAAGCCTCTAAGTTAACAAGTTCAGGTCTGGTGATTAAGTAGCTTTACAAAGTTGATGGAAAAAAATCCTGGTATAAATAAATATTCCTGGAGATACTCCACCCCCTGCAGGCATGAACTTTGAATAATTGCAGGGAATTATGCTGAGGACTAATCAAAACTTTTTTTCGTTTGCTAATTACCTCTGGATTTCATCAGTGTCAGAATCTAATCAACTCCAGACATCTTAATCGACCCTCGGGAAATGTTACAGATGGGGAGGGCTTGGTGTCACAGAAAGGGGGGCCCCGGGGCCGGGGTGGGGGCTGCAGGGTCCCGGTCCTGAACTACCCAACCTCCGGGGAGCACAGGGGTGGGGGTGGGGAGTGCCCAGGGTGGCCCTGCCTCTGACGAACACGAAGGAAGCCCTTCCTTGCCTCAGACCAGCTCCCCCCAGCTGCCCTCCATCCTCAGTCAGGGTGGGGGCTGGCCCCGGGTGGCCTCCCGTCTGGGGCTGACTCTGAAGAGCCCTGGGTGCAGTGCAGGATCTGGGGCCAGGGGTGTGCAGAGGTGTGTCCAGGTGGAAGGAGACGCTGCTGCCTCCCCTGAAGGAAGGAAATCATTTGCATCTGATGAAAAATTCCTCCAAGGAGCAGAGAGCAGCTCAGGGGCCTGGGAGCAGAGGCCATCGGGGCTGCTGGCTTGATTGCCATTCTCCCTGGTGTCCTGGGTGCAGGGACCCCTGGAGCTGGGCCAGCTGGCCCTGAGAGAGCCCTCAGCCCCTCAGGGCCAGGCACCCACCCCTCCTCCCCCCTTGCTGGCCTGGCTCCTGTCCCCTCTCTCCTTCCCTTCACAGTCTCCAGAGACCAAGAAAGCCTTTGAGCAATTTCAGAGGAAAAACTCATCAGCACAGAAATTCACCTTCAGGAAGCCCAAACCTCCGCTCGGAACCCCTCAGCTCCCTTCTCCTCACCCCCTCCCCTGCAAAGCTCCTAGTCCAAGGAGGGCTCTGATCAGGACAAACCGGCCCTTCCTGGTTCCTTGCAGCCAGCTGCCTGCTGACCCCACAGGAACAGCCTCACGAAGTGCCTTGTGACCCCCAAGTCCCTGTCCCACAGGCTGGCTGGGGAGGCGGGGTACTGCCCTGCACACCCCTGGCAGGGGGTCCACACCCAGCATGGCCAGAGTGGGGGTGTGTGGGGCATATCTTCTCTCCCTGGGTTGTACATGGTCATGACCCCCCCCCCCCCCAGGCAGGCAGGTGCTGGCCTTATGACCGTCTGAGAGGCCGATTCCACTCCCCATTTCTGGGCGGGAGCCCAAGGCTGTGGCTCCAGTGAAGTCTCAGGCAGGCCTCTTGCACCGTAGCGGGCTCTGGGACCCCAACCCCAGGTCCCTTCTCCTGTTGCAGACAGAGGGGACCTAGCGGTGGGGCCGTGTCCAGTTCCCAGAGCTCGAAGCTGCTGCTGCTGGCTGCTCCCCTCCTGTGTGGAAAACAGTCTCCCCTGCTCTGGTCAAAGAGACAAGAAGGCCAAGTGGGGTTTGCTACCGAACTTTCCTGAAAGTGGTTGAGATCACCTTTAATTTCAAAACAGAGTGAGGTAGGAGGCATAGGGGCTTTGCAGGGAAAGGGCCCCACAGGTCTGGCCCCTGCAGGAAGGTGTGCTGGGTGTGGGCCCCAGGGAGGCAGGGAGCCCCAGGGTGCATGGAGGGGGCCTAGGAGAGCAAGGAGGTGGGGTCTGGGAAGTGAGGTGTGGGGAGGTGGGGTGCAGGGACAGGGGGAGTCCTGGGGAGTTTGGGGATGGTGGTCCTGAAAAACGTTGGTCCTGGGAAGGCAAGGTTTGGGTTTCCTAGGGGGTAGGGGGTTAAAAATGTTGGGAGGTGTGGGTCCCACGTAGATGTGGGGCCCCAAGGAGGTAAAGGGAAGGAGCCCCAGGAAGGTGGGGGTCCTGGACAGCTAAGGGTTCTGGGAGGGGAGTCTCTCTTTCTTGGTCTCATTTTCTCTGTCCTGTTTCTCTGCCTCTTGCTTTGTTTTTTTGTGTCTCTCTCCAGCTGCCCCCTCCTTTCCACCTGCTCCCTGCGGGGTCTCCGGTGTGCCACTGAGCCAGGCAGAGAGCAGGGTGCCCTCACGGTGCCCGTCAGGGAGGAAGGTGATGTCATGGCCATGGCCGCCGCCTCCCGAGGCCCCGAGCTTCCCCCCACCCCCCACCCTGGCCCTCCTGCCTCCCTGCAAGCTCAGCTGGACCTTGGACATTTGTTTCCCAGCCAGAAACGGGGCAGGTACCCGCTGGTGCTGGCGCTCGACAGGGTCCAGGTCCATGGGTCCTCTTCTCCCGTGGGACAGGGAGGGAAGCCCAGATAGAGCCCCCTCGTTGACACACATGCCCCTCCCCAAGGCCAGGCACTCCACACACGCCCCTTTCCCCTCCCCGAGGGATGGGGTGATGCTTCCCCACTCGGCAAGCAGTGAGTAAGGAGGAGGCAGGGAGGCAGCCGTGGCCGGCTCCTGCCTCATGCTGACTGTAGCTTGCTGTGTGGCTTCTGAGGCCGGACTTCCCCTCTCTGGGCCGGTTTCCCTTCTCTCTCCTTCTGATCGAACTCCACACGCCCTCAAGGTCCCTTCCGGCACAGACATCACTCCAGCAGAGCAGCCAGCCGTCTCTGACCTGGGCCATCAGAGGCAGCTCCCTGCCTTTGGGAGGAGCAGCCCAGCTACCCTCACGGACCCCTAGGTCGGCCGGCCTCTGGCTGCAGCAGGGGCATCCATCACTGCTCTGTGATAGATTATCTGTCCCTCCTCCTGCCGCTGCTCTTGCTATTTTGGTTGCAGAATAATGTTTATCCCTTCACACAACACTGGCACCCTCCCTGCCTCCTCCCTCTGTCCTTCCCGCTCCTGCCTCCTCCCTCTGGGTGTGCACTCCCAGCAGAAATCACATTTTCTCAGTCTACTTTCATGATCTTAATTTTCCGTTCTCCTTCTCCTCTCTTCCCCCTTATTACGTTTTGGGCTCTTTCTGGGCTTCTGGAATGAGCACACATTTTCCCGGCGATATATTTTTTTAATAAAACCCATCATTTATGATTATTTTTCTTTCTCAGACTGTCAGGTTTCTCATCTCATTTCTTATCCACGCAACTTCGCACCTGCCTTGTCACCCCCTCAGACTGGGGTGTGTGCGTGTGCACGTGTGCACTGGACTAGAGGATGGCTTCGGGGCCGCGGGCCTCCCTCTGGCCGCTGCCCCCTGCCCCGCCCCCTCTGTTCTCCCCTAGGACCGGCAGGTGAGTGTCACCCATGCACCTTTCTCAGCTCTGCTTCATGAGGGGACTGAGGCTGCAGAAGAGGCGGGCTGCACAGACCCCTGTCCGAACTGCACACATTACCCAATAAAGCAAAATCTGCCAGTCCCTCCCACCCTACCAGTGGCACCTGGGCCTGGCCCCTTCATTGCCGAAACTCAGTTTACCCATCTGTATTTGTTTTTTAAAAGTTTTGTGTATATATTTTGAGAGAGAGAGAGAGAGAGAGAGAGAGCATGAGCAGGGGAGGGGCAGAGAGAGAGGGAGAGAGAGAGAGTCCCAAGGAATCTCCGAACCGATAGAGCCAAGGGGCTCAAACCCACGAACCGTGAGATCATGACCTGAGCTGAAATCAAGAGCTAGAACCTCAACCGACTGAGCCCCCCAGGCACTCTCTGTTTCCCCATCTTTAAATAGACACATAGATGGGAGTGTAGATCAGTTATTCATTCAATAAAGGCTGATTAAGGGTCTGCTGGGAAGAGCTACATGCCTGTCTTGGGGTAGAAGCCAGCTCAGATGTCACCTTCCTGCACCCCCCCCCCCCCACACACACAGAATGGAGCCCTGGACTTCCCTCTGATTTTGCTGTGTGGCTTGGGTAAGTCATTGACCCTCTCTGAGCCGTCCTCCATTTCTTTCTCTGGGTTCCCTCCACCGAGGGCAGGACATGGTCCTTTCCCCATGGGCCCCCAGGGGGTCGTGTTTCGAGCAGGTTCAGCCTCTCTGCAGCTCCTTCATGGCTGCCTGCCCTGGAGAGGTCACACCTGTCTTCAGGTGTCCGTGACCAGCTGGGCTCTGGAGCCCATGTTCATGTCCCTCCTACCTGGCCCCTGCTCCCTGGTGATCCTTGGAGATAGGGCCCTCCTGGGTCTGCTGGTGAATAGGCTCTAAAGCCCAGGGCCACTGTCATAGGTTCTGAGGTTGACCTCAGGGGCAAGAGATGGGCTCTGCCCCACACCACACCTTCTCCCCGACCAGTGCCAGGAGAGGTGGCCATGAATATTCATATACTCCATGAATATTTGAGGTGATAATGAGGCACCTCTTCTCTCCCCTTGACCTTGGGTCCTCTGCTTTCCCAGACTCCCCACAGCCTTGTCCCTCCACTGCCTGCTGCCTGCAGGCAGCGTTACCTCCATTGATGGGATGGCCTGGCAGCCTGGCGGGAGCCTCTGGTCCAGGGAGGCCCCATGTGGAAAGACTCCCTGGTCTCTTGCCCAGGAGAGCCGGGCCCCCCTCTCCACACTGGCCTCACCCCTGCTGTGAGGGCCAGCCCCTCCCTGGGTCTCAGTTTCCCTTCTGACCTCCAGGGCCCTTCTGGCCCTGAGAGGATTCAGCCAGGATCAGCAAGCGCCCGGGAACAAACAAGTCTCTGATTCCAGGTTCCGAGAGCTCCTTTGTGCGGGACAGACCCGGAGGCTCCGGTTCCCTGAGGGCGGACCCAGCCAGGCTTGGGTTACCTGTAACAAGAGCAGCCTGGGGTCAGGTGTCCCCGCTGCCCTGCACACCTGCAGTCGGCCCTTCTCAGCTGGTGGCCCCTTGGGACAGGTGAGATGGGGGTGGGCCTGGGGCACTCACCCGAGGCTGCAGGTGCAGTGGGGGAGGGAATGCAGTGGGGAGCGGGGCACAGGAGGGGGCAGGGTGAGCTGGGCCGTTCCCTCTCCGGGGCCTGGACGGCCTGAAGGAAACTTGTGCCTCAGTGTCCCCTGCTGTGTTCAAGGCTGAGCCACCTCCGTCCTGAGCAAGAAAGCGCCACTCCAAAGACTCTTGGCCATTCATCCAGAGAGGACCCGAGTGTGCTGCTGGCCGCCTCCAGTCAGTCCCCGCGCCCATGCCCCCAGAGTGCCCAAGGGCAAGTCCACACCAGACCCCCAAGGGCTCTTCCTCTGCCCGTGCTGAACCCCGTTTCCCTACGTCTCCTTCTTTGCTTACCCGGCTCCCACTATGCTGTCAGCCATAGACATTTGGGGTCCCCACCCCTTTCTGAGGGTGCAGCCCCGTCTCCCCCTGGACAGACCCTTCTCTGGGGCCGTGGCCTTGAGTAGAGGGGGCTCTGGCAGGAGCAGATAGGTTGTCTGGAATGTCAAGGAGGATGGACCCTGCCCGGCACCTTCTGGAAAGTTCCAGGACACTGGGGCTCCCTTGGCAGTTTCACCCAGCTGAGTACCGACTTTGTCCAGGGGGCCTCGCCTGTGGCCCCAACTCCCAGTGCTCTGTGAGTGTGGCCTCTGTGTCGTGCCCGTGACCTGAGCTCTCATTCCTGTGCTTTTGAGCATCACCCTGGTCCCTGACCTAGAGCTGGGCCCTGACCGCATCCGGTGTGGAAGCGGAGGCTCGGAGTGTTTTGAGCTCCTCCAAGGTCACCCGGGGAACAGGTCTTCCTGGTGGAGTGCGCATGGTGGCCCCTTGCCTGTGGGTCTTGTTGAGGCTGATGCTGTGTGAGCTCCATCTCTGAGGCCCGGCCGGGCCCATGCTGTTTGCCTACATTTGTTCAGCCTCGTCCTCCCACGGGACCCACGCAGCCACCGACGACATCTGTGGGGACACAGCAGAAGAATGCCTAATGAGGGCTCGGCGTGGCCCCCGCACGGAGCACAGGCTGGGACAGATGGTCTATCATTACCCATTTTTATTAATTACCAGCTCCGCGTGCCTCACCCGGCTCCTGGGCCCCACGCTTGTGCGGCCCCAGCTTTGCTAGAAGAAGCAACGGCCCTTCATTTAGCTCAACGTGCGATTCCTCCCCATGTCCTTCGAGACCAGACATTCCTGGCTCCGTCTGGTCCCTGGAGCACCAGGACAGCAGAGGAGAAGCCAGCAGGCAGCTGCAGAAGGCCAGGCACAGGGACCCCAGTGTCCCCCGGCCCAGGATGCGGGTAGGCAGCACGACGTTGGGGCCCCTGGGGACCTTGCCTGCAAGTCCCTCCAGATGCCGTCTGTCTGCTGGCCTCTGGGAGTGAGTGTGTCTCCCCTCTCCGTCTAGCCGCAGGGTCAGCACACCCCCGGGGCTGCAGCCTTCCTCACGTTGGGGGGACCCAGCCTGACCCGGCCGGGTGCTCCCATCCCTAATTTGGCCTTCAGCAAGTCCCTCTCTGCCTGCGGCCTCTGTGAGGGGTAATAGTGTCCTGCTGGACCCACGATGAGAGGGAACAAGGACACCCCACCTTGTGAGGTGGGTCCTGGGGGTCACTGGTGCTGGGGAGAACAGGACCCCCCGGGCCACATCGGGCCCTCGGCCTAGAGCTTGCCAGTTTGCCAGCCCTCCAGGATGCCGAGTCCCCTCCGGCTCCATGTACAGCCTGTTAGGCCGGGAGATAATGGGACATGAAGCCAAGATTTCTAGTCAGTAAAAAGGCACCTTGGAGGCTGTTTATTTTCTGCTTGTGTCACGCCGGCAGGCATTTTCGCTGCTGCCCACGCGACGGTTGGTCATACAGCTGAGCCCTTGCCCTGCCGGGGTCCCTCACTGGCTGTCTCCTGTCCTAGGCTGCTGTCCGCGGAGCCCAGGGAGCCGGGGAGCCCACGACATCGGCTGCCAGGGCAGCACTGGCAGGCTTGTGAGCTTCATCTCCGTGAAAGGGAAGGACGAGGTTGGGGGAAAGGGGGGGGCACATGGAAGGTGGGGGGAGCTGAGACTCGCCCCAGGAAGCAGACCCACTGTAAGTGGTTCTCTAGACTCTGCCTCAGGCACAGCTGGATCTGTGTGTCTCGCGTCTCCAGCAGCGCAGGGCCGGCACACAGACCCCCAGACCATTCTTAGGAGCTGCTGTTGTTTGGGGCGGTGACCAGTCTCTTGTACCCTCGGAGGTGTGGCCTGGGGGTACGACTCATGCTCTGTGAACTGAAAGACCAGATCCGTCCTAAACAGCGAAGGGAGTCTGAGTTCTCGTCTCTGGGCCAGGTGAGCGTGAGGCCTCAAGTGTGCAGACCAGGGAGATATTCAGGACTGCGGTGGACAGAACAGAGAGATCAGTTCATCACCCAGGAGCTGGCAAGGGTGCCGGAGTAGGGCCCCCTCCTGGAGGGGAAGGGAGCCTGCATTACATGCCATGAGGGGCCACCCTGTGGTCTCTGAACTGAGAAGGGGATGTGGGTCTGGGGGCTGCAGGGGGCAGGGGTCCATGGGAAACTGGACAGCCTTGCCCCAGGGCAGCAGGATGTCCTGCTCAAGAGAGGGGGAGGAACGGCCGAGGGGGACCCCAAGGTCAGGGGCAGGGCTTTCCCCTGTAACTTGACTCCCAGTGCATTTGCCCCCAGTCAATTGCTGCCGCCTCCTGGAGGCCACCCTGGGTGCCTGGGGCAGAGTTAATCTCCTCCTGGTGCGTGCAGCACCAGCTTGTGGTAGGGAATGTTTGTGCCCGGGCTGTGTGATCTTGGGCAAAGGGCTTGACGTCTCTGAGCTTCCTTTACAACATGGGACTAACGATGTTGAGTTTCAGGGCTCCTAAGTGACCTGCATGGACGTAGTTGTGGTTGAATTGTGTCCCCTCCCAGAAGACGTATTGGAGCCCTGACCCCCAGTAGCTCAGAACATGACCTTGTGTGGAAACAGGGTCTTTGCGGACATCCAGTGAAGATGAGGTCACAAGGGTGGGCCCTCATCCAGTATGACCAGTGTCCTTAAATAAAGGGCGGTGGTGGTGGTGGTGGTGGTGGAATTCAGCCACGGAGACTGGCCCGCACAGGAGGAAGGCAGGAGAGGCCGGCACATGCTATTGGGAGGCCGGGAACTGCCGCAGCCACCAGGGAGAAAGGTCCTCCCCTGGAGCCCCGGAGGGAGCACGACCCTGGGCCTCCAGACCCCGAGATGGTAAGTTTCTGTTGTTTTAAGCCCCCAGGACCCTCATCCAGGGACAGGTGTGGGCTTGTGGGGGGGACGCCTGAGAGCTAAATGTTCCCTGCGGGTGTCGCGTCAGCGTTGGCCCCCTGCCTCCGCCACTCCCGGGAGCCCACTGCCGGGGATGCAGCGCAGAGCAACACCTCGTTCACACCTTGTCCCCATGCAGTGCGACCAGAGGACAGGAGTGCTCCTTGCACACATCCCTGCACTCGCGCATGGCCCAGGGCAGCCCCATCCAGCAGGTGGGTACCAGCTCGCACCAGACCCGCTGCTAGCATGTGGGCTCCTGGCCGCCTGTGCCCCAGTGCTCAGCCTCTGTGGAAGGGCGTGCCCACAGCTCAGTCCCAAAGCACCTACTATGTGCAGAGGTGCCGGGCGCTATCAGGCCAGTCCAGACCCCCGAGGGGCTCCTGGGAGAGTCCACATGTGTCTCTGGCAGCTGCCTCCACCACGGAGTCTCTGGAAAGCCCTGGGGACCCTCTTGGGGCCATAAGTCAGCTATCCCTCTACCGTTCTCTATACCCCGAGGTCCTTGATCTTTTCCCCTGGGAAGGAAATACTGGTGGTTGAAACTATTTTTAAGACATTAAATACCTCTTGGGGCATCTGGGTGGCTCAGTCTGTTGAGCGTCTAACTTCAGCTCAGGTCATGATCTCATGGCTTGTGAGTTCACGGTTTGTGAGTTCAAGCCCTGCGTTGGGCTCTGTGCTGACAGCTCAGAGCCTGGAGTCTGCTTTGGATTCTGTGACTCCCTCGCTTTCTGCTCCTCCCTTGCTCACACTCTGTCCCTCTCTCTCTCTCAAAAGTAAATAATCATTAAAAAAGAAAAGAATTTAAAATTCCATATCAACCATTGAAGTCTGGTTCATGCGGTGGGGGCTGCCTTGTTTAGTGGTCAGGTGCACTGATGTCTGCACCTTACCTGGAAGGTGACTGAGTTATGAAGGGAAGGGGAGAAGCAAAAAGCAGGTGTGCAGCTTAGCTGGGGGGTATTGGGTGTTCACTATAAAACCATTTCAACTTTTCTTTTACTGGAAACATTTCATGATTAAACGTGGAGAGCAACTGAAAGAGCCCAGGTGCCGTGGACAAGCTGCCAGGACCTGACCACAGTTCACTGACCGTGTGACCACAGGTGACATTCTCTGCCTCCTGGTGTCAGGATCCTCACTGGAAAGTAGGTGTGGTGATGGTACCAACCCCCAAGGTGTGAAAGAATTAACATGCAGTAAGTACCAGAACACAGTAGGTGCTTAATAAGTGCACACTTTGCTGGTAGTATCCCTCAGCCCTTGAGTTATCAGGGTGGCCACTTGTGCTGTAGCTGATCACGGAGGCTGAGACACAAGCTGGGGTTTGCACAGAGTTCAAAAGCAAGGGACCTCAAGGAGCCAAAGCAATTTTGAAAAAAGAACAGGGGTGCCTGGGGCGCTCAGTCAGTCAAGCGTCTGACATGGGCTCAAGTCATGATCTTGCAGTTCTTGGGTTCAAGCCCCATGTCTGGCTCTGGGCTGACAGCTCAGAGCCTGGAACCTGCTTCAGATTCTGTGTCTCCCTCACTCTCTCTCTCTCTCAAAAATAAATAAACATTAAACAATTTTTTTAGCCATAAAACAAAGAAAAAGAAGAACAAAACCAGAGGACTCATGTCCTGCTGTCAAAACTTCCTATGGTAATCAGGACAGAGTGGTACTGGGTGGACAGAGGGGTGGAAGGCTAGACCCGTGTGACTGAGGGTGCAGGAAAAAAATCCACTTATTTATGGTCATTTTCTTTTCAACAAAGATGCCAAGACAATTCCACGAGGGCAAGAACAGTCTCTCCAGCAGATGGCGCTGGGAAGACCGGACCCCTACCTCACACCATCTAACTCAATAGCTCAATGGTTCTGAGACCTACATGTAAGAGCTACAACTGTGAAACTCTTAGAAGAAAAGACAGGAGCAAATCTCAATCTTAGGAAACGTCATTTTGGTTGTGACACCAAAAGCACAAGCAACAAAGGAAAAAAACTGGTCTTCGTCAAAATTAAAACCTTTTATCTGCAAACAATTCCAATAGGAAAGTGGAAAAACAGCTCATATGAAGGGAGACAATATTTGCAAATTATATATCTAATTAGGGATTTGCGTCTAGAATATATAAAGAACTCTTATAACTCAACAATAAAAAGATGAATAATCCCATTTCTAAAACAGGCAAAGGACCTGAATAGACATTTCTCCAAAGAAGCTCATGAAAAGTGCTCAATGTTGTGAGCCATTGAGGAAATGCAAATGAAAACCACCGAGGGGCACTGTTTCCTGCCCACTAGGATGGCTAGACCCCAGCAGACGGATAATAACAAGTGTTGGTGAAGACGCAGAAAAACGGACACTTTGGTGCCGTGCTCATGGGGGAGTACAGTGTGGCCTCTGCTTTCAAGAGCAGTTGGGGAGTTCTCCTAGATGCTATGCAGAGACAGCACATGATCCGACGCTGGCACTCCGATGCACGTGCCCAGGAGAAACGCAAACATAAGTTCACACAAAAACCCACTGGTGAGTGTTCAGGGCAGCACATTTCATAATGTTACAGAACGGGGCACACTCTACATGTTTGTTCACTGGTAAATGGACAATAAAATGTGGTATACCAACAGCATATTCGTAGGCAATTAAAGGGAATGGAATCAAGGGGCTCCGGGGTGGCTCAGACGGTTGAGCGTCTGACTCTTGATTTCGTCTCTGCTCATGATCTCACAGTTCGTGAGTTTGAGCCCCACATCAGGCTCTCCGCCAACAGTGTGGAGCCTGCTTGGGATTCTTGCTCTCCTGCTCTATCTGCCCCTCTCCTGCTCTCTCTCTCTCCCCCCTCTCTCAAAAAATAAATAAGCAAAGAAATTTTAAAGGAATGAAATCGTGATATGTGCTACAACGTATATGGAATCTCAGAAAGTAGGGTGTTGAGTGAAATAAGCCAGTCACAAAAAGCCACATATTCTATGGTTCCATTGGTGTGAAAGATACGGAATAGTTAGGTCCATAGAGACAGAAAGTATGATAGCGGCTGCCTAGGGTGGCGGTGGGGAAGGGGTGGTAACTGCGCACGGGGGCAGGGGCGCCCTTTGGGGTGAAATGTTCTACAGGTGAAAGGTGGCAATGGTGGCATGACTCCGTGAATCATACGCTGTAAATGAGTAAATTGTATGGCATGTAAATTATACCCCAATAAATGTGTTCGGGAAAAAGAGCCTTGAGTCCAAGTCCTGACCTGCCCCTCCAGGGACTCCTCAGTCAAGTCTCTGTCGACTCATGACGTTCCGTCTTCTCTGTAAAACGGGGCAGGAAGATTTGCCTTCCTTTGTTACTGCAGGGACCAGATGAGATGACAGATATGAAGCCATTTTTCATTTTAACTTTCATATGTACATTTATGGTGAAAGGAAATGTATATGCACATTGTACAAAATTCAAATGGGTACACAGTGAGATGTAAGTCTCATTTTCTGGGGTGATGGAAATGTCCAATATCCTGATAGGGGCTGGCGATTACACAGATGTGTACCCTTGCCAAAAACGCATAGAGCCAAACCCTTAAGAACTGGGAATTTTGTTGTAAATAAATAATACATTAAAAAATCCTTTAAAGTAAACCCCTTCCCTCTCTCTCTGTGTTTCCCAGCCTCCAATTACCCTGCAGGAGGCACGGCTGTTTCTAGTTCAGTTTGGTCCAGGCACACATGGACAAAGGAAATATTTCGTTATAACCCTTTTGTACACAAATTAAAAAAAAAGTGCTATGTACACTGATCTGCCCCTTATTTCTTCCCCCTAAAAACATGCCCAATGATGGAATTTGACAGTGGGTGCTCATCTGGCTGCATCCACACCCGTGAAGACATGTGTGATTTGTCTACGCACCTCCACCATCAGTGGGCATGTTGGGTGTTTCCTGTATGCTGGCATTACAAGGAGTGCTTTGGTGAATAACCTTGTGCACGGTCAAATAACATTTTTCACATTTGTGAGCAGTAATTAGAGGACAGATTCCTTGAAGTAAGTGCCGGCCCAGAGGGTATGTGTGTTTGGGGTTCTGACACTATTTCAGAGGTCCTAAGAGCGTCTGCTTCCCCACGCTCTTGGAAACTTTTTACTCTGCTTGTGTGATGAGTGAAAGGTCATCTCAAAGAGCAGTTTTAATTTGCAGTTCTGTTGTTACATGTGAGATGGGGGCACTTTTTTTCTACATGTAAGCATCCTTTTCACCTTCTTTTCTGTTCATAACCTCTGTCCAGTTTCTCCTCCTTGGGTATTTTTCTTATTGATTTGTAAGAGCTCTTTACATGTGAGGACATTGGCTCTTTGCTAGGGATAGAAGTTGGACATGCTGTTTCTTTTATAGATTCTACGGGTGCTGTTACTGTGAAATTCTGGGCACGGGAAGAGATTGGCACTATTTTTCTCTGAGTGCCCTTTTTCAGGACACGTTAATTCCAGATATTTGTGTCCCTCCCCACTTCCATGCACACCTTCAGGTGACTGATTCACCAGCCTGGGTCAGTTACGTCCAGCCGGGCCGACCTTAGAGGAGAGAAGAGTCAACCACAGGGGTGCAGAGACCTGTGGAGGGTCCTTCTTTATTCTGGAAACGTGCTTGGTCATCCTCTCTGTGCCGGTCCAGGGTATGGCACGGGGACTCATAGGTGGGTCAGACTGGCCTGACCCCGAGCTCCTGAGTCTGGTGGAAGATCCAGGAGTGGCAGCTACTTGGCTAGGACATCCCAGGGCAACCTGGGGCACGGCACAGATGGAGGCCCTATGAGCTGGGGAGGGTGCCAGCCCAGTAGCCCCAGAGCCCCAGCTTGCCTCTACCCCAAAGTGCACTGGGGTCGATCTTGAGATGGTGTCTGCTTTGTTTTCATAAAAAGAATCTCGCTGACCCAATTCCCGGTCTCCCCGACAAATGGGAGCTGTTACCGGGACTCACTTGTAGGGTGGCCACGGGGACTGAACTGAAGCAGGCAGCAAGCACATCGCTTGACACGTGGAGGGGAATGTTACAATTGCATGTGAGGGTGCCTGCATGTGTGAGGGCGAGGTGTGGCCTTGGGGTGTGTTTGGTCTGCAGGAATGTGGAGCAGGGCACCCTTACAACTGGCCACAGCAACAGTAGAAGCAGGGCAGTGAGGGTGCGAGGGGTGTTGGGGTGCTCCTGTTCTCACTGTCCCCTTAACCCCCTGGGGTGGGGGGATGGGCTGGCGGGTGAGATTAGGGCTGCAGTATTGGGGAGGGTGTGGGTGTACTGTGTGTGTCTACAACACAGGCTGGGTGGGGGCTTTCAGGAGGTGAGCGTCTGAGGGAGGGAGAGAGATCTTGCCTCACAACAGACACACAGAGGCAGGGAGGGCCCCAGCTGTATTTAGCCCAGAGAAAGAGGGGCCTCCCTCCAACCTCCTCCCTCTGGGTCTGCCATGGGGTCTCCCATTCCCAGCTTGAAGGTGTCTGGCCTTTTGGTGGTTGGGGAGGGTAGCCCAGCTCTGGCCTCTCAGAAAAAACAAGGGCATATTTCAACATCTCAAGGAACTGGAGAGGGAATTAGGAGGTGAAAGCATAGGAAAGCCCTCTAAGTCCCGCAGGAGAGCTCCCCTCAAGGCAGGACGGCCGCCCCCGAGGAACCAGGTCAGGGACTTTCAAGGACCTGGCGGGGCGCGCAGGGGAGAGAGGCCATGGGGAAGGGGGCTGCATGCCGGCCTAGGCTACAAAGGGGCGGTGCACCTGCATTAAGGTCCCAGGCGAGAGAGACCCAAGGCCAGCCTCTGCCCCCATCTCACGGCCCCACAAGGTCTGAGCGACCCTGCGCACGGACTCAAGGACAGCACGGTCCCAGACAGCGACTCCGTCCTTGACCGTCATCCTCTGGCCCAAGAGTCCAGGGGAAAGGTGGTGTCATCTCCTCCGCCACCGCCCCCCTTTGGTGTATCGGTTACCTGCTCGCCTGCAGGGACACCGAATTTGGCGGGGGCCCCCAGGGTGGCTTGGGAGGAGCGCGGAGGGTGGGCGCCGGGCGCTGCAGGCTGGATGGAGTTTATGGGCTGCGGAGAGGCCGCTGGATCGGACCTGGGACTGGAGCTCCGCGCCCCTCCTCGGGCGGGACAGCCTTTGGGTGGACTGCTCGAGGCCTCTCCAGCCGCTTGGCGCCAGCCTGGGGCCTCCTCCGGAAGGGAAGGCTACCCCAGGGCAAACTCCCTCGCCCTCCAGCAGCCCCCTACCCTTTGTGGCGCGCGCGCTCGCAGGGGCGCAGCCCGACCCCGCCGCCTCTGCCTCCCTTTGCCGGCTGGGGTAGGCCCCAGCAACAGGGGCGCAGCGCAGGCGGCGCGATCCGGGGGTCGCGCCCCGCGCCGGGCCGGGGTACCCACTCCGCAGTTCCAACGCGGCGGCTCGGGAAGCGGAACGCAGGCCGCGCCGGGCGGGGGCGCTCTTGAGCCTGGTTTGGAATTTTTACCCACCGCGCAAGCCGCAAGCTGGGGCAGGGGCGGTGGGCAGTGGGAGATGCTGGCAGGCGGTGTGGCCGTTAGTTGCGGATGCGGGGCGTCTAGGGGGCTGAGGCTTTAGAACCCAGTTCGGAGGCGGCCGAGTGATTTCGGATCTCCGGAGATTCGGGAGACGAAGGAAGGGGAAGGGGGGATCGGTGGGAGGGCAGTCAGCCAAACCGAACGTTCGGGGAGTCGGAAGGGGCCTGGCTGATCCCACGCCCCACCCTCTCCCCAGCCGAAGGGCGAGGCGGGCAATGGAAGGGGTGGGCGAAGGGGTCAACGATACGGGGAAGGGCAGGTCCCCGAGGGCCGGACCACCCTCTCGCCCCCGCCCCCCATGTGCCGAGCCCTCCTCGTCCCCGGATACGCGCGCCCCTGCGGGCTGTGCATTTGCACTCGCGGACGCGCGCGCCCACACAGGGTCTGACTTCAGGTCAACTTTCACGCGGCTCGCGGGTGTGTGTGCACACGGCCGTGTCCGCACGCGCGTGCACACCTCCGCCTCAGGTGCCCACCTCCCGTCGCCTCCCAAAGTCTCCTCTCCCAGACCTCGGGGGCTTTGGCTCCAAATGGTGGCCTGGGGCGGCGGCGAGGACGCGCGGGGCGGACCCGGAGGAGGGGGCGAGGCTGCTTCCCGGCACCCCTCGCCGCCCCCGCGGCGCGGTCCAACTTCCCCTCCCGAGGCCCCCTCCGGACACCCCCGGTCCACCGACGTGCGGAGCCACACCGCCGCCCGCCCTCCGGCCGCCCCCGCCCGCGTCCCCCGCCCCTCCTCCAGCCCTCCCCGCTCCGGCTCCTACAGGAAACCTTCGATCACGCTCAGAAAGAATGTGCTACAACCTCGGCGCTGCCGCGGCCGCAAACACCGCGCCCGCGCCCGCGCCGGAGCCCCAGCCGGAGCCCGAGCCGGAGCCCGAGCCGGAGCCGCTGCTGCCCCGCCTGCCCGGCCGGCCCCGGGCTCGCAGCGCGCGGTCCCCGCCGCCGCCCCGCGCTCGCCCCGCGCTTGACGCAGTGAGCGCCGCAGCCCGGCTCCCGCCGGCTCCGCTCCGCTCCCGGTCGCAGGCCGAGCCCAGCCCGGCGGGCTCCGGGAGGGGCGGGCAGGGCGCGAGGGGGAGGAGATCTGTCTGGAGCCAGCGAGCCCGGCGGAGGAAGAGGAGGAGGAAGGAGGGGAAGCCGCCGCTGCTGCCGCCGCTGCGCTCCGGGGATCTGGGCGCGCGCGCTCCGCTCGCCCGCGACGGTGGCGCCAGCCCCCGGCCCGCGCCGGGACCCAGGTAGGAGGGGGCCGGTGGGGGAGGGAGCTTCGCGGGGGCTGCGGGGGCGGGGGGTCCCCTCTGCCGCAGCCGCGGGGCTGTCAGGTCCCCGCCCCTGGGGGAGGCGGGGAGGATGCGCTCCCCGGCGGCAGTGGGGGCGGGCGCGGGGTCCCCGCGGCTCTCACCGCCCTGGCCGCTCCGGCCCCCGCGCCCTGTCCGGGGCGTCCGCGCCGGGGCGACTCCCCCCAGTTCGTGTGGCTTCGGTTGCGGCGCGTTGAGTCCGTGGTTTCGGGGCACCCCCCACACCCAGGGCTCAGAGTCGGGCGCACCCGAAGTTAGCGGTCGCCAGGCGCCGGCCGGACAAACTTCCCTCCCCGACGCCGCGGCCCGAAGGCCCCGGACTCCGGACCCCTCGGGCTAGGAGGCGCCTCGGGGACCCCGAAACTTTCCTGAGCGCTGTGAGAGCGAAGGGCGGGCTGGGCAGGGAGTGGGGACGGGGTGGTCTTGCCTGCGAGTGCATGGTGGTAGCCGGGGCGCCCCAAGTTGGCCCAGGGACTGCCCCCCCAACCTGGAACCCCATTCTCATAGTGGAAGGCGGGCAAGGAGTAGAGTGAGGGCGCTTAGCCTTCGGGATGGGGGAGGCAGCGCTCCGCCCCGTGCCTCTGGAGCCCTGGAGGGGGTGTTGCAGGACCCCCCCACCCCCCCCGTTCGCCTGGCCCTGCCCGCAGTTGCCAGTCCGAGGGAAGGACCCGCTGCGCGGCTATTAATAGGCTCCTGTGACCCGAACCTTTCCAGGCCCGGGAAGCTGCGAAGCTGGGCTTGGCGGCGGGGTGGGGCGGGACCCCAGGCCCAGAACTGGCTCCCTTCCCAGCTCTCAGCGTCTCTATCCTGTCGCTCTTCCCTCCACGCCCCCACCTCCGAGCTCTCCTCCGGTCTTTCCATCCCGGTCTCGGGGTGTCGCCCCCCCAACTTTTTCTCATCCTAAACTGTACAGTGTGGCCTGTGGCTGCCCCGTCAGTCGCCGGGGGTCGGGGGAGGGGCAGGGCCAGATTGGCGCGATCGGCGCACATTCCCCAACCGAGTCCTCCTCCGCCGAAGGGGTGTGGGGTTCCTGGGGCCAGACTGCCAGGGACGAGCGCGAATTTACTCGCAGTCAGCGCCTCTTCCTCCCAACGCACACAGCGGCGCGCGACACCTGCGCCCACCCCTGCGGGCAGGTCGCCACCTCGTGTGAGGGGCCCTGGGGAGTAGGGGGGGTCGCCGCCCGCAGCTTGAGGAGATGTAGAGAGCCGAGGGGACTTGCGGAGCTCTGGAGAGGCTTTTGGGGTGTAGCTACAACTGCATGTGCGCGGAGGAGGCGATGACCTGCTGGCCTCCCTTGCAGCGGCGCCTTCGCAACCCTAAGGCCCAGGAGGATTCCGTTTCCTCCTCCCACCTTATCCCAGCACTCAGATCCGAGCTTGAGTGGATTTGAGGATTTGGGGGGCGGGGAACATGGAACACTTCTTCCCGTCTGCCCATCTGCGGAGCCCAGCTCCCAAGCGGCCTGGGGGTCTTTGTCCCCCAGGGCTGGCCGCCGCCCCGCCCCCTCCGCTAATTCGGGGACCCCAACGCCTTCCAGCTCAAAGAATCTCACAGCTTTGGTGAGCGAGGTGTCGCATCCTCTATCCTGCTCTGGGTCTGGGGGTGGGGTAGGGGGCGTGGATCCCAGTACTGGGTCTCTGACAGATGTCCTCACGGCGGCGCCGGTGTCTCTCTGAAACAGATTTAATGACTTACACGCAGACCGCCTAGCGGCGGGGCCCCGGGGGAGGGGCGACCCAGCCGAGACTCGGGGACAGGTCGCAGCTGGAAGGCGCAACCTCTGCTCAGAGTGGGGAGGGGGCTCAGTGGGAAGGACCCCGACATGGGGTCTCCAATCCCCTGCGCCCCCAACTCTGTACTTCACTCTCTGCACCTGCCCATGGATCCTCCGATTGAGGGGACCTTCCCTGGAGGAGGGGACCTTCCCTTGAGGACTTCTACCCTGCCGCCCGCAGTTGACCTCTGAGCCCCTGTGCAGAGCCCTGACCCTGGGCAGCCGCATACCTGCCTGGGGGTTGGCCACTGCAGGTCAAGGGCATGCTGAAGCCTCTGCCCTCCATTTGCAGGCTGCAGGAATGGGCTCACATCCCTTGTGATGGGGAGTAGTGTGAGAAGGTCAATATCTAACCCTGGGCAGGCACCTAGCACACTTCCTGGCATGCTGGAGACGTGCATCAAAAGCCAACCTGATCCTTCCAGATGAGGTGGTTGGCTGGCAAGGGTCTGGGGGAACCAGTCAGAAAAGGAGGGAGCTGTCACCTCTGGCAGCTGCACAGGGATCTCGGTCACTGCTGTGCGTTTTTTGTGCAGAGTGAGACCAGAGGCTGGAAGGTTGCTTTCTGGGACCTACCAAGAGTGACCAGAGGCACCTCTGAGAGAGGACGGGTTTTGCTCCATTCCAAGCCGCAGCTGGAGGCCTCCTGAATGGCAGGGAGGCAGGGAGGGGAGGGGAGACTTGTCACCACCCTCTCTGTCCCCTGTGCTCAGGCCTGACATATCTGAGGCTTGCAGTGCGATACCCCTTGGCCTGCACTGGCTGGGACAGGGGTGTGGGTAGGGGGCAGCCCAAGGAGAAAGGCCACATACAGCCCAGATGCCCCAAATGGCCCAGCAGCCTTCTTCCCTGTGCCTCACCCCTGCCCCCAGAGCTGTTTGTGTCTGGGCCACCCTGCCCCCAGTACTTGTAGATGACCGTCGGGGCACTCCAGCTCTTGTCCTGCACCCACCCTCAAAGGAGCCCCAGCAGACAGGCAAGAGGGGGCCAGAAAGCACTAAATTCCTCAATTTTCCTAAGTTCCGGCCTGGGGGTGGGGTGGGGGGTGGGGAGCAGCTCCCCTTCCTTCCCGCACTCCCCCCTTCCTAGTCAGCCTTCTGTGCCCAGGTGGTGCCGCGGGCGGGGGCTTGCTAGTCCATATAGGACTTGCTTGTGTCCTGGACGTTCATTCACATTCCCTCTCCGGTCCCCACACACTATAGGATTTATCTTGATTTGCTGCCTTTGAATTGAGTCAACTCTTTTGTATGCTCGGTGAATTGCCCAGCTGCTGGCGGGGAGCGGAGAGCGTGCCGGGGGTACTGAGGCCGGGAATCGAGAATCGGAGGCGGGCGGGGGACAGGAAGCGGGGAGGGGGCGCGGGCGCCTGCGGGGGCGACCGATCAGGCAGTCCGGGGACGCGAGCAGGGCCCTGAGCTGGAAACCAGGCTGGTCGAGGGGTAGTTACGCCCGGGCGTGCCCGGCTGGAGCTCGGAGCTCGGAGGGGTCAGGAGGCTCCATCGCGGGCATAGAGTGCCTCTCGGCCTCTGCTTTGGATGGGCCGTGGGGCGTGGGGCAAACGTCAGGGCCTCTCTTGACTCAGTTTCCTTGCCTGTGATCTCCGGGAAGAGGCTCTAACACACGCAGGTTGTGAGGGTCAAAAAACTAAACGGGAAGAGTGCGCAAGAACCCCCGGAATCATCCCAGAGGTGGGGGTGAGTGCGGGAAGGAAGGGGAGCCAAGGCTGGGGAGGAGAGGGGCGGCCCTACCTGTCCCTTCCGCCCCCACCCCCACCCCTGCGTTCTCGGCCTGCAGGTCTGTCTCCTCCGACGAGGGCCGGACCGACGGGCTCACCCGGGTCCTGAGAACGCCTTGGTTTTGCTTCATTGGTGGGGGTCGCGGGTGGCTGGGGCAGGCACCGGCTTCCGCGAGCGTCCCCCTCCCCCAAGCGCCGTCCCCCGCCCCCACCTGGATGTAGGAGGAAGGACAGGAGGGGACGGCGAGGAAACCAGCCCTCCCCGCGCTCTCTTGTACCCCCTCCCGCTCTGCCCCCTCCCTCCGCTCCCCGCCCCCCACCCGGCGGCCAGGAGGGAGGGGAGCGGGGCGGGCGCGGGCTCGGAGCTGGACTCGCGCCGGGAGCGGGCGGGCGGGCGCGGGAGGGGCGGGGGGAGGCGCGGGGCGGGGCGGGGCCGCGCGCGGATCGATGGGCGAAGCTGGGGAGGAATCTCAATCCCCCGAGCGAAGTTAGAGCCTGGAGGACGGCGGCGGCGGTGGCGGCGGCGGGCGCAGCCGGGCAACGCGGCCCGGCGGCAGGTAAGCGCGGCGCCCCGGAGCCTGAGGACGAGCACGGCGGGCGCCCAGCCTGGGGGCGCGGGACCCGGGCGGACTCCACACGCTCCCCCTGCGCCCCCGGCCCCGTGCGCCCTCGGAGCGCGGCGGGCAAAGTTGGAGGAACTTGGCGGCGCGGCCGCGCGGGCGGAGCGGGGGTCCGGGTCAGGGTCCTGCTGCCGCCCCCGGTCGCTCTGCCCCTCGCACAACTGCTGAGTTGCGTGGCCTCGCCCCTTCCCCAGCCCGCCCTCCCCTCGGCAGCCCCCTTGGCCGTCCGCGCCGAGTCCTGCGCCCCGGAACCCGCTGCTTCGCACCGCGGCCGACCCTCCGCGACCCGCGTCGGTGTCTGCGGCACCATCCCTTCCCCTCAGCCTTCCCGGCGTCGCAGCGCCTCCCCATTCCGCGCCGGGACGGTCCTGCCACACTCGGGGGAGAGGCTGCATTACGCGGCGGATGCCGTGGAGTTAAAGCCCTGGCGTGGGGGTGGTGCTCTGAACTTGGTGAATATTCTCCACCCATCCCCCGACCTTGGACCCGTTCTCGTAGTCATGTCTTTTGGGGGAGTGGTGCTGAGCCTCTTTGCCCCAATCTGCCTCCAAAGGCAGGAGCCCCCTTTCGATCCTTTAAAATCCATATGGCACCTGCTTGCAGCCCAGGGTGGGGTCCCCTGCAGGTGTTCCCTCTAGGACACAGACCTACAGCCTCTGGCATCAAAATCACTCTTCCAAGCATCAGCTGCATGACCTTGGGGCTGATAACCTCCCAATCCTCAGTTTTAACATCTGTAAAATGGGGGTATGATGATAATGTATACTTTACGGAGGAAACACCGTGAAGCCTTAGTCGGGGGGGGGGGGGGCTCCTGGAGGCCTTTCCTCCAGGCTTGGGAGACCAAAGCCAGGTTTTCACCGCTCAGCAAAGCCTCAGGTGTGAGCATCTTCTCTTTGGGCGCCTGCGTCATGGAGCCCTTGCTAGGCTACAGCTGTATCTGCCTTATACCTGCTTTATTGGGCTGGTGGCTGTGCGGAAAGTATTCCTAGGATCTTAGATCCTATGAGTCTCAGGAACGGGAGCTTTTGAAGTGTGCCGAGTGCGGGGAGTTATAATCAACAAACCTCTCCAGTGTCTTTCACAGGGGCCGTCTCCAAAAAGACCCTTAGCCTCTGCCCAGTGCTGAGAAGGAAGGAGAAAATGGGGCTGTGTGGTTCTAAGCCACAGAGACTCTGATCTTGACCGCCTGGCCAGCTCCCTGGCCTCCTCAGCCCTGGGTCCTGGCAGCTTTCAGCTTTTAACGGAACAGCTTTGGGGGAACAGAATCATAAGCCCCATGCCAGGTTTGTGTCCCCCTTTGTCAGAAGAGAAATACCCAGACCTAGAGGGACAAACTCTAGACGGTGGGGCTTGTCAGGGGGGAATGCCCACCTTTATTTCTGATTTAGGGGTTTGGAAACGGGCCAGGACCCCAGCCAGCACTTTGGTCCCTCGCCTTCCTGGGCACATGCTGGGGGAGGTCTGAGTGCCTCAGTGGGTGGTGACCTCCAGGGCCGATGTGTTGGGGCCATGCCCTCCCCACATCCGCCGGACCCTCTCCAGGGAAAGCTCCATGGCCTCTGGGGGTGCTGCCTGCGTGTATTGCCGAGATCAGGCAGTCCCTGATTCAGAAAAAGCCGCCCTAGGCACCGCATCCCGAGGGCTGGCAGACCTAGGGGGGCAGTAGGCACCGGTGCCTGTGGCCACAGGAGGGGAGGCAGAAGCATGGCCATTTCCATGTCACCCCTGCAAAACTTCCTCTGGGAGCTCAGAAATTCTTCCAAATGGCATTGGATGCAGGCGCCCCACACCTGGGTTCTGCTCCCTCGCCTCCCTGTGTACCCCCCCTCCCACCCTGGAGACACAGGTGGCTGGGGTCCCCAGTGGAGCCTGGGGCGGACCTCGGACCTAGCAGCCCTTCTCTCAGACTCTGGGATTAAATTCTTTGGACCCAAATAACTCCTGGTCGGCATCACCTGTTTTGGGAGAGAAAAATTAGTGCTGCCAAGACTCTGTGGCTCAGATGGAGTAAAGTGGGAGCGACTGCCCTGGTCCCACATCTGTGTGTCCCTAGCACATGCACCGTGCACACACATATACACACACGTGCATAGGTACACACATACCGCTCTAGATTTCAGAGGGATTTTCTCAACACTCAGGAAGCCCTCCTCCTCAAGTCCTCCTGGGTCAGAGCCCACCTAGCTGTCCCTTTCTCCTTAGGGGCCCAGTACCTAGTAACAGATGACCCTATTCCTGAGGCTGCCATAGCAGCAGGGAAATTTATGAGCAGAGGTGCTTGGATGTGGGGTGTTCACGTATGTCTGCAGGAAACAAACAGGCGGACCCTGTAGATGCCCGGTGGGTGGCGGAGAATATGTGTGGAGGCAGGGTGCGGGATGAAAAATGCCCATGAGTGACAGGCAGGAGATAGATCTCCAGGGCCAGGTGATGGGGCCATAAATTTCCGGGCGTGAATCTGGAGCGGATGGTGGCGTTGCTGCGGACATTGGATACATTTGTCATCCCTGTGATCCCCCGCCATACCCCCCACAGCGCCCTTCCCTGTCTTGTTGTCTGTCATAGATTCCGATTTCTTCCAACAGAGGCTCGAGTGTCGACTGGCTTTGGGTGCATGGCTGATGGTGCCGCCCACGCAGGGGACCGGAGCCCTGATACGGAAGGGAGTTTGCTGTCATCCATCCTAGCACCTGCTGTCCATAGGAGGAGAGTGAGGGTAGGCTGCTGTCTGAGGGTGTACAGTGAGTGGGGGCGGTGGAGGGCAAGGGGGTCCTGTACCTGTATACCAGGCAGCCAGGCACTGCCTCTGCTGCTGGGGACACCTGTTCCCTGTGCACTCCCCATCCCCATGTACCCTGTGCCAGCCGGGGCCCCAGAGTGGAGCAGGAAGCTGTGGGCACTCGGTTTCTATCCCTGGGCTTGCCTGTCCCTCAGCCTCCACCCCACCTGCTGAAGTCTGGCTGCCTTTGCCAAGCTCTCCTGGGGGAGAGGAGGGGTTAGAGCGACTATCTTTGGGATCCAGTGGCCGTATGGAGCAGGAACCAAGACCTCTGGCCATTCGAGCTGGAAGGATACCTGAAGGTTTATTCAAGCGTATTGAGGACCTACTGTGTGCTCTGCCTGGAGCCTTGGGACAAGACCATGATGAGGCTCTGGCATTGGCATTGGTGGAGCTTGTGTCCGGGGGTGGGGCACAGATGATGAACAGAATTGCAGCCAAAGGTCACATGGGATGGTGGAGCACAGCTAGGGCCTCCTGGGAGCCAGGACCAGGTGCTTGCCTCCTCCAGGCTGGCCTCCACCTTTCAGACAAAGTGAGAATGGAGGCCCAGGGCAGCAGGGGCCCAGTAGAGTTGACAGCCTTCTTAGGGTCAAAAACAGGCCAAAGCTTGGCTCCCTGCTCTGGAGGATAAGGAGCAGTGGGGAAACGAGTCACAGGGGCTGGCCCAGCATCTGAGCACTGGGGCCAAGGCCACACTCAGGCCTTTCAGAGGCAGCCCTGGCCACCCTGGGGCTGTTCCGTGGTGCTGTCTCTGACTCAGCCCTGTCCGGGCACCTCCCTTCCTGCCTGACAACAAGTGTTAGTTCCTCAGGATTTATGGCCAGTCTTACCCACAGGGCTTTCCTCCTCCATGAGCTGGTCCCCAGTTCCTCCTTGGGGGGCTGATCAGCCCCAGGTAGGGGGCTCCCCGAGGAGGGGTCGGGCCAGCCCTTAAAGGGTGGCCAACATTTGGATGACCCAGGAGGAAGGGGCAGGCGTCTAGGCTCAGAGGCCTTTGGGGGAGTGGTGAACAGGGCTGGGAGAGGGGCCTCGACAAGCAGCTGAGCAGTTAGGGTGCGGACCTCACCATGTGGCCTGGGGATGATCTCCCCATCTGTAATGCCTCAGCATCCCCAGACAAGGCTGGGGTGTAGAGAGAGACCAGTCTGGGCATCCATGGGAAGGATGGCATGGTGGGGGTGGGGGGCATGGCCTGAGGACCCTGTAGCAGCCCAGCCTGGCAGCCCCTCCCGTCATCAATGTGATTCCATTGCACTCCTTAGGGCCTCTAATTCAACTCATCCACTTAACAGATGGGGAGACTAAGGCTCAGATAGTGCAGCAAGCTGGTGTCAGAGCTGGTGGGAATCCAGGCTTGGCCCTGCTCCTGTGCTCTATGGCCTGCGCCCCACCTCCTGTTCCACCTTTGAGAGAACAGAGCCTCCTTGCCTCACGGACGGGGCCACCAAGGCCCTGCCTGGAGCCTGGGTGTGGGGGTGAGGGTGTGTGCACAGCCTCCTGACCTGTGGGCCATGCCCTGCCCCCCCCCCCCCTTAGGCCTCCCCAGAAGCTCACCTCTCTGCCGTCTTCCCCTCTAGTGGCTACTTCTGTAGAAGGGCCTTTAAGAAGCCCTGGCGCTTGACAACTGTCCACGGCATTGCAGACGGGCATGGCATGGTGGGTGGGCCGCCCCTGCCCAGGGGACTGTGCTCGGGGCCTGCTGGGTACAATGGAGGGCCTCCTGAGTCCTCTGTGGGACGAGGGTCCTCCCGGGGCAGGGAGTCTTTCCATGGGTGGGGTCCTTCCATGGGGTGCAGGTCCTCCTGTGGGTGGGGGCCCTGGAGGATGAGTAGCAGTCCGAGGCTTTCTTGTGTTTATCGACAGATTCTGGTTTTATCTCTGGCAGGATCAACCTCAGGTACCTCCTTGTCATTAGCTCCCTCTCGTTTAATAAGCACAGAGACCCAAACACAGGTGGCCACATGCTACCTGTCACTTGGGCCTGAGCAGGGGCCCTATTGGCCCTTGTGGGCAGAGAGCCATGTCTAGGAAGGGGGCTTTCCGGGCCCTGCGCCCCGCAGTCCATGCCATGGAGAGAAGGCTATGCTGCATGGCCAGGGGACAGCGGTCAGGGAACCCCGTGCCCATCCTGTGTTGGCAAGACAGAGCCCCGAGGAGTGGCTGGGGGTGTTGGCCCAGCGCCCTGGCAATACCCATAAGTGTGACGCCCGGTTCCCTGCTCCTCCCTGAAGGCCATGCCCACCATCCCATCCCTCCACCGCTGCCCCCGAAGTCTGACGGGCCGGGGAGTCCCAGATCTGTCTCCTGAACCTGTGCTGGGCCTCCACCATCCGCACTGAGGGGTATCCCCTACCTCTTAGAGCCCTATAGAAGCTTCTGGAAGGGGCTGGCTGCAGGTCAGAGGGTGGCTGAACCTTGGTACTTTCTTCTGCCAAATGGGCCTAAAGCATAGTCCCATCCTCAGGAGCCAGGTCCAGGGAGCCGCGTCTTGGACAGGAGCCCCAGGCTGAGGGGTGGGTTTCTTCCCTTCGCTGACCTGGTGTTTCTCTGTAACGGGAGGGAGGGCTGGGGTAGGTGGCCTGAACCTACACAAGTTGTGTAAATGACAAAGCCGTCGCTGGTCTGGCAGAGTCCCCAGGCCCTGCCGTTCTGTGGCGCAGGGCCTCACTTAGTCCCCCAGCCCTGGCCTGTTGGGGGGGCCCTGTGTGCACAGAGGCAAGGCAGAGGGTGCTGGGGAAGGAGCCCGCAGCCTTGAGCCGGGCATGCCGGGGGGGAGGGCACAGCCAGTGTGGCGGACCTCCGACCCTTTTTGAGGGAGAGGTCGACCCTTCTGGGGGGAGAGGTTGGCGGGAGAGGTGGCGGACCTGAGTGAGAGGGTGGTCAAGTGCTTGGAAAGAGCCGGGTCTCATTCTGTGCCTCCGGGAGCTTTTGGGGGGTTTGAGCAGAGAATGACAAAGTCTGCTTGTGTGTTCAAAGGACCCCTCCCTGTGTTTGGGGGTGAAGGCAGAGTTTTTAGGGGCATGCGTAGGAATGAGCTGCCGGTTGGGAGTTGCGGCCGATGTCTGGGAGGGATGGGGTAGCCGAGTAGCCGAGTGAGGCTGACGGTGCTGCAGATGGATGGACGGGGGGTGGGGGGAGGGGAGGGGGGAGACAGGCGAACCGGAGCTGCGCTCCTATAGAGAAAAATACTCTGTACAGGGAACCTCGTTGTCTCGTTTGTATCCATGATGAAATGAGCCATGCGTCTGTGCAGAGAACAGGATGCTGAGAAGCGAATCCCGTTTACCCCTTGCCATCCGTTAGCATTGCAGAGATGTCTGAACCGCCACCCCCCCCCCCCAGGACTGTTACGAAGCCCATGTGGCTGTGGGCCACGGAGCCCTCAGGGTGCTGAGTGGGGGTGGGGCTGGGAAATTTTGGCAGCTTCCTGTTGGAGACGCACTTCTCAAATCTGAGCTTGGGGGTGAGTGTATGCATGTGTGTGCGCATGCCACATACGTGTGCACCCCCACCCTTTCCCCCCCACCCCCCCGCCGGAGTCAGGAGTGCACACCGGCTGTGGCCCCGACGAAGGACACCTTCTGACCTTAGAGTCCTTGGTCGAGCGTTTCATTCCTATGAAATGAACGTGTTGTCTGCTTTTTTTTTTTATTTTTTGAAAATTCAGTAGAGCAGACGGAGATTATAAAATGAAGGGTGCGTGAGTGCTCCCAGGGGCTCCCGGAGGCCCCCTGTTCAGACTGCGCGAGCCCCGCGGGCCCCCGGGGAGGACGGCAGGCCAGTCGCAGGCCTGGGAGGTGTCTGCCGTCTGACAGACGCCGGCTTGTTTTGGTGTCCTCATGATGCTGTCCCCACAGAGCAGGAGCAGCTAGGTCTGAAGGAGTGTGACTCGCAGGAGACGGCTTTGCAAAAACAGCAGCTCCAGAAACCCAGCATTTCCACTGGCTTTAATCCACGCAAGTTGGGGCCGAGCCGGGCAGCTGTGCCCGGAACAGGAAGACGGCCAGGCTGGCAGGCCCCATTGCACACGCGCGTGCACACACACTGATGAACAGCCCCCCTGCAGGATGCACTCCTGCAGCCTCCCACGCGCACCCACGGCGTCCGTCATGTGTGTGCATCCACAGCAGCTGCTCTCCTCTTTCAGGCGCACATGCGAACACGCCAGCTGGCATTCACTCGGGCACACATCTGCCTGGGCACTCTAAAGTGTCACACACACCTCATGCCCGACCCCCAGACGAGTCTCCGCACGTCCGCACACGCTCTGATGTTCTCGAGGACACGCCCTGCCTTGCACGTCTTCTGCCACGCGTGCATGCTAGTGCAGTGGAACACAGGGCCTGTGTTTCAATCGATGTGTCCTCGTGCGTCCCTGTGTGAGTTCTCCAGCCAGCGTGTGCACCCAGTTGTGTCCTGTGTGCTGACACGCAGAGATGCATTTCTCTCTGGGAGGGGGGGCGGGACTGGGGAGGGGTCTTGCTCCATTGTGGGGTCACCTTCACGGTGCTGGTCGCTGCACGGGGCTGGAGGGTCACACGTCACGCTGTGCCCTCATGGGGCCCTTGGGAAGCCGAGGGGAGGAGAGCTCCCCCTCTGGGCACACAGGGGTCCCTCAGCAGACAGGGGGAAGGTGTGCAGGGCCTGGCTGTTCCGGAGGGGAACACGCCATCCATGGAGGGCCCAGGGGCTTCTCCTGCTTACCTCTGCAGAGGGCAGGCGCTGGGGGGGCAGCCTAGACCCTCAGTAGCACTTGTGCCTTCCTGGTCACACAGCCAGGAGGCGACAGGATCCAATTCAGCCCTTCCAGCTCCCACTCTCCTGGGTGGGGGGTGAGTGTCTGGAAATTCTACATTCAGGGAGAAACCCCCATTTTGGGGACAGGCGATGGGAGGCATGGGTACTTGGCGGGAAGGAGGAAGCGGGGCAGAGCTTCAAAGTCAGAGCTTCCGGGCCGTTCCAGCTGTGCCCTTACAGAAGGGGAAACAGGCTTGGAGGGCAGCCCCCACCGCTTGGGACCCTTGGCTCCTGTCCCGCCCACCCCAACCTCCATCTCAGGGGGCCTCCTGGAACCATGGGAATTCGGACCCCCTGGGCTGGGCTAATTCCTGCACTCTGTGTGGAATCCTCTCACAGCCAGAGAGGGAGGTGCTGTGTGCTCATTTCACAGATGAGCAGACCAAGACACGGAGACGTGACTTGGTGCGGGCTCACCGCTTACAAGTGCTAGAACCCGGATCTGCCCATCACAGACAGGTGCCCCTCCCACCCCAGGCAGCGTTCTGCCCATTTTACAGATGGGTGAGCTCAGCCTTCCTGAGGAGTGAGGACATGTCACTGGTTATTGACAGCCTGAGCTGGCTCTGGCCCTTGATGCAGAGGAACCAGGGCCTGCCCTCGGCGAGGCGCCGAGAGAGGAGCCCACCTGGCTTGGGTGGAGGGTGAGCGGCTCCTGGGGCCCAGGCCTCTCCCTCTCTGCTCCTGCCCAGAGTTCTTTGTCCCCCATGGTCAGCAGGAGTCAGGGAGGGAGGCAGCCGTGGAGTTCGATTGTGGGAGACTACCCAAGGTCATAGGGAAATGACCTGTTTGGAGTGAAATCCTAGGTGTGACAGGGTGGCAGAGGCCATGGCCTTGGGGCCTGGTAAGTTATTCTGAAGGCTGTTCTTCTTGGAGCAAGGTGGTAAAGAAGGCATGTCTAGCAGGGGTGCCGGGTGTGTGTGCAAAGTGCCCCGGCCCCGTCTCCCACCTTCTGCAATAGCTGAGGGGGTCGTTCACATACCATGACGTTGTAGGTGAGCGTGCCCATGACACGTCCACGTAGCCCTGAGATGGTAGCTTGTTTGCTCTTGTGGCTTAATACGATTCCGTTCTTTGCTGAACTGAGTTTAATTTCTCTGCACGCTCATTGCGGGCATCCGGTTTGGCATGAACATTGGTGGAGAGCTTTGTGTGGACGTGTGTGTTCGTTTCTCTGGGGTAGGGTCCTTGTACTGGAACTCCTGGGTCGAAAAGGTAAGTTTATATTTAAATCATCAACATACCATCGAAGAATTTTACAAGGTGCCTGTTCCACGTTACATTCTCGAGGCAATGTGTGAGGGTCCTGCCTTCCCCACATTCTGACCCACCTGCTCGTGGGTCTTTCTGTTGTGGACATTCAGGCGGGTGTATCTATTGTTGTTTCAACTTCCCTAGTGATCAGTGAAGTTGAACATTGTTTCATGCGTTCCTTAGGCCTTCATATTCCTTTTTCGATAAAAATTTCTATTCAAATCTTTTGCCCCTTTTAAGGGGTTTCTTTGTCTTCCTGAGTTACAAAACTGTTCAGAACTATTGAGAGAATTCTTTATACATTCTGCATACAACTCATTTATCAGAAATGTGATTTGCAAATACCTTACTCCCGTCTGTCTATAGCTTGTCTTTCATTTTTTAAAGGTGTTTTTTTTTAGAGCACAGAAGTTGTGATTTGTAATAGAGTCTGGTTTATGTGTTGTTTTTCCTTTATGGTGTTTCTTTTATGTTTTTGGTGTTTGAGAATTCTTGGCTTAATCCAAGTTCACAAAGATTTTCCTCTTTGCCTTTTCCAAGGAGTTTTATAGTCTTAGTTATTGCATTTGGGTCTGTTTTTAAGCTAATGTTTGGCACGGAGTTTAAGGGTCTAAGTTCAGTTGTTGGCATATGGATACCCAATTGTCCCTGTATCAGTTTTGAAGACTGCCTTCTCTGTGTTAAGTTTTCTGGGGACCAGAAGGGTGAGAGTTTACCTGTGGGTTCTCACTTCTGTTCTACTGATGTACTTGTCTGTTCTTACACTTGAACCATATTGTTTTGATTACTGCAGCACTGTGCTAAGTTTTTAATTTTTTTTTTTTTTAACATTTATTCCTTTTTGAGAGAGAGAGACAGAGCATGAGTGGGGGAGGGACAGAGAGAGAGGGAGATACAGAATCCGCAGCAGGCTCCAGACTCTGAGCTGTCAGCACAGAGCCCAATATAGGACTCGAACCCACAAGCTGTGAGATCATGACCTGAGCTGAAGTCAGACGCCCAACCAACTGAGCCACCCAGGCACCCCAATTGTGCTAAGTATTTAAAGTGTGTAGTGTAAGTCCTCCAAATTTGTTTTTCTTCTTGAATAATTGTTTTGGCTATTCTAAGTCCTTTCCATTTCCATGTAAATTTTAGGATTAGCTGGTCAATTTCTTTAAAAAAAAAAAAAAAAGGAAAACCTGCTGGGATTATGATGGGCTTGTGTTTAATTTATGGATCAATTTGGGAATATTAACTCGTCTAATCCATGAACATGGAATGTCTCTCCATCAATTTAGGTCTGTAGTTTCTCTTAGCAATTTTTTTGTTTTCTATGTGCAAGTCTTGCTAATTAAATTTCTTTTGTTAAATTTATTCCTGGATATTTTTTGATGCTATTGGGAATGGAATAATTTTCTTAATTTCATTTTAAGATTGTTTCATGCTAGTACACAGGAATAAAATTGAGTTTGGTATATTGATCTTTTATCCCCCAATCTTGCTAAATTTAATTATTAGCTAGTTTCAGTAGACTTTTGTGGACTCCTTAGATTTTTCTATGTACAGGATCATGTCATCTGCAAATGACATCTGCAAATCTAGTTTGAAAACTAGATTCCTTTTATTACTTTTTTTTTTTTTTTTTTTTTTTGCCATACTGCAACAGAGCTTCTAGAATAATGCTAAATAGCAGAGGCCACTCTGTTCCTGGCTGTAGAGGGAAAGCATTCAGTCTTTCACTGTCAAGAATGATGTTAGCGGTGTTTTTCATAGATGGCCTTTGGGTTGAGAAGGCCCCTTGTTCTCCTGGTTTGTGATACATTTTTATCATGAATGTGTATTGGGTTTCATCAAGTGGTTTTGTGTTTGTGTGTTTGCATCTGTCGACACGATCACATGTGTGGCCCCGTTCTTCTATTAGTTTGGTGTATGACTAGTCAGTTTTCACACGCTAACTCTAAACCTAGCCTTGCATTCCTGGGATAAGTGCCACCAGTATAATCCTCTCTAGATGTGGCTGGGCTTGGTTTCAAGTAGTTTGTGAAGGATTTTTACACCTGTGTTCATGAGAGATATTGGTCTGTTATTTTCTTACGGTGCCTTTGGTTTTGGCATCAGGATGAAGTACTGGTCTCATACAAGGAGTAAGGAAGGTTTTCTCCTCTTTCTTTTCTGAAAGAGTTGGTGAAATTTCAATAGGGTGCCTTTAACTATTTGACAGAATTTACCATGCAAGCCATCTGGGCCTTTGCTTTTCTCTGTGTGGATATTTTCAACTATTCCTTTAAAAAATGGTATAAGTCTGTTCAGATTTTCTTGAATCAGTTTGGATAATTTGTGTCTTTCTAGGAATATATGTGCTTCATCTGAATTGTCTAATTTGTTGGTGTCAAGTTCATAAAATTCCCTTTTACTCCCTTTAATTTCTGTAGGATTGGTAGTGGTGCTTCCTCTTTAACAACTGATTTTAGTAATTTGTGTCTTCTCTCCCATTTTGTTCTTGGTCAGTCGAGCTAAAAGTTTGTCATTTGTGTTGATCTTCTCAAATAACTGAATTTTGGTTTCATTGATTTTCTCTATTTTTTTGTGTTGATTCCATCCATCCCAGCTCTGATCTTTGTTATTTTATTTCACTTGCTTTGGGTTGAGTTTACTCTGGTTTTCTAGTTTCATAAGGTGAAAACATAGGTTACTGAGATTTTTCTTCTTTTCTGATATGCATTGAAAGCTATAAATTTCAAACAAAGTCCTGCTTTTAACTGCATCTCATAGATTTTGATACATTCTGGTTTTGTTTTCATTTAAGTAAAGACATTTTCTAATTTCCTTTTTTTTTTTCTTTTGACTCATGGCCTATTTAAAACTCTGTTGTTTCCTTTCCAAATATTTGAGGAATTTCTCAAGATTTATTTCTTTTGTTCATTTCTCTTCAATTCCATTGTGGTTGAAGACTACACTTTCTATGATTTCATTCATTTTAAGTGTATTGAGGTTTTTCTTACAACCTGGCACACGTCTGCCCTGGAGAATGAACCACGTGTGTTTAAAAAGAATGTCTATTCTGCTGGATGGAATATTCAATTAATGTCAGTTTGGTCAAGTTCGTGATAGTGCTGTTCATCTTCTAGATCTTTGCTTGTTTTCTGTGTAGTTCTATCACTTACTGAGAGTGGCACATTGAAATCTCCAGCTATTAAATTATCTATTTCTCCTTTTAATTCTGTTGATTTTTGCTTAATGGATTTTGGGGCCCTTTTATTATGGGCGTATGCATGTGTAATTGTTATATCCTCCTGAGATATGGGCCTGTTTATCATTATGAAATGTCGCTCTTTGCCTTTGGCAATATTTCTTTTTTCTTTAGTTTATTGTCAAGTTGGTTTCCATACAATACCCAGTGCTCATCCCCACAAGTGCCCTCCTCCATGCCCATCACCCTCCTTCCCCTCCCCCGCCATCAGCCCTCAGTTTGTTCTCTGCATTCAAGAGTGTCTCTCATGGTTTGCCTCCCTCCCTCTCCCCCACTACTTTTCCCCTTCTTCACCCCCATGGTCCTCCGTTAAGTTCCTCCTAATCCTCCTATACATACAAACATATGGTATCTGTCCTTTTCTACCTGACTTATTTCACTCAGCATAACACCCTCATGTTCCGTCCATGTTGCTACACATGGCCAGATTTCATTCTTTCTCATTTCCATTGTATAATAAGCCACATCTTCTTGATCCATTTGTCCACTGATGGACACTTAGGCTGTTTCCATGTTTTGGCTATTGTTGAGAATACTGCTATGAACATGGGGTCCATGTGCCCCTATGCACCAGCACTCTTGTATCCCTTGGGTAAATTCCCAGCAGTGCTATTGCTGGGTCATAGGGGAATTCTATTGTTAATTTTGTGAGGAACCTCCACACTGTTTTCCAGAGCGGCTGCGCCAGTTTATATTCCCACCAACAGTGTAGGAGGGTGCCCCATTTCTCCACATCCTCGCCAGCATCTAGAGTCCTCTGATTTGCTCATTTTAGCTGCTCTGACCGGCGTGATGTGGTATCTCAGTGTGGTTTTGATTTGTATTTCCCTGATGAGGAGGGACGTTGAGCATTGTTTCATGTATCTTATGGCCACCTGGATGTCCTCTTTGGAGAAGTGTCTGTTCATATCTTCTGTTTGGCAATATTTCTTAAAGTCTGTTTTGTCAAATATTAACTTACCCACTCCAGTTCTGTTAAGGTTACTGTTTGCTTGTATTTTCACATCTTTTAGCTTTCATCATAGTTGTATGTTTGAAACCAAAGTGCATCACTTTTAGATAATATACATTTGGGTTTTGTACTTTTAACTCAGGCTAACAATCTCTGCCTCTTGACTGGTCTTTAGTCTATTTGCATGTAATGTATCTTAAAAATTTGATATGGTGACTATTTTCTTGTTTTCTACAGGTCTTATCTTTTTTTTCCTTCTTTCTCCTTTGTTGCCTTCTTTTGTGTTGGGTAAATACTTTCAGTGTACTATATGGGTTCCTTTGTTAATTTTTTTTTAAATTTTTTTTAATTTTTTTTTTTTTTTTTTTTTTTTTTTCTAGGAGAGAGAGAGAGAGAGAGAGACAGCGTGAGCAGGGGAGGGTCAGAGAGAGAGGGAGTGACAGACTCTGAAACAGGCTCCAGGCTGTGAGCTGGCAGTCAGCACAGAGCCTGACTTGGGGCTTGAACCCACGAGCCGCGAGATCATGACCTAAGCGAAAGTCGGACGCTTAACCGACGAAGCCACCCAGGCGCCCCCCTTTGTTAATTTTTTAAACCACAGTGCTTTGTTTTCTTAGTGGTTGTGTGGGGGTAGCAGTATGCATCTTAACTCATTGCAAATAATTTTAGATTAACACTAATTTAATGATGGTAAAATATGGAAACTTTACTCCAGTATAGTCCCATTATCTTCTTTGTCTTCATGCTGTTATTGTCACGTATATTACATTATTATATGCTAAACCCCAAAAGTCTAGTGTTATAGTTATTGCTTTATGTAATGTTATGTTTTTAATTTTATAATTTCTATGTTTTCATAGACTCTTTTTTATTTATTTAAGTAATCTCTATGCCCAACATGAACCTCGAACTCAACAACCCTGAAATCAAGAGGCAGCCAGGTGCCCCTCGTAGACTTTTATGTCTGCCCACAGACTTACCATTCATTTCTGTGCTCTCCCTTTCTTTCAGTGGATTTGGAGTACATCAGGCATTGTTTCCCTTGAGCCTACAGGATTTCCTTTAGAACGTCTTCTGAAGCAGGTCCACCAGCATTGCATTCTCTCAGTCCTTGTTTGTCTATGAATGTCTTTACTTTGCCTTCATTTCTGAAGGGTAGTTTCATTAGATACGGAATTCTCAGTTGACATTTTTCTTTCAACACTTTAAAAATGCCATTCCACTGCCTTCGCACCTCCATAATTTCGGATGAGAAACCAGCCATTAATCGTACTGCCTTTACCCTGCACGTGATGAATCACTTTTTTCCATTTTTCTTTGCTTTTCAATAGTCTGATTATGATGTGTCTAAATGTGAGAGCTTTGTTTTCATTGATCTTGCATTTGTTAGATTAATGCTTTTCATCAAATTTGGGAAGTTTTTAGCCATTGTTTCTACAGATATTTTCTCTCTCTCTCTCTCTCTCTCTCTCGCTGCCCCCCCTTCCCCTGGGACTTCCAGCACACGGATGTTGGTGTCCCTGATGTTGTCCCACACATTGGTTCATTTTTCTTCCCTATGTTCTTTTTCTGTCTTTAGATTGGACAATTGCATTTGATCTGCTTCAGAGTCATTCATCCTTTCTTCTGCTGTCGCAAATCTATTGTTGAGCCCCCTCACAAATTTTTCACTTCAGTTATTATACTTTTGAATTCCAGAATTTCCATGTTAAAAATACTCTCTCCCTTCCTCGAGGTTCTCTAGTTTTGAGTCATTGTCATCATACTTGAATTCATTAAACACAGTTGTCCTTTTTTAAAACAGGTTTCTGATCACTGCCTTGGAGTCTTTGTCTACTACATGTAACATCTTGTGGCATTCATTGACAATTTTTATCGAGTGCTTTTTATTCTCAGTATGAGTTACCCTTTCCTATGTCCCTGTATGTTTCACACTTGGGGTTGACACTGGGCATTGTAGATAATACTTTGTAACAGCTCTGGGTTCTGATCTGCCACCCCCTGCCCACAAGTTGTTATTTTTGCTGGGTTTTGAGTAACTCTTCTGGACTAAAATCCTGAAATCCATTTTCCTCTCATGTGTCACTGTTGGTGCTTCTGTTTTGTCCCCTCCACTTTATAAATCTCTACTTTTATATTTAATTCTGGCTTCCTGAGGATCGGCTGTGTCTCCTTAGCTTAGTGGTCAGTCAGCGATTGGTCAGGTTGTGTGCAAACACCTGGGGCCTGTCTGCCTTCCACTGTCTGCTAATGAATCTGCATGTGGGTTTAGAAGCATGTTTTAAGGCCGGGCAGTTGTCAAGCCTGCCTGGCGTTTACTTCCTGCCAGAACCTCTCCTGACTCCTCTGTGTACATCCACGGGTTTGCAGTAAGCCAGGGACATATGAATGGCTTGCTCTCTCACATGTGTGCTGCCTGTCAGCTGGGCTCACGCGGAGAGCTTATGGGCCATCGCCACGGCTGTCACGTTTCATGTCTCTCTCTGTCAGATTTCCAGCTAATCCACTGGTCTACTGCTGCCCGAGCCAGGATCACAGCCTCTGCCTCTTAGAATCTCTGGCTTTCCTGTTCACTTGCTGTTGAGATTGCCACTTATTACAGACACCGCTGCTGCTGATCGTGAGTTGTGTGTCTTCTGCTCTGAATCAAATCAGCCTCTGGCAGCGAAGCTCCTAGTTTTCGCGGCCTGCCCTGCCCTGTGCTGCCCTGCTACGATGCACCAGCTGAGCTGGGAGTGGGGCGATACGAGCAGTTTCAGGCAAGAATGCCACTTTACCCTGCATTTTTCAAAGTTCACGCATAAATGCCTTCGGCCACTTTCTAGGATGTTGAAATGGTTATTTTTAATCATTTTGCCTAGTTTTATAGCTGTCTCAGTGATAGGATTTGGTGACCTTTTTATTGTAGCATGCCAGAAGTCCCACCGCTGTGGTATTATCCTCCAAAAAATGCCCTGAATTATCACAAAGTGAAACTCACATAAGAACCATCCTGATCAAGGGGTGCCTGGGGGGGCTCAGTCGGTTAGGCGTCCGACTGGGGCTCAGGTCATGATCTCACAGTTCGTGGGTTCGAGCCCCGTGTCGGGCTCTGTGCTGACAGCTAGCTCAGAGCCTGGAGCCTGTTTCGGACTCTGTCTCCCTCTCTCTCTGACCATCCCCTGCTCACGCTATCTCTTTCTCTCAGAAATAAAATTTAAAAAACATTTTAAAAAAAGAAAGAAAAAAACCATCCCGGTCAAGACATGAGACCACCTACCTCTCACGAGCCCTTCCACCCCCTTGTTATCGCCACTCCTCTCTCCTCAAAGGGAACACCTTCCTGATTTTCAGTTCCAGAGACTGTGTTTTCCCGTGTCTGGGCTTTATGGAAACGGACCACACAAGGTGTGTCCTTTTGGGACTGGTTTCTTCTGTTCAACAGAATGTATGTGAGGTCCCTAAACATTGGTGCTGTAGATGTAGTAGATGATAAATGTTGCAGAGAGTGTCCTGTTGATCTTTCCTGCCACCGATGGACACTTGGGTGTTTCCAGACTTCGTGCTTACGGGTAGTGCTGTTGTGAACATTCTCGCACTTTCCTTTTGGTGGGGCGTGAGCTCATTTCTGTTGGATGGGTCCCCAGCAGGGAGGCTGGAAGCTTGTTCCTGGGCGTGAGTTTAGTAGAGTATGCCAAACAGTTGTCCAAAGTGGCTGTGCTGATTTAGACAGGGCAGCACTCCACCTTTTAGCCCTCCTGCTGAGCATCTTTTCATAAAGAGATTGGCCATTTGGATATTCTCTTTTGTAATGAATCTGTTCAAAACCTTTACCAGTTTTCTTCTACTGCATGGTCTTTTTCTTATACATTTGTAGAAACTCTTTTTTTTTTTTTTAAAGTCTATTTCTTTATTTTGTGGGGGCAGAGAGAGAGGGAGAAAGAGAGAATCCCAAGTAGGCTCCACCCCATCAGTGAGGAGCCCAATGCCAGGCTTGAACTCATGAACTGTGAGATCATGACCTGAGCTGAAGTCTGACACTCAACCGACTGAGCCCCCCAGGTGCCCCTGGAGAAAATTTTTCTATATCTATAAACACTTCCATTCTTCATGATGAAGGTTGTAAATATCTTCTCCTACTCTCTGTGTTGGCTTTTTATTCTTCTAGTTAGGTCTTTAAAATTGCTTGATTTTCGCATAACCCGGATCATTCTTCATGGCTAGCTCTTTTTGTTAGTTTAGAATAAAATGTTTTCTCATCTCAAGTGCTTGAAGATGCTCTTCCATGCTGTCCTCTAAAAGCTTTATTGTTTTACATTTGGTATTTGGGTTTTTGGTCCAACGGGAATGAATTTTTTACCTATGGCGTGAGGTAGGGATCAAGTTTGAGTTCTTTCCCTGTATTAATCCAGTGGACCGGCCATGTTTTATTAAAAACGCCATCCTTTTTGGATGGCATTATTTATTTAAACTTAGTTTTGGTTTATTTTGACATTACTGTAGAGTCCCATGCAGTGTGATAAATACTTCCAAGAGGTCCTATGTCGTCTTTATCCAGTTCTCCACAGCGATACGCCTCGCACGACAGCAGTACTGTGACCGCCAGGGTATCGACAGTGATACATCCAGATGCAGGATACTTCCATCATACCAGGTTCCCTCCTGTTGCCCTGTAGAGCCACCCTCAGCTCCCTCCCCACACCCCTATCCCTGGGCCTGGTACCTCCTACTTTGTTCTCCGGGTCTATGATTTTGTCTTTTCAAGTATGCCATAAAAATGCAGTCATACAGTATATAATTTGGGGGATTGGATTTGTTTTCAGCAAAATTCCCTGGAGGCTGACCCAAGTTGTTGTTGTTACTGTTTTTATCAACAGTCTGTTCTTGAGTAGTAGTGTTATTTTTTAACCCAGCTCTCTACATGGCACTGTGCATGTCTGCTAGGAAGTGAGTACAATTTCAAGGCTCCATGGGCTCCTAGTCACGGCTCCAGTGACATAATGTGTCTGGGGGCTTAATGTACAGGTGGACCAAAGGGTAAAGGGACACATGGGGAAAGCATGGACTCCCAGCTCAGCCCCCATGGCCAGGGGTTGCTAAGGAACCATGCACATGTTTCTGGGTGTCTGCTGCAGTTTGGGGACTGCACACTGAACCCGCTGCCCTCAGATCTGCAGAAGGCTCATCTGGGTAGGCCCAGTCCCGCCCTTGCTGGTGGCTAGAACCTGGTGCCCACAGACCCTTGAGAAGCTGTGGAATTGGTAGCACACAAAACATCTCTAGTCCCTCTACTTTTAGTCACTTTGTTGGATCCCCTAACCAGCGTGTCCCATTCACAGCTCTCCCAGCCAGCCAGTCTTCCTGGGGTGGCCCAGCTCGGAGCATCTGCAGTCACGTGCTGTTACAGGCAGAGACCCTGAGGTTCTTGACCAGGTTCGCACGGTCCTGAGGCAGGGCCAGCGGTGGCTGGGGAGCCTTGCTGGTGGTCCCTTAGCTTTTGCTTGTCTCCAAGGGATCTAGAGTCAGGGACAGGAGCTCTTCCCAAGCAGGTCACAGTCAGTGACAGAATGGGTACTCCCAGAGTCTGTCAGTACCTGGCATCCTGGGAAGGTCAGGATTTGGGGCCCCAGGCTCTAGCCCCAGCCCAGAACTGACACAGTGCAGGCTTGCTGCATTCTCCATACGTCCATAAATGGACGGGTGAGTGAGTGTGGTGGTGGGTGTGTGGATGGGTGGGTGGAGGGATGGTGAATGGGTGGGTGGATGGACAGTAGAAAGATGTATGGGCACTGGATGAATAGATACACGAGGGGCTGAAAGCTGGATGCGTGAACGACGGTGTGGGTGATGGACAGATGCAGCTACAGGGATTGAAAAGAGTGGCCATATGGACGGGGCTTGGGAGAAACAGGAGCAGAAGACCCGGCTCGGGAGGGTAATGTGATCACGTGGCACATGGAGACACTGAGGCAGAGAAGTGGCTCGCCCAAGCACCTAGGGCTGGGCAGTCTCGGGACTAAGGCTCGACCCCCCTGCTCGGCCTGAGTACAGATCCAGGTTTCCTTCCGCCAGTCCCTCTCAGAGAGGCAGGGTGTCGACTGGGGGTCAGGTCACCTCTCGTGACCTGGCAGATGGGATGGCTCGAGCCCTCCCAGGCCAATGCAGCGGGTCTAGGAGCCAAGGTCCTGGGGCTGGGGCTCTCTGTCCATGGCTGCCACTGACTGCTCTGCAGCCCTAGCCCACTTACTCCTGGCAGCATTTACTCTGCACCTACTGTGTGCCTGGCCCTGTGTTGCACCCCGAGGGAGCCAGAGTTGGGTGAGAGTCCATGGTCCCTGACACGAGGGGCTGGCCAAGCCCTCCTCTGTTTTCTCATCTGTAAAAGGGCAGCTTTCAGGCCAACACATCTGAAGGTTGCGCTGGGCTGGGACCCCCAGGCCGTGTCCACCCCGGCTCTGCATCCACAAGTCAGCTGCTGGGGGAGGTTTTCCACGGGCACCGGCGAACAGCGAGAGCAGAGCTGAGGGTTTCTGGAAAGCCGTGTGGGCGGCAGCCTCCCCGGTGGCTGTGTGGGCCCTGCACCCACGACGCTTCCAGGCTGCAGCTGAAGACTGGGCCAGGGAGCCCGGGAAATGTTTAACTTTGAAAAATGGACCTTCACAGCTCATTAGGCCTCAGCGGCGCGGCCCGGCGCCTCGGGCGGCTGGGGAAGAGGGAGACGCGACGGCAAGAAATCGCTGAAGTATTTAAAGGCCAGTTCTGCATTCCTGACCAGCAGCGTCCACGTGCCGAGCCGGCAGTACTGAGCCCCGGGATGGGCTGGTGCAAGGGTGCCCGGGGCCATCAGGATGGCTGGGGCATCTGGCGGGGACGGTGCTGCCACCAAGGCCTCCCATTATCCTCTACTGCACGTGGTGACCCAGGCCCACATCACACCCTTCCAGCATCTGCCACTTCATGATTCCGTGACCTTGGACAAGCCGTTTCTGACTCTCGGCCTCAGTTTCCCCCACCTGCACTCTGACTCTCGGCCTCAGTTTCCCCCACCTGCACCGTGACTGATGCGCCAAGTGGGAGACAGGGTGGACGTGGAGGCCACCGGTGTGGAGCAGGCAAGGGGCACTGTAGCCTCCTGAGGGGATGGGGGCCTTTGTCCCTGAGGCACAGGGGCTGTAGGCACCCTTCCCCCACCCCCATGCTGCAGCCACCTTCCAATTCCCAGAGCTGGTCCCTGAAGCCCGGATATCTCTGTCCAGCATGCCTGGCCCAGACTGGGCTCTCTTGCAGCCCCATGACAGCACAGTGGTGGCTGCTGTGTTGATAAGGGCTGAGGTCCCTCCCTCTGTTCCTGTGTCTGCTCACTGTCGGTCCTGGGGGCCATGCTTCTCTCTCCCCTGCTGGGCAGGAAGGCCTGTAGCCTGCAGGTGGGGGTGGGGCGGGGTGGGTGTGGGTAGAGGAGTGGGCTGGGGGTGTGTCTGAGTGGAGCTGAGGAGGAGGCAGTCAAGAATCCCTGGAGCCAATTAGCAGCGCCCATGGCCGTAATGCTCCAAACCCAGGAGCTGGACTGCATAACCTTCTCGTTGTGTATGCCAGATGCGGAGCCCCGTTCTGCACCTGCCTCTTGCTGGGTGGAGGGTGGAGGGGCAGGGCTTCACCCAGCAAGGGAGTTTTCTGGACTCTTGGGGCCCTCCTGCCCTCACCCCAACCCTCACCAGCCCTGGAACTTGCCGAGGACTCGGCGACCTTATGCAAGTGAACTCCTTTCTCTGAGCTTCTGTTTCTTTAATTGGAAATTGGGGGAAGCTTCCTGAATCCCTATCCCGAAGTAGGAGCTGTGGAATCGGAGGAGAGTGAAAGAAGGCATCCTTCCTTTCCCAGCGCCGGAGGGGACAGTGGTCAGGGCCTCTGTGCTGTGCACCGTCTGCGCGCACCCGGGGTGGACGGCTCAGCGGCCCACAGCTCAGAGCCGACACAGACAGACAGGTGTGCCCACACGCGTCCCGCCGGCCCGTCCCCATGGCAACCCCAGGCGCAGAGCAGGTGTCTGGAAGACCCCAATTGGTGCTGACAGGTGGGGCCCACGTGACTGGCTCCCCAGAGGCGGCCCAGCCAATCAGGGCCCCGGGGCAGAGGCTCCGGGAAGACGTGAAGGTGCGCCCCTATTCCCAGCAAATGCTGCCGGCAGACACAGCCGGGAGCCCTGCTTGTGGTCTGATCCTGCTTTTGGGAGAGGGAAACTGAGGCTCCAAACGCCAGACCAGGCAGCCGCGGCCCCGCCCACCGCCGTCGGAAGGCGTGGGGCTCCGCCCACACCCACCTCCGCAGGGCTTCGGGCCTCCCCTTGTCTTAGAGGCGGGTTCTGCCTCTGCCAGACGACTTCCCTGCTTCCTTTGCCATTTGGCTAATTGTCTGAGACCTTTGCTGCAGGACCAGACCGCCAGGCCCGGGCTCCTCCCCATCTGTCCTGAAGTCATCGGCTCTGCTGGCAGGGTTCCCATGGCAACAGCGGTGCGTCACAGAGGCCGGGAGGACAGAGGGGGTGGGCCGGAGGAGGGGATTCCTGGCTTCTCAGGCACCCACAGGCGTGGGCTGTGTGGCCCTGGAAGCGGGTCCTGAGTGTCCTCCCGCTGTCCGGAGCTGGGAAGCCAGCCACCCCCTCACAGGTGCACCCACCCGCCCAGATACAGGGACCATCCTGGAGAGAGCATGGTCACCACCGCTGGCCAGCCAGCTGCTCAGGGACAAGCTTCCACCAGCCTTGAGCTGCTCCCTCACCCTTTGGCGGCCTGCAACTCCCCCAGCGGCAGCCCCTGTAGGGCTGGGGCTTGGAACCTGCCTCATTAGCACTGTCTTCAGATTCATTCCTGGAAAAAAAGCAAACCCTTTCTTTCAGACTCCTGTCTCCAGGATCCCACAGTCTGCAAGCCAGGGTATGGCTGCCATCCACAGCATGGCCCCCGGTGCTAGGGAGAGAAAGTACTGTAGAAGCTGGTTTGGCTTCCGTGCCCCTTAGTCCTCATTTTGCATCACGAGGCGTGAAAGCCATGAGTCTCGTGCGCAGGGAGGGACTGGCCTCTCACGTCCCAGCCAGGTCAGGGCTGGGACCATTGTCCCCTTGCTCACTGGCTCCGCTCATATCCTCCTGCTGACTCAGGTGCAGGGGTGAGTTGCACCGGAGCAAGTCAGTGCAGCCCCCTCCCACTGCCAGCACCCCCTCTCCCTTTGTGCTGCACTCTCAAGGGTCAGGGGCCCACACGGCAGGCAGGAGTGAGCTCGTTGACACAGGCCCCAGAGGCTGACACAGACCCCTGCTTGTGACCCCTGCTTGTAGATCCTGCTGGTCGTGGCTTCACTGATCCCCCATAGTTCACCCACAAACACTCCCTCAGCCAAGCCCGGGGGCTGCATGAGAAAGTCTGTGCCCTGGTGAAGTGTGCACTTACTGAACTCCTGCTGTGTGCTAAGGCCTGTGCTGCCATAGAGCCTGGGGCACAGCCACGAAGGAGATGAGTGTGATTCAGTCCATATGGAGGTGACAGTCAGTGGGGGTGACGTGAGGGAGCAAAGAGCAAAGATGCTGGGTGACCAGGCTCTGCAGAGGTGGCCCAGGCAGGTGATCTGCTTGCAGAGGTGGCTTCTTTAGGTGGGACAGCCTGGGAAGGCTTCTTGGAAGAGGTGGCATTGAGCTGACTGGTCCAGGCCACGGGGTAAAAGGCCAAGCTTCCTGCCACTCTTGCCAAATTTGCGCTATTTCTCCTGTGACCTCAAGCCCTTTTCAGGGGGTGCCCACCACCCCTACCTGTTCCCCTGGGGGTATGTTAGTAAGGTGCTTGTCATCATCTCCAGCAGGCTCACTTGTGGATCTGGGAACGGGGGTGCCAAGAACTACCCATGGGCCTCCCTCACCACGTGCCATGTCCCACAGGAAGGCGGCCTGGTGGGCATGGTGATCAGTGTGGATCGCAGTGAGTTATTCCCTTCTCCTCAGTTTTCCCACCTGTAGAGTGGGCCTAAAGACAGTCCTCACCTCCTAGAGGAGTAAGGCCTGGAAGGTAGTCATCACCATCAGCTCTAGACTGGAGGTCACCTTGGAGGGAAGGCACTCAGGCTGGTTGAACGTGGGCTGGGGTCCAGGCTTCCTGCAAGCACTGGCCTGGTTGGCCTTTAGGAAGGAGCAGGAGAGGGCGAGAGCGAGGGGCACGGCTCCCTTCCGAACCTGCTTCTGACCAGTATTTTCCAAGGCATCCTGTACAGCTTTTCCAAGCTCTTCTGGAAGTTTCACATTTGTCTATGCGCCTTTTCCTGTCATGCCCGCAATGCAATGTCTCACCAAAGTTTTAGCTGATTAGAGTCCGAGAGAACCTTAGCCTCATTTCAGCAAACAAGCAGATCCCAAGCTGCGTTTTCTTATATCTAATAAGTACATATCTGTTTAATGGCTCTTACATACCTCTTGTGTGAATGCCTCCTTTTTGCTGCAATCCCCTCCTGCTCCCCCATCCCCCTGCTGGCTGCACCCCCAAGCTCTCTCTGACTCTGCTTAGCAGATTAGCAGGAGGAATCCTGTCCGGAGGAAGGCCAGGCTGCAGAGCTGGGCAGGGGTCCGTCTGCCTTCCCGGACTGCAGTGTGCCAGTCAGCATGCACACACACAGATTCCTCTCTTCGCAGTTAAATGCGTCTAATCGTCTGTTGCTTGTTTTTTGATTTCGAAATCTGTCTGGATTTCTCCACTGAAGAAGGCACGGAGATGCTGCCAGGAGCAGAAGGAAGCCATGGATCGCCACCCAGAGCTGAGCGTGTAGGCTCCTTAGAGAATTTCCTTCTGGACTTTGATGCTTTTGAGATGAGAGGTTGTTGCAGAGTTGGTATCAGTTACCCTTAAAAAAAAAAGTGTGAGAAATTGACACATAGCCTACATACAGAAAAGTCTGAATACTCCAGGTTACTGTTCGGTGTGTTTCTGGCGCCGTGTGGCCGGTACCAGGGTCCAGAGGCAGGACGGCCCCCCGGAGCCTTCTCAGGCCTTCCTGGGCCAGTCCCCTCCCAGAGCAGCAGGCATAGACTTCTGCCACTGAGGGTTTGTCCATCTTCACGCACTCATGTAAACAGAGGCATACATTACGTGCACTTATGTCTGGCCTCTTGGGCTGAACATTTTGCTTGTGAGATTCACCTGCCCTTGCTGTTGGACGTGACGGTTCCTGTCCTCACCGCTGAATGCCATCCCTGCTGTGGAGAACCCCCTGTCCACACCCCGCTTCTCCTGCTGCTGCACATCTAGGCCGCATACGTTTGGGCTGCTCTGAACCCTGCTGCTAAGAACACCCTTGACCGGTGTTTAGTGGATTTGTGTTTGTATCTCTGCCTGGGAACTGACTCGTTGAGTCCGGTTGTTCACCGATCTTGAGTGATTTCCAAGTTGCAAAATATTCATCAACATCACTGAAATGACAGTGCAGTATTCCGTGAAGGCGTGCTGTAATGCTAGTCATTCTCCAGTTCCTGAACGCTTAGGCTCCTCCCCCTTCTGTTTCTCTTCTGAATGAAGTGGCTTTGGAAATCTCTGGCCATATATTCTCCTCTTTGAGGTTATTTCCTTGTGATAGGTTCTTAGGAGGAAGACTTAATGGCTCAAGGTCATGGGCTTTCCTCCCACACCCCCAAGACTTTATACGGTTGTGAGATGTAACCCACGGTATGTGTAGGACAGTACAGAAAAAGCATAGATGAAGAACGGAAGGAATAACCATTGAGTGGACATCTCTGTGACCACAGTTGAGGTTAAGACCTGGTCCAGGAAGCCTCCACGAATTCTCCTCCCTGATCATAGCCCTGTTTTCCTTCCCAAGCAAGGCAGCCAGCATCTCCAAACAACTGATCCCGGGTCAGCCTGGTTTTGACCTTTATAGAAATGCACCCAGTCATTGCAGACTTAGTCTTTTCTGACCTTGTGCTGTTGATCAACACTGGGGAGGATCTGCCCATCGTCATGAGGTGGTGCTGCTCCGTCTTCATCACCGTAGAGTGTTCCGTTCCAGAATGGATCAGGGTCCTTGCTGGGTTGGGGCTGTAATGAACCCGTCTGAATATCTTCTGGTGTGCGCGTGCCAATGTGCGAGGTTTACACCCGGGGAAGGGGTGGCCGCTGGCGGTGTGTGTGGCTTTGCACCATGTGTGTCCCAGGGTGGTGGTAAAACTTGCCCCAGAGTGGAGGATGATAGTCATGTCGTCCCCGGCACAAGGTGCCGTCACACTTTTGAAGCTTTTCTCCATGAATAATGAAGTTGGGCATCTTTTGTGGTTTGGGTTCTTTGGCCATTAGGATGCCCTTATTTGTGAAACACCATTTCAGGATGCCTCGCTGCTTTCTTCTTGAGGCATGTAGGTCTTCATAAACTGGTGGGAGTTCATAGACCCCTGGTGAGACAGCATTCTTTGCACGTGGAAAGATGTCCACCTTTGGACATTTATGGCTTGCGTTCTTACTCTTTTTATAGTACATTTTTAAGAGCAGAAATTCTTCATTTTTATGCAGTACAGTGTATCAACATATTTTCGGGAGGGTAGGAAGAAATGCTTCCCTGCTTCCAGGTCATCAATATCTTTTTTTAGGCTATCCTTCTAAAATTGCAATTTTCTTGCTAGGATATATAGCTCTTCTTTTCCCATTTAGGTCTGTAGTCAACCCGGAATTAATTTTGTGTGTGGCGTGAGGTAGGGGTTCAAGTCCATACACAAATCTAATTTATAAGCAAATTCTCCTTTCCTGATGCCTCCTTGGTCGTGTCAAGGGCTAATTTCTAGGTCAGTTTCTGAGTTTTCTGTTTTGATCCCCAAGTTCATTTGTCCGACCTCCTACCAAGGCCACACTGTCTCAATTACTGCAGCTGCATAATAAACTGTAATCATCGGATAGAGTAAACCCCCCACTCTGCCTGGTTATTTACAGCCATAACTCTGAGAGTCAGCCTGTCAAGTTCCGTGCAAAGAAAAAAAATCTGCTGGGACTTTGATTGCAATTGCAGTGAATCTATAGATCAATTTGCAGTGTTGACTTTTTAATAAATGTTTATTTTCTACTTACTGCAGATGTATACAAATCCCATCCTTGTTTGTGTATGGATTTCATATCCAGCACTCGAAGTGAGCTCTCTTATCCATGACTGTATTTATGCGTTCTTTGGGATTTTTTTTATGTGCACAATTATACCACCTGTGAACAGCTACAGTTTTGTTTCTTCCTTTCTCAAGTGTATCATTTTTCTTTCTTTTTCCTGTCTTACTGTAATGGCTGAGACAACTAGTGGAGCATTGAACAGAGGGGGTAGTAACGGGCATCCAGTGTTGTCCCTGATCTCGAAGGAGAAGTTCTAGTTTACCATTTTAAGAGCTTTTGATCTGTTTTGCCAAAGCGCTTTCCAAAAGAACTGTGCTTGTTTCACCATGACCTTGCCAACACTGGGTATTATCTTTAGAGTGTTTTTTTTTTTTTTGTGGGTTTTTTTGGTGGTGGTGGGGATGTTGTTTTTGTGTTTAGATAGTTGTTTCTTTGATGAGCCTAAATGGTGTCTGACTGCATTTTTTAAATTTGCATTTTCCTGATTATGCAAGAAGTTGATCATGGCCCCACATACTTGTTAACCACCTGTAATTTCTCCTGTGTGTCTGTTCCATCCATTTGTTTATACATTGTTGGTGTTTCCCTAATTAATTGGAATGAGTTCTTTCCATAATGAAGAGGAAGACAGGTATCATTTCCCTGTCACATTTGCTACAAATATTTTCCCCTGTATGTTGTATATCTTTTAATTGTTGTTGTTTTTTTATGGTCCTTTTCCTTATCTTTATATGGTCAAATCTGCTTCTCTTCTTTTACCATTTATTCTATTCCTCTGGAGCTTGAAAAGCTTGTCTCCCTCCTGAGGACTGATAAGTATTGAATTCTGTTTTCATCTAGCCTTTTTTTTTTATGGCTTAATATTTCATATTTAACTGTTTACTCCATCTGGAATTTGTGGGGCTGTGGGGTGTGAAGCTAGGAGTTAATTGCTCCTCACAGTTTACCCGGGGAAGGGGCCTCATTTGCACTTCCAAGTCTCAGGGCTCTGGCTTCCCCACATCGAGGCTGAGTGGGAAGAGATTAAAGGGAGGAGGGAAGTGGTATTGTGTGCAGCCAGCTCTGGGATTGTGAAGCCGTAATTACCTTCGGGACAGTCCTGTTAGCTGGCTCTGCCTGACTTTGAGGCAGAAGCAGAGAGCTGTTAGCGCAGCTTGGCAATATCCTAGGGCAGGTCTCTTAACTGGTTGGGGACTCAGTTTCCTCACCTGCAAAGTGGGGATACTAATGACACCTGTCAAGTGCTATCACTGAGAGCAGATGCATTGGGGCGCATCCTGCAGAAAGTAAGAGGTCAGACAGGGCCACACAGACTCTGGCTTATCTCTGTGACCTTGGGCACATGATGTCACTTCTCTGAACCTTAGTTTCTCTGTCTGGAAACCAGGAATGATAATACTGTGGTTCCTCCTTCTGGGGGCCCTGGGGACATGTGTATGGCTCTTCATCCTCCAACAGCGAGGAACTGCATGGTGACTGTCTTTGCTGTCATTATTCAGGAGGAGGTGGGGACCGTCTCCGTGCGGAGGGGGTGTTCCTGGGGTGACCCGGGGGTGACCCCAGGGTAGGGCCCTGGCCCAGCTGTGATGGGGAAGGGAGAGCCAGAGAGGAATGGAGTAGGGCCACCTCCTTTTCCCAGCTCTGAGAGGGGGGTGCCCTTTCCCCTCTCATTCCCCCAGCTGTGGGGGATGGGTATGCAGAGCCCACATACACAGCACCCACTGTGCACACTCAGTCACACATGCACAGACAGCCATGTGCACATACATAAACACGTATCCAGATACAGGCACAAGTGGACCCACCATGTATGGTCAGGCACACACAGACTCATGAGTCAGAGGCACATAGTCTAACGCACAATCAACCCCAACATGCAGAGACAATAGACCCACCATGCGCACACGCACACACGTCATGCACACATCCAGTTGGCAGGGCTGTGTGCCAAGCCACAGCTGGTTTTCAGCCCTCCTGCCCCCTCCATGTCTCTGCACCCCCCCCCAGCCCCTCCCAGCCTGTCTGAGCTGCTCCCACACCTGTGGGCTTCACCTGCCCCGGCCTCTGCCAAGTCCTTGACCTAGCTGCTGCTGCTGGCTCTCCCCCCCGCTGCCCTCTGGGCATTCACTGTATTTGGAGCCGCCTGGCAGCGGTGGGATCTGGGGCGGAGCAAGGCCCTAGGTTACACACCTTACGCACCCCAGTGGCAGCTAGAGCCCGCACAGCCCCCTCCGCGTGTTCAGCACATGTTCATGGGTGTCACGTAGTCCTGGGACCCGCAGGGGACCTGCTCCCCCTGCCTGATCCGCCACCTGGAGCCTTGTGAGGACAGGCAGAGGAGGGGTCCCTTAGCCACAGTCAAGACCCTTTGGCATGGAGATTACCCTGATGCCCCACCACCACCCTGTGGGCAGAGGAGGGAGGTGGGGCGGAGGGACGGGGCAAGATCACTGCAGGGCAGAGATGAGCTCAGAACCAGATGTGGGGCACCCATGCCCCCCCCTCCGCGTAGCCCCAGAAAACTCCATCCACCATAGCACGTGGGGGAGGGGTCTGCTTGGGATCCTAAGCAAGACCCCTGTGGACCTGGGGGCAGTGTGGCTGGCTGCCCTGCCTTCTCCACTTGCTCCTCGGTTCCACTCTGAGCTGGACGAGTCCCACCCACCTATTCCACCTCCATGGGGTCAGTGTAAGTCCCCAGCGCACAGTAGGTGCCTGGCTAATGCTGCTGAGTGGCAGACAGGGGACTCCAGTGGGTGCATCCCAATTGCTGAGGGCCCACGCGCGCCAGGCTATGGGCTCCGCCTTCCAGTGAAGACCGCCTCTGCCCTCCAAGGCTCAAGGTTAGCCCAGGCCTGCTGGAATTCTGGGCCCGGGGTGAGGTCAGCCATGTCTGTCCCATCAGGGTGTTTGGGGGCTGACATTGGGCTTGGGCCTTGAGTGGTAAGGATCTAGATCTGGGAGGAAGCCTTCCAGGCAAGGAGATACCCTATACCAAGGTCCTGAGGTGGCCAGATGCTGGGGGAGGGATGTGTTGGAGAAACAAAGGAAGAGGATGGTCAAAGGACAAGGTCTGGTGGAGTGGGGGGGGAGGGCATCTGCAGAGCCCCGGGGCACCCAGCAGCACCCCCAATTCCCAGATGGGGGCCTGGCTCCTTAGAGGGGAGGCCAGGCCAGGTAGTGGGAAAGTCAGACCGTGAGCAGCATCGTCCTGCTCCCTGGGGTCCTCCCCTGCCCAGCTTTGGTGGGGACTCAGGGGACCCTGAGGGTGGGGCCAGCACAGCTGTGGGGAGGCCAGGCTGCTGGCATTGCAGGAGCCCCTCCTTACCTCGCTAAACAATCATTGCACAAAATATGCAAATGGTATAATTACTGTTATTTGTTTTGCTGATATAAGTGTTTGAAATGCAAATGTCAAGTTTGGGCGCAGTTGCTTTCCCCACCCCTCACCCTGACGTTTGCAAGTCTACGTTCAGCCCTGGAAGGAGGAGGAGGAGGAGGAGGAGGTTTTGGGGTGCCCCTCCCACCTCCTCCCCCACAGCCACAGTCCCTGCAGCCTGAGAGGCACCCGGTTGGGGGGGGTGCCGGGCCCCCTCCCTGACGGTGCACAGGGGACAGAGGCCTTGCATCCCCCTCCCCTCCTTGCTGTGTGATCTGAGGCTCTTGGAACCTCAGTTTGCCTATCTGTGTAATGGGATCCACCAGCCTATGGGGCTGTGGTGTGTCCTATCCCGGTGCTCTCAGGCCCTGAGGCAATTTGACTGATGGGCTTGGGCCTCAGATTCCTGCTGGGGTGTATTTCTCCCTGTGTGTCTCCCAAACCCCACCCGCAGCAGACACCTGGGTTCCCTGTGGATGAGGTGTTCGCACTCATGGATTTCCAGAGTCACCGCAAGTGCTGACGCTCTCCAGCCAGCTCGCTTCCTGTAAGAGCTCAGCCTGAGAGGCCTCGTGCCAGGCCCTGCAGGCCGATGGGAACTCGAGGCTGGTGCCAGGCCTGGCACCGGGGAGATGCTCTGTTGGGCAGACTGGGGCAAGAAGAGGCCTGATCAGAGGCTGGCAGGTCAGGTTGTGGGGGTTGCACACCTGCCTGGAGGCCCTTCAGGGCTCAGCCCCAGAGCCCACGGCAGCAGGGCAGAGTGCTGGGTGCTGGGCTGAAGCTCGGGTCCAGCCAGAGCGGGCATGTGGATGCCCAAGTCCAGTGTGCCTGTGAGGAGAGCGGTGAGTGTGTGTGCGTGCCCACTCGTACCAGCGTGTATACACGTGTGTGAGCACGCACGTGTGATCTGTACGTCTGCTGGGCACGCTGGGGGACAGTGGAAGTGGCAGGCCCGGCACTCAGCACTCAGCCCCCTTGCAGGCTGAGAGGGACCCTGAACTCTCTGTGGGGGGCCCGGCTTCTGCTCTCATGCGCAGTGGCTCCAGGCTCACTTTCCACCTTTGGATGGCCTCACTGTGAGGTCTGAGAGTAGCCAGAAACCTGGGTCGTGACCCTGTCTGTGGTCAGCAGAGACCGCAGCCACACCCCGTGGTCCTGGGGCTGTTTGCTCACGTGTAACTTGGGATTCTCTGCACAGCGGGGATGGATATACAGTGGGCACTCAAGCACACATTCCTGCTTCTCTGGGGCTTTGCTAGGCGAGGCATTGGGCCTTGTAGTGAGTAGCTGGGGCTGCTGGAGGGGAGAGCAGACTCCAAGGCCAGTGGGCACTCCAGGAGGGCCACCAGCGTGCACTGAGGGCTGGGGTGGGAAGGCCTGGGGCTGTGGTCTCACCCCGGAAGCCAGAAGCCGCCGCTGCCTCCAGGGCTAGCGGTGTGCCGCTCTTGAGCTCTCCTTTTATCCCAATTACCTTTTCTAAGACAGGTTTGGCCTTATTAGCATATTCAAATGGAGTCCATTATTATTTCAATTAGATGTTAGGTAATTAGCTCTAATTGATGAGCCTTTCCCCCACCTCCCCACGTATTTTTTGGTTATTTACATCTGCTTCTAAGCCACAATTTCAGGTAATTACGTGCCACTCGCTCATGCATTTGCACACACACTCCCTCAATTGACAGGTTCCTTCTCACCTTTCAATCCCAGCTCCTGGCCCAGGAGCCTGGGCGGTTCTGGGTGTGTGTGTGCAGACCATGGGGAGCCCCCCACCCCGCACTCCTGCCCAGGCCCTCCTGAGGGTCATTGCTCAGCCTTCAGGGCCTCAGGGTGCACCAGCTTGCTTCCAGAACCTCCTGGTCCCAAAGATGCCATCTCCTCTGGGCGCCCCCCCCTCCCACCCCCCCCACCGAGCTGGGCTATGAGCCTTCAGTAACTCACACACTCAGAGCATGTGTCAACCCACCAGGCTTTGCCCCAACACTGCACCTTTGTGTGCGCTCTGAGAAGAGGTTACCTTTCTCATCTGTGATTTCTGCAAAATGGGGACCAATGAGTGGAGAGTGAGGGTGAATGGGGTTCTGCATCCAGTCCTCAACAGGTACCCTATTCACTGTTGCTGGGGTTGATCCCTCCACGGAAGGCAGGAATGAGTGATCCAGCCCTGGGGGAGGCAAGGGGACCGGCTGTGGGCTGACCCGGCAGATTGCATGCCCATTGTAGCAGCCGTAGTGTGGGGGCCACAGTGTGGGAGTCATAGCGCGGAGCCTCAGGCCTGAGGCTTCTGCTTCCCAGCTGGTCCCTCCTGGATCGGTGGCCTGGTCTGGAATCCCGCCCTCTTCTCCCAGCAAGGACGCTCTGGGTGGAGGTGGGGGCCTGCAGGGAGAGGCCTGCCTGGGAGGGAAGCCCCGGGGTCTTGCTCAGCCTGCCTGCCTCCATCAGGGAGGTCAAGGGAATCAGAGCCAGTTGGGCCGCAGAGTGGGGGTGGGGGGGTATCTGTGACCCAGACCACTCCCTTGTCTGTGTGTCCATGATTCCGTCCGTGCTCTGCCTGCGGGCCGGCTCTTCTCCCCACCCTTTGCCCTCCCTGGGATGTGCTCTGGCATCGAGTATCGGGGAGTCCTGGCCCCCTCGGTATGCCCAGGGAGGCTAACTCCGTGCTGTGAGTGCACACAGGGAGGGTGTCCCTGGGGCTCCATCACCTGCTCACCGCCATCCCCATTCTGTCTCTATGCAGTGGCAGCCGCCTTGGTGACCATCCAACACTTCGTATGGACCCATATTGTCCCCCGGGGGGTGGAATGAGGAGGTCTGCACGAGCCCTGTAGGGAGGACCCCAGCATCCTGCACTGGGATGTACCAGGTCACCGGCAGGCCCTGACCCGAAGGTAAGCGGTGCTCTCAGAGCAGGAGAGGGCCAGTGCATGGTGGCCCGGAGAGAGAGGGGGTCAGGTTCAGGTGGACGCAGGTGGACGCAGATGTCCTCTTCACAGATGCCGCCCCGCTGATGGAGAGCGTGGGCTGAGGAGGCTTCTGCCGCCTCTGGGATTGAGCAGAGGAGCTGGGAGCTGGGGCTCCAGGCCTGCCTGCCGTCCTCCTTTTATGTGTTGGGGGTGCTCTGTGGATTTCACCCTCCGCCACTTTATGGGAACAGGAGCATTACAGCATGTGTGCATGGTATACCATGTGAAGGACGCAGCGTGTGTTAATATTGACTGATATATTTTTGAGAAACAGGTTCTTTTTTTAATGTTTATTTTTGAGAGAGAGAGAGAGAGAGCCCCAAGCAGGCTGCACTGTCAGGGTAGGTCGTGATGTGGGGCTTGATCCTACAAACTCTCAGATTACGACCTGAGCAAAGATGCTTAACTGACTGAGCCACCCAGGTGCCCCCTAAAATGGGTTCTTATCTGGGAAAATCACCCAAGATACTGAATCGAATGCCTAGGGCTGTGGAGGATGCCGTCCTGCTGACTAGCTGGGCTGTGTCTTCTGGGTGGCTTGGTTTCCTGGGTACTGTCAGAAGTCACAGATCTCCCCTCTTTTAGCCCCTGCACCTTGGGGTTTGCCAGGCCGTAGACACCTCACACAGTCTGGGGCCTGGCTTGCGGGTTTTCCAGTGCAGGTGCTGGTACTGGGAGGTGGCCTGGCCATGGAGCTGGGTTGTCCTGTCTCATGTGACCAGCAGGAGGTGCTGTTGGCAATGGCTCGAGACACTGAAAAGTGGGCTTTAGGGTTTTGGGTTCTGCACCCCACTGCTCGCCTGCTGTATTCGGCATTAAGGAAATCCGTGGATTGAGTTTATTTTAAGTGACTCTGGTGCTTAGGCTTGGCCAGTTCTAATGGACCACGAGAGGAGGCATCTGGGAATTAGGAGCTCTCTCCTTCATTATGTGGAGGAGCAGAAAGTCCTTCTAGAACCTCCAAAGGCATGCCTTTTTCTGCTGGTGGTCATGTGGCTCCCCAGCCTTCTCTGAGGCTTCCAGAGGGGACCATGGAGGGGGTCCACCACGAGAAAAAGGGCAGAGGAACAGTGAGGGGGGGAGCCCTGAGGTGGGGCGAGCCTGGTGCGGGTGAGGTTCAGGGCCAGATGGTGTGGCCAGAACAGAGGGTGTGTGGGAGGGAAGGCGGGGTCGGAGGGCTGAGTGGGGCCACAGGGCAGGTTGGGCCACTTGGGCACTGTTCCTCCAGACATTTGCCGGACGCTGGGCACCGTCCCTCTGGGAGCGCCACGTCTGGAGTGAAGGTAGGGCGTAAGGATGCCCGCCCATTCCATGCCGTGGCCCTGACCCTCCAGCTGACCTCAAGGAAGTCTGGGATTGGGGGCTGGGTTCTGACCCCATCACCACCACTCATTCCAGGGGACAGTGCCCAGCTCCTGCCCCTCTGTAGACCTCAGTTTCCCTGTCTGAAACATGAGGGTGTCCCCAAGGACGGTCGTTTGGAAGTCCCCTGCGGTGATGGTTGCTGAGAGGGTAGGGTGGGTGGTCTGGAGTCGGGGTCTGCTCTAAGCCCGCGGGTACCTGGAGTTGCGTGCAGACACTTAAGAGATGCAGGGCTGTGGTAGGGCAGGGCTGGGCTTGTGGTGCTGACCTCAAGGCTTGGGCATGGCGTGAGGGCATGAGATGGCAAGGGCCAGCCAGGGCAGGGCTTTGGCCAAGACCCATGGCAACAGCCCCGTGCCTTCCCACCTCTGCCCTTGCATGAACACCCTCTCTGCCCTGTTTTTTAGTCCTTGGGGGTGACTTTGGGGCCTGACAGACCCCATTCTGCTGATTTTTGGATGTAACATGCTGCAAAAGTCACTTACCATCTCTGACCTCTTGTTTATCTCTAAAGTGGACGTGGTCACCTCTTCCGTAAGGGGAGCATTCAGTAGGGTGTGTGAACTGCTCGTATACAGTAGGCACTCAAGCAATGGTGGTGGGTGTTGCCCCGTTCCTAGTGTGGGACGGCAGGGTCTCTGGTTGTCACATCAGATAAATGTTGCAGAGGCACTGGCCTTCACACGCTAAGCCCAGGCTCACCCAGACTGGTCCAGGGTCCCCGTGGCCTGGCGGGACCCCCAAGGCCGCGGCCCCGAGTCACCCCAAGACCTGCACATCTCCGTCCTGTCTCACGCTCACTCCACGCTGCATGTTCCGCTCGGTCAGCCTCCTGAGCCTGGCAGGTTGCAGATGCTGAATGAATGGGTGGGTGTCTCCCGGCCCTGCCCACCTAAGGAGGCAGGTGGTTGAGCAGATGGCCCGTGGCTCCTGCAGGGTCCAGCAGAGGAGCCCGGAGGCCACGCTGGCTCTTCAGGAACGTGGGTGCGGGGTGCATCATTCCTAAGATCCCTTACAGACAGAACATTCTGTCATGCAGCGACTTGAACTTTCCAGTTCTATTCCTGCCTCCCTCCTCCGTTTCCTGGTCCTAAGGCCTTGTCCCTAGAAGTTGCTTGTACTGAAGCAATGACTAAGAGGCCAGAAGGAACCTTCTGTGTGTTCTGATGACCCCAGGTGACCTGCTGGCCCCAGCCCAGCCCTTGGCCTGCCCTGCGTTCAGCACCAGGGACAGAGCCTCAGCGAGCCTCCCTGGGCCTGTGGGTGCCTGCTGGGGCCCTGGGGAGGGGGTGTCTGGGGGGCGGCAGAGCTAGGGCCCTGCCCCCTCTGTAAGACCCCTCCCCTCCCGAGGCCTCAGTTTTCTTCTCTGGGGAACAGAGGTGATGCTTTTCCCAGAGGGGCCGGCAGGACCTACCTGTGACTTGCCCAAGGCCACCGAACTTCCCCTCCTGTGCTTCCCGCCCCTCCCCCAGCCTTCCAGCAGCTCCCCCACCGGGCTCCCGTCCCCCACCTCTCCCAGAGCAGAGTTATTTATCTGCTGGATGGTGACAGGCGGCAGTGACTGGAGTTGGAGCTGCTGTCCAGAGATCAGCTGGAGCTGCAGAGCAAACAGCCCGAGCTAATTAGCAAAAGGTCACTCCCACTGCGGAGCCCCTGCTTTTGAAGTCAGCCCTCGCGAGGCGAGCTGCAAGGAGCCTGGGACTTTGAGTTAGTGGCTTGGTTACCAGGACCGCTTCAAGCCGCTGCCCACTGCTCTTCGCCTGACCGCCCCACCCACGACTCTGAGGCTTTGCCTTGAGATTCCCAGCGCCAGGGAGTCGGTCCAGCCACCCACCCCCTGCCCCGGCTGGGCAGATGACAGACTCGGCCCCTATCCTGCTTCAGGAGGGCTGGCCCTAACCTTCCAGGCCTCCTCCACCATGCCCAGGGGTAGACTGTCCCCAGCAGCAGAAGCACAAAGTGAGGGGCTGGGCAGTAAGTCGCCCAAATGCCCCCACGTTCCCTCTGTGTTCTTACTGTTTTTCTTTAAGTAAATTCACTTTTAAAAAAACTTAAATACATTTATTTAAAAGGGAAGTTTTATAGCACTACTACAAATGGAAAACAAGCCTCCTTTGCCATAAATAGAATTCATAATCATAAAAATAAATTCAGTGGAAACAAAACAATGTTATTAAATTCTAGTTGGATATGCTGTAGCCCAGGGGAGGCTCGGAGCCCAAGGCCTGCTATTGCTTTATTAAAAAGGGAGAACAGCAAGTGTGCAGAGGTGTTCAAAACTTACCAGCCCTAATCTGAGACTTGCTTTTTGATGTAATCAGAAGCACTGAAAAGAATGAAATTGAAAGTAACTTTTTAATAAAAGTATTCAGCACTATTTTTTGCTTTATCAGCTAGGGATTCAGTCTGGCTATACAAGACAGAGACCTGACTGTTGAACCCCGCTAGGGAGTTCGTTTTTCTCATGTAAATAGGGTGGCTGCGGGGGTGGTGTACAGTCCAAGGAAGATGTCAGTCATCTAGGCTCTATGTAGCCGCCTTCTCTGCCATTCTTAGCATTTGTCCTCATGGCCTCATGGTGGCGGCAGCACCTCTAGCCATTGTATCTGCATCCCAGGGAAGAAAAGGGGTTGTGGTGAAGGGAAAGGAATATGGTGGCTAAGTCAGTTCCTTGTTATCAGGGAGATCGCTGTGGGCACTGGAGCTAGTGTTCTTGCCCACTATGTCTGTACCGCGTTATGGGTGTTATGGCCAGATAGTTCACCCATTTGCTGCATATGTACTCAGTACCTACTGTTTCCCAGGCAGTAGACCCCTGCTCTTGTGGGGTTCGTGAGGTCACATGCTGGCATCTGTGGGAAGAGTCATAGCCCTATCCCCGGACACCCTCCTGGGGCCTCCCTCCCTTGCCTGGGGCCTCCCCCAACTCCTCGCCCCCACACCTGGCTCCGGCTGCCTGCAGCGAGCCCAGCACTGGGTGGACCCTGCCTTGGCCCCCACTTCCCATCCCAGAAGACCCAGGCTGCCGTCACCACCTGTGGGGGGCAGGAGGGGGTCCAGGTTCAATCTGCCTACCTCCAGGCTGCCTGGGGGGGCAGCCCCTCCCTCACAGCCCCCTTGGGGTCCCTGGGGCCCTGTTCCCCCTCTGGCCTTCCCAAAGCTCCTCCTTGGCTTTTCTGTCTCCTCAGCTGGTGGGGGCTTGAAGCTGTCTTCTCGTTTTCCATGGAATGTGTATCCCGCGGTTCCTGAATTGAAGTAGCAGGAGGAGGGGGCCTTGGGTGCCGTCTGCCTCTGGCCTCTCTCTAGCTCCCAGGCCCTGGGGACCCCTTTGCCTTCAGTCCAGAGCTCCTGGCTCCTGCTGCCTGTCCCGCTGTGCCCGTCCCCATCACATGCAGGGCCTTCAGCCTGAGCTGCTTCTTGCCTCCTCTCCCACAGACCTTACTCCTGCCTCTGGCCTCTGACCCCTCTTCTTTCCTCCAGTGCCGGACCCACTACAGACCCAGATTTAAATGTGGGTTCTGTTGCTAACTGGCTGTGCAGTCAGGGGCGAGTCACTTAACCTCTCTGTGTTCTTTATTCAGTGGGGTCAGTAGCAGCCGCTCATGGGGCTCTCTGATCACGTGAACGAGAGGCACCAAGGCAGCACCCTCCCCCCATGTGCCTCTTCCATCCTCCCCTCTCCTGTCTCCTGCACTTGCGTGTGTAAGCATCTCTGTGCATGTCTGTCCCCATGACCCTGGGGGCCCCTGTGCGTGTGGTTGTCCTGCCCTACTGTCCCCTCCCCTCCGCATGCTCAGCCCCACCCGGTGAACTGTGAACGGTGAATCCAGCCTGGGATGTGGGTCAGGGGTGTGTGGGGAGGTACAGCCGTGGGGTGGGGGTGGAGGGAGAGGAGGGAGCTGCAGGGAGGGTAGGAGGGGGCAGGGAGAAGGCGGCAGGCGTGGGGCCTTGGAGCCGGGAGGACTCTTTTCCATAGTAATGATTTGATACGGAGGGACGTGGCCCAGAGCTCTGGAGAGCTTTCTCTGCCAGGAGGTGCAGGAGGGGTGGATGGGGGTGGGAGGCGGACTCCCTGAGCACCCACTCTGTGCATGGGGGGTTGGGAGAAGAGGACCCTCTTCCTGAGCACCTACTCTGTGCACGGGGTGGGGGCAGGGGGACCCCCTTCCTAAGCACCTACTCTGTGCAGACCTTCTGTCTAGTACCTGTAGCACCTGCACTACTGGACCGTCTAGTATCAGTACCCCGAGTGACTGCCTAGGGTCTGCAGGTGGACAAGGGGTCCGACTCTCACTTGCAGAAGTGACACTGTTCTGATGTAGAGGAGGCTACTTGGGGTACTGCCTGCTTGGCCCGAGCTGCTCTGGCTGGCCTTCCCCCTGTACACGCGATGTCTGCAGCCTGGCTGCTTGGCACCTGGCCCTGAAGTGCCGTGTGCATGTCAGCAGGTGGCTCCTTCAGACTCACCAGCTGATGCTCTGAGACTCCAGTGGCAGGGGGTGGGGGGGGAGGGGAGTATATGCTGCAGTCCTACTGTGTGCTCCCCACAGGGAGGGGGTGCAAGGGAGTTGGGGAGTTCCTGAAGCCTAGGCTTCGTAGCTCATGTGGGTGCTGACACCCCCCCTCCCCCCCGGGCAGGACCGTGAATGCATGCAGGGCTCAGAGGAGGAGCAGAGGGGCAGAGAGAAGCATCTCTCATTCCCCATCTCGCCCGTTTTCTGGCTGGGGACACAGAGGGCCCAGGACATGTCAATGACACAGCTACTCCCTGGACAGCGGAGCCTTGGCCATGTTTTCGTTTCTCCTCCTGAGCATTTCAGCCCCTGTGAGCCTGTGTTTCAGAGGCTCTGAGGGTGGAATGGCCCAGAGGCTGGTGAGGATTGGCTGTCCCTATTTTTGCCTTCCAGAGCACCACGGGTAGTCCCAGAGCTGTCCAGGGTCCTGACCTCCTGCGCGGTGTCAGCATGCGCCGTGCTGCCCGGTCTTACTCTCTACACCCCAGGGGCCGCCCTCCCCACCAGCAGGGCCAAGTCTGGGTCAAGCAGCCCCCACCCCCTCTGGTGCTCCCTTCCGCATCCAGGGTCCAGCTTGGGCACACACGTCCATGAAGATGCCCGTCGCTCGGAGATGGCTCCCCTCCCCAAGCCCCGCCAGCCCCTGCCCTGTGCATCCACTCTTGCCCCCACTCACCCCACCTTGGGCTTTCTGAGCCCTTTGCAGACAGCTCTGTGTGTCACGGCTGGTGCTAGTGCAGTAGGGACCCACCTGAGGCACACAAGGATTCGTCATGACCCCACCCGTCAGTAAGATCCCACAACCACTACAGCTTCCTCATCTCAGAGGGCTCCCACAGACACAGGGCTCAGGGTCGTGGACCCCACCTTCTGTCTCTGCCCTTGGCATCTGAACTCCTACCTCCAGACTCTCCTCCTCTCGGGTGCCCCTAGCGTTGCTGCCCCTCTCCTCATGCTGTGTCCACTCCCTTGCCTGGGGGCCAGCCGCGGCCCTATGCAGGCAGTGCTCAGCCCTCTGCCCAGCACAGGCTCTGGGGCCTCTCCCCTTGTCCTGGACACAGACCCCCCCAACCTTGGCGTGGCTCTGATCACACTGACCCGTCATGCCTCCGCCCTTGCATCTGCCGCACTGCCTCCCTGCTATTCCTTTACCATCACACAGAAATTCATGGTACGTTGGTCTCATGTTCCGAGTACCTCCTTTCTCCCTTTGAATCTCTTGCTGGTGTGTGGTGTACAGACAGGAGAGGGCACACACCAGACGTGTCTTCAGCTCAGTAAATTTGTATGAAGCGGACACACCCATGTCCCCAGCACCAGGGCCAACCGACAGCATCAGCGGCTCTGCGGAGGCCCCCCCCACGACCCCTTCCGAGTCACTGCCCCCAGGGGTGACCACTAGCCTTCGAACCACGTTGTTTTTGCCCATTTTGGAAAGTGGTATAAACAGTCTGTGCACTGTCGTCTGCAACGTTCACTTGGCCTGTTGTATGGTTTGCTCATCTTCATTGCCGTACGGCAGCGTTCAGCCATGGGTGTGCCCCTGGGGCGTTGCCATCCACTTGTCAGTGGGCCTTCAGGTAATGTCCAGTTTGGGGCTGTCGAGATTGGTGCTGCTGCAAACATTCTAGACTCTTCCTGGGTCACCGGGTGTAATCCGCATCTGCTGGCTCCATCCACATCCCTCCCTTCCCCCCTTCCCTGCTGTCTGGTCCAGAACACTGTCACCTCTCCTGCAATGACTGTGGATGCCTCCTCTTGATTTCCTGCATAGCCCCTGTTCTCGTGCAACAGCCAGAATGGTCATAGCTCATCTCTACTAACCCTTCGGTGGCTCCCTATTACCCTTCAGATGAGATCTTGTCTTCGGTAGAGATTCTGGGGTGAGATGAAGGCTCCCAGTGGCTCTGCACCTACTGGGGTCTTGTCACCCACCCCGCTCCAGGTTCCATCTCCCCTGGCCTCCTTGGTCCCTCGCATGCCCTATCTCCCCCTATCCTGCTCACCAGGTGCCTTTGCATGGTTACATCTCTCTTTGTCCAAGTCTCTGCAGAAATGTTACCTTTCTAGGGAAGCCCTCTTGAACCCAAAGACAGGTTGGGTTCCCGGCTGGCACTCATACTGATTGAGTTGGGTTGTCTGTGTTGGTCAGCCCAGCATCTGGCACGTGGCAGGGCCTCAGTCGCTGTTTGTGGCCTTTAAGGGGGGAGGCAGGGCAGAGCTGCAGTCCCCTCCATGTGGGACAGAGGTCAGGAGTCAGAAAGTGGCATGTGCGGAGTTACCCCGGGGGCCAGCAGAACACGGGGCCACTGACATCACGGTGGCCTGCAAGGACTCCCTTTTCCAAGAGTGGCTGATGCACCTGCAGGGTCTTCTTGAAAACCAAGGACTTGGCAGGGCCCAGAGGACTCGGCTCCGAAGGTGGGGTGACAAGCACTGTGGTCGGGCAAGAAATGGATCCCTGGGGAGGCCAGTGGCTCCTGCGGCCTCGCCCCGCAGGCCCTGGGCACCCCTGTCTCTGCTCTGGACCCTGCCCTGCATGCCCTGGGCTCCTCTTGCCCAGCCCAGCTGACAGTGCCCCAGCACGTGTTCCTTGTGATCCTGTCGCCGGTGGACCCCGGTTCTTCTCAACCCCACCCCCCACCTGCTTCCTCATTTGGAGGAAACGCGCATCCTTGGACCCTGGCCCGGCTGGGACAGAGCCCAGGACTCTGCCCGTCATCTCTGCTGGGACAAGGAAGGCGGCACCAGGCAGGGGGGCCAGATTCTCCAGCTTGGGCCACGGGCTTCCTCTCCCTGCTTTTGGTTTCCCCAGAGGCTTTGCAGCTCAGTCAGGTCCATGTGGCAGGAGGTCTGTCCAGCTTCCTGCAGCGGCAACAGGCCCAGGTCCAGCCTGCTTCAGCACCCCCTCCTCCCCCCACGAGGGCTCAGCAGAGAGCTCCCCAGGGACCTGAGCATTCATTCAGGTTCCTGGCGGAAAGGAGCGGGCAGCCGGCAGCTATTTGCAGGAGCCCAGCCCTCCGGGTGGCGGCAAGTGGGAGACCAGATGCCCCTTTGTCCCAGCATTGTGTGCAGGACCCTGGCAGCCTGGGGCTGTGGTCCTGAGGCCCCTTCCTGCCCCAGGGCCTTGGGAGCCCTGGAGACCACCTCTCCCTCCTGGGCCGGATCCCCTTCTCTCCGGAGCTGCCCTCCCTGTGGGTCTCTCTCCTCCAGCAGAGGCTGCTATGGCTACTTTTTACTACGTGACGCGAACATCACTTCATTACTATAGAAAGTAGCCACGACCAAATTCCGAGTTAACCCCAAAAGGAGCCTCGCTTCCGCCGGCGGCCCAGAGGCTGCCCACAGCCACTCTCCTGGGTCTGGGCCCCAGCCTGGCCTCAGTTTCCTCACCTACAGAACAAGTCCAGTGTGCGATGATCTGCTCCTTCCTGTGTCTAATGTCGTTTAATTACAGGCACGTTGGCACCTGTGACACCAGCCATGGGGTAGCAGGTATCTGGCCCGACTGTAACTGAGACCCAGGCCCGCAGGCAGCATGAGTCCCCACAGGGAGGCAGAGGCACAGAGTTAGTGGCTCGCCTGGGACCCACACCGGGCAGGCAGCATGTCTGTCTGCAGAGCCCAAGCCCTCAGCCCCTGTGCCCTGCTGGGTAGCGGAGGGGCAGGTGGAAGGGAACTGGCCACAGGGCACTCACCAGCCCCCGCCCCCCCCTGCCCCCGGGCTGAGGCACAGCCCCAGGGCCTCAGGGTGGGGATGAGGGAGCCCTCTGGAGATGGGTCAGGAGAATAAGGTCCTTGCCTGGTTGTACCACAACCTTGCTGCATGACCCAGGGAAAACGCCTTTCCTTCTCTGGGCCCGAGCACAAGCCCTTACAAGGCCGAGGCCAAAGTTGGGAGGTTCTGTCGATGTGGTTCCTCAGGCACCTTGCTGTAGAGCCAACCCCGTGTGCTCCTGGGTCCACCATGCAAGTGTCGTCCAGATGAGGAAAGGCTAGAGCATCTGGGCCATCCATCAGCTTGATGCACCGGCCAAGTTCAGGCTGTCAAACGTTGCCTCCATGTGGTACGTCTCACCCTCTGCTTGGTGCCTGTGGCCCTCAGCCCTGGGGATTGGCCGAGCTGCATGGGGCCCAAGTGGCCTGGGCCTGTCCTCAGGGCCAGAGAAGACAAAGCGTGAACCAGAACAGTGTCCCAGCCAGGGAAGAGGGCACTTTAAACAATGCAGACACCTGGGCTCGACCCTAAACCTGAATGAGGCATGGAGCTGGGTTCTGGAAGTCTCTTTTGTGAAAGCTCACTGGTGAATCTGGTTTGGGGGAACCCCTTGCCAGGGGCGGTGCCCTCTCCGACACCCTGCCTCTCCTTGCACACCTCTGGTGATGGGGAGCTCAGTCGTATGCAGCAGCTGGCTCCTTCCAAAACATTAAAAATGTATTATGAAATATTTAAGGTGTCTCAAATATTTAAGAAATCTCTAATAAATATTTCACTAATTATAAAATATGTAATACAGCTAAAGGTGTGAAGAATAATACCATGAATACCTGAATGCCATCCCTTCCGGCTTAATATTAATCCACACACACTGCCAGAGGCCCAGAGAAGTCCTATGAAGGAGTGAGGAGGCCTGTGTCCAAGCCCCGCTGAGGCCCTCCTGTGCCCCTCTTCGACCCTCTCCCCTCTCTTTCTAAACTCCTCACTGTGGTAAATACACACCATGCAAAACTCGCCACCTCCCCCATTTGTGAGTGTGCGGCTCTGTGGTATTAAGGACACCTTTTCACGCAGCTGAACCCCCCTCCCCGAGTGTCTCCAGAACGGCTTCGTCCCGCGCCCCTGCCTTGAGAGGCAGTGAGGCCTTTGCTGCAGTTGGCAGTGGTGATTCTCACACCAGCTTGGACACGTTTTCTCCACTGGTGTGGCCCCCCTGCAAATCCACGGTCTGGTGCAGTTTAGCGCTTCTGGACGTGGCCAGCGCGGCAGGCATTTGGAAGACTGACTCGGTCTCGTCGGCACACCTGTAGGGGCATTGTGCCGAGGGCAAGGGTCATGGCTCGCCCTCCTCACTGCCACATAGTGCTCTGCTGTGTACACACTGTGCCACACTCTAATCTGCGCATCCGTGGGTGCCTCTCATGGCCACGCGAGGTACACGCCGGGCACGGGAATTTGGCTCCTAGGGTCTGTGCACCTCTGCCTTTGTGTGAATGTGCCTTGGTGTTTCCCAGAAAGGCCCTGTGGTTTATGTTGGGACCTCTCTGAACACGGACTGAGCGGTGCTGTGTAGAGATGGATTATCACCTCCTCTATTCTACCTGCTATATATCTGTTAAGTCAGCCACAGTTACCTTCTTAGGTGGCCACATCTACTGGTTCAACCTACTCTTGCCACATTCTTCTCCCTGGGGGTGGTGTGGAGCCATGCTTCTCTGCTGCCCCCTTCCCTGGCATGTTTTTGTCCTGTGTAGTTGGTTGAGGTGGATGTGACCCATTATTCGAGCTGGAGGGAATGCTTGGGTCCTGGCCCTGGCTTCCAGCACGTGTCCCCTTCCTGCAGGCTCCCAGAGTTCATCCAGACTGCTGCTCACACCAGGGAGGACAGAGCAGACCACCCCAGGCAGCCCTGTGCGTGCCCCTGGCCCTTGGATGTGCTCTGTGTCTCCTGTCGTGCCCGCTGGCCTTCTGCCACCCACGCTGCCCTGTCTTGAGTGCATGTGATAACTGGCCTCAGCCCCGTGGGAGGCCCTGTGCCCATGAATGTCAGACTGTCCTCCAGGAGCCTTCGGGGAGGAGATGTGGGCGGCAGGTGCTACCTGCACCCCAGCATCCAGCAGGCAGCCCAGGGAGTGGGGCGGTGACTCCCAGAGCCAGAGGGAGGCCACCCAGCCTGGAATCCCACCTGCAGCGTCCTGGGGTCTTGGCACGGGTGGGGCCTGGCGGCAAGGCAGGGACATGGTGCCAGGAGGGAAGCGGCATCCTCAGCGTGCAGCGGTGAGGCCGGTGGCCGGGGCAGCTCAGGTGACAGATGGACAGATGGCCGGCAGACAGACGGAGGCCTGGAGCCGAAGCCAGGCGGCAGGCGGTGTGGGGGAGGCGGCGGTGTGAACTGTGGCGGGGCCGCTCTCTCCCTGATGCGCTCGCTCAGAGCTGGAGGGTAGACTTGTGAGGGGAGCGAGTCCTCACACCTCACTTGGGCGGTTTCCAGCATTGTCAATTACGCGGGGAATTGAGTGTCGTCCAGCTGCTGCACTGGTGGACTCCTGCCCGCCGTGCGACAATAATTAGACGCCTGTGCACCATGCGGCTGTGTGTGTGTGTGAAGTGTGGCTGGGGAGGTGGGAGGATGCTGCAGAGGGGTCGCACTGGGGATGCCTCCTCCCCACCCCCACCCCAGGCCGCCCTCCCATCCGCTGGTCTGGCCGCTGCCCGCTGCCCAGATGGGGACCCAGGGGGGTGCCCGTGGGCTCTGGGGATGTCTTCCTCTCTGCCTGAGGCCGCCCAGCCCCCTGCCCGCAATGCCTCCAGCTTTTACTCACCTTGGCCCTTTGAAGCCTCCCTGAGGAGCTCTATAACAGTGGCATATGGACCACGCTGGTCTTCTCGCTCAGACATAAGCTGGGAAGCACCGTACAGCCCCCTGCATGCTCAGAGGAAGGCCCGCCCAGAGCTGTCCCCGGGCCCATGGCGGGGGGCTCCAGGCCCCGGCCCCCAGCCCCCTGCACGCTCAGAGGAAAGTCTGCCCAGAGCTGTCTGTGGGCCCACGCAGGGGGCTCTAGCGCCCCTGGACCTCAGGGACTTGGGGTGGGGTTGCTGTAGAAGTCCCCCCCCCCCATCTGAGATGACCTATAGTCCAGGGTTGCACAGGGAGGGTCCCTGAGCACCTCCAGAATCCAGACTGGTGGGGTGGGGTTGGCGTCGAGGGGAACAGAGCCTCTGCTCCCCACCCAGAATGGGGGACCGGCCGCCAGGGCAGACTTGGATGGACCAGGAGCCTGGCCGCCCCAGTGCTGGTGATGGGCCCTCAAGCCGGCTGGGCTGCCCCCTCAAGGGACGCTGGACACGTTCTGCACGTTCGTACAGCACATCTGTGTCCCTCGCAGGCTGGCTCCCCAGCTCCTGATGGGGCTTCCTCTGCTTCTGTCACTCATCTTGCTGACTGTGCCCTCCCCTGATGCCGTCTGACTAGGACCCAGGAATACTCGCCCTCAGCCCCTTGTCCTGTGTGCGCCCAGAATGGGCCTTCCCTCCATGCTGCTGGTGGGGGAGGAAGGGGGGAGTCTGAAGGGAGCTCCACCCCCTTGCAGGCTGGGTTTGGGGCCAGAAAACCTGAGGGAGGTGGCGCAGGACCCAGATCCCAGTGGCCTGGCCCCAGGCTGGACTTCTGGTGGCCTCCACTCTCTGTCCCCACCCCCACCCCCATGTTGGGGGACAGGCTCTGGTCTGGTCTCTGGCAGAGCGTCTTGGTGACTAACAGCAGAGCCAGCCCCTTCCAGATCAATCCCTCTTCTGGTCTTGGAGCTATAATTAATGTTTGCTGTGTCATTAGATTGATTTTTTATGGACTCTGAGCGATGGCAGGGGGAGTGGAGGGGCAGCTGGGGGCTGGTCGCGGCCCATGCCCCCCAGGAAAGATGCCACCCCCACACTCAGGAGCCACAGGCCTGGTTGCAAAGCTCGGACTTGGCGCAAACCCGTCCCCATGTCCCCACATCCTGGTGACAGCTGAAGCCCTACATGGCCCCCCGTCGAGCACAGCCGGGTGTAAATGGGCCCTGTTCTCCTGTGCAGATCCCTCGGTGAACCTAGGAGATCAGCTGATTGTTCCCACTTCCCAGAGGAGAAAGGATGTAGGCTGAGTCTAAGGGATTTGGTGGGGGATGGCTCACGCCTTGAGAGCCCCACCTCTGGTGAAGGGTCCTGCCCGCCCGGCTGCTGTTTTCGGAGATGCCCCCAGGTTCTGTGGGCAAGGAGCTGCCCGGACAGATGGGGCAGGAGAGGCTCGCGGGTGTGGTGTTACCTGTGGCCATGTGACGAGCCACCCCGAACCTCATGGCTTTGCAGGGCAGGCATCCAGGGAGGGCCGGGCTGGGTGGCTGGCCTTCATGCCCTAGCCAGGCACTCTTTCTAGAAGGCACCCCAAGACCGTCCCCCACACCTTGAGCTTCTGCAGCAGGTGGTGTCAGGGAAGTGGCTTTTCGTCAGTGGTGGCTGCGTCTGACACACGCAAGTATTGCCTCCAAGGTGGCTGAGGGCCGTGGCCGGGACAGACACGGCTCCACTGCCACCAGTGCAGTCAACCTGCGTGGTGTTAGGGCCACCCAGACTAGAGGGGGGCAGTGACAGACCACGTCCTGACACGGCGAGCAGAAGTCACCGTCTTTTCGGGAACATCCTTCCTGTCAGAGCCGCTGGCCCAAACCCTCACTTGTGTGGCAGTTCCGTCTTTCTGTCCATTAGAGCGGACATTCGGAGAGGGATTGGGCCTCTGTGGGCTTTGTCCTCCCTGTGCTCCGACACCTGACTGATGTCCATCTGTCCACACGTGGGTGACTAGGAACGTAGGTCCAGACGCCCTGCGAGGGTGCTTTCACAATCCTAATGTCATCCGAGGGAGCTGGGGTCTCCCAGAGGCCAGCCTGGAATTCACCAAATACGATGCCTTCCCAGCTGTCGTAAGTTACAACAGCAGAGGCTTCTCTGAGCAGCCCTGAGTCAGGAGACTCTGGAATGCACAAAAGATGAACCAGGGGGGACGTTCACTTGAGAAAATGACCATTCACTTGACAGCGTGGTTCGTGGTATTTCCCTACACAGCTTCCTGGAGCCCCCCTGCCATGGTAGGGCCCCGAGCTCATGGACCTGGGAGGTCTCCGTCGAAAGCATTTCTTGACTGAGCTGGCCATCACCGTCTGCAGGAAATCACCCCTGGCAGAAGCGAGAATGGTCCCTGACCCCAGGGGGCAAAGGTGGAACAGAAAATGAGACCCCACGCGGGTCTAGCTCATAAAGACTGGATCAGAAATTTTCAGTAAGACACAAGTGAATCTAATTCCCCGGAATATTAGATAATCTGCCATGATTATGTAGTATTTGTCAAAAGAACTCGATGATGGCTTAATATTAGGGAAATCTATTAATATAATACAGAATGTCGACAGGTTGGCCACAATGCCACCTTGATAAATGATGGGACATATCTGATCAAACCTCATGCTCCTTTCTGGCTTTAAATTAACTGCTAAAACCAGAATAGAAAGGATGCTTTTTCATCACAGTAAAGAGTAGGTGTCTCTCCCTGGCCACCATCATTCTAAATAATGAGATTTTTTTCATGATCCTGTTCAGAAACTTTTATTAAAAAAAGTGAACAGCGTCCTTGATCACTGTCTGGAAATGCTAGACATAGCAATAAGACATGAAACAGAATTGAACGGAGTGTCTACAGGAAGGGAGTACAGTTATTTGCAGGCAGTCTGATCTGAAACCCAAGGAAGCCACCAGAACCCACGGAAGCAATAGTTTGAGAACTCGACAGAGGTATGGGGCTGGATGTAAAACAAACACATACAAGCCAGTGATTCTCATCTCCACCAGGAGCCACTAGTCAGAAAACATGGTGGAATAAATGGTCCCCGCTCACATTGTACAATAGAAACCACCCTCCCCCCCAGGATTCCCAGGAATAAATGTACAAGAAAGACTTAAGATCGTTATTAAGAAGTCTGTAAAGTTTTCCTGAGAGACCACGGGGAATGCAGGCGTTGTGGGGCAGGCTGAGCTGGAATATTACGATTCCGAAGGCTCTCCCGAAGTATTTGTAGACTCCATGTGGTCCCGTCCACGCCCTGGCAGCGTGTTTTGAAGTCATTCTAAAAGTTCACCTGGAAAGATATGCACTCAGAGCGAGGGGCCTGGAACGTGGAGAGAGAGAAGGGAGGGGTTCCATCCTAGATACAGAAGCTTGTTACAGCGCTGCAAGGATTTAACAGGGTCACGAGAGGGGACAGAATAGTCTCCAGACCGAGGCCTCCTCAGTTGGTGGCCTTGCACCTAGCAGGAACGCTTGGGCAAGTGAAAGAGGGTCTGTTAATAATGGCACCAGAGCAACAGGCATAAACAGAGACCGTCCCAGGAAAGCCACGCACGTGGCTGCCCTCCTTCACAGGTGACTGTGGCCTATCTTCGCGGGCCCTCTAGTCCATGCCTGGAAAGGACATACAAGCAGCTTCAGCCTCCGGTCTGACTGATGGGCAGGGACAGACCGGAAGTCAGAGCTTCACAGCACAGGAGCAGAGTGAGGCAGCTTTGGGATTTCAAGGGGAGACTGCAGCCCCAGGCAGGGGTCTGAACACAGAGCACTGGGGGACGGACTGGTGACGCGCAGGGAGGGGGCTACGTCCCCAGTGGGGAAACCGCGCCTTAGAGAAAGTGTAAGAGATGCAGGTTGACCGTCGCCTTACAGGGCAAGGTGGGGGCGGTGAGAGGTAGGCAGGGGCCGTCAGCACAACGTGGCCTCTCTCGAGGGAGCTGGGGAGCCATGTGGGGTTGCGGGAGGAGGACAGGCTTGACGCGACGTACCCGTGGGAAGCGCACTGCAGTGGGTGTGGGGGATGGTGCATCAGGAGCCAGCTGAGGGAATAGATTATGCGGCACATGTCACGACAAAGTCCTTGCCTCTTGGTGGGGGCAGGGGATTGATTTTACCTCTTTATACTAGCGAAATACCTTCCAGGTCGGTTGAAAGTTAAATGGACAAGTTCAGACTGTAAGATGTTAGCAGGTAGAGGTGAGGTCTGCTCCTAGGATGGCTTGGAGGCCCCTTGGCTGCAAAGCAGAGGAAGCCGTGTGTACAGATTTAATGACACAAATGACAAACAGGAGTCTGTGGGCCCAGGCCTGCCCGTGCTGCTGGCTTCCCTTCCAGAAGCCTCTTTCCTGGGACACGAGCTTGGACGGGGCTGAAGTAGGGATGGGGGTCTTGTCCTCCCAGCCCGGACGGAGCGAGGCGGGGCTCCTTGGCCTCCGGAATACCCCAGCCTCCTGACAGCTGTCCGAGAGAGGCCTAGGGCCTGGTGGTGATGGCCGTGGCACTGGAGTAACAGATGTTCTGGAATGACTAGCGGCCCCGAGAAGGCCGGGCAGGCTGAAGGTAATCACTTGGCTGGCAGGGTTTTGTCGGGATCCCAGGTGTTGTGATGCAACTCTCCAGAAATGGAGAGGAGAGAGCCCTGTGTTCCGGCGTGGGGACACCCTGGCCGCTGGGGGACCATGCTGGCCATTGCGCACCTCGTTCTGGAGTCTCCCCGGGCCCCCCTCACCAGAGCAGCCATGCCCCCCCCAGCGTGGCCCTCACTGAGGCTCAGCGGGCAGCACGGTCAGCCCTTGCGCCCAGGACGCGCCCTGCTCCGGCCCAGCCCGTGTTGTGTCACTGATACTTCTGACACCGGACTTTGCTCGGTATCAAATTACCCTTATTAGAACATTTGGGGGTTAATTGCTAATTTATAACCTCTGCTCAAAAACCATGCCCAAAATCTTTAGTACAATTAATAGTGGCCAGGAGCTGTGCTCTGATTAAAGAATCATAGCAACGGGGGCTTGAGGCAGGACCCGTACACGCGAGGCCAGCGGGTGAGCGGGCTTGGCCGTGGTCATCACATCTGTGGGTGTGGCCCTGGCCGGCGGCATGTGGGGAGAGGGAGCCATGTCCCCAGAGCCCCCCCTTCCAGCATTCTGCATGGACGTCCCGCCTCCACAGGAGCTCAGAACAGGCACGGAATCCCCGGCTCTGAAGGGGCCCCCGGAGTTTAGGGCTCCTGGAGGTCTTGGTCCAGCTGGGAAGAGCAGAACCAGCAAATCTCCAAGTTCAGTCTCAAGGCAGCCATCCCTCAAAACAACTGGAGAGATTCAGGTCAGACTAAAGATAGAACTTCCTGGCTGCCAGGGTTAGGAGGCTGTGTGGGGAACAGTGCCAAGTGTCCTTTGGACACCCAGACCCTTGCCTGGAGTAAGTGACATGCTTCCCGGAGGCTGGGGGGTGGGGGGGGAGGCGGGGAACCGGTGTTCCTGGAGAGGGTCATGCATCGTCTACCATTCCTGGAGGCCAGCCAGCCAAGCCACCCTTCTCCCCGCTCCCTGCCAGCGCCTGAGCAGGAAACCATTGCAAAGTGATTTCTCCCTCCAGCAGTGCCGTACATCATGTTTTTTAATTTAAAAAGATGCCCAGTGGAAGCACACCAGACCATTAAATGTTTGGGTCCCTAATTAACTCCAGAGCAGTCTGGAGCTGCGGGGCCCGGAGCCGTCATCCAGCCCCCAGCCCTGCCCAGAGCCCTTCCCGCGGTGTCTGCCACAACAGGCACCCCTAGCCCACCTTCCCAGGCCAGCGCCGTGGCAGGAGTTGTGGTCAGAATCTGTATTTTTAATGAGTGGGGTGGCGGACGCTGAGGCTGTGTTTGGATGTCCTTCCTCCGGAGAATCTCAGCTGCTGGCTTTCCTTTGGGGCCTGTTTCCGTGTTGTATTGGGATGATACCATCCTCTGTCTCTCTGGACATCGGAGGAGTGGCTCCGTATACAGGAGGTGCTCGCTACATGCGGGGTCCTGGAGGAAATAAGAGATTACCTCTGTTTGCACACTTCCTGCTCATCCCAGACCCTGGCCAGGCAGGGTGAGTCCCCTGGGGCTCAGGACTCCCGTGGACCGCCCATGGTCACTCGGCAGGCCCCACCTCTCGAACTTCGCCGGCACCCTATGCATCCTTGCAGGTGGAGGGCAGGACGCAGGCGGCGGTCTCTTGGGTGTGTGCCTACCAACCCGCCTCACAGAGGACAGGGCTGGGGCGGCGGAGGTCGGGGGCTGCCAGCCGACCCGGTGGCCAAGTCCTGAGGATCCAGGTCTGCTGAGTCAGCAGCGCTGGACCGCCTGCCCTGGGAGCCGGTGCCAGCCGCCTCCCAGGGCCAGCCGCCTCAGATAAGTAGGAAGCAGCAGCGGGTGGTGAGTGGGTGAGGAGCCTGGGGACGGCCTTCACGGGTCCCCTGTGGTGTGGGCACCAGGGCGGGGGCTCGCTGAAGTAAAAAAAACCCACAAAGCCTGTCGAGCTGGCCTGCCAGGCCCAACCACGCTGCCCAAGACATGCATTCACTTCCACCAGTCACCTGCGGCTCAGGGGCCTCCGGGGAAGCAAACGAGCATTTATGGAGCGTGCCTTCACCAGGGACTGTGCTGGAAGTTCAGGGGATCTGGTCATGTAGTCCTTGCTGGCATGCTGCGAGGGAGCTCCCCTGGTGGGCTCCCCTGGACAGAGGAGGAAACAGGCCCAGAGATGTTAAGTGACTTGCCCCAGATCACACAGCCAGAGCTTGGCAGCCCCAACATTCATGTCCCCGCCTAGGAATCTGAAGCCCGAGGCGGTTCTGTGCCCCCTTCAGGCAGGCGGGCCGGCCCCACATAGGCTCCGCTGGCCCCGGGCCCTGTGGTGTAGTCGGCCTGGGGCTGTACTGGCCAAGGTGCCTGTCGCGGCCCTGGGGGCTCTGCAGCAGGGCCAGGCCGCAGAGGGAGACAGACATTAGCAGTAAACATGATCTATCGGCCAAACATTGGAGCGGTAAAAACTTATTGATCTCTGACTTTCCACCCATCTCCCCGCCTCCCCGTGCGCCTGGCCCTCGGCCCGTTTCCGTCCGGATGTGGACAGGCCACTGGTTTCCACTTCAGCACAAGCCCCGGGCCTGCGCTGGCCTCGCGTCGGCATCAGTGACTGAGGAGGGGAAGGATATTTTTGGACAGATGTGTCCCTGTCCCAGCGTGGCTGTGCGATTATGCAAATCCGCTCGTAAGAAGTTTAAAAGCCTGGAACCACCATATTTCTTTAGTTCATTAGTGGCAACACGCTGCAGGGCTGATGTGACAGAACAGACGTAGTGCCAGCCTCCCGGCCTTTCTCCATGCCCCCCAGGCAGCACACTGGATCTCCACAGGGGGCAGCGCGCATGAGGGTGTCCTGCTGCTCGGCCCCTCCTCTCTGGTCCCGGGGACGCCTGCCACCCCGTCCCTGCCATGGTCTCGCCTGCCTGTCACTGCCTACTCCCCCGGAGGGGACTGTTCTCTGAGCACACGTGCTCTGTGCCTCCACCCTCTCTGCCTTGGATACCCGTTATCCTCCTCTTTCCCTAACAAACTCCTACACATCTGCTAGGACCCATCAAACAGCATCCCATTGTGGAAGCCTTGTCTGATGGGCTACAGTTTCACAGCAACTTCCTGCCACCACTCAGGCCCCTGTCACATTCCCTGCAGGTCCCCCACTGGCTCATGACTGCCTCAGGGCCCGGACTGTCCCTAAGTGCCCTGTGCCTGGTGCATCCCCCCTGCTGGGGAGGAAGGGAGTGGGTGCAGGATGGGGATGTGACGCCAGGGCTCTGCTGCTGCCCAGTCGTAACCAGAGAGGCGGGGGTGGACCAGATGTGCACGCGCATCAACTCTGCTCATGTCTGATAGCTCCTGCAGGTTCTGGGGTTTGGGCCCCACGCGGAGCTGCCAAGAGACCTGCCCTCTGCCCATTGGGCAGGAAGCTTTCCTCCCCACAGCCCTTTCCATGCTTGCTCCCTCCCACCTCCCCACCAGCGCCTTCTCATGCAGGACAGGCCCCCGCCTGCAGCCCCCCAGCTCCCTCCCATGTGAGTTTGCCCGCTCGGGGTGCGCCGACCAGGGCTCTTCACCAGAAGTCAATGGTGGGGTCCCCCAGGGTACCCCCTCACCCCTTCCCAGCCTCCAGAGCAGCCGGGCAGCTGGCACATTTCCGGTGGAACCCAGCCCCCCAAGTCTCTAGTCTCTGGCTTCCGTGATGCCCCCGGGAATGCTGGCCACCCTGCCGTCCTTGGGAGGCGAGGCTGTCCTGGTGCGGGGGCCCCGGGAGCATTGGGCGGACCCTCGACAGGTGGCTATGGAGTTGGTGGCTGAGTGGCACAGGTGGCTTGTGCCTCCTAACTAGGTGAGGCTCCTTGGCAAGTCCTTTCTCCTGGGCCACCATGTCCCTGTCACCTTGTAGCACCATGACATGGCTTAATGACGTGATGGTTCTGAAAGTGACACGTCGCTGCTGTCATGGTGCTGATGGTGGGGGGGCGGAGGCCCCTTTCTGGGCCGTACCATCTCTCCACTGCTGCCCCCCAGGTCTCTAGTGATTGCAGGCCGCCTGCCTCAGTGACCCCCGGCCCCAAGGACACCGTCACCCCACAAGTACATGTGAACACACCCGTGCAGGACAAGCACACAAGTGTGCAAATGGGTGTGGAAGCACTTATAGGTGCTTGGACACACACAGCCATTTGCACACAGACGTGTGTGGAAATGGACCCCAACCACTTAGAACAATGACTGGATCTGGGAGGTGTCTGGTCGATGCGGGGGTGCCCCGCTCCCTACCAGCTGTGACACGAGGAGGCCCCAGGCTGTCCCCAGAGTCCACGCCCACTGACTGAGGACACAAGCAAGCTGAGCAGTGACCCCGGCAGGGCCAGACTCGAGCCTGGGTCTGCCCTATGGTGTCTCTGGCCCGCCTCTTCCTCTGGGGTGTGGGGTCATAGTCATGGGGCCTCTGAGGGGCCATCCTGACGAATCTGGGTGTCCAACAAGCGCCCTGGGCAGTGTGCTCAGAGTGTCTGTCTGTCCAGGTCAGGAGTGCCTATGGGAAAACCGCTGGGCATCAGGTTGGAGTTTTGCAAAGTGAGGACATCAAATGTGTGCATCTCTGGTCCCACTGGACGGGTCAGCACGAGCAGCTCAGAGGAGGCTCGGGCGGTGTGGCCCCAGTGACGCGGGGCACGGCGGAGTGTGGGGACGGCTCCCACTTTCCAGCCGAGGAAGCCCAAGAAGGTGAGGATTTGGGGAAAGAAAACACTGGTGGCTCTTTCAAGAACATCAGCTGTGGAGGGGAAGGAGACGGAGCAGTGGCTGGAGGATACTCAGGTCAAGTTGTTTCTATGGAAGTTTCTAGAACTATGCTGTTCGGTATGACAGCCACTAGTCACATTTCTAACACCCAGCAGCCACATGTGGCCAGGGTGGGCCAGTTGGACAGCACAGAGAAAGTTCCGTGGCACCTTCAGCTGGCAGGGAGGGTGGGGAGGGAGGGGTGCTGATGCTGTGGGAGGAGGCAGCCCAGCAGAGGATCTTGGGGGTGCGGGGGTACTGGCCTGTGCTGCATGTCAGGGACAAGGGGGCAGGTGACCAGTGGGGGCTGGTGTGACACAGGTCTGCACACTCCACCAGCTGGGCAGACCCTCAGCAGGTGTCCTGGTTACATTTATTTGAGTCACTTGCCGGGCGCAGAGGACAGGTGTGTATGTGAGAAATTAGGGGTGAAGGCAGGAGCAGTGATGGGCCCATCACAGATGCTTAATGGACAAACACATGAGTCCCAGGAGAAAAGGCATTCCTGGGGATGGCGTGGGAGCCCAGCAGGACTCTTCTAGAAAGGTCACTCAGGCCACTTCCAGAGGCCCATGGGCGGCATCCTGCCCCCTCAGCCTGGGGTTACCTCCTCCCCGGGGAGCTCAGTCCCTGCAGCCAAGAGGTCTCCCTGGGGCACCAGGCACTTGCTGGAGCTGATGCCCATCCCCCAGCCCCAGGGAGGAGGATGGGGCTGCTCACCACATGGCTTTGGCCTCAGTTTCCCATCTGCAGAGTGAGTCGTGCAGAAGATTGTTGGGGTTCCTCTGAGGCCAGGTCCCGGGAGCTATGAAAGGGGCCAAGGGGACCGGCCACCAAGGCCACAGCCCACTCCTAGCATGTCCGTGCACCTGAGGCCAGGTGGGGTGGGAGAGGATGCCCCATCCCCCACAGGCTCCAGGGCAGGGGGGACATGCCCCCCCCCAGGGCCCTGCCCCCCTCATCACATAGGCCAGCCTGATGGAGGAGGCTTCAGAGTGTGGGGAGTGCACAGGGGAGGCGAGACTGGTGCCCAGAACACTCGCCACTCACAAGGTGGCAGATCTTTAGGCTGCAATGGTGGTGGTGGTAAAGGCAGGGCCAGCCTCTTGGGTCCCGGCACACGTGTGCGCACACTTCCACGGGGTCATGTCCACATGGACATGCCATAACGTGAGTCCCAATGCGCGCGCCTGTGTGTGTATAACTGACCCTGGCACGTGCACGCCTGGACATAGGACAGAGCGCAGCACACGCATGTGGGAGCCTGTGTACAAGCCCCACACGCACACAGACCCACGTCTGCGCGCAGCTCTCCAGGCCCCCAGGCACCCCTGAGAGGGGGGCAGGGAGAGCCTGGTCCCCTGGGGGACCCTGTCCCTCCTCCCCAGGCGCCTGCCTGCGATAAGGCTTCTTCAGGCCCTGTAATCCTCCTTAACTTGACTTTGGGTTATTTTGAGCAAGAGATTAAAGGTGATTACAATCAGCATTGCTGAGGCGCCACACTTCCTAGACAGGCCTACGCACCTACCTGCTTCCCGAGGTGGGAGCCACGCTGAAGCACGCGTCCCCCTCTGCCACCACCCCCCACCACCCTGTGCCTCCAATGCACTTGCAGGTCAGGGGGGTGGGTCCCCTGGTGGAGGGGTGGCCCGCACAGGCAGGCCACCACTGCATGATGGGGACATGCTCCAGGGGGTCCCTGTGGGGTGGCACGTTGGAGGTCACAGGCCAGACCACACAGGGACCCCAGCGACCCCTGATAGTCTCCCTCCCCAAAGGAGGATTACATGGCCTGCCAGGACCCTGAAGCCATTTCCAATTCAGCCCAGAGAGGCCCACTGGTTTGCAGGGTGTCACACAGCCACAGGGCCAAACCAGGGATGGGCTCCACCTCGGCCCCCCAGGACCTGTCCTCGGGTCCCACCCCGTCTGCAAATCAGAAATAACTCTTCCCCAGGAGTCAGATCAGAACTGTTCTTTATGAAGTTTCCAAAGGGAAGGAAAATCCATTTCACATCATTATATTTTTTTCTCCTAATTTAAACTGCCTCAGTGCAGACTAGTTGCAAACGTCAATATCAGTGAAATACACTCAGCTGGCCACCGGCCAGGCCACAGAGCCGTTACTGAGGCCGGCTGTAAATCCAAGTATTAACAAGGAAACACATACCCATTCGTCTGTCCTGCAGGAGAAATACGAGGGGCGGGTGAGGGACGCCCACAGACCGGAGGTCGTCCTGCGGGCGGGGACCATGTCCAGTGTCCCTGCCGGAGACAGGGTGAAGCCCCATCCTGGGGAAGCGCAGGGTCTGGAGGCACAGCCACGTCACACCACGTCGTGCCTTGGGAGCTGGTTGGTGGAGGTGGGAGGGGTCGGTCCTTGCCTGAGTCTGAGGAGGGGGCTTGGGGGTTCTTGGCAGAGTCACTCCCTCCTTCCGGGCCTTTCTGCCAGGATCTTCCCACACAGGGTGGTGACAGACTTAGGTCCCCAGAGCCAGGCAGAAAGTTCCAGCTGGCTAATCTGGAGGACCGGAGGGGCTCTGATGTGCCTGGGCCCACCTCAGGAGGGCTTAGCCTCGGAACTTAGCTATTCTGGGTGTCTGGGTGGTGCTGGCTGCCTCCCTGCATCTCCCTGGGGGGGAGCCGGAGGGGACCTGCGGGCTCTGGAAGGATTTGTGCCCTGCCAGCTCAGGCCCCTGGGGCCAGGGCTCAGAGCACCCCCTGCAGGCGGCTGTGAGTGCTGTGGCTGGTTCCTCAGGGGAGAATGTCCCTGTCTTCTCTCTGTCACGAGGGTGGAACTGAGCCAAGCACAGGGTTCTTGATTCTCCGGGGCCACCCTAACTTTGAGCCTGGCCAAGCGGGTACAGGGTGGGGAGGTGTGGGAAGCTCAGAACTGGGGATGCTTCTCGTTGCTCCCCAAATGCACCTCCTTGTTTTACCTGGCGGCTCAGCCAAGCCTGGCACGGGGCCACATCTGACCCCTGGGCCTCCTGCGGCCATGGCACACGGCCTCTCCTGACTGCTCTCTCTTCTCTCTTGCCACAGGACCGTGGAGCTGTCGGGACACCCAGGCCAATGGGGGAGGCGGCCGCAACCTCAGCAGGACGCAGGTGGATGACCCGGGCTCTCCGGCAGTGAGGGAGTGCACACGTGGCGCCACCATGCGGTCTGGGACAGGACACCCCTGAGAACACAGGCAGCCTCCCCTCCCGCCCCCACCCCCATCCTTATCCCTCCAGGGGCTGGCGCCCAGCCTCCCACCAGGTCCCCCTGGGCAGGCGGAGCAGGGGCTCCCGCGACGGCAGTCCCCATGGCCAGGTGCTGGTGGGGTGCGCTGTGGGTATGCGTGGCGGCCGCCACCCTGCTGCATGCGGGCGGGCTGGCCCGTGGCGACTGCTGGCTGATCGAGGGCGACAAGGGCTTCGTGTGGCTGGCCATCTGCAGCCAGAACCAGCCGCCGTATGAGGCCATCCCGCAGCAGATCAACAGCACCATCGTGGACCTGCGGCTGAATGAGAACCGCATCCGCGGCGTGCAGTACGCCGCACTCAGCCGCTTTGGCAACCTCACGTACCTCAACCTCACCAAGAACGAGATCGCCTACATTGAGGACGGCGCCTTCGCCGGCCAGTTCAACCTGCAGGTGCTGCAGCTCGGCTACAACCGCCTGCGCAACTTGACGGAGGGCGTGCTGCGCGGCCTGGGCAAGCTCGAGTACCTGTACCTGCAGGCCAACCTCATCGAGGTGGTCACACCCAGCGCCTTCTGGGAGTGCCCCAACATCGTCAACATCGACCTGTCCATGAACCGCATCCAGCGGCTGCACGGTGCCACCTTCGCGGGCCTGGCCAGGCTGTCCGTGTGTGAGCTGTACAGCAACCCCTTCTATTGCTCGTGTGAGCTCCTGGGCTTCCTGCGCTGGCTGGCTGCCTTCTCCAACGCCACGCATGCCTACGACCGCATGCAGTGCGAATCGCCACCACTCTACTCCGGCTACTTTCTCCTGGGCCAGGGCCGCCACGGCCACCGCAGCATTCTCGGCAAGCTGCAGTCCGTGTGCACTGATGGCTCCTACGTGGACGAGCCCCACCCGCCGCCCGGCCGCCCGCCGCCCGGCCGCTCCCCGCCCCCCCCACCACCGCCGCCGGAGCCCAGCGAGGCGCCCTGTGCCGATGAGGAGTGCTTCTCTGGAGACGGCACCACGCCGCTGGTGGCCTTGCCCACACTGGCCCCCCAGGCCGAGGGCCGGCCACTCATGAAGGTCAAGCAGCTGACGCAGAACTCGGCCACCATCACGGTGCAGCTGCCCAGCCCATTCACCCGCATGTACACGCTGGAGCACTTCAACAACAGCCGCTCATCCACCGTGTCCCGGCTGACCAAGCCCCAGGAGGAGGTCCGCCTGAGCAACCTGCATGCGCTCACCAACTACACCTACTGCGTGGTGTCTACCAGCTCGGGGCTGCACCACAACCACACCTGCCTCACCATCTGCCTGCCCCGGCCGCCCAGCCCGCCGGGCCCCGTGCCCAGCCCATCCACGGCCACCCACTACATCATGACCATCCTGGGCTGCCTTTTTGGCATGGTGGTGGTGCTCGGTGCCGTTTACTACTGCCTGCGCCGGCGGCGGCGACAGGATGAGAAGCACAAGAAGGCGGCCGCAGCCGGTGGCCTCAAGAAGACCATCATCGAGCTCAAGTATGGACCCGAGATGGAGGCGCCTGGCCTGGCCCCACTGTCCCAGGGCCCACTGCTGGGCCCCGAGGCTGTGACCCGCATCCCATACCTGCCAACGGCTGCCAGCGACGTGGAGCAGTACAAGCTGGCCGAGAGCGCCGACACGCCCAAGGCCAGCAAGGGCAACTACATGGAGGTGCGCACGGGTGAGCAGGCTGAGCGCAGGGACTGTGAGCTGGGCCGGCCCGGCCCTGACAGCCAGAGCTCCGTGGCCGAGATCTCCACCATTGCCAAGGAGGTGGACAAGGTCAACCAGATCATCAACAACTGCATCGACGCACTCAAGTCTGAGGCCACCTCCTTCCAGGGCGGCAAGTCCGGAGCCGTGTCCACGGCCGAGCCGCAGCTGGTGCTGCTGTCGGAGCCCCTGGCCGCCAAGCACGGCTTCCTGGCCCCTGTCTACAAGGACGCCTTCAGCCACGGCCTGCAGCGGCACCACAGTGTGGAGGCGGCTCCCGGGCCCCCACGCGCCGGCGTCTCGACTGGTGGCTCCGTGCGCAGCCCGCGGGCCTTCCGCGCTGAGGCCACTGGCTCACACAAGGCCGCGTCTGCCGAGGCCAAGTACATTGAGAAGAGCTCCCCAGCGCCCGACGCCATCCTCACTGTGACGCCTGCGGCCGCCGTGCTGCGTGCCGAGGCCGAGAAGGGCCGCCACTACGGCGAGCACCGGCACTCATACCCCGGCTCCCACCCCGCTGAGCCACCCGCACCCCCCCCACCCCCACCCCATGACAGCCTGGGCGGCCGCAAGGCGTCCATCCTGGAGCCACTGACCCGGTCGCGGCCCCGCGACCTGGCCTACTCGCAGCTGTCCCCACAGTACCACAACCTGAGCTACTCCTCCAGCCCTGAGTACACCTGCAGGGCCTCCCAGAGCATCTGGGAGCGCTTCAGACTCGGCCGCCGGCGCCACAAGGACCACGAGGAGTTCATGGCCGCCGGCCACGCCCTGCGCAAGAAGGTGCAGTTCGCCAAAGACGAGGACCTGCACGACATCCTGGACTACTGGAAGGGCGTGTCGGCCCAGCACAAGTCCTGAGCCCTGGGGCCGCCCCGCCCCCCGCCCGGACTTGCGCCTCCACGGGACCAAAAAGGACACAAGACCCACTGCAGCTCTTTGTAACCCAGAGTCTCCCATGCAGCGCCACACACATGTGCACACAGACACGCACATGCACATACGTACATAGACATGCACACATGCACACACAGTACACACGTGCACGCACATGCACACATGTACATAGACACATGCACACATGCGCGCACACTTAGACACACATGCACCACATGTGCACACTACATGCAGACACACATGTACATAGACACACATGCACACAGACACACACACAAGGGACTTCAGAAAACTGTGTCTGGGGGTAGGGGAGGGGAATTTTTTTCATTATCTTTCCTCTTTGAGGCTTCTCTGCCTTCTTTATCTTCCTGTCCGTCTTTACTTTCTTCCCTTTTTTAAGAAAAAATAATAAAAGTAAAGTTCTCTTAAAAAGACATAAAACACCAGACGTGGGGGTGTGGCCGGCTCAGCCACCCGGCACCTCCCACGACCGCCTCTGTCTGTGGTTTGCTGTGGGCTCTCTCCTCAGTCCGTCTCTTGGCTGCTGACTCCAGAGGCCACCAAGGAGAGGCAGAGCGAACGCTGGCGGCCCGCCAGGACCTGCCTGGAGCCCCGCAGGGCACGAGGGTGTGGGGAAGGCCGTGCCTGGGGATGGCTGGGGGGGGGGGGGGGGGGGGGGGGGGGGGGGGGGGGTGGCTGGGAGGGGCGGCTGGAAGGGGTGTGGGCCGCGAGCGTGTGCTCCGGCCCCGTGCCCCCTGTAAGCTATCATCCTATCGTTCAGAAAAATATTTCTATATTTGCAATGTTTGCTGTAAAATGAAAAAGAGACTATGTCTACTAAAAAAAAAATCTACAAAGGGAAAACTCAAATACTTGTACTAGGTTTTTACTGTGGGATTTGGGGAGGGAGGGATTGGGGTTCCTTTTATGTGCTGTTTAGGGTGGTTTTTACTGATTTTGGCCTTGAGTTGGGGCTGGGGTTACAGGTAGGGTCACCACAGGAGTGGCCGTTGAGAGCGCGAGTGGCAGCTGATGCCAGCCCAGGGACCAGGTGAACCTCCCACACCGGGCTAGAAACTGCAGGGCTGGGCTGGGCAGGGCTGTGTGCCTGATGTGTGCATCCAGGTGTTTGTGCACAGGCCATAAGCTGTGTGAGTGGGGAGCCAGGGGGTGGGTGGCCAGTTGGGTTCGCAGGTGAGTCAGAATCGGAGGCAAGCCAGCCTCTGGGCCCAGAGCGGACGCACGGACGGCTGCACGGGCCTCCCTGCCCACCCCGGTGTGCTCCCAAATTCAGAGCGAGTGAGCACTTTGAGTGCATGTATGAACCATGCTGTTTGAACTCTCCAGAAAAGGCTGGATCCTGGCGCCCCACCCACAGAAAGCGCCTGTCCGTGGCTGGTGCCAGGATTCTTGCCACCAAGGCCACGGGTCCCCCCTTGCCGTATCTGGGCCCTCTCGCCCAGCGCCAGCCTGGGTCCAACAGAGCCCCTTTCTCCCAGGGAAGCGGGGTCCCTGCAAGGGAGGGGCATCTGGCCCTGGCCTCTCCCTCCCACGGCCCTGGGGCTGGCCCCCCTGCACACCTACATCTCCCCACCACCGCTGGCTTGGCCACCCCAGGCCCTCCTTCCTAAGGCCCTGGCCCCACACCCTCCACCCAAGGCAAACCTGTTCCCAGTCTGTATTTCTGACAAAGACCCAGTAAGACACTGGCGGGGGGTGGGGGGAGGGGTGCTGGGACTGGATCCCGGAGAACTGAGTGACGGAAGCAGGATTTCAGGATCTGTGGGTCAGCAGGAAAGGACTCAGGGCTGGGTGCAGCCGTAAGACCAGTAGCCTCTGCTTGAACACCTCCAGTGACAGGGAGCTCACCACTTCCTCAGTAGCTCTTTCCAGCTTTAGCTACCTCCCAGCTTTAGCTACTGTGGGACGTCAGTGCCAGCCCACAGGGCCCAGCATGGGTCCCAGGAGCCACTCGGCACCACAGACAGGGCCGGTCTGAGCCCCACTAGTCCCAACCTCTGTGCTCCACTGACTCCGTTAAGGTTCTGCATACGACGCTCTGCATGGGCCATGGGACCTGGTGGGACTGACTGGCCCCCTCGATGGAGGGTCTCTGCCATGGGGTCCTGGGAGTAGAACATGGGGGAGCCTGTGGCCGGCGAGGGAGGCAGTAGGGGCAGGAAGCGGGGACCCAGAGAGGGGACCGCCTGGCCCAAGGTCACACAGTAACATGGGGCAGTTCTGGCCAGGGGACAGAAGGGGGGACGGGCTCCTCAGTCTGCCGCTCCTTGTCACTGAGGAGATAAAATTGGCTATTTATAGGGAACTGGAGAACAGAGAGAGAATAGAGGTGCCTGCCCTGGGTAGGCAGGGCAGCTGGCCAGACAGGCCAAGTGTGTGAGGGACACGTCACCGCCAGAAGCGCTGCCACCAAGCAGGGGCCCACGGGGAGGGCAGGGACCTGGAGAGGAGCACACAATAGTTGGGGGTGCAGGGACGGGTTCCGAGCAGCCAAGAGTGCCTGCCCCAGAAGTCCACACCCTCCCGGGAGCACCCAAGGGTGTACAGTCGGGCTCGTTGGCGGCGCCAGGCCAATCCCAAGATCCAGATGCATGCGTCACTGTGCCCTGGCTTGAGAGAGGTCGTAGCAGAGTTGACGAAGGTACACAGCACAGCAGAAGACACACTGATTAGGCACCTACTGTGTGCGGCGCTCTGTGCCCAGCACTACTGGAGCCCAGAGAGAGATCCAACACCACCCCCCACCCTTGAAGAGCTCACAGACATCAGGGCCCCTGAAGCAGAGGCAGGTGGCCCAGCTCAGCCTGGGAGGCCCAAGGGAGGATGGGGACCCTGCATGGGAAGAACCTGGAAGGCTTCCTGGAAGGGATGGTGTTTGGTTTACATGAGGGAGCCACAGTGAGTGGGGGTGGAGGCTCTGAGTTCAAGAGGTCAGCATCCTCGTGGGCTCAGGACTGAGCTCTGAGTGCAGGACGAATATGTGCAAGAGGAGACTTGCCCCGGGGCCGGGTCGGTGCTCAGATTCCCGGAGGGCCTCTAAGGGCAGCGCTCATCAGGTGATGGGGCTCAAAGGCCACAAGCAGCCGCTCACACCCACTTCTGCCACACGACCATGTGACCACAGCGAGTGGCTGACCCCTCTGCATCTCAATGGGGATGCTGACGCCCACCACTCCGGGTCACCAGGAAGGTCAAACAGCACATGGGGCCATCACGCCATTGTCATGCTAACGCCACATCGCAAACAACCACATCCCGTCATAGCTCACACACTTGGGTGGCTGGCCAGGTGGCTCTGTGGAACCTGGTTAGCCTGCCCGCACATTTTGGGGTGGCTGGTGGGGACAGGATGGCAGATGATAAGGGCACAGGGAAGCGTGAAGAACTAGGCCTGAGAACAGAGGCCAAGTGCATGGCCGTGAGGCACGTGCTCCTCCCCAGGGCAGGCCACGCAGCACAGAAAGCAGCCCGTCCAGAACAGATGTTCCTGAGGCTTCATTCTTTCTTCCATTCAACATACAATGACAGAGCACCTACTGAGTACCGATAAGCCAGAGACATCAATGAGACCTGTCCCCTCCTTGGAGAGTGAATCAGGCACAGTTCCAACAGGAAAGAGATGACACCTCAAAATAGAGTAATCCAAGGTGGGGACACCTACAAAGGGGCCATTTCCAAGAGAGGATGTACGAGGCCCACAAGGGACAGCAGAGCTGGCAGCACACGGTGGCCCACTGGGATGAGGAGGGGGTGTACAGAGACCAGCCAGAGTCCTGGAGAGGGGCCTCCAGCCTGAGGGGACTCCACAGGAGGGAGCTGGGGCACATGTGCTGACCCCACTCTCCTCCCTTCCACTGCAGCGCTCCCCCTTGGCTGAACTGCCAGAAAACCAGGATGCAGAGAACCCAGGGATGGAGTCCATACATGACATACATGACATGGAGGGAGCAGGGATGGGAGGGCAGAGCAGAGACAGGGGGGAAGGAGGGGCCAATGGGAGAGGTGGCCACTGACCCGCCAGTTCAGCGTGCAGTGACGAGACGCCAGGGGAGAACAGAGAAGGGGACTGTCATTGCCCTCACAATCGGGGAGCCTTCTCAGGGAGGTCAAGACCTCAAAGGACAAACAGGAGGTGGGAGACAGGCAAGGGACCCCGCCCCAAGGTAGGTGCAGCTGGAGGTCGGAGGTCGGATGAGTCAGGCTCTGGTGACCCATCTTACAGGCTTAAAGAGATTAGAGTCAGGCTGTGGGCAGTCAGGGACCTTGGTGGCATTTGATAGAATAACAACCTGTGTTCATCCTTTCCTTATCTCAAAAGTAATCCTTTCATTAAACTTTAGAAAACAGTTAATCATAGAGAAGAAAACAGCAATCACTCCATCTCACCACCCCAGGATAAGCCATGGTTACCCTTTCCATATCTGCTTGTCTAGACTCCTCTCTACAAATGCAGCAAGCTCAGGGTTTATGCACGATCATCAATTGTGCAAAGAAGCATCTCCCTGCTTTCTGTAGCAATGTACCTCCCTCTGGAGCCTCTGTTCTCCCTGCGGGGGTAAAGGATGTGATGCATAGAGATGGGAGCCATGACAGAATGTTTGCAGGATCCAGTAGAGAAGACGCCGATGATGCATGGCGGCGGGGCGGGGGGTGGGGGGTGAGGCTCCAAAACTTGGTAGGAGAAGAAGAGATGAGGTTTATTGCTTAATGGGGCCGACGGTTTTCGCTAGTACCATGGACAGTTCACCAGCTTGCGATGGAGAGAGGATAGCGTGAGGCAGGTGCGGATGGCAAATACCGGATTGGGGTCAGGGGAGACTCCAGGGAGGTCTCCTTGACCACTGCACCCTTCTCAGCACCTCTTTGCACCCCACTGCACTGGTGATTCGTTCTACTCTTTGGGAGGTTTTTTGCTTTTCAATTTTTAAAATTTGAAATAATTATAGGGTCACAGGAAATAGTATGTAGCTGCCCAGCTCCCTGACACACCCATTCGGTGCTAAGATCTGACTGTAGTGCTGCATCAAAACCAGGAAGATGCTTTGTCCATGGGTCCAGTTATGGTCACCAGGCTACAGATCTCATTCACCACCCCCCCCACCCCAGTGTTCACGTACCCTCATGTGCGGGTGTGGTCTGCAAATTTATCCTGTGGGCATGGATCTGAGTTCTCACTACCACAGCCAAGATACAGAGCTACTTCCACAGCTGTCCCCCATGTCTCCAACCCTGTCCCTATTCACTGGCACCACTAATCTGTTCACCTCTGTCACTTTTAGAATGTTATACAAGTGGGATCATACACTATGTAAACTTCGGATATTGGTTCTTTCACTGAGCAAAGTCTTTTGAGACCCATTCCGGCTCATGTATGTATTTGGTGTGTTCCTTTTTATTGCTGAGTAGTATTCCTTTGTATAGATGATCTGCAACGTTTGTTTGACCATTCACCTACTGAAGGACATTTGGGTTGTTTCCAATTTGGGGCTACTACAAATAAAGCTGCTATGAAAATCTGCACACGGGTTTTGGTGTGGACTGAAATTTTTCATTTCTCTGGCATAAATGCTCAGGAGTGCAATTGCCAGGTTGTGTGTGGTCAAGTGCATGGTTCCTGTGAGGAACTGCTCACCTGTCTCCAGAGTGGCTGTACCATTTTATGTTCCCCTGTTAGATGCCCAAGATATAATTTCTCCATATCCTCACCAACAGTTAGCATTATTGCTAATTTTTTATTTTGGTTGTTCTAATAGTGCATAGTAATATCTCACTGTGGTTTTTGTTTATATTTCCCTGATGTCCAGTGTTGTTGAACATCTTCTCATGTGCTTGTTTGCCATCAGTATCTCTTAAGAAATACTTTATCAACTTTTAACCACTTTATGAATTTTTTATTTTTACTGTTAAGTTTTGAGAGTTCTTTATACTTTCTAGATACAAGACCTTTGTCAAATATGTGGTTTGCAAACATTTTCTCCCACCTGTAGTTTGTTTTTTCCTTCTCTTTAAAAATTTTTTTAATGTTTTTATTAATTTCTGAGAGAGAGAGAGAGAGAGCGCGCAGGGGAGGGTCAGAGAGAGAGGAAGACACATAATCTGAAGCAGGCTCCAGGCTCTGAGCTAGCTGTCAGCACAGAGCCCGATGCAGGGCTCGAACCCACAAACTGTGAGAACATGACCTGAGCCAAAGTCGGACACTCAACCAACTGAGCCACCCAAGTGCCCCTGTCTTTTCCTTTCTTAACAGGGTCTTCAATAGTGTTGAAGTATCATTTATCAATCTTTTAAAAAATACTTTTGGTGTCATATTTAAGAATTCTTGCTTGGCTCTAGTCCTGAAAACGTTCTCTACATTTTCTTTTAAAAGATTTATAGTTTCAGTTTTTACATTTAAATCCATAGCCTATTTTGAATTAACTTATATAAGATGTGAAGTTTAGGTCAAAGGTCCTTTGTTGTTTGTTGCCTATGGACGTCCAAGTGCTCTCATGCTATTTGTTGGAAAGATTATCATGCTTCCATCAGATGACTTTTGCCCCTTAATAAAAATTAAGTGGGTGTACTATGTAGGTCTCTCTGTGGGTTCTCCATTCTGTCCTGTTGATGAATTTGTTTATCCCTCCACCAGCACCATCCTGTCTCAACTGCTACAGCTGTATAGTAAATCTTGACAATGAATACAGTGACTCCTCCCACTTCACTCTTCTTTTCCAAAATTGTTATTCTAGTTCCTTTGCCTTTCCATATAAATTTTAGAATAAGCTTGTTTAAATATATTTTTAAAAATCTTACCTGGGATTTTAATAGAAATTGTGATAAACCTATATATAAATTCAGGGAAACACACATCATTCTTATGTTGACTCTTCCAATTCATGAACATGGTATGCCATTCCAATTCTTTGAATATCCTTTTTTTTTTAAATCATTTTGTAATTTTCAGCATACAGATTCTGCACATGTATTGTTGGATATATACCTTTTTCTTTTGAGAGATTATGAATGGTGCTGTGTTTTAAATTTTAGCTTCCACATGTTCATTGCTGGCATAGATTAGTGTGATTGATTTTTGTGTTGATCTTCACTGCAACCTTGCTGACCTTACTTTCAGGAATGTCTCTTTTTGTGTCTGATAATTTTTTTTTTCTCTAAAGCCTACATTATATGGTATTAATATACTCATGCCTGCATGTTAAAAGTTAATGGTTGCATGGTATATCTTTTATCATTCTTTTACTTTCAACTTATCTATATAGTTACATTTGAAGTAGGTTTCCTGTAGGTAGCATGTAGTTGGGTAGTGTGTGTGTGTGTGTGTGTGTGTGTGTGTGTGTGTGTGTATGTGTGTGTGAATCCACTCTTTCAATCTCAACCTTTCAATTGATTTATTTAAACCATTTACCTTTAAAGTAATTATAGATGTGTTAGGGCTTAAGGCTGACATTTTATTATTTGTCTTCTGTTTGTTCTTTCTGGTTTTTGTTTGTTTTTCTGTTTCCTGTGTCTTGCCCACCCATGGGTTACTTAAACCTTTACAATTTTATTTATTTTTTCAATCTATAGTGATTTTGAGAACATATCACTATACAGTTCTTTTAGTGGTAGCTTCTCTATATTACAATATACTGATGTATCTTATCACAATCTCCTGGTATCAATATTTATCACTTCCAGTGAAGCGTAGAAAAGTTACTTTCACCTAGGTCTTTTATCTACCCTCTTCCTTTAAAATATAATTGTCGGGGTGCCTGGGTGGCTTAGTCGGTTAAGTGTCTGACTTTCGCTTAGGTCATGATCTCGCGGTTCGTGGGTTCGAGCCCCGCGTCGGGCTCTGTGCTGCCTATTTCGGAGTCTGTGACTCCCTCTCTCTCTGACCCTCCCTCACTCACGCTGTCTCTCTCTAACCTAGAAATAAATAAAACATTAAAAAAATTTAGAAAAAAAAAATAATTGTCTTAGGTATTTCCTCTACATACATTAAGCACTATATCATTCTATTATTCTTTCTAACTTCCTGAAGTTTCAAGCCTCCTTCTGTTATAAATTTCTTTCTGTTTAAAGAACTTCCTTTAGCAGTTACTTAAAGGCAAGTCTACTACTGATAAATTCTCTTAGTGTTCCTTCATCTGACAATGTCTTTATTTCCTCTTAAACCCTAAAAGTTATTTTGCTGGATATAGAATTCAGAGTTGACACTTTCAACATTTGAAAAATGCTACCTCTTGGTCTTCCTGGTTTAGATGAGAAATCTGCTGTCATTCCAAGTGTTACTCCTCTGCAACATCAAGTGGGCCAACATTCCCATTAGGGTGCTCCCAGGGGGAGAAGAGACGGGTTGGGGGCAGAAATAATGGCTAAAAACCTCCTAAGCTGGGTAAAGAAACAGACATCAGATTGAAGAAGCTGAGAAAATTTAAAATAAGGTGAACCCAAAGGGGCCTAAGACACCAAGACACATTATATAATCAAGGTGTCAGAAGTTAAAAACAAGAAGAGACTCTTTAAAGCAGCAAGAGAAAGACAACTTCTATGTACGAGGGAATGCCTGTAAAACATGCACTAGAGCTTCAGCACAACTCTGCAGGCAAGAAGGGAGTGGCGTCATATATTCAAAGTACTGGGAAAAAAAAAGCCTCTAACCAAGAATATTCTATTCAGCAATGTTGTCATTCAGAATTGAAGGAGAGAGAGTTTTCCAGGCAAGCAGAAGCTAAAAAAATTCATCACCACTAGACCAGCCTTACAAGAAATGTTAAGGAACTCTTGAACACTGAAACAAAAGGGTGTTAATTACTAACAGGAAAACCTGAAAGTATAAATCTCAAAATTCAGAATTAATCTAATTTTTAAAAAAAAATTGTTAATGTTTATTTACTTCTGAGAGAGAGAGACTGAGACAAAGTGTGAGCAAGGGAGGGGCAGAGAGAAGGACACACTAATTGGAAGCAGGCTTTAGGCTCTGAGCTGTCAGCACAGAGCCTGACATGGGGCTTGAACTCATGAACCATGAGATCATGACCTGAGCCAAAGTCTGACGCTTAACTGACTGAGTCACCCAGATGCCCCAGAATAAACCTAATTTTGTAAAGGTGGTGGGTTAATCACTTATAAAGCTGGTATGAAGGGTAAAAGACAAAAGTAGTAAAGGATATCGACAATAATTTGTTAGGGGATACAGAATATAAAAATATGTAAATTGTGATATCAAAGATATAAAAATATTGGGGCAAGTAAAAATGTAGGGCTGTAGAATGCATTCAAACTTACAAAGTTGTTATTGACTTAAAATAGACTGCTATAAATACAAGTCATTTTATGTGAGCCTCATGGTAACCACAGAGCAAAAACCTATAGGAGATACACAAAAGGAAAAGAAAAAGGGATGTAAACATACTACTACAAGAAATCATCAAATCACAAAGGAAGAGAGTAAGAGAAGATAGGGACAGAGGAACTACAAAACAGCCAGAAAACAATGAACAAGACAGCAATAAATACACACTTATCAGTACTTACTTTAAATGTAAATGTCCTAAATTCTCCAGTAGAAAGACACAGAGTAGCTGAATGGATTTAAAAACAACAACAAGACCCATCTGTACACTGCCTACAGAAGACTCACTTCAGATGTAAGGACACAGAGACCAAAAGTGAAGGGATGGAAAAAGGTATTCCATGTAATGAAAACCAAAAGAAAGCTGGGGTAGCTATACTCCTATCAGACCAACAGATTTTAAAGCAAAGACCATAATAGAAGACAAAGAAGACATAGCGAATGATAAAAAGGTCAGTCCAACAAGAGGATGTAATGATTGTAAATATTATGCACATAGGAGGAGTCCAGAAGTATATGAAACACATACTAACAGATCAAAAGGGAGACAGAGACAGCAATACAATAATAGTAGGGGACTTTAATAACACCTACATCAATGGCTAGATCATCCAGACAAAAAAAAATCAATAAAGAAACATTGGCCAGGAAATGGCTGACATGTTAGAACAGATGCACTTGATAGATGTATACAGAACATTTTACCCAAAAGCTACAGAATACACATTCTTCTCAAGCACACATGGAACATTTTCAAGGATAAATCACCTGATGAGCCATAAAATAAGTCTTAATAAGTTGAACAAAATGTAAACCCTATCAAGAAGCTTCTGACCATAGCAGTGGGAAACTAGAAATCAATTACAAGAAAACTGGAAAATTCACAAATACATGGAGATTAAACAATATGTACTGAACAACGAATGGGTTAAAGAAGAGATCAAAAGAGAAATAAAAAATACCTTGAGATGAATGAAAATGGAAATACAATATACCAGAATTTATGGGATGCAGCAAAAGCAGATCTAAGAAGGGAATTCCAGTGATAAATGCCTATTCAAGAAATAAGAAAAAATTCAAACAACCTAACTCAACACCTCAAAGAACTAGAGAAAGAACAAACAAAACCCAAATTTAGTAAAAGGGAGGAAATAATAATGATCAGAGGGGGAATAAATGAAAGAGAGACTAAAAAGACAATAGAAAAGATCACTGAAACTAACAGGTGTTTTTTTAAAGGTAAACAAAAGTGCCAAACCTTTAGCTAGACTCACTAAGAAAAAAAGAGAAGACTCAAATAAATAAAATCAGAAATGAAAGAAGATGTTGTAAACTGATACAGAGATACAAAGGATCATAGGAGATTGCTAAGAAAAATTACATGCCAACAAACTGTACAACCTAGAAGGGATGGATAAATTCCTAGAAATGGACCTATTCAGCCTACCAAGACTGAATCAGGAGGAAATAGAAAACCTGAACACACTGATTACTAGTAAGGAGACTGAATCTGAAATCAAAAGCTTTCCAACAAGCAAAAGTCCAGGGCCATATGGCTTCACTGGTAAATTCTATGGAACATTTAAAAAAGAATTAATACCAATTCTTCTCACATTCTTAAAAAAAAAAAAAAAAAAAAAAGGTAAGAGGAGAGAGAGAACACTTCCAAACTCATTGTACGAGGCCAGTATATGAACCTGATGCCAAAACCAGACAAGGACGCCACAAGAAAAGAGAACTACAGGCCGATATCCCTGATGGACACGGATGCAAAACTCAACAAAATATTGGCAAACTGACCTCAACAATACATTAAAAGGATCATACACCATTGTCAAGGGGGATTTATTCCAGGGATGCAAGGATGGCTTAACAGCCACATCAGTCAACGTGATACACATGAACAATGAGGGATAAAACTATTTTGATCATGTCAATAGATGCTGAAAAAGCATTTGACAAAATTCACCATCTATGGTTTAAAAAAGCCTCTCAACAAAGTACAGATAGAGGGAACCTATATTGACATAACAAAGGCCACCTATGAAAGGTCACACTAATTGGTTAAAAGCTGAACGTTTTTCCTGTAAGGTCAGGAGCAAGAGAAGGATGTCCACTCTCACCACTTTTATTCAACACAGTGTAGGGAGTCCTAGCCACAGCAGTTAGGCAAGGAAAAATGTGTCCAAATCAGAAGGGAAGGCGTAAAAGTGTCACTATGTATAGATGACATGATATTATATAGAAAAAAACCCTGAAGACACCACCAAAAAATTGTTAGAACTGATAAATTCAGTAAAACCACAGCATACAAAATTAAAGGACAAAGTCAGTGGCATTTCTATGCACTAACAATTTACTATTAGAAAGAGAAATTGAGAAAACATTCCTATTTACAACTGCATGAAAAAGAATAAAACACCTGGGAATAAATTTAACCAAGGTGATGAAAGACCTATACACTGAACACTATCACATCAATGAGAGAAACTGAATAAGACATAGAAATGGGAAGATACTCTGTGCTCGTGGACTAGAGGAATTAATATTGTTAAAATGTCCATACTGCACAAAGCAATCTACAGATTCAATGTAATTCCTACAAAAATTCCCCAGAATTCCATTTTTCACAGAAATAAAACAAACAATCCTAAAATGTGGATGGAACCACAAAAGATCTCAATTAGCCAAAGAAATCGATCTTCAGAAAGAAGGACAAAGCTGGAGGCATCATGTCCCCTGATTTCAAACTGTATTATAAAGTTGTAGGAATCAACATAATATGGCGCTGGCACAAAAACAGACACACAGATCCATGGAACAGAATAGATAACCCAGAAACAAGCCCACGCACACATGCTCAATTAATTTGCAATAAAGGAGACAAGAGCATATGATGGGGGAAGGGCAGTCTCTTCAATAACTGAAGCTGCCTCGAAAGGGCCCCGCCTGAAGCTCCCAGCATGCACGCAGATCAATGCAACATGGATTGAAGACTTGAATGCAAGACTTGAAACCATAAAACGCCTAGAAGGAAACATAAGCTTCCGGACATCGGTCTTGCTGATGATTTCTTTTTTAATTTAATGTCAAAAGGAAAGGCAACAAAAGCAAAAATAAAGCCGTGGGCAGGCACCCGCCTGAAAAGCCTCTGCCTGACACAGGACACCATCCACAGAATGCAAAGGCCACCCGTGGAATAGGAGAAAATATTTGCAAATCCTGTCTCTGACAGGGGGCTAGTGTCCAAAATATATAAAGAACTCATACGACTCCACAGCACAAAACAAAACAAAAACAAACAACAACAACAATCTGATTTAACAATGGGTAGAAGACCAGAGCAGGCATTTTTCAAGGAAGACATCCAGATGGCCAACAGGTACGGAAAAGGTGCTCAACATCGCTCCTCATCAGGGAACCACAAATCAGACCCACAGTGAGATGTCACCTCACACCTGTTTAAAACTGCTCTCATCAAAAAGACAAGAAGTAACAAGTGTTGGTGAGGATGTGGAGAAAAAGGAACCCTTGTGCACCGCTGGTGGGAATGCAGACTGGTACAGCTGCTCTGGAAGACAGTAGGGAGGGACCTCACAAAATCGGACATAGAATTACTGTGTGATCAGTAATGTCACTTCTGAATATTTATCTGAAGGAAAGAAAAACACTAACTTGAGGAGATACCTGTACCCCATGGTCACTGCAACATTATTTACAAAGGACAAGACACGGAAGCAGCTAAGTTTCCACAGACAGACGAGTGGACACAGAAAATGTGGCATATGTACACACTGGAATAGTAGCCTTGAAAAAGGAAATCTTGCTATTTTCGACAACACAGACAGGCCTCGAGGGCATGATGGTAAGTGAAATAAGAGAAAGACACTGTATGATGTCACTTCCATGTGGAATCAAAAAATAAAACAAAACCAAGCTCATACAGAGAACAGATTGGTGGTTAGCAGAGGTGGAGGGTTGGGCATGGCCAAAATAGGTGAAGGGAGTCAAAAGGTACAAACTTCCGGTTATAAAGTAAATAAGTCCTGGATGTAATGTGCACTGTGTAACACGCATGGTGACTAAATATACCATGTTGCATATTTGAAAGTGCCTGAGACAGTTGATCGATCTTAAAAGTCCTCATCACAAGGAACAATTTTTGTAACTATGTGTTGTGATGGATGTTAACTGGACTGACAGAGGGGATCATCTCACAATATCTACAAATACTGAACCATACTGAGACTGGTATTTGTCAATTACAACTCAGTTAAAAAAAAAAAAAAAGAAAAATATTTTCAGTCCACAGTCTTCCTCCTCCTCTTCTGGCACAAGTGTTAGATCTTTTGTTGTTGTTCACAGATTCCCAACAGCCTGTTCGTTTATTTCCCGTCTGTTTTCTCTCTATGGTTCAGAATAAGTCATTTCTACAAGAGGTCTTCAAGTTTATGGATTTTTTTTCTTGTTGTCTTCAATTGACTATTCAGCTTGTCCAATAAATTTTCAGTTTTGATTGTTGAATTTTTCAGTTCTATACTTTCCACTTGATTTTTTAAATATCTTTTTATATCTTTCCTTTTCATACATTTCAAGAGCGTTTGTAATTACTTGTTGAAACGTTCTTTATGGTTGTTCTGATTCTAGGGATGATGAGTGGTTCTTATTGTGTGCACTATTGCTCTTTCAAAGTTTCTCCCTTGGGGCGCCTGGGTGGCTCTGTTGGTTAAGTGTCTGACTTTAGCTCAGATCATAATCTCACAGTTCATGAGTTCGACCCCACGTCGGGCTCTGTGCTAGTAGCTCAGATCCTGGAGCCTGCGTCAGATTCTGTGTCTCCCTCTCTCTGCCCATCCCCTACTTGTTCTCTCCCTCTCTTTCTGTCTCAAAAATAAAAAAAAAAAAACATTAAAAAGTTTCTTGGTTTTGAAGCATACAAAGAGCAGTGATGTTCAGACTCCTTCATGACTAAATAAATATGGAACCGGCCAGTGGGAAAAAGCTGGCACAGATAGGGACTATACACAGCCAGCCTGTCCGTAAAAGTTCTTATGGCCGTAAAAGTTCTTATGGCCGTAAAAATATCTTCCTCAACTCTCTAAAATATAAACTTTAATTTTATGTTTTTCATTATTTAAAAAAAATTTTTAATTGTTTTTGTTTTATTTATTTTTGAGACAGGGAGAGACAGAGCATGAGTGGGAGAGGGGCAGACAGAGAGGGAGACACAGAATCTGAAGCAGGCTCCAGGCTCTGAGCTGTCAGCACAGAACCTGATGCAGGGCTCGAGCCCACAAACCGTGTAATCATTACCTGAGCCGAAGTCGGACGCTTAACCAACTGAGCCACCGAGGCGCCCCTTAAAAATTTTTTTAAAGTTTATTTTATTTTTGAGGGACAGAGACAGAATGAGCAGGGGAGGAGCAGAGAGAGAGGGAGACACAGAATCCAAAGAAGGCTCCAGGCTCTGAGCTGTCAGCACAGAGCCTGATGCAGAGCTCGAACCCACGAACCATGAGATCATGACCTGAGGCAAAATCAAGAGTCAGAAGCTTAACCATCGGAGCTGCCCAGGTGCCCCTGAACTGTAAGGTTAATTATAACTGAGTCCTTTTTCCGGTTCACCTCAGACTTTGCCCTCATGTGCACCGCTCAGATGTCTGGCGGACCTCGGCGCTCTGTACTGCCACTGGCACGTGGGACGGCAGGGGGTGGGAGGGAGCCCGCTCACCCGGAAGGGACACTGGCAGCATCAGCTGTGCCTGAGCCCCCATGACACTCATCCCGTCCTCTTCTCATGTCTCATTTACTCCGTCTCTTCATGGCGTCTCCTGGACATGCACAGGTCCCAGCTCCTGGCACACTTACAGGACAAAGGTCACTGGGATGAACTCTAGTCCCACTGGTGCAAGGGGCTCCAGCCCCTATGGGTGCCCATAATCTCCCTCTACTTCCTGTTCGGCATTCTCAGCCTTGTCCCGCCCTGACGCTGCCCCTCAACTCCTAGGGGTCTGTTATACTCAGGCCAGAGTTGCCGACTGCTTCACGTTAGCAGTGTCAGAGCCAGTGAGGACACGGGGACCGGACAGCTGTCTACGTGCCAAGGAGAGAGGCCTCACAAGAAACACACTCCATTGACACTGCGATTGTGCAGACACCGCGAACTTGTACTTTAAGCTGCTGGGTTTGTGAGAAAATGCCTTTCCTGCCCTGGGAACAGCACAGTTTGTTAGCTACCGGTTCCTCTGTGCTGCCCCCACCCACAGCACCCACACTGCCCTGTGCTGTCCCCTCAAGTGCTGCCTCCCCTACAGTGCCTGTCCTGCCCGCTGTACCAATTTCTGTGACCGTGGGCATGGGTTTGATTTTTAGAAGTTTTCAAATGCTTCTTTAGCAAAATATAGCAATCTTTTTTCTTTGTAGATTCTATTATTTTTTTTAATGTTTATTTATTTTTGAGACAGAGCATGAGCAGGGGAGAGGCAGAGAGAGAGGGAGACACAGAAACTGAAGCAAGCTCCAGGCTCTAAGCTGTCAGCACAGAGCCTGACGTGGGGCTCGAACCCTCGAACTGTGAGATCATGACCTAAGCTGACATCAGATGTTTAACTGACTGAGCCCCCTGGGCACCCCTATCGATTGTATTATTATTACAGGATTATTCCCGACAGCCCAAAGTGCAAAGAGCCCATGTGACGGTCCTCTGAATTTATCCGAACACTAAACACTGCCCCGCGCTGGGGTGGAGCGGCATCCACATGGGGACCCAGGGGAGCCCGGCTGCCGACCCGTGCCCACCTGCACCAGCTCTGTGTGCAGGATGCCCAGCCACGAGACCGCATGGAATTTCCTTGCAGCTTTGAGCAGAGCTTCATTTTTATTTATTTTTATTTTTATTTTTTTAATTTATTTCTAGCAGAGAGAGACAGCATGACCAGGGGAGGGTCAGAGACAGAGGGAGTCACAGACTGAAACAGGCTCCAGGCTCTGAGCTGGCAGTCAGCACAGAGCCCAACGCGGGGCTCGAACCCACGAACCGCGAGATCATGACCCAAGCGAAAGTAGGACGCTTTACCGACTAAGCCACCCAGGCGCCCCAGAGCTTCATGTTTAATACTCCGGAACTCAGGCCAGTTCTGCATGTGAAGTAGGGACCCTGGTAAGTTCCTCCTGGTGGCGGCCCCGGTGTTCAACAGCATATTGAGCCATCCATCCTGTGACCAGGACCCGCCGACCCACCACCCTGGGATGCTCACTGCACTCCCAGCAGCCTCTGGGTCCTGAGTTCTTGGGTCATCAGCCTGTCTATCTGTTCCTCCCTGGACTCGTGCTGTCTTCGCTGGCTTAGGTGGTGATGTGTTTTAATATCCCCCGGGTAAGCCCCCTTCGTCATTCCTTTATATTTTCAAGTTTTCCTTGGCTGTGCTCACACATCTCTTCTTCCAGAAGAACACCAGAATCCCTCCTCACACTGCACAGGGCTGGCCGGGCTTCTGTGTGGGACGGGATTTACAGACCCACTTGGGGGAAAACTGCATCTTCACAGTATTGGGCCTTTCGCCCAATGACACACGGCCCCTCCTTCCATCCAAAGGCTTGTTTTTCTCTGCCCGCGGGTAGATGGTGCGTGTGTGAACTTGTGGGGCCAGCCCAGCACCCCTGCCCACTGGAGCCCCCTTTTCTGGGGAGAGAGACGTTCCCAGTGGCACTATTGCCACCAAAGTGGGAGCCTGTGGATGAATCCAGTCCCCCGGCCAGTGATCGCCTCACAGTTCAGACCAGACCCACGGGGCCCTCGTGAGATTCCCCATGTGGATTCTGGGAAAGAAAGGACTTCCTCTTCTCCGGGGCTACCCTCCACTGGAAAGAGGGGGTGGGTCTGTGGAGCCTGAGAAACATAACGGCAAATGGAGACCGTTTCTTGAGTACTTCCTGCACGCCGGGTGCTGCCCCCCAAGTTCACTGGAACAGACCCAGGCAGCCCCCAGAATCATCTGAGGCTCACGGCTCTCAGCCCCTGTTGGGCCCCAATGTTCACACCCACACTGTCCTGTGCAGCTGCGTTTCAACTCCGAAGGCGGGACCCACCACCATCCTTGCTCCACGTACAAGGAAATGAGCACAGAGGGGTTTAGACCTTGTCCTAGATCACACAGCAGGCGGGTGGCAGGGCCTGGACCCCCTCCTAAATCTGGAAAGTGGTGTGGGAGTGGGGTGTGCAGGGGTGAGGTGCCCCACTCCCAGCTGGGAAGACATTCTCATTCTGTGCAGGAAGTTGGGGAGACTGTCCCTTGTCACCACTGGGACACGTTAGTTGTGCACAGAGCCTGGAGCTCCGGGGTGCTCTCAGCCTTGGAAGAGGGTGATGCTGGCTCTCCTAGCCTGGACCCTCTGCCCTCCCAGCCCCCCAACATATGATCTCTCTCCTCTGATGATTTTCACTCAGCCTAATACCCTCCAGTTCCATCCACGTTGCTGCAAACGGCAGGATTTCATTCGTTCTCATTGCCAAGCGGTTTTCCATCGTGTCTATAAACCACATCTTCTGTTCTTTAGTTTTAAAACAGAAATGGGCACCAAAAAAGGAATCACTTCAAGTATTTCATAGGTGAACGAAGGTTCGCTCGTCAGTGAGCCATGGTGCTAGGCTTTTCACCGTGACTCTCTGTGCCACACTCCGGGCTGGGTGGCCTTACGTGGCAAGGGGGCTGTGCAGATGTAAGAGGGGGAGGTCATTGGGGATGATCCAAGTGGGCTCAGTGTGGTCACACACATCCTTAAAAGTGGGGCCATCTCCTGCTATGGCCAGAGATCCTGACCACGGACGTGGGTCACATGGCCATGGTGGCTCGCCCTCTGTTGCTGCTGAGAGCGTGGGGGGGCAGGCATCCAGCATGGGCGGGGTGTCTCTGGATGCGGGAAGAGCCTGGGACGCAGATTCTCTCCTGGGGACCTAGGGAGACCCTGCTCCAGGCTGCCCCCCTCCCCCCAGCTGCAGGTGCTTTGCCCGCAGCCTTCGGGGGCCCTGGACACACCCTGTCTCTGCCTCCACTGTCCCGTGGCATGCCCCTCCACCCCAGGTGCCTGTCTTCCCCCATAAGGACACTGGTCAGGCTGGGTTAGGGCTTCCCCAACAACCTTGCCTTGACCTGGTTACGTGTCCCACTGGTGACAAGGGGCAGTCCCCCCAGTTTCCTTCACGGAATGAGGATGGCTGTCTTCCCAGCTGGGCATGGGGCCCCTCACCACTGCACGCCCCACCACCCCTCGGTGTTTCCTTTGTGACACCCCACTCTCAGACCACTTTCCACATCTAGGAGGGGGTCTGGGCCCCGCCGCTGCTCGATGATGAGCTCATTTGCTACCCACACACCCTCTTGGGAAACACGTGTTGACTTCTGACGGTTGAGTTTTGAGCACTCTGTTCAGGACCCAAGGTGTGCTGGGTCAGTGCCCTCCCAGATTGTGGGCTCCTGTCCATCCCCTGACAGTCTCATCCCCAGGTCATCCAAGTTACCAGCCCTTTCCCACACGGACTGGGCTTTTGCACCTAATTCTGAACCCACAAACATCTGGTGTGTTTTCTTCTCAGAGTCTTTGCTCTTAGCCTGACCTGGGGTCTGCGATCCATTCACTTCCTACATACGAGGGGAGAGAGGATCAAGGCTCTGTGAACTTAGGGTTTTCACCATTTTCGTGGAGTCTGGGCCACGGCTCCCTCAGGTGTTGTTTCCCACATGGGATCTGTCCTCGCCCTCCGGGGGCCCCACCGGAGGCTCCAGTGTTGCCTCTCACGTCCTGTCCTGCGCAGACCCTGCCATAGTTCCTGACCGTGTCCTGCCCGCCCTTGAGGGCCTGGGGTTGCTCTGGATTCTTCTTCCAGTGTCCCGGCACCACCCCCTCATCCCCCGCCCCGTCCTGAGATCATCCGTGAACGCACAGCTTCCTGTGGGTCCCTTCCCGCCTGTACTGTGTTAGGGTTTGCGTGGTGGCTCTGGTCCTGGGCTCTCAGACAGGGCTCTGGGGGGTGGGCATGAGCCGGGACTTGTGGTGATACCTGGCATCAGGCCAGGCCCCCGGAGGCTATTCCCTGCTGATTCACAGAACTGCCTTGATACAGGTCACGTCTGCCTGAACGGGTCTCTCTGCTCCGCTCAGCATCCTGACCTTGTCATCCGGAATGGCATCGTCCTATCCAGTCCTGTTAGCGGCTTGTCCCATGTCCCATTAGCGGGCTGGCCAAGTCCTCCCATCCAGTTCCTCTTCAGGAACTGCTTCGGCTGTTCTGGACCCTTCTGTCTTCACGCAAGCTCTGGGGCCAGCGTGTCCAGGGTCATGAAAATCCCGTGGGTAAGCTACGCCCAGTGAGTCACCGCCAGGTAGTGTGGCAGAGGCCTGGGGATGAGGCTCTGTTCTGGGCATTTGTGCTCCAGATGGACGGACGTTACTTTTCCCTTTAAATGTTTTTCCTCCACATGTTGAGATGACCAGACTCTTCCCCTTTATCCTGTAACCATGGAGAAACGCACACACACGCCCGTGGTAAAGCACGCCTTCACTCAGGGTTAAACCAAATGGGGCGACAGTGTGGGACGTAGGTTTTTACTGCTACCACGATGGTTGGCTAAGTGCCTGTTTTCAAGGTTTTGTATCTGTATTTATGGAGATGGCTGCTAAGTGTCCATTCCTTGTCTCAGGCATAAAGATTTTCTAATCCTCCTGGAAATGACGATGGAAGATTCTCTTTTGTGTTCTTTTCTGGAAGACTTCGAATACAATTGGAATCACCTGAGCCTTGAATAAGTTTTGCTCGAACCTGCCTGCAAAAAAGCCTAAGCCGAATTTTCACGGTGTGGGAAGATTTCCAAAATACGGACCAAACTTCTGCTCTTATCAGACCTTTTAGGCTGGGCTCCTGCGTTTTCCTGGGAACCTGTTTCGAGTTTTTTAATTTCTAGGCAAGAAGATTTTCGTGACCCTCCCATTACCTTTCTCCCCTGTCCTTCCATATGCAGCTGAGGCTGCTTTTCCAGTCCTCACACTTGCATTTGATTATTTTAATTGATCGGTGTTGCCGGAGGCTTGTCAACTACGTCAGTCTTCCCTGAGTCTTTCCTCCCCTGTACCCTCGCTTCCCACTGCAGACATTCCTTGTTTTCTCTCTTCCCCTCCATTTTCTTTCTTCTTTTTTTAAGTTTATTTTGAAAGAGAGAGAGAGGAGGAGGCGGTGGCATAGAGAGAGGGGGAGAGAGAGAGAATCCCAAGCAAGCTCCTCACTGTCAGCACAGAGCCCGACGTGGGGCTCGAACCCACAAACTGGGAGATGATGACCTGAGCCGAAGTTGGACGGTCAACACACTGAGCCCCCCAGGAGCTCCTCCTGTGGGTTTTATGTTCCATTTCCTATGCGTATGCATTTCATACAAATCCATAAATAACTAGGTTTGATCTTGACCCTAGGAACTATGAGCCCTGGGCTGAGATGTTCTTCAGAGAAATGTTTTTGCCGCGGGCAGACATATGGGGCCCGACAGGCTCCTGTTAAATCAGAAATCTGACCTAGACATTCTCGGGGTCATGGGGAGAGTCTAAAATTCCGGCTCCAAACCCTCCCCAGTACTGACCAGTGACACAAACCCCCCAAGGATTTAAAAAATCACAAATTTTTCCAGGACTAAAGTTGAGATGATTTCCTCGAGAAGGATGGGAATGTTTTCTTCTTCCGTGACTTGGGGAGGGTGAGGCCTGTCCTGAGTCCTGCTGTCAGGCTGCGGGTCTGCGCCCCTCCCCAACCTGTGTCCCTCTGGGCTTGTCACCCTGGGGGACTCGCAGTTCAGCAGTGCCCCCACCTCCCCGACTCTCAGTGGCCTTTGTACCCACGACCCCGGCCCCTCCCTCCTGGGCAGGGTCTGCGGGACATCCCCGTGAGGGACTGGGGGTGACCCCATGGTGCTCGGCCCGGCACTTCTCACACGTGGCTCACACCCGAATCTCCTGGTGTGGCCCGCGGCGTGGCAGGCGCTGCGGGTGCAGGGGCCACACCAGAGGTGGCCGCGCACCTGGTCAGGCCAGGACTGCCATGTCTGTGGCTCTGGGCGAGGCCTACGCCCCTGCCTCAGACATGATGTGCGGACTGGAGCGCCAGGACCACGTGGGTGGCTCATTGAGACCCACACTCCGCTCATGTGGCCGTTACTATGGGAGCCAAGGAGCCAGCTCCGGGGTTCACACCGCTCTCTAATAGTGTGGCTTTTATGGAAGTTCTATTTCTCATTTATTCTTCCTCCTATGTTCCTTTTGGGTGTGTCTGACGTCTAAGTTCTTGGCTTTTATTATTTCTTGTTAAATAATGGGAACGATCGGTCCATTTTCCTTCTGGCAGTCTCAGCTGACTCTCTGAGGTGTAAACATCAAGCACTCTCTCCATCCTTGCAGAGTTCAAGTACGTTTCTTATTTCCTCTTTGGCTCAAAACTTGTTTAGGAGACTATTTTAAAAGTCTAATCCTAAACTGCAGGGACGTCTGGGTGGCTTGGTTGGTTAAGTTAAGTGTCTGGCTTTGGCTCAAGTCATGATATCATGATTTGTGGGTTCAAGCCCCGTGTCGGGCTCTGTGCTGACAGCATGGAGCCTGCTTGGGATTCTCTCTCCCTTTCTCTGCCCCTCCCCTGCTCTTGCTCTCTCTCTCTCCCTCCCCCTCTTTCTCTCTCAAAATGAATAAATAAAACATAAAAAAAAAATAGATGTTTAAAAAACAAAAGTCTAGTCACAAAATACTTATTAATTACAAGCTATGTTTCAGCGTCAGGATCTGGCATAGAAAATATTGATTTTTTGTGTGTGTTTCAATAAACTGTCGATCTCTCTCTAACTGTTAAATCGGGCACATCCTCTGCTTGAATGAAGAGTAATTGCATGTATTTGTCTCTTCAGTAAATCCTGTAACTACGGCTGTCAGATTTCCTCTACGTTTTCTTATCTTGGCCTCCTTGAGTGAGTCCTGCCACGTCTCCAGCTCAGTGCCTTAAAGTTTCCAGAACATGGCACAGGCAGGGGCAGCCGCAGGGGCCCTGGGGAGTTCAGAGAGCGGGTAGGGGTGCATAAGGCTGCTGCCCCCGGAGCCTTCCCAGCCCTGCCCCCACTGTGTCCGTGGCCCCCTCCTGGTGCCCCGTGTCCCAAGCGTATCCCAGGGGAGCACCTCTCCCCCCGCCCTCCCTGCACACTTCCCTGCCTGCCCCCCCTAAATTGCTGTGTGATTTCTCTCTGACCGGACCCCGATCACAACTTGAAAAATGAGAGCAAGTGTGTTCCACAGCACCCACAGCAGGTCACAGGGCAGGGAACGGATGAGGCACAGAGAAGAGCAAGAGAAAAATGTAAGAAACCAAAACCTGGTTCTTTGAGATGCCAATAAAGTCAATAAATCTTCAGGCGGAAGAGGAGGAGGAGGGGAAATTACCAATGTCCTGAATGAGACAAGGGGCCATGTCTCCAGGGCCACCACGGACAACCTCGTGCCTGCACGTTCCGCAACTCGGGGACCTCGTTCCTCGCGGGGCCCCGGCCTCGGACACTCATGCGTCTGTGCAGAGAGACTGGAAAGTGTCGTATCGAGGAAAGAAATGAGCGTCCAGACCTGATGGCCATCCCACACATTCCATCAGGTACTTAAGGAAGAGGGGACACCAGCAATTTGAGAAGCGCAGGACAGGCCGCACTGGGCTCGTAAGCCCGGCATGAGTGACGCCGATGTCAGGCAAAGATGCTTTGAGACATGGAAATTTCAGGACGTGCCTCATTCACACAGACCCAAAACACTTCTTAAAAAGTAGCAAATAGGGGGCACCTGGGTGGCTCAGTCGGTTAATTGTCTGACTTTGGCTCAGGTCATGATCTCATGGTTCGTGGGTTCGAGCCCCACATCGGGCTCTGTGCTGCCAGCTCAGAGCCTGGAGCCTGTTTCAGATTGATTCTGTGTCTCCCTCTCTCTCTGAACCTCCCCTGCTCATGCTGTCTCTCTCTCTCTCTCTCTCTCAGAAATAAATAAAACATTAAAAATTTTTTTAAAAAGTAGCAAATAGAATCCAGAACCATCTAGAAAGGACGGTATATGGCTACCCGGTGGGGTTCATTACGGGAACAAAAAATTTGGCTCGACGTTAAAAACAGCAAGAGCTGGTGTAAGTGACGTTCCCACCGCAGAGAAAACCTCCCACCGCAGAGAAAACCGTAGGATGAGCTCACCAGGTGCAGAGAAAGCACAAATGTTCCCAACAGAAACTGCGCCTTGCGAACTGAGGGGAAGGGGAGTCAGCGCGCTTCAGGATAAGTGAGAGCATCGCGGTGAGGACGTGCCCACTTCCTCCCTTCGCAACAGCAGGGGAACCGCCCTCCCTGCCCCCCAGGTCACACTGCAGCAGGTCCCAGCCATGAACACAGGGAGGTAAAGGCGACGGTGACCAAGACTCAATCAGGGCAAGTCAGCTGTGTTGATATGCAGAAACGACCTGCAAGCACAGTGAATCTGGAAGAATCTACAAGCCGTTAAGGTAACAAATTTAGCCAGCTTCCCTTCGAGACCCAACGTAAAGCTGCAGGAACAGAGGCCGGGATCCGTGAGCCCAGGAATAGCCCCCCCTCCAGCCTGTGACGTGTCATCAGACAGTGTCACAGGGCCACCTTCTCAGTCGTGTTTTCGGAGCTGCTGGAACCCACGGAGGGAACAGGGAGCCCTCCCCTCACGCCACACGTGACCTCAATGTGAGGTGGGTGCTGCGTCCGCACGCGACAGCTGACACGCAGTTTCCAGGAGGAAACTTAGAAGGTCCTCGGATCCGGGCTCCCACAGCCTCTCCGACCACAGGCAAAGCACTAACGTTGCGGAAAACGCAGAACATTGGTTCATCCTGGAATCTGAAGCCCACCAGGCAAGCCCGCGGCCCAGAATGCAGACGGACAGTGGACACAAGCTTTGCCCCCTGAATGTATTGAGGCTGCTCACAAATCAGACAGAAAAAGGAAAATAGGTGAAGTCCTGCCTCCAACGTCTGGCCGCGCACCCAGGGGCTCCGGGTCCCACCCTGTCCCCACAGCTGAGCAAACTGCAAGCCAGCAACTCTTAGCTCCCGCAGGGAAGTGAGGTTCCCGGGGAAACCACTTTACCCCAGGAGGTGGAGAATCACAACTCACCGGGGCGCCCGGGGCAGGTCCTCAACACGCAGAGATGGGCGGCGAGGCGAGGCTGGAGGGCCCATCCTAGGGGCTGCACTCCCGTGACAGCCTCATCTCCGGGAGTTGTGTGGATGGAGGGAAGGGCCCACGTGAAACAGGCCCCAGCAGGCTCCCCCAGGCGCAGCCCATTAGCGGGAGTCAACCTGGCCTGGCCGTGGAGAGGGCTTCTGGGGCCCCGGCCACAAGGGGCCGCTCGTGGCCAGCACAGCAGGGGAGCCCAAGGTGAAGAGGGTTGGGATATTGCTCCTGGGGGCTGTGGATAAAGGTCTACACGCCGTGTGTTCCTGGGGCTGTGGTCACCAGGACGTCTGCTGTCCGGGGAGTGGAGGTGGCCTGACTCATCTGGACACCGGCGGCCTCACTGTGGCCAAATGCACATTCCCTGGACTGGGCAGCTCTGCTGGGCGTGCACCTGTGGAAATGCGGCACAGACGTGAATATTAATTCAAGGGCATGAGTGGGTATTTTCGCATAACTGTCTGATTTTGTTCATATAAAATCCACAAATGGGCCAAGCCTCTCCTGGGGTGAGAGGTCACCTGCGGTGCATGTTGGGGTTGGAAGGACTCGATGGTTTCTGATGTTCATAGAACGTTCTGGGCTTGAGGCTGAGCGCCTGGGTCACCGAGCTGTGCTGTGATGTGTGCATCTTTATCCCTGTTCTCGTGCTTCACTAAGAAGGCACATCACGAAAGCACTCGGGAGAGAGGGATGGACTGGCATCCTCACGCTGGAGAAAGGCTTCACCTGTGACCCACCCACAGCCCGTGGCCGGGACCCTGCACAGGTGCTCTTTATTTTTTAATTAATTTTCAAAAATGTTTTATTTTTTAGAGAGCACAAGTGGGGGAGGGCAGAGAGAGAGACACAAACAGAATCTGAAGCAGCTCCAGGCTCTGAGCTGTCTGCACAGAGCCCGATGCAGGGCTTGAACCCACATACTGTGAGATCACGCCCTGAGCCAAAGTCTGATGCTTAATTGACGGGCCCACCCAGGTGTCCTGACAGGTGCTGTCTTTAAAATGCGGCCAGAGGGGCGCCTGGGTGGCTTAGTCCGTTGAGTGTCCGACTTTCGCTTAGGTCATGATCTCGCGGTTCGTGGGTTCGAGGCCCGCGTCGGGCTCTGTGCTGACTGCCAGCTCAGAGCCTGGAGCCTGTTTCAGAGTCTGTGACTCCCTCTCTCTCTGACCCTCCCCTGCTCACGCTGTCTCTCTCTCTCTCTCTCTCTCCTGGAAATAAATAAAAACATTAAAAAAAAATTAAAATGCGGCCAGAGTCACCACAAGGAGCCAGAGTCTTCTCTGCAGCCACGTCCTGGCTGTGGGGTTGCTCAGTACGAGGGGCGGCCTGTTGCGGTGGCTCGGGCCCTGGGGATAGGGGGGAGAGTGATGCCCCAGGGAGACCCCTGTCCTCCGACACCTGATTTATGGCGGTGTGGGCGGGGAGATGCAGGGAGAGGGGGCCCTGCGCCAAACGCTGCCAAGACAATTAGTTATTCGTGTGGAAAAACCGAAATTGGATTTCTGTCTCACTCCATAAATAAGAATCGCTCACAGACGACAGTGTGGGGTGTCCTCACGGCCTCCCCATGTGGGGAGGGTGCCGAGCAAAGGCAGACATTTAACTGCATTGGCATCGAGAGCTTTGTTTATGGAAAAATCACCTAAAAAGGGGAAAAGTGAGTCATATGGTGGACGGAGCTGTTTCCACGGATAAACCAGCAAGAGATCAATGCAGACAGCATTGGGGCCACGGCCATGGCCACGGGAGGACCTGCAGCCCACAGTGCAGTGGAAAGGAGGTGGGGATGAGCGTCTCACAGAATGCACATGGAGACCTGAGTGGGTCAAGCTGGTGGGTGTTGCTGGCAGAGCAGGGGATGCACACGTCCCTGAAGACGGGGCTTCCTCTCCCAAAGTGGGCAGACCCCACGACCCGGCATCCTGTTCCTCGGTAAACCCTAAAGAAACACTTAGTCCCTAGCCTGAGGGGACACACGCTGGGCCGTCCAGGTGGCTTTTAGTGGCAAAGCCCGGGAAACAACCGGCTGTCCATGGGAAGGGTGAGCGATGCACCTGTGCTGGGAACGTCCCCACCGTGGAGTGCTGCCCAGTGGCTAGAGGGCGTCACTGCAGGGCACAGGCGGTCTGGGCGGACCCTACAGGCATCACACATGTGGGTCCCACACGGCGAGGCTCACTAAGCCAGGTGGTGTGTGGGATGTGTGACCCTAGGGCTCAAGGACAGGCAGCGCCGGCTCAGGGCAGTGGTGGTGATGGTGGCGAGCTTGGTACCAGAGGCAGTGGACACTGAACCAGAAGGCACTGAGGTTCCTCGTGGTAACCTTGGGAGGGGGCAGTGGGCCTGGAGGGTCCGGTCAGGCATATGATGCACACACCAGATGACACAGTGTCAGTGTGTCACATATTACACGACGGCATTAATGAAGAACAGAAATGCACATTTAAAAAAATTTTTTAAATTAAAAAAATATTTCTGAGAGAGAGAGAGAGAGACAGCGTGAGCAGGGGAGGGTCAGAGAGAGAGGGACACACAGAATCTGAAACAGGCTTCAGGCTCTGAGATGGCTGTCAGCACGGAGCCCGATGCAGGGCTTGAACCCATGAACCGTGAGATCATGACCTGAGCCGAAGTTGGACGCTTAATCAACTGAGCTACCCAGGCACCCCCAGAAATGCACATTTCTGATGCCCAGGTGTTCTTGAAACAACCCGATGGCGGATGTTTCCTTCCGAGTAACAGACGCGATGACGGCAACGTTTACTCTCAGTTCTGCCTAAACTGCCGCCACTGCTTCGCGCCAGTGTTTGCTCGTCAGGAGCTGGTGGCCTCCAGGATCTGGAGGAAGGGCCCCCAGCGCGTGTGTGTTGTGAGCAGGTGCTGCGGGCCCTGAGCGCTGGCGTTGGGGGTGGGGGGGAGGGGGAGGAGGTGTCTTCCCCTTGCCTCCACCACCACGTGCACCTGCTCCGAATAAGAGACCACAGCTCGGAACTGCCCGCCCATCCGTCTGGGTCCTGCCCCCACCCACTCCCGTCCCCACAGCATTCAGTTTTGAAGGGCAGAAGCCAGCCAAACCTCGTTTCCTCTGTCGGGACTGCATCATCCAGCCTGGGGGGCCCTAGAAATTCCTCTGTGCGAGGTTCACCCATTGGTTCCCTTAGCTGAGGGCGGTGTCGGGCTCCTGCCACCCGCCTGCCCACTTCTTCCGGGGTGGAGGGGGGCTGCCCAGAGCCATCCCTGGCCTCACGTCCCTAGAGTTGTCCCTGGTCTCGGGTCATAGGCTAGAAACGCAGCTCTAGGAGCCCCTTGTTGGGCCCAGGGTGGCGTGCTCGGAGGGACAGCCTGTCACACACTATGACCTGAATGTGACCTCGTGCTCTCTGTTGGAAACTGGGCTGGTGATGAAGATGCAGGTGACAGTCACTTTGGCAGAGAGGCAAGCTCAGTCCAGTGGCTTGGTCACCCCATGGGGCCGTGTCCTTGGAGGACGGTCGTGGCCGGCCCAGAGAGGAGCTGTCACCCCACATCCCGCTGCCTCCTGGTGGGATCTGTATTCCAGCAAGAGGAGCCTCCCCGCTCTCTGCGGGGGGTCTAATATCGCTAATCTGGCGCATCTATTAAGCATATTTCCCTAAATATTTAAACACTTGCACAATTAATGAATTCTGACTAGAAAAATTAACCAATAAAATTTCCCAGATATCTAGATATTGATTATAAACTTTAATCAAATGCTTCTAAATGTTTAATTAAAATCACAAGCTAAAGATACCAGATTTGCTTAAGTTGCTGAAGGGCCTTTACAAGCAGGTACAACCCACATGCTGTGTCTCCCCAAAATCCACATGCTGAGGCCCTGACCCCACATGGCTGCCTGGAGATGGGCCTCCAGGAGGTGATCCTGAGGTGATCCTGGGTCATTTGTCAAGCGGCCCTAGCAGGCTGAGATGCGGGTTCACGACCATGCAGAGCTGTGCCCACAGGGTGCCCTGCCCTGTCTGGAGTGCCCCTCAGTAAGAAAAAAAAGCCTTCCAGTTTCTTTCACTGAAACCAGTTACCAGCGATGCCTGGTTTCCTATTCTCACGTCGCCCAAGCTCTTTCCATAGTGGACTGACTTGCCCGAAACATGGGGAAGGGATATGCCCTCCCCTCGGCCTCCCTGCAGGGTTTGGGTTCTCCTTGAACCCAGTGAAGTGCTGGTCTATCCACGTCTGGCCGCCACCTGCCACAGTCTCGGGGACCTGGGCCGTGTGCCTCCTTGACAAGCAGCGTCCGCAGGAGGCGAGGGACCCTCTTCCTCCGATCGCTACATGCTTGGGGCTTTGCACAGACTGGCGCTGTCCCCAGTGACTCCTTCACCTGTGACCTGCGTGTTCCTGGTGCTGAAATGCCATGTGCTGGGCAGCGGGCCTGTCCTCCTGGCACAGGGGTCTGCCTCCCCGACACCGGCTGCAGGCTGCAGTAGGGGCGCCCCAGCTTCTGCTGCTCGTGAGACGCCCACCCTGTTCAGCACCAACGTAAAAACACACTGAATACTCCAGATTGTTCTGTTGGGGGCAGATTCTACCTTCGTTCAATCCCCGTGCGCCCCACACCTGATGCAGTGTGGGCTGTGTTGGCATCTCTGAGCCTCGGTTTCTCCTGAGTCACGCGGGATGACACCTTCGGAGCATAAAACTAGCGTGGGTCGTTAGGATGCACTGGCCCCAAACGTCCTTACCCTTTGACTGCCAGGCTTCCCGAGGAGGGGTGTGCAGCGGGGTGGCCGGGTGCCCCGGCAGTGGTACCGGCGGTTGCTGCAAAGTGATGGCAATGAGAGGGGAAGCACGAGTCCTGACAAAGGGGATCCGATAAAGCCAACGGGGATGGGGGGGGTGGGGGGGTGTGGGGAGGAGGGGGGTGGGCGCCGCTGCGGTAGCTGGAGGCGCACGCTCATGCGCACAGAAGCCTCATGCGTGCGACACGCATGTGCACCCACGCGCGTGCACAGGCTCAAGGGGAAAGTTCCAGAAGACATGCCAGCCAAAGTGTAGAGTGGTTATGTTCCTTTTCTTCCTGAGACTTTCCTACACTTTCCAAGCGTTTTCCATGACTAATGTGAACAAGAAAAATAAAAGCCCCAGGTATGTGTGTTTTTTAAACAGAAAACACCATCCCTGCCTCCTGCCAGGGTCACAATGTGAGGGTCACAACACCGGGGCCTCGTTCCCTGTGCCTCGTTCCCTGTGCAGCAGCCGTGGGGACTGGGACCCAGGCTCCCGGGATGCAGCCACAGGAGGGGCACGGACTGACGGTGCAGGCCTCTGGCCACATTTCTCCCTCAGGCCCTCCAGGGCCAGCCTCAGGCCAGCTCAGAAGGGGTTAAGGTGCTCCACCAATGTAAATTAGGTTTAATTAATCCTTTTCATCAGTTGCAAATATACCTTCTGAACCCTATTAAAAACATGAATATGCAAATGCAGACCTTTTTAAATTCTCATTTTCAAGGACTTGGTGTTGGGGTTTGATTAGTGAATTCCGTTAACAGCCTGTAAACCTGGTGCAAGATTTAATTTCCATTTTAAGTTAAAAAAAAAAAGGAGAAAAGAGTCATGAAGGCTGTTGGTAATTGGGCTAATTACGGCGTTATACTAACCAGACCCCACAGGGAGCCCTGGGAGGTAGAGGGGGCAGCGGCGGGGCAGGGAAAGGATGGCCCCCAGCTGGCAGTCCATTTTCGAGATGTGGAGACTGAGGCTCACTGTGCGGAGGAGACCCAGAGCCCTGCAGGCTGGGGCAGGGCCAGCATCGGATGGGGGACACCACTCACGGCTTCCTGGCTGTCAGGTCCCCATGGACTCCCAGGGAACCTGTGGGGACAGCCACTGCTCTTGACAGTGCCCTTCACACGCACAGTGAGCCCCGAGTGACCTGTGGTGGACACAACAAGGTCCTATTACAATGAAGGAGGGTGGTGATGGGAACAAAGACCGCCGATTTCCCAGACGTGGTGGATGGTAAAGAGACAGTAAAATGATATCTCATTAATTATTTACATTGATTACACACTGAAGTAACCTTTTGGAATCATTGGTTTCAATAAAATACATATCTTAAAAAAAAAATAAAATACATATCTTAAACGTAACATCACCTGTTTCTTTTTATTTTTTTAATTAAAAATTTTTCCATGTTTATTTTTGAGAGACAGAATGCGCAAGCAGGGGAGGGGTGGAGGGAGAGGGAGACACAGATTCCGAAGCAGCTCCAGGCTCTGAGCTGCCAGCACAGAACCTGATATGGGCTTGAACCCATGAACCATGAGATCATGACCTGAGCTGAAGTTGGACACTCAGCTGAGCCTCCCAGGTGCCCCCTCTTCTCACTTAAATTTCAAGTGACACGTGTGGTTTGCGTGTGTTTCTGTCAGACTGAGCTGTGTTCTGTGGGTTCCCCAGAAGATGCGAACCTTACGGAAACTGTGTACCGTGTGCGCTGTAACGTACTATGTGTGTGTTGTTAATAAAATATGCATGAAGAAGATGCTGGGCAGGGGCAGAGGTGCCATAAGGGAGAATGAAGCGGGTTCGGGAGATGAGGGTGTATCAGTCAGTTTGGGCCGCTGTAACAAATACCACCACACACTGGGGGCCTTCAACAGAAATCCCTCCTCTCTTCTGGGAGGCTGGAAGTTCGATCCTCCTGAGTCCCCTCCGTGGCATGGAGACACCGTGTTCTCCCTGTGTCCTCACGTCATCATCCCCTGTGCGTGTATGTGTCCCGATCCCCTCCTCTTACAGGACCCCAGTCCTACTGGGCTGGGCCCACCCTCGTGAGCTCCTCTTACCTTAACCCCCTCTTCACAGACCCCTGTCTCCAAATACATCATATTCCAGGTCCTGGGACTTCAACCTGTGGATTTGGGGAACTCAGCCCTTGACGGAGGTGGGCCGGGGAGACATGGGGATGGCAAGGCAGGAGAGGACTTGGGTCCAAGGCACCCCAGGAGTCCAGGTCTTGGGACCAGTCACCAGCTGGAAACCCCTGAGCCCACTGCTCACTCTTGTAAGGTACATTTGGGAAACGTGGAGTCGGAAGTGAGGTATGGATCAGAGTCACGAATCCGGGACTTAGGTTTCGGGTTGGTGTCATTTGGCTTCTGTGTGTTTCCCAAAGTGACAACCTAAATGGCCCAGAACTACGGCAGTTGTGAGGGATGCTGTCGATTTTACTTTAAAATGAGAATCTGGTGTTTCTGTAAGTTATCGTTTTCTTTTTAAAACATTTTTTTAATGTTTTTATTTCTGAGAGAGAGAGACAGAGAGACAGAGTAAGCAGGGCAGGGTCAGAGAGAGTGGGAGATACAGAATCTGAAGAAGGCTCCAGGCTCTGAGCTGGCAGTCAGCATGGAGCCCAATGTGGGGCTTGAACCCACAAGCTGTGAGATCATGACCTGAGCCAAAGTCAGACACTTAACCGACTGAGCCACCCAAGTGCCCCTGTATGTTATAGTTTTCAATCAAACTTCTCAAGTGATTCAGAAATAACATCAACAGCAAAATAACCCCAATGAAGGGCATCAAGAGATGCTCTCGTGGAACATTTCTGAGACTGTTAGGTGCAGAGCAGCACAGCGAGTTACACACCACACAAACTGAGAGAATCCAAGCAAGGAGGTTCTGTGTGTGGGGCCGTCCACAGACGGGAGAGGCCGGGCCATATGGGGACTTCTCACTCCGTGTTTCTATTGCTGGACAGCTTTTCTTATGTGGAAAACACGGTCCACGATGACGCGAGGGGCGGGACGGACCCGCTGGTGTCTGCCCTCGAGACTTGCACTGCGTGACGCTGGGCAAGGCCCTAGCCTCTCTGGCCTGGAGCAGAAATGTAGCAGTTGGTGAGCCCCGCCTTGCTGTGAGCACTTGTGTGTTCACAGCACACACATGTGTCCACATGCACACAGTCATGTCTGTGCAAATACAAACACACTCGCTCAGTCACACGTACACACATGCACACTCCAGCCTGGAGGTCCATGCCTGCACCCTGCTTGGATCTGGCATCCAGGTGATATTTAACCGTGAGGGACATGGGCTGAGTCTGACCCAGGAGCTGGGGTCGTGCAGAACTCAGGAGGGCTGGTGAGGGTCCAGGCCAGAGCCATGTGCGCCTGTGGCCGGAGACCAGGCCTACCCGCTCTGGGCCTCGCCCCATCCAGAACCAGCCCCTGCGGGGAGCTTGCAGGTGGGAGGTAGCGCTGAGAACCAGTGAGTGCCCTTCAAACCGGGCATGAGAACCGCCTGTGGGTCACATCAAAAGCAGATTCTGATTCAGAGGGTCTGGGCAGGGCCTGAAAACTGAGAACCTGTGCTCTGACCAGCTCTGCTGCTGGCCCATGGACACACAGGGAGGCTGCGTGCTGGTGGCAGGAGGGGAGGGGGTCCCAAGGATGCACAGGGAGGCAGGGTGCTGGGGGGGTGTCCAGGGGACACCCCGGCAGGCGGCGCTGTCCTCCCTGCGAGCCTCCGGGAAGCTGGAGGGAGGCTTGTTGCACACAAATCCTGTTACATCCTGGCAATTAGAGTTTATCGCTGTGGCACTAATCCCTTAAAATTAGTCATTAGCGGCTTAAGAACCATTTAGCGCTGGGTGCCCACTGATGAGTTGGCAGAGGTGGGGATCTGCCTGAACCGGAACTTTCCGTGGCCTGGCGGCTGGGAACTCAGTGGGGCAGGCTCGCATGGCTGTCTGCGCCTCCCCGGCTCCCTGGGGGCCCGAGGGGACTGGGCCGAGTCCAGCTGAGGGGAGCCAGCCTGGGGCATGTTGGCAGGAGCTGTGCTCTGGGTCCCACTGCTTGCGTCTTCCTGCTTCCTTCTGGAAAGGAAAACCCTGTAGTCAGAGCACAGCCACTGTCCACCTCAGGGTGGCCCATGCATCAGCGCCACATGGGGGAGTTCTCCAGCTGGAAGCGTCCTTGGGAGACCCACTCTCTGTGGAGGGAGGGAGTGGGGGACTGTGGCAGGGATGGGACACATGTCTGGGCATCCGTATCTGAGGAAGCCTCTTTGCTGGATTTGAGCTGCCCGGCACCCATCCGGTCCTGCAGAACTGGGGACAGCGAGCAGGCGGCTCAGGCTCTGCCCATCCTTGACCCAGCCAGGCACCCTAACTCAAGAGGGGGCAACATCTTCGGGGGCAGTTTAGGAATCATTTTGGAGAGTGGTGAGGGGGCCCTGCAGCCATGGGGCCTCATGGCATGTGTCGGGCAGTGGGTAGGTGGTGGCCATGGGGCCACATGTCCACCAGTGGGAGTAGGGGCTGTGGCACGTTGCAGCCCAATTCCTCAGCTCTGACCCAAATCCTTCCAGAACATTCCTTTTTTGGCCTGGGCTGGCCCTGCAACCAACACCCCCTTAGGGGGCATCCAGCCACCATGTCCCACTGCTGACCGTTCTCTCTGCCACCCATGGGGTAGAGGTCAAGAGCTTGTGTCCTGGCCCATGATCCAGGCCATCCCTGTCCCTTGAGGTCTGCCTGCTGCCGGAGCCCAGCTGGACCCCCCTACCTAAGCCATTTGAGCAAGAACTGGCCTATGCTCACTGCCCTGGAGGGTGCCTGTCCCCAGTAAGCGCCATCTGCATGCAGGGACGATGGACAGGCATGCACACAAGGTGCCACGCAGGGCATCTGTACAGGCTGGTGATTCTGCATCCCTTTCTGTTGCACAAGCAGCTAGCCCCTCCAGCTCTCCATGGGGCAGAGGAGAAAAGGGAAGGGCGTGGCCTCCCCGCCCATCCCTGGCCCTCCATGCTCCCAGGCTGGGGCCCCAGAACACCCGCGGGGGCCTTTCCTCACACCAAGCTGAAGACTTGGGGCCCCCACATGGAGGGAGAGCAGGGCCAAGCCAACATGAGGCCTGAGGGCCTCGGACTCTCCCCACCCCCTCTGCAGGTTTCTGATGGCGCAGAACACAAGATCAGGGACTGAGCCTGGCACACACGGCTGCTCACAGTGGCCTGAGTGGGCGGCCACTCTGATGTCTGCTGGAAACTCAGCATGGGGGGTTTGTGGCAGAAGCCAGGACCCCCGGGAGCTTCCTCCCAATTCCCGAGGGGCTGCTCTGCAGGGTTCAGTGGGCCTCCAATCTGGGGAGTGGGGTTTGGAAGCAGGTACATCAGTGAGATGGGATGTGGGCTGGGGAACCTTGGGCTTCCGTGTGGGCAGGCGGGGGCTCTCGGTGCATCTGGAGTCCACCTCACTGCCAGTGGAGGGTGGAAAGTGCCCGAGCTGGACCAGAGTCCTGTTCCCACTGGCTTGTAGCTCCGGGAAGCCACATCACCACCCTGAGCCCGGGTTCTCACTTGTGAGGTGGGAACAGCAGAGCCATCTGGGCTGCACTGTGATCAACAGAGCCAGAGGCTCCAGCGGCTGACCTTGGTGGTGACCCTAGGGCCTGGCCAGGCTGTGTCTCTGAGGCATGGGTCCACAGCCCAAGCTCTGGAACTGAACGGCCCGACGTGAAAGCATGGCGAGTCTCCCTCAGCTTTGCTGGGGTGGGGGCTGGGGATGCAGGGGGAGGTGGCATGGGTTGGGGGTCAGGCATGGGGGGTGCAGCCCGAGGCTCCCCAGGGCACACTCCCCCTGGGCTCTAGGGAGCAGGGGACCTAGTCCTGACCCACACCCCCACTGCCAATGGCTTTGGGACCCGCTGCCGGGCAGGGCCGACTCAGTGAAGCTGTGCCCTGTGGCTGCTTCCACGGAGCTGCTGGGCTCAGATAGCGGGCTCGCTTCATGACATGATTGCTGCACCCGCGGTGAGGCTGCCCAGCCACAGGCTGGCATTGCTGATGCAGACACATAGGCGGCTGACGTCAGGACTCATTTTCCCCATGACTGGTGACAGGCGTGGAGTGCTGAGCTGTGCATGTCAATGAGGTGGCACTCCGGTACTCCAATGCCAGGCGATCTGTCTCCTGTCCCCCGAACTCCAGTGCTGGGGGGAGGGGCGGACCACCACCCAGGCCTCCCCAAGGACCCAGGCCCCTGGTCTGTGGGTGCCATCAGGCCCACAGCTATGAGCATAGAGGCCAAGGCTGGACCCCTTCCTGTGAAGACGGCCCCTGTCCCTGTGCCCCCAGCTGGGCCTGTAGGAGCCTTGGCCCATAGGTCCGGGGAGAACCCCACCCCCGCCCTGGGTGCCCAGGTGCGTGCAGGCTGGAGGTCCTGAGGTCAGCACATGAAGGGGGATGAAGCTGGCATCACCAGCCTTGCCTGTGGAGTCTGGCTTTTGGGAGGCCCCACCCCGATGAGAGGCCCAGCCTGCCCTGGCTGCCAGCACCCACACAGGGGCTCGGCCCCACCTACCCACTGGCACCTGGGGAAGCAGCATGCAGGGGCATCAGTCCCTTGTGGGGGAGGGGAGAGGGGCAGAGTCCAGGCTGGGGGTGTGTGTCTCGGCCACTCTGCTCCCCTGAGCACTTGCTCCCTCCTGTCTGTGGTGGGGGTGGTGGCTCCTGGGCTGCCACCCCTGGTGGCAGTGGGCGGAGCGGGCTGGTCCTCTCAGACGCTCACAGTAAGCTGGCAGGGTGGCCAAAGAGTACACTTTATTTCACACGGAGTGGTGACCTCGCTGGGTCTGAGCGGTGTGTGGGTGGGGGTACACACTGGGGAGGGGGCCGGAAGTGGGCGCACATAGCGCTGCCCCCTGACCCCCAAACAGACCAGACATCCCGGGGAAGGAGGATGGAGCCCCTTCCTTGCAGAGCAGCTCAGTCCTGCGGCTACAGATGTGGGCGAGGCAGGGGGCCCACCTGGCTGGCATGCGGGCAGGCTGGCTAGGCCATGGTCTGGCGGCTGAAGAGATCAAGCGTGAGGGCGCTGAGGAAGGCAGGGATGCTGTCCTGGCGCAGCAGGTGCAGCTCGATGAGCTCCCGCACGGTGCCTGAGAACGCCGTCTCCAGCAGCTGCATCTTGGCGCCCGAAGGTCCCGTGGCCTGCAGGGTGGGCGGAGACACGGAGGAGAGCCATCAGCGGAGTGGTGGCTCTCGAAGTTCCCCCCGGCCCCTCCCTCAGGGCCCTTCAGTGACAGGGCAGGGAGGGGTGGAGACCCTGTCCCAGGCGGGTGGCCACAGACTAGGGGCGTCTGTCCAGGGACAGGGCCCCTCCCAGTGGGCAGGGATCCGGAAGACGCAATGTGGGGCATGGGCTCCGGGTCCCCAGCTCCTCCCGGTCAGCCCATCCCACCCTCCACGTCCTCCGACCCCAGCCACCATGAGAATGGTGGCCTGACACCCCCGCCCCCTATTCTACAGATGAACAGTCAAGGGGCCAGAGCCGCCCAGGGAGCTGACCCAGGGATGGCTGTACCCTCTGGAGTTCAAGTCCCGTTTCCTCCCGTCATACTGCACAGGCCACAGAATGGGGGGTTCCCACTGGCGGTGCTGGGGAGCTAACCCCGCTCAGCAGGCCTGGCAGAGAACGTCCCTCTGGGCCTCGTTTCCCTGTCTGTGCAGTGAGGGCACAGGAGTCGGAGCCCTGCTGGCCCGCAAGTTCTGGGACCCCATGAAGGACAAGGTGCAGGAAAGGGCTGGGGAGCCGGGCAGTCATGGAGAACCCAAGGTGGGGCGTGGTCCCAGCTCCAGGACCTTCCGTTCCTTCCTTATGAAGCATCACCTATAACTGGGGAGCATTGTGAAGGGAGACCAACCTGCAAGTGCCTCAGCCCTAAGCACTGTGTGTGTGACACATGGCGAGGCTTCCCAAAACTAGCTGGCCGTCCCCTCGTGCGCAAATGGGGAGACCGAGGCAGGTCTGGGCAGAGCCAAACCTCAGCCACAGGGCCAGGACTCCAGGCCGGGTGCTCAGGGTCAGGGGGTGGGGACGGCCAGGTGTTCTGGGCTAGTGGTGTGGACAGAGGCCCAAAGGGGCCTGAGCACTTGGGCAGGGGCTCGCCGTGCTCTGTCTTTCCCTGAAGGTGCCCTGGAGACCCCCAGAGGTGAGGGGGGTTGCCTGATCCAGGATGGCACATAGCCCGCTCTCATACAGCCTCACCAGCCAGCAAGCTCAATCCCACTGAGAAGGGACACGTGGGGCCCTTGCTGGAGCAGCCTGCTGCCTGCCAGCTGGGTGGGGGCCCACGTGGCTGTCCCCCGGTGCCAGCTGCAGACGGGGAGGTGTCCGGGGCTCTGGCCTGCTGGGGGTGCGGAGGAGCTGGGGGCGCAAGCCGGGGAGGGCGCAGCTCCGGTCCAGTGAAGTGGGTGATGCTGGCAGAACAGGACCAGGGGTGTCAGGGGCTGGGTGGGGTCACCGAGGGCCAGCACCTCCCACTCAGTACATGCAACCTGGTCAGCTGAGGACCATGGCTGCCATGCAGTCTGGAGTGCCCAGGCTGGAAGGGACATGTCCGCAAGGACACACCTCGTGGCATGTGTGCACTCTTGGTGGCGGGAAGACCCCTCCTTCCCAGACAGCTCTTGTCAGGAAAGACTCCTCCCTAGGGACCCCCAAACCTGCCACCTGCCTGCTCCCAGGTGCCTGTGGTACCAAGATTCTCGTAATGACAGCCGGAAAGCTGTGGCCCGTCCGTGGGGCTGGGACGTGTCCGGTGTACCTGGCAGTGTGGGCTGGGGCCAGGCAGGAGGCAGGCTCCCAGCCACAGAAACCCCACAGAACAGTCACCTTCAACCAGCACAGCTGATGCCCGATTGAGTCCATGACCTTGCCACTCCTACACCTGATAACGAGATGACCAACGCTCCGATCACAGCACGGGCAAATGATCTGAGTGAGGGTTTTTTCAGGGAGCACACACTTATGTCCAAGGAGCACCTAAAACCCCAGGGAGTATACATCAATGTCCAAGGAACACCTGAAACCCCGGGGAGTACACGATGTCCAAGGAGCACCTGAAACCCCAGGGAGCACACACCCATGACCAAGCAGCACCTGAATCCCCGGGGAGCACACACTCATGTCCGAGGAGCACCTGAAACCCCAGGGAGCACACACCGATGTCCAAGGAGCACCTGAAACCCTGAGGAGCACACAACCATGTCTGATACAACAAGTGCAGCTGAGGGTGCGGAGAAGTAGGACCCCAGATGCAGCTGGCAGGAATAGAAGTGATGCACCCACCATGGAGAATGGAGAACGTTCTGGCATTCCGTGAGCACCTAACCATACAGCCAGAGGTTGGGCTCCGGGGGCTACACCCAAAAGGAACAAAAGCCCCTGTGCACACAGACCCCTGGATACGTGCGTTCATGGCAGCAACATGTGTAATAGAGAGTGCACACCGCCCATGGAGGAACAGGTGAATGGGTGTCAGTCGATGGACTGGTATTCAACCACAGAAAGAACAAAGCTCGGATCCCTGCTGCACCCAGGACTACTCTCGAACACGTGCTCGGCTAGACATGGGACAACATGCATGCATGAGGTGACTCGTGGGAGTTTGCAGAACGGCAAGTCGGCGGGAGGGAGGGTACATCAGTGGCTGCCAGGGACTGGCTGGCCCAGAGGACAGACTGACAGGGGTGCGAGGATGTTGGCAGTGTGACAGAAAGTTCTGGAATTAGATTCTGGTGGCAGCACAGCTCAGAAATACACCAAATACACTGAAAAGCACACCGCAGGGTGAACTGCACAGCATGGGAATTGTCCTAGAGCTGGACACACATACTAAAGGCCCCGTCGGTCCCACAGCCTAATGGGGACCACCCTCTTCCCAGGAGCTACAGGGCTGCCTCACTCCTGCATACAGCAGGCCTCATGCCTGGCCTGAACACCCTCCTCTACCTGGGAAGGAGGCCTGGATGCACCTGTCGGGGTGGTAGGGTCCCTCCGACACCCCAGGGATGGGCTGGTTCTGGCTATGCCTACCCCCTGTCCTGTTCCAAGAGCCCTCCCAGTGCCCGGCGTTGAGCGGCCCCCCTCTGTGTGCTGCCTCACCAGGGCGCTCACCCCGCCCCGGGCAGTCCATCCTGCTCCCCTGCACGTCTGTGCATTTAGCCTTGTCATAGTTCAACACAAACCATTTTTAAACAAAAGTAAGAGAAACCACTCTGACCTTTTACCAAGAAAATCCTTTCATTTCTGCCTTCTGCTCAATTCTGCAATTTTCCCCTAAATGTCAGAGGGGCTGATTCTCCCACAGCTGGGTGGGGCGGGGGAGTAGATGCAGGGCACCGCTCAGGCTGGCAGGGAGCAGACAGAGGGCACCGCTTAGGGTAGGGGTGGGGGGAGAGCAGATGCAGGGCACCACTCAGGCTGGGGGGGAGCAGACGCGGGGCACCGCTCAGGCTGGGGGGTAGGAGATGTGGGGCACTCTCAGGCTGGCGGGGGAGAACAGATGCAGGGCACTGCTCAGGCTGGGGGGGAGCAGACGTTGGGCACTGGTCAGGCCAGGGGGCAGTGATGGGGGCTGTGGCACCCCCTTGGCTCGGCAACTGGGCGGCAACCATCATCCAAACCGGGGACCCTTCACCCTGCACTGTGCCAGGCCAGGACCCCTGCCCACCTGGGAGGTGGTCTTCAGTCTGGGGGTCTCCACAGATCCCTGTGCCCTGGGGGCTGGCAGAGGGCGGCGTGCAGGAAGGAGGCGTGGCCAGGGCCACCTTCTCAAAGACAAGGGCTTGCGAGCTGCCTGCCTCCCTGGCCGTTCCGTGGGAAGGGCCGTGTCCTCCCTCAGAGGTGGTGTGGAGCTGAGCAGCCTCCAGAACGGGCCCCCAAATCACACTGTGCTGATCAATCTCTGTGAGGCTCCGTCGTGTTCAAATACCACCCGGTCCCCAGGTACCTTGTAAATCACTCTAATTAGGGGCTGTTCACTTAAAATTAGAGAGCAATTTTTTAAAAAGCAAATTGCCCAGTAAGACGCACTGGCTGTGGCTGGAAATATTTATGGGCTGGCGGCTGTGTCTCTGCCTCCTCTGCCCCCAGCACCTGGGAGTGACAGGGCGGCGTGGCTGGCAGGTACCCCGTGGCGAGCAAGGCGCTCGGCTGTAACAAGGCCTTGGGGCCCGCTGGTCGTCAGTGTGGTCCGGCGCCCGAACCTCAGCCTGTGCTCGCCTCTGTGCCTCCTCCTCCCGCCAGGCAGTGGAGCCGGGCCTGCCTCAAAGGGTTCGGCCGGGACCCAGAAGGCCAGGCACCTGCCACGACATGGCCGCGGAGAAGGGCCCTGCGGGGGAGCCAGGGACATCGGGGGCAGGGGTTTTGCTGAGGGGCGGTGCATGGCACTCACATGGTCTCTGGCTCCAACGGGGCTTGTTAACTGCGAGCCTGTGGTGTCCCAGCCGGCAGGGCCTTCGTGAAATGCCCTGAGTGGAGGACTGCCCCCTCTTGGGTGGTCCCCTCCCAAGCCCCCAGCTGGGGGGGCTGGTGAGGCCCACGGGAAGGGCACAAGTGGGAGGGGAGTCCCGTCGAGAGCAAGATCATGCCTTGCTGAGGGCGGCAAAGGCAACCACGAATGAGGACACGGGGAACCCAGAGATAAAACCCACGGCCAGGTGTGGGTACACACGTCCACGCCCGAGCAAGATTTAGACAACGGACAGAATTCTCAAACAGGGAGTGTGAACACCACTCTCTCAAGACTCCTGGAGTGGAGTATCGTCTCTGTGTGACAGCATCGTGAGTGGTCATGACAGGGCCCAGTCGACTCGCGAGGACGTGGCTGATGCCAGCCGGAGGGAAACGCAAGATGACGGGAGCATTGTGGGGCACGTCACAGGGGCTCGGGAGCCCCTACTCAGTGAGCGAGACACGTGAGGTCACACGGTGCGCTTCCACGACCCTGTGGGCTGAGGAGAAATGCGTGGTCTTGGCTTGTGGGTGCACCGGGCAGAGCTGTGGGGACACAGAGCCCTGGGTGCCCTGCTGGAGATGAGGCCCGCCAGGCATCGGAGCTCTGCCTCGAGAGACCAGAGAGAGAAGGGACAGGTCAAGTGCAAGGAGGAATGAACGACACTGAAAACAGGAGAGGGGCTACTGTGACCAGAAGTCGGTCCTTGAAAAACAGCAACAAAACCAATGGAAACCGAAAAGACAGAAGTTGCCGATATCAGAAATGAGATCCTGGAGCTGTTTCAAGAATAATAAGAAAACACTCAAGAAACCCTTTATGCCCATAAATTTGACAGCTGGGAACGGAGAGCTCTCTTAAAGACCATGGAGTGCCGGGGCTCAGTCGGGGAGGCAGATAGCCCGGGAAGTCCGGCAGCCATTAAAGAAATCGAATTTGTAATTAAAATGCTCCTCAGGAAGAAATCTCCAGTCCCACGTGGTTTCGCTGGAGAATTTTATCAGACATTTAAACGAGAATTAACATGCATTTTCTGCGGTCTGAGGGAGGACTCCCCAGAGCAGGGGCCTATCCACCGACACCAAACCGGAAACAGCGCATACACGCAGGCAGAAGACACAAGTCCAGGCAGGTAGTTCCCGTGGACTTCGGTGCAAAAACCCTCCACGGATTTTAGCTAACGTAGTCGGGCAATTATACAGCGAGTCCCACATCAGGACCACATGCAGGTCACCTCTGTGTGTAGCTGCTTCGCTATCTGACCTCCAGTCAGGACACGTCACCAGAACTGCAGGCCACCGGTCCCATCGCCGACACGGGAAACGCCTAAAATCAACCTCCATTCTTAATGAAAACCCTCAGCTGATGGGGCGTGGTGCCGGTGGCCTCCACGTGGGACAGGCAGCAGTGTCATGTCCTGGGGGGACACACGCATTGGGGCCTCGACAGAGGTCCACACTAACAATGACCATCAACCTTAACACGAGTTCCAGGCCCGCCCCACAGAGGGAGAGGAAACAGAAAAAATTTTTGACTTAAACCTCACACAAATTTCACTCCAAACCTACCACAGACTTAAAATGTAAAACATAAAACAACCTTCAAGCACAGAGGACACATTTCAGGATCCAAGACAAGGCAGAGAATTTCTCAGACGTCACACTGAAAGCACAATGCAGAGAATAGAATAAAGATGGACAAACGGATGGGCCTTGTGAAAACTGCCAGCGTTTGCTCCCAAGAGACAAGCCTGCCTGGGAAGAGGTACGTTTGAGTCACGAGTGACCCAGGGCTGGCATTCGTGTTTCCCGGCTTCTCCTGGTAGGTGAGGGGAACAGGTGTGTTTCGCTCATGGCTGTCCCTTTGCCAGAACAGGGCTCGGAGCAGCAGTTGCAGCGAGGGGCGGCCACGTGGGGTTGAGCTGGGCCCCCTCCTCCTACATAGCACTGGCCGTGGTTGTGACAGCCTGTATATCTCTGTGACTGTCCCCTCTATTCCCAGGACACCCAGGGAAGAGGTGGCCGTGGTCAGGATAGGGTGGCGGGTGGCAAATTGACAGCAGCCCCACACGGCCCGGGGGCTCACCTCGCCCACACACTCACAAGCCCTGAAGCCGGTGGGAAGCCGGTGGCTGCAAGGCCCGGGGGAGGCCGGCTGACTGGTGGCTGTCTTGAGTGGTGTGAAAACTCATGTGTGGATCTGTGGGTAAAGTCACCTAACTGGACACGGCTCCAGGCAGCCCTGCTTCCTGTGAGGCCCAGCTGCCCCCAGCCCGGCCCTGTCCTCAGTGCTGCCCCCGGACCCCCGCATAGGGGAGCGGGGGCTGGCCCTGAGGGGACAATACAGGGCAGTCAGCATGGGCAGGAGTGCGCCGACCCTTGCCTTGTGCCAGGTACCCCCTTCCCGCCACCACTCATGGTACCCCGGGTCTTCAGGGGTGAACAGCCATCCCCCCACTTGGATGTGACTGCTCTGACCCCCTGACTCAGGCAGCCTTCTCTCAAGTGCCAGCCCATGGCATAGGTATCTGACATTGGCCCCGAGCTTGGTTCGACCTCCGGCAGCTCTGTGACCCGGGCCCTCTGACAAAGCTTGGGTCCTGCGAGTCTGCTGGGGTGTAGGAGGAGACTTGGGGGATGCACGCAGTGGCGAGCAGCCGTGGCCATGTCTCGGGGAGGGTCTTCCACCATGAGTGCGTGGGCCTCCTTCTCCAGGGAGCAGCCCGCCCTGCAGAGGGGTGGCCCCAGGCCGTGAATGGTGGCTGTGTGCACCTGCTCAGAGCTGCTGAAGGAGTCTGTGCTGACGGGGCTGCGAGGAAATCAGAGCCCCTGCTCCGTAGGCAGGATCCCGACACTGTGGGAGCCGCCACGCACCCACCAGTGATGTGCGCAGAGGGGCTCTGCCACGTGTGCCAGGAAATCGCCTTGAGATTCTGTGCTGGGGAAGCCCCACGAGCGCACACCACTGATATTCATGCTCACGCCTGTTCACACTCACATGCAACACAGCCCGAAACAGAGAAAAAGTGTGTAAATCACAAAACCCAAGTGGTTAGCTCAGGGAGCTGCAGTTAAACGCGGCTCCTTACGGTTTTGTGCACAGGCACTTTGCAGATTAAAAAAAAATTTTTTTAAATGTTTTATTTATTTCTGAGAGAGAGACAGCGTGAGTAGGGGCGGGTCAGAGAGGGAGGGAGACACAGAAACGGAAACAGGCTTCAGGCTCCGAGCTGTCAGCACAGAGCCCAATGCGGGGCTCAAACCCATGAACCATGAGATCATGACCTGAGCTGAACTCGGACACTTGACTGCCTGAGCCTCCCAGGCACCCCCACTTTGACCGTGGCTGCATGTCATCTCCGTAGCCAGGGAAAGGCCGATGTTAACTGCGTCTCTGAGAGCTGCAGTTCTGAGAACAGGTCGCTGATCACACACACTGTTCCTGCTACAGACATGGGTGTGTTCACGGCCTGTGTAGGACCCAGCTGCGGTGGAGACGCCCCGTGTCCGGGCCTGGGGCCCCTGGGTGCCCGCCACGGCACCGTCAGTCTCTGGGGCTGGTATGAGCTCGGACCTGCAGGGGTGCCTGGCTGGCTCCAGTCCAGAGCCATGCACCAGAGCAGCAGCGAGTTTTGGTGTAAGTGGCCTGGCTCCCTGGGCTCTGCATGGGGACATGGGTGTGAACATCGACCCTGCATTCCTCCTCCAGGTAGCCCCCAGCTGGCCGCTCCGCCGCCGAGAACACTGCATCCCAGCCCCCCCCCCCCCCCCCCCCCCCCCCCCCCCCCCCCCCCCCGCAAGCGTTTCCCATGTCTTCCCACCTTCCGGATCAGACTGGGTGAGGAGGCCCTTCCGGCCGACGCCCCAGGCATGCCCCCAGAATGTCCTGTGAGCCCCTGGCTCTGGTGCGTGTCCCCACCCACTGCTGTCCCTCAGGGCAGGGTGAGGCCATTCTTTCCTGGCCCCAGTGCTTGGCGCAGGCGGACCCAAAGCAGGCCTCGGAGAAGGCAGAGGGACACGGTGGCAAGTGGATCAGGACAAGCTGGACAGAATGCTGAGAAGGCCGTCCTGGCACAAAGCTCCAAACGACAAGCTGGCAAAAAGCTTGTCCAGCATGGGGTGGGGGGAAGAGCTCCCCCAATTATCCCTCTCAATTGTGCCAAGAAACAGCTAAATACTGCATGTTCTAATTATACCGGCGTTGCTGGAATTACGGTCCCGAGCGAGGGGTGACCTCTCCCCTGCGCGCTCTGTGGGGGGGCGAGGCCGGGCGCCCCGGCAGTTGCAGATCGGTTCTGAGCCCACAGTTGTTATTATTACTCTATTTATATGGCTCTGTATCCCTCGTGCCTCGCCCCAGTTTGTGCAGCTGCTCCTGCGGCCTCACGAGGGAGAGGTGGGAGGGCGCACGTGGGCGGTGAGGGCCCAGGGTCGCTGCCAGCCAGCCTCGTGCATCACAGGTGGGTGCCTGGGGCCCACAGGTCATTGGCGTGGGGCCGGGCTCCATCCTACTCCTGGCCCAGGCCTCTTTCCCATCCCGGGAGGAAGGCGGGGAGAACTGCGAGGGCTGGGCCACCTACAGCCTCACTGGCCTCCCCCCCTCCCGCTGGCTCCATGGGGCGGGGACCGAGTGCAAGGGGCCTCCGGACGGCTCTGAAGGCCCCGAGTCCTGGGAAGGCCCAGGCCAGATGGGCTGGGCTGGGCCGCGTGTCCCCTAGCGGCCCTCAGCGCAGTGACATGGACAGCACCAGACTGTGTGGGAAGCCTGTCCCCACCCAGATGAGCTGCGCCATGCAGTGGTTCTGTAGCTTGCAGGGACAACGGGGCTGCGTGAAGGGTGGCCAGCTGAAGGTGCAGCAGAGACTGAGCTGGGGACCGGGGTCCCAATTGTGGCTGCCCCTCGCACTCGCCATGTGACTGTGGCAGCTCACATCACCTCTTAGAGCTAGACATTCCTTGGTGGCAAGGGGCACGTGGTGTCTGCGTCTCCACCTCGGGTATTAACTCACTCACTCATGCTTGGATACACGGGTGAAGCAGGCTGCCATGTCACATCATTGGCCCCCAAGAGCAACTGAGCCCTGTGTGCACCCAGGTGATCGAGCTCAGGAGCCGGTCCCTCCCTGGGACACTCGAGGTGGCTGTGGTGCGAGGGAGGGCCCACCTGAGCGCAGTCTGGCGCTGACCTTCCAGGGCCACCGCCACCGTGCCTGCGGTGAATGCTTGCTGATTCCGCGATGGACTGTCGATACGGGAGGATGGAAAAAAATCCCTTTAGAGAAACAAGGACCCAAACATCTGAAAGGTGATGAACACCCTACAAACACCAAAGGTCACAGGGAAATGACGCTGAAGCGCATCACAGTCCACTTGCTCCAAAGCAGTTATACAACATGTTGAAAGCAGCCAGAGAAACCCAGGCACATGACCAGAGGCCCAGGACGGGGTGACAGTGGATGCCCGCGGAGTACAGAGAGAACTACCAAACACCCCCTGACGCCCCCATGGAAATGTTCAGACGGTGAGGCCCGTGCCCCATGTGCAGGCGCGGAAACATGCTGCACGGAGAGCAGAGGGAAGCCTCACCTCTAAATCTCTTTACGTGATGGCTGACTGTCCAGCAGCAGTGACAGCAGCATGAGCGAGGCTCCTTGTGTGTGCCAAGTGTGATCCAAGGGGAGGGTGCGGCGGGGCTCGCGCAGACAGCATAGGAGCGAAGGGGTCTGACGCCCCATGCCGCGAGAAGGCCATGGGGGTAGGCACGCGAGTCCTGCAATGACCCGTAAAACAGCCCAAAGGATCATGGACAGTAAGTCAAAGACAGAGACGAACCGACTTGCACAGAATGTTCCAATGGAATGATCCAGAGGAAGGCAGAGAAACAGGTTCCAGGAACAAGACAGGCCAGACACGTCGCGCAGACAGGTTCCAACCCGGTCAGAGTGGCAGACGGGGTAATGGTGCGACCCCAGTGAGGAGGCGGGGGCTCTCAGACCGGACACGATGCAAGGCCCCTGGAACACGTGGCTCGTAAGAAACACCCCATAAACGTGAGGACACAGTAGCCTCAAAGTAAAGGATGAGAAAGCTGGGCTGCGCTCACGGAAATCAGAACTGCACCGGCCAGGGGGACATCAGACGAGGTGGGTTTCAGAGCAATGATGGTCACTTGGGTTGAGGGTGCTTTTGGAACGGTAACGGGGCTAATTTACACAGGAAATAAAAAAAATGACAGAAATACGAGAAGGCACTGACAAATCCAGAATTAAAGCCAGAGATTTCAACACTTGTCTCTCTTTAATTGACAGCAAAGATAGAAATCGGTGAGATTCTGATAGAGAGAAGGTGGGAGGTTTGACAATATCCTCAAAGATCCCGACAGAACCAATGTTTACAGCATGCGATCCGGCAGGACACACAGCATTCACCTAGACAGACAGCCTTCTGGGCTCCACAGCACGTCCTGACAAACTTAAATGGATTCACGTCACACAGAGCGTGTTCTCTGACCAGAGTGAAATTCAGGCAGAACCAAGTGACAGATAGCTGGAGACTGTCACAACACCTGGGGACTTGGTAACCCACCTGTCAGTAACCCCGGGGTCAAAGAAGAAACCAAAAGGGAAATTACTAAGCCACTTCAACTAAATGAAGATGAAAACACAATAATCTGAATTTGTAGAGAGACGCAGGCAGAACTTGGGGCAATTTTTAGCGCTAACATCTAGGGGAGAAGAAAAGAAAGGGCTCAGATCACTGACTTCAATGTCCACTTCAAGAAAGCTGAAATCAAAAGGGTGACTTAGACCCAATGTATGCACAAGAAAGGAAACAAAGATCAAAGCAGAAATCAGTGAACTACGAAGCAGGAAAGCAAGAGAAAAACACAACCCACAGTGGTCTGCAGAGATGAACAAGGTGGATGCACTCGGGCCAGAATGCTTAGGAATGAAGGGCAGGAGACGACAGGCGGGGCGTAGGGGATGGCAGTCACTGGATGTCGGCACATTACCAGCAGCCTCGTGTCGGTAAGTCTGACAACTCAGATGAAACAGATCAACTGTCTGAAATACATAATCTTGCTGAGCTCAGTGCAAAGGAAGGCTAAACCCACCGAGTTCTGCACCCGCCACGGAACACCTTCTCTCGCAGGCTTTCCCGGGCTGGGGGTGCTCCCTGAGTCCCACCCAACACTTGAGGAAGAATCACCAGCCTGACATCAACTCTAAGACCCCCGATGAGGATGAAACGCTCCAAGCCCACTGTGCTACCAGCGCCAGGCAGTGACGTCAGGAGGGAGCCCCCGAACTACAGAGCAGGGACCCTGAACCAGCCGGCCACGTGTCCCAGCACCACACACGAAGGAGGACACGTCCTGACCAAGCAGGGTCTGTCCAAGGGACGCAGGACCTAACAGGTATTCTGTTAAGAACATCATGGTAGTTAGATGCTTTCCAAGGAAGAGGAAGGGCTATGTGACTCTCAGACCAGGAGGGTCTTCCTGCCATACCCATGGCACCTGCAAATAGCCCGCACTCACGCTGCACTCGATGGCCCAAGAGCGACTGCACTCCCTCCCCTGCAGGAGCAGATGCTCACGCTTGCCAGTTTGCTCAGCATCATTCTGGAGTCTCTGGCTGGGAAAGAAGGTGAGGAGGAGCAACGACAGCAGCCCATGTGGACAGGCAGAGGGCATGTGTCCTCCCTCACGGACATCAGGGCCCAGGCCAAAAATCCAATATATACTGCAGCCCCCAAGACTGACACGTGAGGTTGGTGAGGTTGCAAAATAAAAGATCAATACACCAGAATGAACTGCTTTTCTACGTTAGCAACAAGAAGAGAATAGAAGTTAAAAAGCAATACCCTTTCTGACAGCGTCCAAACACGAAACACTCAGGGGTGCACCTGATCAAAGGAAGCGACAGCACGGAGAGAAACCACTGGGGGTCAACCCCGCATTGCTATGATGACCCGGGAGCTCGGTGCACCCCTAGACAGAGCCGGGGCAGATGTGTGCCATGCACGCGGACAACAGGAGCCTGACACAAGGGCACACAAACGGCCAGTACTGCCAACAGCTTTGAGGGAGGAGGCCGTCGTGGCAACGCCGGATCCTGGCGCACAGATGCCCGCACCACGGTTCTGCCTCGGGAAGCGCCCTCCCTGCTCCCAGCCACTCCGCAGGGACTTCTTGGCTCCTCTGCACCCCTGTGACCTTGGGAGAAAGCGTTCCGCCGTCTCCATACCGGGTCCTACAGCGCAGTGAGCCAGCCGCTGAGGGTGTGGATGCTGAGGGTCGTAAACATTCGGTCTTGTGCCATCGACAGCGCAACCTGGGTGAGAGGGGGAATCTTTCCCGCCTGGCCCAGGCTGCCTCCCTCGGCCATCAGGGCCCACACCTCCTCTAGGTCCTACCCCTGGGCCTGAGGCCCGAGTCCCTGGCCTGACTGTAAGGAGAGGCCAGTCCAGAGGACACTGAGGCCAGACGATGGGGAGGCACCTGGCCGGGGGTTGGCCTGGAGTGTCTGCAGCACCATCTGGATCTTGGACATCACCACTGGCCGAGCCTGCAGCATCTCGCCTTCGAGGGCTGGGCCGCTCCTGTAAACCCGCACTTCACAGGTGGCTGGCCTCGTGTGGCTGGTGGCCCAGGTGCCTGGGTGCCGCTGGTGCGGTCACATGCTGTGCACCAGGCACATCTTGCTAATTCTGGTTAAAAACATCCCTGTGATGGATGGATATGACTTCCAGAAAGTTCAGTCTCCACAGTCACGCTGACGTGAAGAGCAGCTGGACGTGCTGTGCATGGGGCCTTGCTGCTCACCCGGCTGGCATGTGGAGGCCACAGGCCCAAGCAGCACGGAGGGAAGCCATTCACCGCCTGAGGCGAATCCACTGCTGGGCCCTCACTCTCCTGCGGCCGTGAGTATCGCACATTAAATGAGCCTCCATTCTGGTGACCAGAGTCCATGCTGTCTGTGTCGAGAAGCAAATACGGTGGCTCCGCGAGGCACAGGCCCCTCTCCCCCCCACCCTTGTGAGATGCTCCTCCTTTGAGGGGGTCCTGAGCAGAGAGGCTGTTGGGAGGCTTGGAGGGGCTGGGCAACCTGGATCTAGGGCATATGAAGTCCAGGTGTGACCCAGGACCCCTCCCACCCCCCGCAACAAGGGGCTGCGGCTTCCGCGCAGGGTCCCGCTGGGGGACAAGGCCCCACCTCTCAGGCCTGTGACTGTCCCTGACTCGAGGTTCTCTGTCCCTGCTGGGCACTGCAGGCATTCCTGACTGAGGCCTTGGGGAGCCGGGCCCCACGATGTCCCAGGGTCCCTAGCCCTCACATTTCTGCCACCATCTCGGTGCCAACTACCCCACTCACCCCTCTGGCGTTGGTATCATCTGCAAATTGCCTTGTTTTTCATCTTTGGCAAGACTGAAAATCTGATCATGAAAGGAAATTTTCTTTTTTCTTTTTTAATTAGTACTTGGTAATATCACCAAGCTGTGAGTTTATGGCTTTGTAGATCTTGTGTTTTTGACACTAATTACTCACAAAGGCTTTTTAAGCCGCATTTCAACTCTGCAACTGCCATGCCGGTAATTAAGCAAGAGAGGAAGATGCACCACATTCCACATGTCACACCCGGCCCTTCCGACCGGTGCTCCAGGCTTGTGCGCGGCCGCAGCCCCCGTGGCCTGTAAGGCCACCCACGGCTCCCAAGGCTCTAGCCCGGGAATCCCGAGGCCACGTCTCCAGGATTGCAGCCCCCAGCAGTCCCAGCAAGGGGCTCAGGCTCTGCTCCACCCTCAGGAGCCCCCATACAGAATCATGGTGGAAAGGAACCAGGCAGGAATCCTGGGACCCAGCACTGGTGGGGGGTGGGGGGGGCTGCTCCATGGCTGATGGTCTCCTGGAGCCTCCTAGGAGGGCCCGGCCCTGCTGACGACAGACTGCCCACCTCCTCCACCTCCCTTTCCTGGGGCCCTGAGCCAGTCTCTCTTCAGACACCTGCCGAGCACCTACCACTTGCCCCCTGCCCTTCTTGGCCTGGGGTTCTGCTCCCCTCCTCGCCCCCCTGCCCAGGGGAGATGAGCAGAGGCTGAGGGCTATCTCAAGGCTGCGTGCACGTCTGCCTGCCTGTGGCTGAAGGGAAGCTCCCCTGAGAGGGGCTGCTTGCTGGAACCCTAAGCCGAGAAGAGGTCCTGGCAAGCCCGCCAGGCAGGTCCATGGCCCTGGCTTCCCATCCTCATGCTCAGGAGCACACATGGAGCCCGGGAACCTCACTGGCAGGCAGAGCAGCTGGAAGAGCGGTCACCCTCTGCCAGGACCCTCTGCCTGGCTGTGAGCCCTGCGGGACGGCACGTCCCTCCCTCCTGCTTTTGCAGAACCCACAGGTTCTCTGATGGGTGACATGTCAACTGAGCAGAGCCACAACCTCCTCTGCTCCCAAGCGCCGGGCAGAGCCTGCTGCGGGAGGCGGGGGTGCACCTGGAAGGCTCCAGGAGGGCACCATCTCTGGCACCCTCGCTGAGGGCCACAGCTCGCCGAGCGGGCAGACCTACAGGCCTGGCTGGCTGACTGTGCCAGGCCGACCTTAGATACAATCGGTTAGTTATGGTTCGGTGTTCTTTCTTGCAATCTTATTTTAAGATGCAATTAAAACACCTCATTGCCAAGGCGCCTGGCTCCTACCGGCCTTGTCCGCCTCCACGAGAAGGAGTCAACACCAAAGCCAGGGCGTCGATTCAGGCACTTTCTCATTTTCAAAGGGGCAGGTCTGGTCAGGACCAGTGTCTGACGACACCTTGCTCCCGGAAGAGCTGTCCGCCGGCGCACGGTGTGGGCTGTGAGACCCCCTCCCCCGGGACAGGCTCCGTGGCAGCAGGACAGGCCGAAGTCTGGTCTCTGCAAGCACATGTGCCCGATGGGAAGGAGGCTCTTGACGGGTGAGCCGAAGCCTCACCAGGAGATTCATGTGAATCGGCACCATCTTACTATGGTTGAAAAGGCGACGAAACAGAACCAGCAACTCTGGGTGCACCTGGGCTGGTGTCCCCGCGCCTCGTCCCTGCCGGCCTGGCTCTGGTCACATCCTGTCACGGGGCCGTGTGCCTCCCATTGCAGGCTGGGCCGTCACGCACTCTGGGACACAGTGACGGTGTGTACTCTATCAGGACCCTCTGTGGCCTGCAGGGTGACCTCAGCACAGAGCAGACCTGAGCCCGAGGGTTGCGGGGAGGGAATCCAGCAGGAGACAAAAGGGCGCCCAACAGGCAGGCCCCGAGGAGAGCTGGTCCACGGCTGTGCGGGAGGGCAGGGGGGCCTGTGGAGGGGAGGGGGTGCTGCAGGGGCAGGGGGGAGCTGAGCTCAGGGCTGCCACACGTGAGACCTCCTTCTTATGCTGGGGACCGACACCTCCCCTCACACTTCCCTTTGCCTGGAGGCAGAGGGAGGGGCCAGGATGACACAGGGGCCCTGGGCTGCCCCTGCAATGACCTCATAGGATTCAGCATGTACTGGGTAGAGGCTCCCAAAGTCTGACCCCATCTTCTCTTTGGGCCTGGGTGGGGAGTGCATGCACTGAAGGTGAGGGGCTGGGAGCTGGCCAGGACTACCTCCCCAGGCTGGGGCCCTCTGCTGTGGACAGGGGGGCGGCATGGCCATCCCCGTGCCGCTGTCATGATGCACAGCCAGAGAGCCAGGGTCACTGTTACTTCCATCGAGAGCCCGTGGGGCAGGATGACGGGGGAGGGGACCTAGTGATGCCAAGGGCTCGTTGCATTCTAGCTGGGCATGGGCACTGCCCGGGGGTGTGGATTGTCTGCTACCATTATGGGCACTGCCCAGGTGGGCTGTGGGGGCTGACCACAGGGCATGAGGACCCGGGCTCAGGGGTCTCCTGCTTCCCATGCCCCCTCCCTGCAGACCGGCTGGCCACTGGGCAGAGTGCTGGCTGGGGTTGGGAGGCCTGCTGTTTATTCCCGGCCCGTGGGAGGCAGGGACTCATGCTCCGAAGCACAGCCTGATCCAGCACAGTGTGCCTGGAATATTGACGCAGGGGTGGCCGCAGCTCTGACCTTGGCCGGGTAGGCTGCCCCTCCAGGCTCCTTCGGCATCTGGGGGCCACGAAGTCAGCAACTCAAAAATAATGGCCCAGAACCCAACCGACTGGCCCATCTTCCTCTGGTTCTAGAATGGAGTGCGCAGACCAGCATGGCAAACGTGGACTCTCGCTTGCCTCTCTGAGCTTGAGTCCCTGGGTGTGCGCACCAGCCAGGCAGCCAGCCCCGGGCCGGGGGAAGTGACCACCTTGGGCCAGGGGCACAAAGCCACGTTGGCTGCCCGGCCTGGCTCACTCTGCAGGGACTGGGCGACCACAGAATAGCGAGGACACGCTAAGCCTTGCTACGAATGGCGGCCTGGGGCCTCTCCCTGTGGCTGGACTCTGGGGGCGCCCATTCCAAGGCATCACCAACCAGCGCTATCAGGGTGGCTAAATGGTGGCTGTGCCTTGGGAGCAGGGGACAGACTGCAAGGGGGCACAGCCGGTCTCCAGGCCCTCTATCCACGCTCCAGGGAGCATGGAGCCACCCCATTCTCACCCTGGCCCTGGCCCCCAGCTCCAGAAGAGAAACAAGAGTCTGGGTGAAAGCTGGGTGTGGCCAGGGTGAGGTGCAGTGCACCCTTGTGGGGCAGCGTCTCATCGCAAGAGAGCACCAAGACCCAAGGATGCCAATCAAACCAGAGTCATGTGCACCCAAGGTGTCCCCAAGTTGACAGGCGATTCGGGGCCAACAGAGCATGGAGAGGACTCAGGACAGGACAGGACGTGGCTGTCCCCAGGACCAAGGGCTTGCCCCTCTGCCCCCTCCACCCCCCCAGGACAAAGACCCAGCTAGAAGCACGGGGTCCCAGGCTCCCCCTGCCGCAGCCCAGCCCTCAGGGCAGAGATGCTGTGCGCACCTGTGTCACTCTACACCTGAGCAGGCCTGCCCCTCACCCTGTGGCCAAGTACACGGGGCACACGTGGCTTCCCTCCCTCAGACCCCCGCCCAAGGACACTAAAGCTAGAGGAAGGAAGTCCTTCATTCTTTGCAAATAATGCTCAGACCGATGCAATCTGCGTGTGCAAAGCGTGTGACGTGCGTATTCCATCTCGTCTCCCGAGCACCTCAGCCGGCACGGAGCTGCTATTTGCTTTCCGAGCCGCTTCATGGGGAGGGAATTGTATTACGGGATTTTTTTCATCCTGCAATAGATACCGCGTCCTGCTGATAACTCTGCATTTTCATTGACCACATTCATTTGAAGAAGAAATTTTAAAACCTATCTGTAGCTACGTGCTCCTCGGCCCCAAGAACGGAATACAAGTCATCTGCTCACATCCGGCAGGTAGCTTCCTGTGAGTTAATTTCGGAAATGATTTCCCTGCCTGTCCTGGGAAAGGGAAATCATCCCTCTCTGAGGGGGTGTGAAGAGTGCACATCGGTGCCCACAGAGGCCTGTCCTGTTCTGCTGGGCAAGCACCGGATTTCTCTCAGGGCACACCCAATCGTGCTCGGGAGGGTCTAGAGGGCCCACACCCCTGCCAACCACGTGTGGGTGGGTGGTCACAGTTGCTGTCCTGAAGCAGCAGCGCTCATGAACAGCACCCCCCCACCCCCCACCCCCACCCGGCCTCTGGCACAGGGCAGTCGGCCAGGGTCCCCGCAGCCAGGGCCCATGCCCTCTGAAGCCCCAGAGCAGGACGGCACTTGCTAGGCGGAGAACTGGGTCTGCTCTGTCAGGAGGGCGGGGGCCACATCTGACCCCTTCTATGTGCCTCCTGCCCAGGACGTGACATATATTCCTGACGAACTCCTCCAGCGCCCACACCTGGTGGCCCGTGCCAGCGGCTGGGCTCAGTCACGAGGGACACCACACCCCAGGCCTGGTAGCCTGGGGTTTCTGTGACATGTGCCCCCCTCTCTTCCCAGCAGCTGCTTGTCTCCCAACTGTCAGGGACGAAGGACAGGGTGGGACGAGCAAGTGGTTCGTGCCTGGCCGCTCAGCTCCCACCGGCCTGGTGACCGGACACCACCTGCCTGGGTGATACAGATGCCCCAGACGCATGGCAGGTGCAAACAGCCAGCTGGTAGCCCCAGACAAGGGGCTTGTGGGCTGGAACTTGCTCTGTGTGTCTGGATCCGGAGGGCAGTTTAGAAACATGAGGCAGTGTTTTAAGGGATCTAACGTAAAAATTGGGAGTTTCCAGAAATTTTGGAAACCTGCTCTGCCCCACGCTCCTCCGAGGCTAAGGCCAGTTACCGCTCATGGCTATGCTGTCATGGTGGGGGGAGGGGAGGTGGGAGGCGAGGGGAGGTGGGGAGGTACACAGGTGTTCGGGAGACCCTGGCCCGGCCCCGACACGGGCCGTGTGCTCCATGGACAGCAGCAGAGACCTGAGGCCAGGCCCGTTCGGGTCAGGGAAGGAGGAAGAGTTTACTTGACCCTGGGTCCAGCAAGGACAGCCACTGCTGATGCCGCCTGCAACACAAAATACTGCTCACTTGTCATGATCGGGCACTCCAGAAAAACACGGAGAGGAAAGCCAGTCACCCATCACCCCATTGCTGGGAAACACACAAGGGCAGTGACACCATGTTCCTCTGTCCTACCTGTAAGCGCGTGTGTGCTGAGCATGTGTGCACACAGCATCCGTGCACGTGCTTCACATGTGTACAGTGTATGCATGTGCACTGTGTCCGGCGTGTGTATCCCAGACCAGGACTGGCCGCACTGGACGGCCTCCGGAGGCGCCCACCGCACGGAGCAGGGCAGCCCACAGGTGGGGAGCCGGGGGGCTGGCGCCTACCTCGTGGACGTCAGAGCCGGCACGGGGAAGTGCCCGCCAAGTGCCACCACCACCTCGGCTGCCACCACGCCGGATCGCTCGTGCGAGGCCCATGTTTTCAAAGTGCTCCAGGGTAAGACTGCTGATTTGAAAGCTTGAAGAAAACAGATGATTTCCTGGAAAGTCACAAATTACCAAACGCAGCTAGACCAGCAAGTGGCGCCGGGACAAAAGGCTGGGCAGGCCCTGCGTGAGGAGAGGCGCCCCCCCAAATGCTCCTCAGCACACACGGATGTTCCTGGGGTTCACAGCAAATCTGCACCCGGGTAACAGAGGCAGACAGGTCAGTGGGTGTAGGTGGACCTCCGGGGGTGCGCAAGGGTGTCAGGAAGGAAGATGGCCAGGCATGGATGGAGTGAGGCCCCACGATGCCTGGAGGGCGGAGCTGGCACCTGCTCTGGGAAACCTCCCCGGCTGGTCTTCTAGTATCTGGGCTGTGGATGGACACCACCCCCGTGCTGCAGCGATGCCCCACATCCACTGGCCCGGGAGGTACCCCTGCCTAGAACCCCTGGTGGGGAGGTGGGCAGGGGCCCAGGGCTGTGGCCTGGGCTCTGGGGGCTCCCAGGGCACCAGTGGGGGCAGGACGGCAGGGCCGCCCGGGCCCAGCTAGGAGCCGACATTTGAGAGCAGTCCGGGTGACACGATGTGATTTAAAAGTTAATTAAACTGAGCGGTACAAAGTATAACAGCCCCAGGTGTTTATTTCCAAAGAGCATTTGGAAGGAAAAGGGGGAAATCTAATAAGAAGCTCTGAGGTATTGCATTAGGAAATAATCACGACGCTAAATCACCCACGTCTGCAGTGGCCCTCGGTGACTGGGCTCCATCTCTGCCCCCGCCATCACCCAGGTGACCCCTTGAGGTCCCGGGGGGCCAGGCCCAGAGCCGGCTGGTGGCGGTGGTCAGGCCTGCCCCAGCAGCGCCTTCCAGAGTCCAGCAACCCCTCAGGCAGCCATGTGTGCAAACCAGTCCACGGCCTGCCTGCCCACCCACCTGACCTGTCTGCTCACTCACCCCCCTGCCTGCTCGCTAGCCCACCCACTCACCCACTTGCTTGCTTCCCTGCCCGTTCACACTCACCTGTTCACTCACACGTTCATTCGCTCACTCATCCGTTCATCCGTTCACACATCGCTCGTTCACGCACTTGCACACGTCCTCCCCACCCCTGCCCTGAGTACTCGCCAGACACAGTGAGGGGCGGAGGAGAGCAGAGTGCAGGCCCTGCTGTGGCGGCGAGGGGCAGGCCTGGTCAACAGCACACAAGGAGACCCAGACCCTGGGGAAGTGGGACTTGAGCTGAGACCCTGAGGCCATGTTGTGTGAGAGGGGCAAGTGGGTGGGGCTTCCAGGCTCACGGGGGCCCTGACACACAGTCCACTGTCTGGTCGAACAGCCACCTTTTGCTAAGGCTGGTGACCCCGTTTCAGCAATGCCGTGACAGGGAGCTCACTGCCTCACGGGGCCACCTTCTTGTGTCAATGGGCCAAAACCGGCCTCCCTGGACATCCCGTCGGCACACAGATCACACAGCAACGGTGGGAAGACTGACTTCCTGTGGCGGAGCCTAGGCTGAGCATGGGCATCCTGGGGGCGCTGGGCAGTTCCGGGAAGCCCCGGGAATCCCCGGGAATCTGCAGGAGGTGGGCAAGATACACTGCAGCCAGGATTCATCCCCGAAGCGCCCATGGAGGCCGCCTGTTCTGGGCACTGTGGCAGCTCCTTTGGGACCTGGTTGGAAGGCGCGGGAGGTCCTTCCCTGCCCACAGGCCCACCCTCCTTCCTGAGCTGGGCACAGGTGAGACCCCCTGGATCCCCCATAGTCCTGGGTGGCCTCCCACCTCTGGCATGGCTGGGCGGGTTAAGGAAGCGCCCGGTGTGGCCCCAGGCAGCTCTGCAAGGAGCTGGCTCCAAGTCTCTGTTCCTGTAGCCCATCAGGGTAATGAACGCCAATCCCCCCAACCCCGGCTCCCACGTGCTGTGCTGAGACTCAGTCCAAAACGGATAGCACTCGGGGTGCCTGGGGGCTCAGTTGATTCAGCGTCTGACTTCGGCTCAGGTCATGACCTCACGGTCGTGGGTTCGAGCCCCACGTCGGGCTCTGTGTTGACAGCTAGCTCAGAGCCTGGAGCCTGCTTCAGATTCTGTGTCTCCCTCTCTCTCTGATCCTCCCCTGCTCACGCTGTCTCTCTCTCTCTCTCTCTCAGAAATAAATAAAACATTAAAAAAAAAATCAAAATGGACAGAGCTCACCATGAAGCAGGACTGCCAGCTTGACCACAGAGGACCAGGTACCCTCAGCCGCTCCCTTCATGTCACTTCCCAGCGGGCCACCCTGCAGCACCTCTGTCCCCACCTGGCCTCCACGTCCTCAAGGGCTCAATGCTTCTGGGCTCCCCTGAAGGACAGGTACTGTCTACCATGACCTCCGTGTCAGAGTACCATCCGCCAGCCCGACCCTGTGGCAGCTGCTGCTACAGAGGCCCGGTGACCTGCCACGGCCCCCCCCTGCTCTCCCCCGCCCCCGCCCCGCCGCCCCTGGCTCTGCACTGGCCAACGCGCCTAACTACAGGGGTGCTCGTTAATAACAGTGAGGCTCTCGGTGGCTCCTGCCCTAGGTCCCTAAACTTTTCCCAACAGAAACCAAAAGGACAGAGACCCAAGCCCATGGTGCTGCAGACAGACTCCCCCCTAGTGGCACGCGGGTTGGTACTCACAGGGACACCCTGAAATCCTTCAGGTTCGGACATACAACGTGATCTGCAAACTTCCCAGGCTGGGCAGCCCCAAGCCCTGGCAGCTGGAGAGGGCCGACCCCACCTCTGCCTCCGGCCTAGGCCCTGTCCGGCACTGCCCTCCTTGCAGAGTTTGGTGTCCAGATCACGGGCAGCGTGAGGAGGCCCTGCTCCCAGGAAGAAGATTTCCTCCAATGATAGCATCACCAACCCACCCTCAGAAAGGCCAGGACCCACTCCCAGCAGGTGTCCCGCCTCCTCTCCTGGGGGGGCCTCTTGCCATGTCTCGCTGGGGACCCGAGATCTGGGAAGATCAGGGTTTTGTGACAGAGGGCCCCTCCCCCCACCCCTGAGTACCACATGAAGCCCGCCCTGCGGGGCGGGAGTGTGGCCCCCTCTGACGGTGCCCTGGCCTCTGGGATGTTCCAAGGACCCATCTCCATTGGCCCCAGTGGGACTGGCTTCCTTAGCACTCACTACGCCCCGGGGTCACTTCACAGACAAGAGGTCTCCTTTCCTGACAACAAATCACAGGTACACGGGTCAACCCACAAGTCCCCTAGCGGAGCGCTCTGCCCTTGTCGTTCCTGACACTCCTTGACAGGGCAGCCGGGACAGTCAGGGGACAGGCCACACAGAGCATCTGGGAGGCAACCGAGCCAGTCCCGTTCCCCACTGTCCCCTGGCCCCTGACCCGTGGGCATAGCTCTGTCCCGGGTCTGTCTGTGTGCTGCCTTTTTAAAGCAGAGAATAGGACGTGCCTCTGGCAGCCACCCGCTATCTGCCCTGCTGTGGGCAGGGCACACCTGCAGGCACCGCCTGGATCCCCGGCTGGAGCTGAGGGCCTAGGACCCTGCAGGGAAAGGAGGAGCAGAGCGGAGGCCCAGCTGCGAGGAAGGAGGTGAGGGGGGCCCTGGAGTGAGTGAGGGTCGTTGGTGGGCGGACAGCCAGGCCCTGCCCTGTCCCCTGACAGCCTTCCATGGGATCTTGGTTGTCCAGCCAGCCGGACCTCCCCTACGGCCGGTCCAGACACGTGGGAGGTGCCGGGACCTGGGTTCCAGGCTCCCCACCAGCTCACAGACCGGTGCCTCCTCCCATGGCACCTGCCGGGGGCCAGGATGTGTCGTGGGGCCGCTGGAGCCAGCTGTCCCACACACATTAATTACGACAGAGTAAACAACGGTGTTTTGAAACATGCATGTTTCTCTGTGATTGCTTTTCTTAATTGGTTGGTTTAACATTTGAAATTTGATTTAATTTCAACCTGATTTTCCTCACCATGGGGTCAGGCCCAGAGCCAGGAAGTCATTACTGGAGTGCCTGTCGTCAGCAGCAGGGGTCCCGGAGACCACGTGTGGGTCCCTGGGCGCCACAGTCGGCGTGCTGGCACGAGGGCGGCGGCACCCTGTGTGAGCCGGGGTGGGGCGGAGGGGCCGTAGGGATGTGTGTCTGCAGATCCCAGGGTCCTGGGCACCCCCAGACCAGACCCACCCGGCTTTTCTGCCCAGCCTCGAGGTGACCAGGCTCAGGTGTTGGCCCATCCTGAGTGAGGTGAGGAGTGAGGCTGGGGTGGCTGTGGGGATTCCGAGCGGGTGTGGACGGTAAGTGGTGTGGCCGGGCCGGTGACACACTCCCTGTGGCCGGCAGCCTGGCCCCAAACCTCCTCGGGCAAGCGACCCCTCTCTGAGCCTTTGTCCCCCCTACACACAATGGGAACGGCGTCCACCTCAGGGCCTGCTGGGAGGACATGGCGAGAAATGCAGCCGGGAGCCCAAGAGCTCGGCTGGCCAGGCCTATGAGCTTGACGGAGGCTCCCTCGTGCTGCTGCCTCCCCACACTCCGAGGCTGCCAGGAAGCCACCTGCCATCTCCTCAGCTCCAACGGCCCCCGACACAGACCAATGCCACAGGCAGAGGTGCCACTCCCCTCACTCTCCAGCCACGTGTTCCCTACACACGTTCCCCGCTTTCCTGTCTTGCGCCTTTGCATGTGCTCCATCCTCTGCCTATACAACCTGGTCCCAGTGAGGCCCTTCTCACCCTTCAGGAGCCACCTGGGTCTGCTTCTCCCGTGAGTCCTCCCAGAGCCTTCAGAGAGATTAACCACGTCCTCATTCATTTGTTATCCACCCCCACACCCGTCTGCCCACCTGTCCATCTGTCCATCCACCATCTATCACTCACCCATTCATCCACTATCTGCCCATCCACTCGCCTGTCTATCCACCATCTGTCTGTCTGTCCATCCACTCACTCGTCCATTCACCATCTTTCTGTCCATCCATCCATCCACCTACCATCTGTCCATCTGTCCTTCCACTCACCCATCCAATCACCACCTGTGTGTCCATCCACCCATCCACCTACCCATAATCTGCCTGTCTGTCCACCAGTCCACCTATCTACTCATCTAACACCATCTGTCCATATACACCCATCTGCCCACCATCTGTCTGTCCATCCATTCATCCACCCCTCCAACATTTACTGAATGGCGTTTATATGGCAAACGCTATTCTAGCTACTAAAAGCACAGCTGGAAATAAATTGGACACAATCATTGCTCTTGTAGAGCTTACATATTCTAAATAAAAAGTAATACAAAGTCAAAAAAAGGAAGTGGGGGACGTCTGATACAGAGGCAGTGGTTTTTCTTCTAAACAGATGGTCACACAAGGCCAGTCCACAAGGTAACCTTTGAGCAGAGCCCTGAATGAGGTGGAGAACGAGGCATATGGCTCTGAGGGGCCCCAGGAAGTGAGAGAGGTAGATGCGAAGGTCCTGAGGCAGCACATACTTGGTGTGTCCAGCGGGAGCTCAGCGGCCAGCAACCCTCGATGGCAGTGTTGGGGGGATATGTGGGAGGAGCGGAGTATGGACATACACATGAACTTGAGGAAGTTGCTGGGGTCAGTTCTACAAACAGGCCCATCTTCTGGAACAGGGGTCGGCAAAACCATGGCTCTTAGGCCAAACCCGCCATCTGTGTCTTGTAAATAAAGTTTTATTGGCACACAGCTGTGGCCAGTCAGTTACATATTAATCTGTGGCTGCTTGCACCTGACCGAGGCACAGCAGACAGTCATGACAGACGCTGCACAGCCTCCAATGCCCAAAACGGTCACTAGCTGGTCCTGCACAAAGTTCATCAACCCCAGCCTAGCACACCCTCCGAGGGACAGGCCCTTCCTACAAGAAGAGAGTCCGAAGGCTGCCTTTCCTTAAATCCCCAGTGTAAAGAGACCCCAGGCTGGGTAAGGGGAAGACCCTGAGCCCCACATGGGGGAAGCTGGGGCAGGGGGAGGCATATAGGGTACACCCGCTGCAGGGCCTGAGCCTGGGGCGGTGATGACTGCCCTGGTGAGGTCCAGCACGGGGCTCAAGAGTCTCCCAAAACTTCTGGGCCCCAGTTCACCAGTGCATTGACAGCCGTCACTCAGAGTAGTGGTTGGGACGGACAGAGAGGCAGCAAATGTGCCAGAAAGACATACTTCTCAGAAGTGGTCTGAGGGGAAGCAGAAAAGGGGGAGGGACGTGGCCTCACCTCTGGTGCCGGCTGCCTGGCCATGAAGGAGGTGGTCTGCACACACCTGAGGTGGGTCCTTGGTCCTTGGGAAGGCACGCTCACACACCCGTCACGGTGGGGCGCAGGGAGGGGGGCAGGACAGGACACAACATGAACTCTGCCAGTCAGAGGCCACCTGTAGCCGGGCCTTCCGGGCTGTTCCTCCCTGCAGGACATGCACACCCACTTCTCCTCCACCCACCGAGGGCTGAGGCTCTGTGTGGGGAGACTGAGGCACTCTCTTGGAGGTTGAGAGGTGTGCACCCAAAGCCGCCCTTGCTGTGCCACCTGGGCTAACATGACACAGATCACACGGCCAATTCCTTGGCAGCTGTGGGCATGGTGGACAGGGGAGACCTGTCCAGTGGTGGCTGTGCCCCAGAGACCATACCAGGCTCTAGAGAAGTGACCTGGGGGCCTCAGGCACAGGGGGACAGGGCAGGTGGGTGAGGGCCACAGAACAGGTGTCCAGACTACCCAGAGGCCAAGGCCCAGCACAGTCCTGTCACGCAACAGCTGGGGGACAGAGCCACCACACCAGCCAGCAACTGGGTGTTGCAACTGGGACAACCCCCCAGCCACACCCCAGGACCCTGTGGGGGGCCGATGTGACAGTGAAACAGGGAGATGCCCCCGCAGCCAGGTGGCTCTCTCCCAGCCACTGGGCCCCCAGGTCTCAGGATGCGCTGCCTGCCCCACCCCCCACCAGTCTCCTCAGGAAAAGTGGCTTTAATAATATTTACAGCGGCACAGGGGCGGGGGGACCGGGGGGATGCAGCTCATCAGGACTCGGGAGAGCAGGGACCCTGAGCGGGGCTCAGTATTAACATCATCACCTCGGCAAGGAACGCGGCCTCCTGCAACCGGAGGCTGTTCGCAGCAGCTCCCCGAGGAACGCGCTCCACAAACTTGGATGTGAACTAATTAAGTTTGCACAGTTAATCAGACCTGGCTGCCTCGGAGACCCGGCATCGCAGACGTGGAGGCTGCAGGGAGACGCAGCGGCGGCCCTGTGTCACGGTGGCATCCTGCCTGCATGCTGTGGGCAGGGGCTCCAGAGCCGGGGTCCCAGGGACCCACGGGCAGCCCAGCAGCATGGTGACACCCACGATGGGCACCCCTGCGATGGGGAGCAAGGCTGGTGTGCCCCTGCGGGGCCCTTGGGCAACCATCAGCAGGGGTGGGGAGAGAACACGGCGCCGGGGGTGACCGAGGCCATAGCTGCAGAAGACAAAGGTCATGGGTGGGGGGCAGAGGCAGGAGCATGCACTCCCCCCACAGCGTCCGCCCACTTGCTCCCTGAGCACCTGCTAACCGTCACCTATATCGCAGCACGATCCCGGACATGTGGCCTCCGCTGTGTAGCACCCCCACTCCTGGCCCCTAGCCCAACTCCCCTCAGGGGCCCTGACTGCGACTCTCCCTGCGGTCCTATCTGGTGCTCATTCCCGGCCCCGCAGCAGGGAAGGAAGTGCAAGAGGGCTGTGGGAAGGGGCCCCTTGTCCAGGGTCCAGGGCCGAGGGCTGGGGGTCTGGGCCTGGCACCAGCCACCAGCTCCAGTCGAGATCCTGTGCAAAGGAGCTCTCATTGCTTGTTGAGGGGGGATTATGAGGTGCGTAGGATGGCACTGCCTGGGTAAGAACCTACAATGGAGGCCCCATCGCATAACGAGGGGCGACCTCTGCTCGAGGAAATCCTCTGGGTCCACATCCTCCGTGCAGCGCATCTGGCTGGGAGGCCTGGAGGTGCAGAGGCAGGCCTGCGCCCTTTCAGGATTCTCTCAGTTGGGTCTGTGCCTGAGCTGGCGGAACTGGGACTGGAGCAGCCGTTGTGAAGGCTGGAGCCCTGGCTGGTCAGAACCTTCCAGATGTGCCTGGAGTACCCACTCTGGCTCCCTCCCCAATGCTGGTGACTCTGAGGGGCGTCTGGGCCTCTCTGGCCTCTGACCCTGGTTGCCCTTCACTGGCTGGCGCTGAAGGCGATTCTGCGGCGCGTCCCCCCCGCCCCCCCCCGGCCCTGTGCTGCCCGCACCCCCGCACCTGTGACCTCTCCGGGCCCAGCTAGGGGTTCGCAGAGGAACCCCAAGGAGCCTGAGTTTGCACAGAGAGTCTGCAGAAGTGCTGACAGCCACGCTGGCAGAGCAGGAGCTGAGGCAGCGCTTTGTGGTGGGGCCGCGGACGCGCCCGGATCAGAGCTCGGATTAGTACTCCCTTGTGCGCAAAGGAGGGCCCAGTCCCCGGTGTGCTGGGACACCTGGCCTCAGGGCCGTGGCTGCGTGTCAAGCCCTCGGGGCCTGTGGACACAGGCTCTGACCCAGGAGGCCAGGGTGGCCGACATGCCGCCCCCATGACAGGCGCCCAAGGGATGCTGGTGTGGCGAGCCCGTGGGCCGTGGGCCAGACAACGTCGGACAAAAGATCCCGAAACTGGCTTCACTGGCATGGATGTTTGCCTCAGGAGTCACAGTGTCTGCTATGGACTGATATGTTTCCTCCCCCCTGCCCCCCTCTCCAGATTCACAGCACAGAGATGTCCAGAGTCCATGAAGGTGGTCAGTGGGTACAGAAAAGACCCCCGGGCGCCCCCTCACCCCTCCTGCCCTGGGAGGGCCCTCACCCGGCCTCAGTGGGCTCTACGTGCCACCGCCCGGCTGTGGGGTCATGACTGCTGCGTGTGGACACAGACAGGGAACCTCAAGGTGTCCTCTGCCTTCCAGTGCCCATAACTCCCCCTGCTGGCCGCAGCCCTGCCCTCCTGCTCGCTAGGACAGCAGGGGCCTTGTTCCGAAGGCCAGAGCCCTGTCAGGGCTGGCACGCGTGTGGTTGGCCACTCTGGTGTCCCCTCCTCCACCTTCGTCATGGGGCTCACAGCCCACACTGAAGAGTGACGTGACTAAAAGTGACCCCGTCCTAACCCTGAGGGTATGCCCTCAACCTCCCAGGAGCAGGGTGGCGGGGGACGGGACTCAGCAATAGGGTCCCAGTGAGCCAATCCCATGTTTACCCATTGCTGAGCTAGACCCTTGCTCACAGACCCAGACGGGGCACCATCGGGCTGCCCCATCTAGGTACGCAGAAGCCGAGGGTGGGTGGCTGGCTGCAGGGCTGGTGACCAATTACCAGACCTGCCTCCTATCCCCGGGTGGTGCCCACATGCAGCGCTCCCTTGGTGGGTCAAGCATTGGACATCCCGCTGCGGCCCTGCTGACCTTCAGCCAGAAGAGAGACAGCGGCTGGCCAGTGTGTCATACGGCCAGCAGGGTGACCTTCCCACCCCGTGCTCATCAGCAGTGAGGCCTGATTGTGGCACACGTGCCCAAAGCTTCGTGACACAGACCTCTGAAACCCACAACCCTGCAGTTGTAGCCCCGTGCTCACTGCCACTGGGGGGGGCTGGGGGATGCACGGCCACCTGGCCAAAGGTCCTGGTATCATGTTGGGCAGCCCTCATCGTCCCGGGTATCCCTCCACTGCAATCCTAGCCACAAGTGGCTGCAGGAGAGCACATGTCCACACGCTGCCGGGGAGAGTGCCGAGGCCGGCCAGACGCCTGCTCCTGGCAGCTGTTGCTCCTGCCCACCTTCTAACACGCGTCGCCTGGATGCCATGCCTCGGTGCAGCTCTGGCCGCGGGGTCCCTGCCTGGGGGAGCTTGTGCTCCATGTGGCCCTGGGAGGCCTACGTCAAGCTCCTTCGGGCTCCGGGGTACCTCGGGCAGGAGCCCACGGAGGCCAGAGTGTGCAGGAAGGCGGCAGATGTGCTCAGAAGATAACTGGCTCCCCCCTTCCCCTAGGCCGGCAGCTTCTGAGTCCCCAGCCGCCGCCTTGAAGGCTGGGAGCATGCAGACACGCAGGGGCTTGCCCGGGCAAGGGAACAGAGGGCGCGCAGGTGACGTTCACCTGGAAAGGTGCCAGGTGCTGGAGACAGCGAGCTGGCAGGGATGTGGGGGGGACGGACGGGCAGACCCCACAGACACCAGTGGAGAGGACAGGGGCTGCTTTGGGTGTATGCGTCCTCACCAGCACTGCTGGCTTTGAGAAGGGAGGTCCTTGGACGGGCCGTGCAGTGGACAGCGATGGGGGGGGCTGTGGGGGTGCAAGGGGCCCCGGGTGGATGGGGAAGCCAGGCAGGTGAGGCCACAGGGGACAGGCTACTGGAGCGTGGGGTCAGCCCCAGCTCTGGGACAAAGCAGGCAGTGAGGAAAGGGGCCCAAGATGGCTGCTGAGGAGGCCCCTATCCCTCAGGCTGTCCTGATTCGGGGAGAGCACCGGCCCTGTGCCCAAGCAGGGATGGAGCTCATGGTGGTGAGGCGCTGCCACCGTGGGGCTCTCCTGCCTGCCTGGACTTGCCCACCAGGGATGCAGGACAGGGGTCAGCAAGGCACAGTGGGCTCTTTCATCGGGACAGGGCTGCGGCTTCCCCGCCAGCTCGCTCTGTTCCCTGGGGAGGGAGACATGGTGGCTTCTATCCCTCCCCCCCCCCCCACCCCCAGGGCCTCTGCTCTGCATTGGTGAAAAGCCCTGTACGGAAGCTCTGGCTCCAGAGGCCAGGAGAGAGCACTGGCTAGCGCGTGGCCATGGGGCTGTGCCTCTGGTGAGGATGGGCCACGGGCAGCGAGGTTCCAGGGGATGGGTTACAGGACACACGGTGGGCAGAAGCCCCTCCTCTCTTCACACGCTCCTTACACACCACTTCTGGAGAGGCAGCTGTGGAAACGTGGTGCCGAAGGTGCGAGCCGGGATTTCCTGCACGAGGGAGGGCGAGCCTCTGCTGTCCACACTGTCCAGGTCAGGGCAGGGCCAGTGCCAGGGTCCAGGCTCCCCAGCCCCTCCCTTTATGCCGCGAGGCCCTTCCCCCTCCGAGGCTGGGAAATCAGTGAGAAACACTCACCAAGAGCGGACCAGGAAGCAGGTGGGGGGCCTGGGCCCACCTGCAAAGTGTCAGGAGCCCTGGACGAGGGACGGGCACCGGAGTCTGGAGCAGGAGGTGTGAATGCAGGCCAGGCTGCCCTTCCTCGTGTGTAACCTGGGACCAGTCACTCCCCACCCAGGAAGCTGCCACTCTTGTCCCCCGTTACGCCGGGTGGCACCCCTGCCCAAGCCCACCCTGGGCTGCCCAGGCGGTCAACAAGAAAATGGTCTCTGAATACCGGTGGGCACGAGAAACAGACACAAGTCACAGCAGGCCATCTTCATGCTCTGATCTCCAGCCCAGATGTTCCATGAAATGCCCTGGCGTTAACCAATGCCCTGGCATCTGGCTAACACATGGCTCTGTCCCACTGGGGGGGGGGGCGCCCCGGCCTGTCCCAGGGGTGGTGGGTGGGGGTGAAGGCTTTATGGTGGTGGCTGGAAGGGTGGTGGGACAGGCACCAATTCCCAATTCACAGCTGGGGGCTGTGAATCGCCAGCGGGGGCCGGCGGGGCGGGGGGGGGGACACCCAACAGAGATCAAGTGCAGGTGGGGGTTTTTAGAGTTCCCTCAGCCCCTTGGGCATACAGCATCCCAGCTGCAGAAGACCCTTGCTGGCTCAGCCCCTGGGTGGATCCTACTTCCCCTCGTCATCTCTGGTCAGAGCTCTGGCTGCTGGGGGGACAAGGAAAGGCCCAGGCCTCAGCATCTGCTGCCCACAGACAGGAAGACGTGGCCGGTGAGCAGACAGCGGCTGTGTGACTGGTGCCCGCATGGGCGCTCTCAGTGTGACAGGAGCATCTCTGGGGGGAGGCGGAAGAGGCAGAGGGGCTGGCCCTCTGATCCTAATGAGCCAACAGCATCCACGCAGCATGGGGCCGAGTGTGGCTGCCTCAAAGAACTAGGGAAGGCGCTGAGCTGTTCTCATGGATCAACATCACCCAGGGATGGCGGCTTCTCATCGATTGCCTGCCAGGCTCAGGCATCGAGCTGTGAAGGGAAAACATCTCCGGACCCCCCACCTGCTACCTGTCTAGGGGCGGGGGGAGAAGCGGAATGCTCAGGACCCTGCAGCTCCCCACCCGGAGAACCAAGGAGCCTGCATCCTGCCAGGGCTGCCGTGGGGTTCTGGGAACCTGAGGGGAATCTGTCCCCTCTCCCCTGCAGGGTGGGCTGGGCAATTCCAAGCATCTAGGGACCCAGGCCCCTGCCTGGGGACGGTCCCTCCCTTCTGCCCCAGTCGGAGGCTGCTCTTGGAGGAGGGGCCTCTCCTCTGCCTGGCCTTCCTGCCAGCTCGACGTCTTCTGCACCCCAGCTCTGAGCAACAGGGAGAGCCTGCCTGTGCCCGCCCTGGGGTCTGTGCTCACAGCCAAGGCTGCAGGCTCCTGGGAGGTGGGGGCCCAAAGACCAAGGAGAAAACATCCCTTTGCCTGGATGACACGCCCCCCCTTTCCTCTGGGCCAGAAACACCACTGATGACAACTCAGTTTGGGGGTTTTGTGGGCAGGTCTGGGTCATAGCTCAGCGACTTCCCTGGCTCCTCAGATCTCAGGCTCAGGGGGGTGTGGGCACAGGGCAGGTGCATCCCCACACGGGGACAGAGGGAGCCAAGCGCAAGAAGGATCACAGAGAACCCCCTCTAGGAAAGCCCCCAGCAGGCACGACAGATCCCAGTCACGTAAGATGACATGTGCTCGTGGGTACGTGGTTCACATACACGGGTGGCCGTGTAGGAGTAGCTGGCATGCTGGATGGAATGAGCAAGTGCCCGCAGTACCACACTTACAGACCGGCCTGTGCCCCCCAGACTTGTGTGCTGCGTTCAGGGGCAGGGCTTTGGCGGAGGAAATAAGGTAAACTGAGGTCATAAAGGTGGGGCCCCAACCCACCAGGATGGGTGTCCCCGTGAGAAGGCGAGACAGCGGGGACCCCACTCTGTCCCCGCCCAGCACGTGCATGGAGGACGGGCCAAAGGAGGACCCATCAAGGAAGAGGCTGTGTGCGAGGTGGAGCTGACCATCTGTGGCATCCCTGACACTCTTATCTGGGAAAGGCCCGGTGGGCAGCAACATGAGCCCGTGGTGTGCGGCCAGCTGTGGCGGGCACCAAGGCCTTCGCGCCCACCTGCACACCTGGGCTCGTGTAAACTGGCACCAATGCCCTGCCAGCCACCACCTGCGCCCAGCGCTCCGTGGGACCCGCACGCTGGCCCAGCACCTCTCACCATCTCCACCTACCAGAACCTGCCCCGCAGTGACAATGCTGGTTAATGTCGAAACACTCACACGCAGGCAGGGTGCCTACGAATTGCTTCCGAGTAATCGAGGGAGCAAGGAGGGCTTTGGTGGGTGTGTGGGGATTCTGGACATGGTCTACCTCCAGAGATGCTTAAGATTTTCCACGACAAAAAGTAAAAACAGCAACAGTTGGGAACAAACCTAGAAAACCAACGGCCACTGTTCCCCTTGCCTATCAGTCACACTGGGGTGTCTGGGGGTAGAACGGGCTGCTGTTCCCAGGAGCTCAGAGCCCTGTTCTCACACACACAAGGACCTTCCACGACATGCAGTCGAGGAAGCCACCCGTGAGGGGGAGGGTCCGTGCCCACAGCTTCCTGCCCCGGCTTCAACATACCCAGGGCCATCGCGCTTCTGGGAAGGGGAGGAGGCCCGTGACCTCCGCCCAGAGATCTGCGCTGAGACACACGTCCCCTGCACGGATTCAGGGGTTACAGGGGCCCCCGGAGCCCCTGTGTGGGTTGAGTGCTCTTCCTTGAACAGGAACCGGGACCAGACCTGCCTTCCTGTCTTAAATGACCAAGAAAATCAGCAAAACACACAGGGTAAAGGTTTGCAGACTGGGCTAGCAGCCACAGCGATCTCCGAGCGACCCAGGCGGGGAGCCTATGAAGCTAAGGTCGAGGCCCTGTCTTGAGATTAGCCCAAGGTAAGAAGGCTTTACATTCACGGGACCAAGGTAGGACTGGGCCCCTATGGATGCCGCCTGCGGGCCCTCTGGACACCCACCCCCTGCCAAGGGGCATGGCCCCTCACGGGGGCCCTGGGCTCCCAATGTGGGGGGTGGGGGAAGTGCAGCCTCGGGCAATGGGGCAAGTGGTTTTTGGGGGGGGGGGGTCTGCTGACAGTTCCGAGCACAGATGGGGGGATGAGGCTGACCTCTGGGCCACGTGCCCCCCAGGGAGCACAGACTAGCAGTGGTTGAGGGTCTGCTGCGTGTCCCCAGGGCCACAGCTTGCCCACCTGGAGGGTGGGGAACCGGAAGCCATGTCCCCTCACTGCCACGGGTCTGACCAGGGATGGTGAGCACACCCAAAGCCGCACAGACCCAAGGCATCAGCATCCCCCCGGGGAGTTGGGCCTGGCTCCCTGAAGTCCCACTGGTTCAGACTCAGAACAAGAAGCTTGAAAACAGTCTGACTCTTGACTTGGCCTGCTGGGAGCCTCGCCTGTGAATGGGTGGTCATAACGGCAGACAGACGACAAGAACGGACTAGGGAGCTTTGCTGAGGGTCCCGCCACAAGGGAACACACTATGTTCCACGAGCGCCTGGACTGTGAGGAGTACTTAATTGGGTGTAAGATGCTTATGGTAAGTGTGGAACAAAGCAGGAGACAGAACTATGCGTTCAGCCCCATGTTACCAGGATGTACACGTACAGGCATGGAAACCCACCTGGAGAACACAGAGCATGTGTGACAGCCAGCGCCGCGCCCCCTGTGATGGGGCTGCGTGTGACTGAGGTTCCCTCCACACGCCCCGTTATTCTTTGACAGGTTCCCGACCACTGCTTTTAGAACCAGGACGCCAGTATGCTGTGGGGCAGGCAGGGAGGAAGCCGGGGAGCCCAGGTCTGCTGAAGTTCCCGGGGTACAGGGCACAGCCTCGCTCTCCTGTGCCCATGAGGGAGGTCTGGGAGAGGGTCTGCAGCTGTCCGGGGGAGCCAGGGACTCACCTCGCTGTGACTACAGACTGTGCACCCCTCTCACCCCCGGCCCCCTCAAACTCCTGCTCACCCAGCATTCCTAGAAGTCAGCTTAGGCCCTCAGCACCCTCCCTGCCCCCAGTCTTAAAAACGCTTGAATGAGGTCCTGCCGTTCTCAGGACAAAGGGCCAACGCTCTCATCGGGCCCTGTGCCCCAGGCCCTGCTTCTCACCAGCCTCCCCTTAGACCATGCTCCTCTGAAATCCCCAGGGTCCAGCCCCAGAGCCTTGTTTCAGTTCTGAGGACACCTGGGGGCCTTTGCATAAGCTGCTCGAACTGAAACCAGCCCTTCCCCGCGCGCTCTGCTGCCTCCCACTGCCATGGCCCACTGACCACTGGAAGGAAATGGTCCATTTTCTTGGGAAGAAGCTGACATCCCAAGAAGTTGCCAAGAAGTCACTAGCCTCTTCTTGGGCACGTCTCATAACAGAAGGTCAGTACCCACAGCACATCAGGCCAGCCAGCATTCCCGTCATGTCCGTGACTTTCCATCATGACAGTGGTAAGCCTTTCCTTATCCTGAGCTGAGGGCTGTGTCCTGGGATCCCCGCTGCTGTCCAAGCCTACCTCCAGACCGCCTGCACCAGGAGGGCCCAGCAAACCCCGGAAAGCGCTGGCTCTGTGTGGGGTACCTCCGTATAAGCATGAGCCCGGCCTCTCCCACACAAGGCCCAGGGGGCAAGTGCGTCTGGGCAGATGGGGCCCAGAGGACACTCTGGGCCACCCTGATTCCTGTGCCTGCTCAGCTGAAGAAATGAGAGAGGTCTGGAAGCCAGAGTGCATTCCAAGCAGCTCCATTTGAAATTTAGAGGACCCAAAATGAGGAAATTCAAATTAAGGGGTCTGTCTGGCCCCAGTGTTACACCAGGAGATGAGACCCACATAGAGCCTGTGTGTGGCCCTGATGGCCTGTCAGGGGAGGGGTGAGGAGAAACCTTGCGACTGCACCCCCCCGCCCGGGAACCCCACACAGGAGCACCATCAGCTTTCCATGCCCTGGTGGGGCTGCAGGAACCCGGGCTCACCCACCATTCTCCCCCAGCCTGTGGAGAGCAGGGGCAAAGCTGGAGGGACCCTGGAAGCCTAGGGGGCAGCCCCTTGGTCAGGGGGCAGGAGAGCCTCTATGGCTTCACCCTGGGCAGTCTGCATGGGGACCAGAATGTTTCCAGCACTACCTCCAGGAGGACCGGGGTTCTGAGCTCTGAGAGCACTGTGTCTGAGCCAGCGGAAGCCCCTTCCCCGGCTGGTGGCCCAGGGGCCAGCCCTCAGCACCCGGTGGGGGCAGCAGTGTCCCCCAGGCAGGTGGCAGGGACAGAAAGCCGGGCTTACCTGGCAAACTCCGAGTGCCCTCAGGGCCAGTATTTCCTCTGCTTTAAAAGCAGGAGAAAACCGGGCCAACCCTGTTCTTTCCCTGTTACTCGGCTTGAAACCAATGCTCCAACCCCGAGATCCGGCATCTGACTAGAAGTGACGGGAAAGTCACTGCCCTGGTGGGATATCTGTCCCTACATGCATACATGCAGGGGTGACACTGAGTGAGGCCCGAGGATCCCAGAGGCTCGACCATTCTGTGAAAGTCGAGGTGAAGCCACGGTGGCAGAGAGGGCGCTTAGGCCCACAGCTGGGCTGGAGGGATGCCCGCCTGCCCTGGCAGCCAGCCGACCCCTGCAGCAGACGGTCTGCTCCACAGGCCACGAAGCCACCCTCAGGGAGATGAGCCGGGGCCAGGAGAAGGAGGCTAAGTGCTAGGCTTTAGATGCACTGGTCGGTCTGGGCGGGCCGGTCGGGAGTCCAGGGACGCAGCCTTCCTCCGCCACCCAGACCTGTCAGCAGCAGCTAGGCAGGGCACGAATGCCCACCAATCTGTTTGGCAGGGGCAGACTTCAGCTGAAGTGTCAACCTCGAGCCCCCCGCCTCAGGGTCATGGCCCCAGCAACACCCTGGCCCATGGGGAGGCCCGTGCAGTGCTTCACCAGGCAGGCCGCAGGTCTTCACTTACATTGCCTATGCCTCAGCCCAGACTCCACGGAACTTATTTCAATCCAAAAATACATCAGAAAGTGGCCTGGACCATGGGCAGGCTGGCAGGGCAGGGAGTCGGGTGGGGGGGTGGTGGTGAGGAGGGTGGGCAGGCACCCTGCACTGGTGGGGAGAGGAGAGTGGCAGTGGACCCAGGCCCGGTTGTGCCGCCCTGGGTCCAATGGGCCTGAGCAGACAGGGCAGGGCATTCTCGTGTGTGGGTGGCAGCACTGGGGCACTGGGGCCCGAAAGCCTGCTCCTCGCCCTGCTCTCTCCTACTGCCAGGCTCTGGGACTCCTGCCCGTGAAGGCGGCAAAGCAGGGAATGGCCTGCGTCAGCCAGAAGACGCCCAGGCCCGCTCCTCCCACAAAACACCATCAAACCATCAGACCTGACGCAAGGGCTCAGGACAGATGACAGGGTGATGGGGTGACAGGGTGGGGGCCCACAGCAGGATGGAGGGGGAGGGACGACCCTTACCCAGCCTCAGAGCAGCCTCTGTCCCAACATAAGGCCCCAGCGTGTGGACAAGCCCCTGTCGAGAAACTGGTCGTGGGTCACCAGCAGGCCTCCTCGTGGGCCTTCTCCTAACTGCCCTGCCTGGACCTGGCCCTTGGCCCTACTCTCGCTGCACCTCCAAACACTGTCAGTTCAGACTCTGTTGGGGGGAGAAGGGCACTTCCGGTGGGCCTGGCAGTTCACAAGCATGGCCTTGAGCGCCGGCAGGCCAGGTGTGCTCGGAAAAACCCAGGAAACCGTGACACTGGCGTTCCAGGGGCTGCGTGGGGCTATGCTGTCGGGGCTCGTCCCGGGTCAATGCCTGACCAGCGGAGCTATCCCTGGGCCCCAAGGGGCAGCTGTTGCTCCTGGAAGCCCCTCTTCTTTCTCCTCTGGCCAGGAGCTGTTGCCACGGCAACTGCAAGGCCCACCAGCCCCGCCAGCGAATTGACGCCACTTGGACGTTGCCCTGCGTTGCGAGCTTGTCTCCTCACCACAGCCTGGTCCAGACCCTCTCTCCTGTTTGGCCCAACCACCCCGCCTCGGGACCGGGAAGTCTGCTTCTCCCCACCCCTGCTGCCCCACAGCAACTGCCCCCAGCCCAGGGAGCCACAGGAGCGTGGTGGCCCGTGCCCCTCACACAAGAGTCCCGGGCACTGGTGCCAGTGGGGCCCAATGGCCGTGTCCTGGAGCACTCACTGCAGTGACACTAAGGCTCTGGGGGTGACTCAGTTGACATGCGTGCCTCCTCCCTGTCCTCGAGCCACTCCGCTAGTGCCTGAAGTGGTGACCCCCTGCTCTGCCTGCTGGCCCGAGGGTGATCCCCACGTCCCTGGCTATGTCCCAAGGGCACTCATATGAGGGCTGGGCCCCGAGACTCAGCTGCCATCCAAACTCTCCCTCTTGGGACAGGGGTCTTGCCTGGCTGGTCCTCAGGAGGGAGAGCAGGGGAGCTCGTGGACCACAGCTGCAGAAAGCAGGGCTCTAGCGGTGCTGGAGGCTCGCACGCACCTGCAGGCGCCATGGGCTGGACAGGTGGCTGGGACCCTGCCGCGCCAGAGCTCCTGCCTGTCCTCGGGGTGGTGGCCCCGGCACAGGCAGCTCCCACCCGCATGGCAGCAAAGGCTGGGCCGCTGGGTGCCGCGTCTGCTGGAGGACAGCATGTGGGGTGCACCCGAACCCTCAATTCTGCCGGTGCACATGTGCAGGGTGTGCTCAGCTGCAACGGAGCTCAGCTACTTCTAACTCTGCCTTCAGCTCCCTTCCTCCCTGAAAAATCATCTTTGGGAAAATAAAATAAAACAAGCCAAAGGGGCCAGGCGGCGGCAGCTGACTGTGATGCCCTCCAGCCTGGCTCCCCCTGAGGCAGTGTGGGGACTGGCGGTCAGCCTGTCTCTGGGGCTGGTCTCTGACCTGCGGCCACTCCTCCTTAGGACCACCAGCTCCCGGGGAACCCTTCCTCGCTGCCCCAGTGAAGGCTCAGCTCGCTGGCCAAGTCCCTCTGACCCCAGGGCGCATCGGGTCAGTCTCCTCACTATGGGTGGGGAACCGAATCCCATAGGGTGCAGTGATACGGCGGAGGGTGGGGAGGGCTCCAGGGTACTTCATGTCTCCCTCGTGTCCCTCTCTGCCTGGTCCCCGGAGGGCAATGAATATATGCGCATGGCCAGCCTGTTGTCTCCCTTCTAAGGAGCTTCTAGCGCTTTCTCCCCATTGGCCCATCTGTCCTCAGTGCACAGCCTGCACGCGCTGGGCAGAGTAGTCACATGAGCAGCAGAGAGGTTGGGACGGGGCCTCCTGTCAGTAGTAACCAGGCAAAGGTGGCAGGTGTGTCACTAGCTGTCACTTCCAGCCCCTGGTTAGAGACGTCCTCACAGGCTTGGCAGCTCCGGACGTGCCTTCTTTGGGGCCCCTGAGGGACTGACAGCACTTATCCCGGGGAAGCCCAGAGGCTCAGCATTTCCAGTGTCCAGGAGGCCTTGGGCCGGGCAAGTGAATGCACGCCCTCGTCCAGACAGTCTGCGGACACTGCCACGCTCTGGGGAGCTCTGCTCCATGCAGCCCAGCACTTTCTGCTGGTGGAGGTGTGGAGGGAGGACAGGGCCACCGCAGAGTGCAAGCACAGGTCACGCCAGAGACATGGCAGAGACATGGCAGCTGGCACAGGGCCGGCACCTCGGGAGGGTGGGGACGGGTCTGTGGGCAGAGGGCTGAGCCAGCCACGAGGACGCACCCCTCACCAAGCCCCTCCCACTGGGTGGCCTGTGAGATCCCAGAAGGCCCCACAGGGTGGGCACAGGCCCTGAGCAGCAGGGGCTTGTGGCTGTGTGAGCAGTGGGGGATGTTGGGGGTGGGGGTGGGGCCCTCACTGCGACGTCAGGGAGCCCGGGAGCACCAGCTGGCCGGGGTGTGGTGGCCTGACCTGCAGGACTGAGGGCAAGGACTCTCGGGGGTACCTACGAAGGGCTCCGGGCTGGGCCCCAGGTGGAGGTGGCCAGACCGGGGCCCCCACCGGGATGCTGGGGCCTCACAGCCCCATCCTGAAGGAAGAGAGGTAGTTGAGGGTGAGAAGCATGAGCCTGGGGCTTGAGCTGGCTGCAGACCCCTCCACTTCACCCCACAATGGCTCCCAGTCCTTCCTAAAGAGCCAGGAGAAGAAAGGAGAAACCCTACCCACTGGTTCATGCCCAGGCGGTACCAGCACCGAGGGGGTGATGGGACTGAAGACAGCAAGGGAATGGCCAGTGTCCCCGGAAAAGCCGGGTTTCCAGGGGAGGCTGGCCAGCACTTGAGCACAGGGACCCAGCAATAAGGAGGCGGGAGGCCGGGACCACGGTGGGTGTGCCAGGTGCTGGGCAGGCCCCTGACCAGCAGGGGCCCATGAGAGGCCCGAGGAGAGAGGGCACTCCCGGCACGCCCCACTGGAGGTCTGGGCAGGGGCAGGCTTGTGTATGTGCTGCTCACATGTGCACACGCGTGCCTCTAGCCTCTGGTTCCCGGATAGTCTAGCCCCCCATGCCCATGGAGGCAGAGCCAGGCTCCCTTCTTCCTCCCTCTGACCTCCCAACACCCAAATCCTGAGGCCCCAGGGCATGAGCACTCTCTGAAAAGAGCCCTGAGCCCCAGGTCCTGGCTCTCTTGCTCTGTCCAGCAGCCACCGCAGCTGACCTGCCTGTGGTGGCCCTTGTCTTGTCACAGGGATGCCAGGGGATTGGGAGGTTCATGGGGGCAGAGTACAGGGGCGGCGCCCTTGCCTAGATGGCAGGGACAAGCCCTGTTCTGCCTCCTTGGCTGTTTGGAGAGGCCAGTGAGGCTGGACAGGAATGCAGGACTCGCTGGGCCCATTCGGTGGAGCCAGTGCCCAGATCTCCAGGGACAAACGAAAGAAACAGCTCCTGCCTCCTGGGGTCCTCCCTGAAGCCCGATGCTCCAGGAGCGGCCTTGCAGGCCGGGCAGAGGGGCAGGAGCCCGAACTTGCAGGATGTGCCAAAGCCCCTGGAAAGGCTCCATGCGCTCAAACAGCACTGCTGAGTGCCTGCTGTACCAGGTCCTGGCCAAGGGCTGTGCACGTGCTGGGGTGTCCTGGCCCCTGGGCAGGAAGTGGCCTACTCTCTAGCACTGAGGTCAGACTGAAGAGACCGCGTGCCAGGATCTGGGGTGGGGGGCCTGGGTCGGGGGGGGGGGCTCCTGGCTTGTCCATACCCACACTGCACTCAAGGTCTCCCAGGGGTAAGGGTGGGGCAGGCGCTCTGGGGACCCCGACGGAGGATGGTTCCTTTCCCCATGGAAGAGCTGTGTAAAGGAATGAAAATCACCTATGTGTTCATCAAGCAATGGAAAATGACAGGTGTCTTGAATGGTGTTAGTGGAAGGCAGGCCCACCTCCTAGGAAACCCTCCTGGAGGAGCCATCTGTGAACAGACTGGGGCCCTGTTGGGGGTGGGACACTGGCCAGGGGCGGGGCCCTAGTGCTGGTGAGCAGGGTGACAGGACCACAGAAGGCGGCAGAGATGGGGTCCCGTGGGGCTAACAGGGGCCTTGATGATAGCTTCTGTCTGTTAGGGGCTCACTGCTGACCAACCCTGAAACCCAGGCTGGGACCTCAGGGATGCTGCCAGTGCCCCTGTGTCCTATACTATGATGGGGTCATGGTCACAAGCTCTCTCACTTCTGACACCCGACTCACATACAAGACCAACGCTCAGAGAAGTCCCCAGCTGGGGAACAGTGGTGTGTGGCTCCAAGTTTGGCAACCTGGGCAAGGGGCGGTCGGCCTGTCTACGGGGTACTTTCCAGACGGCTTCCAGCATGGCCTCTGAGGACCGGTCAGCACTGTGCTCTGCATCTCACGCTGGTGAGGTTGCTCCACGTTTCCCCCGGCAATGTGGCCAGAGAGCCCACCCTGTTCAATGTCGCGCATCTAGAACATGGTGGGGCCATGAACACACCCATGTCCCCTGACACTGTGCACACGACTCCCCGCTACCTGGGGGTGGGGCTGGAGGCCGAGCTGGGACGGTGCGGGCAGGGGTGCCTGTCATGGGCATCCAGGCCTTGTTGGACGTGAGTTGGGGGCTGAGCTGCCAGCCCTCCTGCCATCCCTTGGGGGCTGCCTCGCACTCGTGCTGCTCCCAGCACAGCATCCCTTATGTCCGGAGCCAGGCCTGCAGGTGGGCTGGGCACCGGTCAGAACTGTGGGTATGCCAGACCCTCAGGAGGGAGGCAGCAACCCCCACGGCTGAGCTGCGGTGAGCTGAGGGCATGGATATACTTATGGGGCGTGGTGGGGGGAGCCTGTGGAGCACAGTGAGACCTCGGGCATGGGGAGAGCTGAAGGTGGGGAGAGAAAGCAGAGGGCATGGGGGGTGGCTGAGGATCTGAGGGGGAGCAGAGAGGGTCTAGGGTTGTGGAGTGGTGGAGGGTCTAGGGAGAGTGGTAAAAGGTCTGGGCAGGGCGATGAGTCCAGGGTGGAGGAGGGCGGAGGTTCCAGTGGGGGGTGGGGCAGCAGTGGAGGGTCCAGTGTGTGTGGGGGGTCGGAGGATCTGGTGGAGGGTCTGGGGTGGGGGAGGGCAGAGGTTCCCGGGGGGGGGGCAATGGAAGGTGTGGGGGGTCGGAGGGTCATGGGGGGTTGGAGGGTCGTGGGGGGATGGTGGAGGGTTGGGGGGGGAGGGCGGTGGAGGGTCCGGGGTGGGGGCGGATGGCGGAGGGTCCGGAGGGAGGAGGGGATGGTGGGACGGCGGAGCCTTCTGCCAGTGTCCACTCTGTGGTGGCTGTCCTGTCTAGAGTGAGGGTTTGTAAGACCTGAACATCTCTGCTTACGTACTTGACCTTAAAGAAAACCGCGTGGGATTCCCACAACGCATGAAGCGTTCATCAGGGGCTGAGTTCTTTGGAAGAATGTGGAAATACACAAGAGTGAAGGTTCTGAGAGCTTACTTACAAATGTAAAAGCAAGGGCAACTGGGTGGCTCAGTCGGTTAAGCGTCCGACTTCCGCTCAGGTCACAATCTTACAGTTTGTGGTTTTGAGCCCCCTGTCGGGCTCTGTGCTGACAGCTCAGAGCCTGGAGCCTGCTTCGGATTCTGTGTCTCCCTCTCTCTCTGACCCTCCCCTGCTCACGCTGTCTCTCTCTCTCTCAGAAACAAATAAAAAACATTAAATTAAAAAAAAAAAGTAAAAACAGACACTTGCATGACCCAAGATGGCCGGGGGGTGTCGGAAGGCAGACGTCAGGCCGAGACGCAGCACTGACTTCAAGACGAGGAGAGGCAGCCAGGAAGGAAAGGGGATGGAAGCGAGGTCGATGGGGGGCCCCTGCAAACCTGCAACATGGCCCTGCAGCAGGGGAGGCGAGGCTGGGACCCCTCTTCCCTCAGCCTCCCTGTGACCCGGCCCCTCTGGGCTTGGCTGGTACCCTCGCCAGGGGGTCAAGGGTTTGCCGTGAGGTTCAAGATGAAGTGAGACAGACAGGACCCTGTTTACTGTCGCGTTCTGCTCAAACCATGTAGATCACATGGTTGCACAGGTTACAGTTTTTTTTTTTTTTTTTTTTACAGAAACAGAAGAGTGGGTTCTTAGTTTTTACAAATGCAGGCAGAGATAGGTGGACGGCACACTCCACACTGTGGCCATCCTTCACGGGGGCCTCTCTGCTGACCCTGGCCACCTGTAGCCATGCTGGGCCCACAGCGCCGTCTTTGTGGAAAGGGAGGTGAAGGCAGCGCGGCAGTGGCCGGGCCAGTCCTGGTCACGACGGGGACCCCCTGCCCCCTCACGCACAGGTACACTTTCCCAGTGACTGTCCGCTCCCGAAACGTGGACACCACCCCAGTCCCGGACACGGACATGCTCCACAGGCCACACGTGCCTGCGACTCCAAGGCCCCCAGAGAGGAGCCCCTGCCCCGCCCGGCATCTCTGGGGATCTGGGGCCAACACAGGCCGCCGAGTTCCTGCCCTCTCATCTGTCCGGGGTTCTGGCCCTGGCATCCCAGCCAGACTCGAGGGCACGTTCCACAGGTTTCTGGCAGGTTCCGTCCCCTGTCCCGCCTGCCACGTGGCACGATGGCCTCGGGAACGGTCTAGTCCTGGGGCCAACTCCCTGGATCCTCGCCCTCCGCAGACCCCCCCGACCCAGTGGGCGGTGCCATCTGCGGGCAGGCGGCTCCTGTGCCACTGGTCGTGCCCTGGGGACTCCGGGCGGACGCCCTCTCCGCGTGGGTGGTGTGTCACCGCAGGCCCTACCTTGAAGATGAGGCAGTCGGCCTTGTGCTCGGCATACATGGACGTCAGCCGGTATTGGCTCTCCGTGGTGACGTCTATCTGGTAGCCTGTGAGCGCATAGCACACTTTCCGGAACTCCTGGATCTTTGTGTGAAAGACTTCCTTCAGCCTCTGGTTTCTCAGCTCGGCGCTCTCCACCTGCTTCCTCAGCTCTGGGGGTGAGAGCAGACAGGGTGAGCCTGCAAACCTGGAGCAGGACAGGACGTGGGGCGGCGGCGGGTCCTAGGGTCAGAGTCACCGACGGAGGGGTGTGGAGATGGGGTCCCTCCAGGGGCAGGGCCCTGGTGCATGCACGTATTTAGGGAATGAAGGGGACAAGCACATGAATGACCCAAACTCAGGGTGTGAAGTCATTCAATTAAACATAAAAAAATGTGAAGGCAGTGGTGACTCTGAAAAGCAGGGCTCTTCCTGGCTCTCAGCCCTGGATTCGACCCCTGGCCTGGTACCTTTTCTGAAGGACAACGAGCAACACAGAAGCCCTCTCAGCGGGAGCGAGGAGGTGTGGGGCTGGGCCCTCATGGGCAGTCCTGGGCATGCACTCGCTGGGGGCCAGATGCCCACCCACACAGGTGAGCGGGCAAGGCACCTGGAGAGTCCTGGTCATGGTCCCGGGGCTTCCCCACCACCAGAGACGAGGCCACTGCGTGTACACAGACCCCTGGGCCCCCGCCCACCCCTGCAATGCTCTAACAGGACCGTTCAGGGCAGAGGCCCCTAGTCCCGCCTGTCACTCCCGCCATGGTTCACGGCTGCGCAGGAGAAGTGAGCTGTGCCAAGTGCAAAGCCATCAGGAGGCTGCACAGCAATTACCATGAGTCCTTCCCCAAGGTGCCTTCCCAGTAATTAAAGCTCAGCTCTCCCCCCACTAATTAGCGAGGCTGGCTCTCCTCAAACACCAGCCTCCGAAGCCAGGAGCTTCCTGGGGGTACCCCCGGGAGCCCTTCCAGGGCCTGGGGATGTCCTGGGTGGGACGGGAGCCGTGCTGGCTAAGGGAGTGGTGGGAGACCCCAGGCCCTGGAGCCTGTCACCCCGGTGTGACAGGGACAGGAGCCCTCCTGCTTGGGCTGAAGCATGGGGCCTGAGGCACTTCCCGTGATGGTCACCAGGACAGGCCGGGCCAGGCAACCGGTGGCTCCCTGGCAGGGCTGAGGCCAGGGCGGGAGCAGGAAGGTTCTCTTCCCCGCACAGGGGAAGGGGCGGGGAAACTTCCTTCCAGGGAAAGTGGCCTGCCGGACTGCCTCCACCCACATGCCCTTCCTGACCTGCGGCCCTGAGCCCATCACCTGCCAGCTCCTGGGCGTGCTGGGCACACAGCCACCTCTTGAGGCGCTGCAAAGATAGTGCTGGACCCCATGGGGCCACAGGAAGCACTGAGGGTTCGGGCTGCAGAACGCAGGCAGGAGCTCATGAAAAGGCTCTGCAGCCGTCATGAGGCCACGCAGAGGGTATGGATTCTGCTTCACAAGCAGGGGCTGTGGCACTCACTGCTGGGCCACACGTGTCTGGCACGGGGAGGGCTGTCTGCCCCAGGCCAAGCTCTCGACGGCCCCACAGCCCCTCCCACGCTCTGGCGGGCACTGGGCTTCTGGACAGGTATCCTAGATCTCGTCTGTACTGCCTGCAGCCATGCAGGCCACCTGGGGCTGCCACGTTCTCACTCTGAATGAGGCATCTGAGATCAGGGCATGGCTCCTTCTGGCCTCTCTGCCACACGCGTCCATCCACCTGGCCACACTCCCTGCCCTCACCTGCCCTGCATTCATCACGCAGTCTGATGGCCCTGGTGGACTTCGTTATTCCATAGCAGGGAGCCTCTCCATCGGGACGTGGGCACGGAGCCCTTGATTAATCGAGTAACAGACTATGAAATCCAAAGGGTAATTGGCGGCTCTGACCCCATGCTCCTCCCTGAGTCTCCCGGTCAGCCCACTGAGGATGGATCTGCCAAGCCGGAGGAAAACCCATTCTAAAAGGAAAAATTCACTGACCACGTTTCCGCGATATTTCACTTCTGTCAGAGACCGTGCTGCCTTTAATGGATCTCAGACGTCCGTTGGGGCAAATTAAATTTTGGTAATAACGAAGCCTGACCTTGGACAAGGTAATATCCCCTTTGCCCACAGATATCAGAATGCTGCCTGGTACACTGTTCATGGACCCTGCAGGCCGCACACCCCTGGGCGGGAGCTCTGCACACCTGCTGCGGGCCAGGAGCCGGGACCCCCACGCCGGGTTCCTCCCACACCTTACCTTCCCCAGTGCGGCCTGCACCCCACGAGGTGGGTCTCGTGTCACCCTCTGACAGGCAAGGTAGGAGAGGCTGGGATGGGGGTGACTTCCTCGAGGTCACATGGACTGTCAGAAGTAAGGAGGGCTCTGACCCCAGCCCACCTGGTGCAGGTCGGCTGCAGGGTGGAATCACCCTAGAGTTGCGCGTTCGGGGGTGGTAAGGACACTGTGAGCTCTCATTGCGGTTTAGGGCACAGCCAAGTCGGTGCTCTGACCTCCCCCTTATTCTGCCATTCAATTGCTTATATAAACGTGAATGAATAATTCACACGATGGTTTGGATTAAATAAATAAAAGATGTGCCTTTTGCCTTGGAAATGCCATGGCTCTGATGCAGCCTCTCCCCAGAGTGAGCTGAGGCTTCCCGTGGGTGGGGTTAGGTGGCCCGCACACGTGGACATTCACGGGACGCACCTCCGCTGGCCAAGGGCAGAGACCCCTGCGGTCCACGGCAGCTCCACCCTGCACCCAGCTGGAGGCACCCCACCGCAGCCACCCACCGAGGCGGTCTGGCGGGGCTGCTCGGCACACAAGCAGCCTTGTTGGGTCTGCAGAGAGCTCCTGGCCCACCCGCCCCAGGCCCCACCTGCCGTGTGCACGTCTGGGAGAGCACCAGACACGTGGGATGAAGACCTCATGCCTGGGCCCCCTCCCCTCAGGCCCGGATGAGACCCACACCCTGATGGAGGGTGCACCCAGCCCAGACTCCACTGCAGCCCCGACCCACCCTCCGGCGATACAGGCTAAGGGACCATAACCTCCCGCCATGGTCTTCCCTCTCTGGGCCACCCTGCCCCTCTTCCCCTGGACAGCCCCGGGCGAGGCTTTCCGAGAGTCCTTGGGGAGGGACAAGGGAGGCCAATGAACAAGTGGGTGCCGGAGAGGGGACGTGGCCGCCCAGAGCCCAGGCATGGAGAGTGGAAGGGGTGGTGCAGGCCAGAGACGGGCGTTAAGGACCAGGGGCCACATGCCTGCTCTCTGACCTGGCGTGTAGCCCCACACAGGCTGGCTGGCTCCCTCCAGCCACGTCCCCGGGTGGACTGCCACGGGACGGTTCTGACTTCCACCCTCCCACCTCCCTACCTATGCCCAACGCGTGGCTCTTTCCGGAGTCACAGAAGGCAGCGGGAAAGCCCGTGGGAAGGACACGGAACAAAAATAAACCCTCCTTACGTAAAGGCTTGCAGGAGAGCGTGCAGTGGCAGGATACAGGAGGGGTCACGGCCACAGAGCTCTGGAGAGCCAGCTCACAGGCTGAGATTTGGAGAAGGTTTTCTCCCAGAGGGGTGGGGAGATCGGGTGAGAGGCAGGCGGGTGGACGACCACTGTCCCGGCAGAGAGCCTCTGTGGGGCTCCGCATGTGGTCGCAGTGGCCGTCAGGGCCCAGCTGTGCTTTGTTCCACTCCAAGCACACGTGCCTCTGTGTCAGTTCCCTTCGTACCAGGCTGCAGGGAGCTGAGGGTTGGGTTCCAGTCCTGTGTGAGGGCCTGAGTCCTCTGGACAGAATTCTAAGCTCTGAAGGGAAAACGCGGTCTGAATTAAGACCCTCCCCTGTGGCCATCAGGCCTCTGCTGAGCCCAGGCCCGCCACCTCTCCAGCTGCACCTGCGCTGCCTCTATTCCAGAGGCACCACTCTCCTCAGGGCCTTTGCACATATCTGGAACAGCCCCTTGTGCTTCCCAACAGACTCCTAGATACCTCAGTTTTGAAATCACTTCTCTGGGAAACATCTAGGCTCCTGTCACGTGTCCTCAGTGTACGTGACAGTGTCTGTTTTACATGACAGATAATTTTCAAAAGCTTCTTCGAGTGGCCGTTATTTCTCCAGTAGACTCCAAGCTCGGTGCAGGGGGGACTTTTTGTCCACTGAGTTCCATGTGCACTTCAAGGAGGTGGGGGTATAGGAAATGCCATTTCTCCATAGCCCTAGATCGCAGCCCCCAGAAAAGCTCTTGTCAGTGTCAACAGAAGTGAACATTTTTTCAGGGCTTCCCCGTGGCTGTGGCGGGTGGGATACACATGCTCAGCCCTGAACACATGTTCGTCCTGGCTCCCCACCGCATCTACTGTGGAGCGCGGGGAGGCCACGAAGACCAGCAGGAGACAACATCTTAGAAGATGGAGAGCAGATGCAGGGCAGGAAGCCAGCCCAGAGGGCCTGGCTGAGTGGGACCTCACTGTCTTGGGCAGCAGGGGGCTGGGCCGGGGGTCCTCCTGGTGCACCTGGGTGATGGCCCTGCCCCTCCCGGAGAGACAGTCCCTGCTGCCCAAGGCAGGAGTGACAGGCCTCAGGGCTGCTGCAGCCCATGAGAACACCCGCCGTGCCTGCGCCCCCCGCCCCTGGGGATGGGGGGGCCACACCTCTGTGGGGCGGGGGCAGAAGCACAGGCTTGGCAGGAAGTCCATCCATCCCTGTGGCTCCCTCGGGGTCTGAACTGGCTTTCACATGTGCCTGTGTGCGGCCCTCCCCAAGTCGGGCCCCAAGGGCCCTGGGAAGCACCCGGTGGAGGGCGGTGCCTGCGTCCTGCACACACACACCACTGGCCGGATGCTGTGGAGCTTCTGCCAGGAAGCCGCACAAGCACAAAACCCTGGAGAAGCAGCAGCAGAGGCGGCAACAGCGACAACGCACAATCCAAGGGAGCGCCGCTGTCATAGGCGCGCACGGAGGCACTGAAGTACGTAACATGAAAGGCTTCCCCGATGGCGCCCCACTCAAGGTGGCAGAGCCAGAAAACACCAAAGAGAAGAGAGAACCAGAGATTCTGGGGGCATCAACTCTTCCATTCACAGGAATTTTATGTGAAGGAGGGACAGAAGGGAGGGGGGAAGCTACCAAGGAAACCACACAAGGAAACCCCAGAAGTAACCAGACACTCCCCAGGAAGAACATCCCACCCCATCGATGGACCTCCTCCCTCCCACCCCACCCCCATGGACAGACCCCCGCCCAACAGACAGGCCTCTACTCTCCCATCCTGCACCGACAAACTCTCCCAACCCACAAATGGCTCCCGACCCCTGGTGAGGGCCAACGCCTTGGTGAGAACGTGGCCGGGTCAGGTGTGGGGAGCAGGAATGCCTCCGGCTGGGACCAAGCCTCCACTGGCAGAGCTGTCAAAGGCAGGCAGGCCCCTGCAGCTGCGCTGTGTTTAAGAACTGGAAGCAGCTTTTGAAATTTCCCTTTGGGGACTTGGGACAGAGTCATTTTTCTTTCTGAAAAGTGAGTAAAACCACTTAGCCGATGCTAAGATTCTCAGCTTAGGAAACAACCAAAGCCGCTAATATTTCACCACTTGAAGAACAGCTCCCGGAGCCCAGGCTGACCCAGGGCCGCGCCAAGGCAGCGAGGGGGGCGATGGACTCCCCAGACCTGGCTGTGGGGTGAGGCCAGACAGCCAGCTGTGCTCTGTCCCCAGGTGTCCCCAGCATTGCACCCCTGCGGTCCAGAGGGGCCCATGGGGCAGGGATGACGGTGGGCATGCCCTTGGGTTCCACAGCAGTGGACGGCAATGGCAGGAGGCCAATCGCCCACCTCCCAACACTCACTGAGCTCTGCTGCTCAGTCAGTCTCCTTGGGGCCTGTGCAGAGGTGGGACGAGGGCCCTGGGTGCACAGCGGGGTGGCTGGGGCTCAGGGAAGGGGGGGCTGCCAGGCACCGAGGCTGGTTAGGTCTGGGAACAGTGCCCCCTGCCTGTGGTCTCTCTGCCAGCTACCTGCTCAGGCTCCGAGGCAGGCCCCAATAAGCACAAGGGTCAGGGAAGACGGTGCTCAGCACGTTAGATGCCCCCTGCCCCTCCCCCACTCTGGGACACTGGAAGCCTCTTAGCAGCTGGACCGGGCTTTCCAAAGCCAGGCCAGCTAGTGCTGTGAGCCGCCCTTGGCCCTCGAGTCTTCCCAAGGTCTGGAAGGGCACAACTGGGAGCAGACTGGACAATGGACAGGGGGATGGGGATGGGAGATGCCATCTGCTATGAACAGGCTCTGGGGAGGCATAGGTCTGGAGGTCAAAGTCCTGAGTTGAGTTTTTGCCTCCTTGGGTTCAAGAGGCTGGTGATGGAACCAAGGGGAATGACCTCTCGGTGTCCAGAGGACATAGTGGGGGCTGTAGTCACTCGGGTGGGAACCAAGCCAGTGAGGCCACATGGGAGCTGCTGCTTGATGTGCAAGTGCTAGGCCTGGAGAAGACGGGGGCACAAAGAATATCTGAAGGGCACTTGGGATGAGAGCAGACGTGTTCTGAGTTGGTCCTGTAGCCAAACAGAGGACCAGGGAGGGGACCCGCCTCTATGAGGTGTGCCCTAGGGACAGCTGAATGTCAGGGTGATGCAGAGGCCTGACTGCAGATGCAAGAACCGCCTGCAGCCACACACAGGGGGGATGCCCTCTGCGAGACCAGGGGGCTGAGGAGCCTCACTGGGCCTGAGGGGTCCCTGTGGGAAGCGCCCCTGAGCCTCCTTGGCAGGTGCACGGGGAGGGGGGTGCTGACTCTATTTGGGCCCAAAGCCGGGCCACGCTGCCAGGGCTGAATTAGTCACATTTCCTAACTTCTAACTCTTTCAGTTATACATTTTTAAATATTTAATAATTAGGCATCAAATATTCATGCAATTTTATTAGCAACTGTGGGAGCCGGCGCCGTAGGGAGGCGACTATGCGACTGGGTCTGGGTCCTGGCCTTGGCTGGCCACAAGGAGGGGGCAGAGGCACCCATAGGGTGGACCACAGCCCCAGGCAGGCCTTCTGTGGGGGCTGCGCACAAGAGCAGGCCCACCACCCCAACGCAGCACGTGCGTCCTCGCGGGCCCCCTCCTCTAGCCTGCCTTCCCACCTCAGACCCAATTCCAGGAGAGGGGCCTGGGAGCCTGGCAGGCACAAGGGGGCGGAGCCAGCCTGGAGGTCCACGTGTGCCCATCTGCGTGTGCCCGTGCCCACCGGGGGGCTTCAGGCACCCACTCCCTTCCTTGTGCAGCACTCAGAGCGGCCTGTCCACGAGGGGGGCACGGCGGACACCCCCGACTGCTGTCCTTGGTGACCAGCAGACAGGCCCCTGCCACCCACCTGCCACGGCCTTCTGCCATCCTGGGGAAGGGTTTACTTGAACTGCCTGGAGCCAGAGGGCCCCTGGGACAGAGTCTCTCCATTGTAAGCCCATGTTCCCCTGCTGGGCCGGAAATTGCACGTTTTACACAAGAGAGAAGACATTCGCCCTGGAATTATATGCAGATGAGCAGCGTGTGTGCCCACCGCCGGCTGCCTGGCAGAAGCCCGCCCTGGGCGAGCTCGGTGCCAGCTTCCAAACAGGGGCATCTCTGTGTGATTAACGGCTCACTCCATAAGCAGCCTGTCACCTTGCACAGAAATGATCTGAAAAGACACCAGCAATTACAGCCCACCAGATTATGGGGTGGGAGCGTCCTGGGGTGACAGGCGGGCGCGCATGTGATATCATGTTCCCGGGAAGGCTCCCTCCCCCACCACGGAGAAGAGAGAGCAGTCAAAGCCCTGGAGGACAGCCCCCCCCGCCACCCCCCCCCGCCGGGTGCTAGGCTCCCCACCCTGGTGCCTTTGCGTAGGGGGAGGGGGAGGACCAGCTGGGCCTTGGTGGAAGGCCATGGCTGGACCCTTGTCCAGGCAGCTGACAGATGTGGGGTTGGGCCCAGAGGAGGTCAGCACCTTGCTCACAGTCACCCAGCTGGGGAACAGAGGAGCTGGACATTCAAGCCAGGACTTTGGAGTGAGGTGGATTCCCCAAAGTCCACCAGGCAGCGCTGGACACCCGGCACCGCCTGGGGCCAAGAGCCTGGCCACAGGTGCCTGCCGGAGACTCCTTGGCTGCCCTGCCATCAGGGCCTCTCTGAGATCTGTGTGCTTGGGGTGTGTGTAGAGCTCAGCGTCCTCTGACTGCATTCACTTGTTTCGTTGTTTACAGCACATTTTTTCCAACTAAAGCACCCTCCCCCCCACCCCCTGCAGAGGGCCAGCCAGCCTACACGGGCAGATTCCATTTCCCGGTACAGACCCTGGGGTCACACAGTTAGAAGCAAACCACCTGAGGCATGCACTCCCACACCCACACGTGTACATGCACGAACACACTCATGCACGCACATATGCACATGCTCTCACACACACATCACATTTGCAGGCATGCATTCAGACATGCATACATGCACACACGCGCTTCACGGGTGTATGTACGCACACCCCCCCATGTGCTCACATATGCATCACGGGTGTATGCGCATACACATTCATGACAGATATATGCACGCATACATGCACGTGTCGGGTGTATGCACGCACACAGTCATGCACACACGCATGACAGATGTATGCATGCACACACACACATCGCTCACAGACGCCCACCAGAGCCAGAAACCCATCTAGAGGAGGGAGGCCCACATCAACTACAGCACATCACAAACCTCCTGAGACGTAAACCAGAGAACACCACCGCTTAACCAAAGTTTCCAGCAACTTCTGTCCACATGCACGGCGGCAGGTGGCCTGTCAGGCTCACTGGGCAGCAACGGCCTGCAGCCACCAGGTGGGACAGCTGTAGGTGAAGGCCATGATGCCAGCAGCCGCGGCAGACCCACTTGCATCCGTTCTACATGCCGTGTGCGTTATGAGCCTCCGACAGCGGGCTCAGAGGAGCCGTACCTGGAAGGCGAGCTTCCTCTCGGAAGAGGGAAGAACCTCTCAGAGCTCATCTTTTATTAACGGAGTCATTTTCCAGCCAATCTGTCTGCTTTGGGCAAGACAAGATTTTAAATCTTTCTCTCTCTCCCTGCTTTCAAGATGTGGCAGTCTATTAAAACCTGCTAACGTATGCGGCCAGGCCTTGAGTCTGAAAGGGAAGGCAGGACGGAAGAGGGCCAAGAACCCAGAGGGCTGAGACCTGCTTCAGCTGCTAGAGTGGAGTGGCCCACAGACCCGCAGGGGGCAGCAAGGTAGCGCTCTGGGCATCGGGTGCGTGGGGGGGCGGGGGGCGTGGGTGAGAGGGGCCGAGTTAGAAGTGAGTAGGCACCTGGCAGGTGCACAGCCCGGACAGGGAGGGAGCATTCTGAAGTGGCTGGCACCTTGCTGTCGAGGACACACGGTGGCCAGGACCAGAGTCGGGCCCGTCCCAGCTCCGCGAGGTGCAGCGGGGAGCAGGGGTGTCCTGACAACAGGTGACGCACATGGCATGCTCCCAGCGCCGGAACTCGGAAGGAAGCACCGGCCTTCGCCGGCTCCAGCCGCAGAGCCCCTCCTGCCCGTCATGTCGGCACCTGATGCCCAGAAGCAGGACCGTGGGCTCATCAGCAGGCCCGACAGCTGCAAGTGAACTAGGGAGGCGGAGACTGTCCAGGGCGCCCACGTCACCACAGGGCTCCTCCAGAGACGAGGCAGGAGGGTGGTGGGTCTGAGGAGTGGTGGGCGGTCGCTACGGGAAGTCTGGGAGGGGCTGGGCACCCAGGAAACTGGCCGCTGCTAGCAGCTGGGAAGGCCAATGCCACAGGCTCTCTGAGGAGCCCCCTGGTCAGCGGCCCCTGCCAGCGCCCTCGTGTCAGCCCCTCGTTGGGAGACCTCCGACCCCCAGTGCTGTCGGAGGAGATGTCTGGGGGCACAGGTGAGGCCACGGTGGCCCGAGCACCGCCTCCCTGCCCCCCCTCCAGCAGCCCTGGGAACGAGGACTGCAGACAGGCTGCTCAGTTATTTACTCACTCTGCTTATTAGGTGCCAAGACTGCCCCACATGGCTGGCATTATTCTGGGCTCGGGGCCGGCGCCAGCGTGGACGAGCAGGCAGGAATCCCAGATCTGAGGGACTGACGATCCGATAGGGGACACAGAGGAGAACACACATGAGCAGGAGGGTTGGTCTCCAGTGGTGACAAGCGCTAAGGAGAACGAGAAAGCAAGGTCGGGAAGGGGCCGGTAATAGCAGACGTCTGGGAAGCCAGGGCACGAGCCCAACACGCAGCAGGTAGGAGACGGCTAAGGGCAAAGGGCCTGCGGCAGGCAGCAGCCTGGACCATTCAAGAAGAGCTGGGAGGACGTTGGCAAGCAGATGCAGAATCAGACATAGAAATGCAAACAATCCCTAACAAGAAGGGGAAGGCTGGGCTGAAGTCATTGAGTCCGTGCTGTGCCACTCTACCTCAGCAAAACGCCACTGTTAGGACCTGCTGTCACCATCCAAAAGAAATCTGACGAAGGTTTTCTCATTCTTACGAAAAAAGGTGAAAAGCAAAAGTAGTGTCCAGCGTTGGTTTTGCAGCACACCACCAGCAGCTCCTTCCCCGGAAGCGCACTCAGCATCCTGGCGTCCGGCCGCCAGAGGTCTGAGCTGGGTCTGCGAGCATCTGTGCTTCGTCCTGACTGATTCTATGTACCTGTCAGCAATGTGTGCCAAGGTCTCAGAAACACCCGCGAGGGGAGTTTTTCAGCAGCTGGATATCCAGACAGGAACACCTGAACGCCGACTCTTCCACACCATACACAGAAATTAATTTGATGTGGATCATAGGCCTACACATAAAAGCTCCTAGAAGAAACCAGGAGATGGCAACGCCTGGGTAAGCGAGGGTTTCCTAAACAAAGCGCTAGGCATTGAAGAAGAAACAAGTAGATTTGACACCATCAAAATATAAATTTTCACTGATCAAAATGCAGCATGAGGAAAATGATCTCAAGATAACAAATACTCTAAGAATTGGCTGAAGATTAAGGAAGACGGTTCAGCAGAGTAGATGCGTGAAGGGCTAACGAGCACGTGGGAAGGTGCTCAATGCTGCTTGCCACGGAGAGGCGCAGCCACGGCGGGATGCCATCACATCACACCTGTCAGCACGAAGCCAAGGGCTTGCCGGGGCCAGGAGGACACGGAGCACGGAGCGTGTGCGCAGGGGCCGTGAGGTGGCGGAGCTGCTCTAGGAAACAAGTTGGCAGTTTCCTAAAAAGTGGAAATAAACTCACTGCCATGGCACCCCCAGAAAGAGCCCCTGATCCCACTCCCACCCGGTGCAAACCTCCGTGCACAAAGAGCCTCGTGCTCAACCGTCCTCAGCGGCCACATTTGTTGGAACCAGAGAGAGGGCAGCGGCGCCAGGGACTGTCGAACATGGTCTGTGCCAGCAGTCTTAGTCGGTGACACAGAGAAAGGCAACAAAGTGCCGTCACGGACACTATGCCTTGGCCAGACCTCAGAGACCTTCTGGTGAGAGGTGGAGGGCAGACATGAGTGCATGTCCCACTGGTGGGAAGTCCAGAAAAGACATCACCAGAGGCAGAATGCAGACTCAGCCTGGGGCCTGGGGGGGCAGCAGGTGGGGCCTGGGGTGACGGAAAGGTCATCATGATGGCTGCAAACCTTGCATATTTACTAGAATCACTGCACTTAAAGTAGGTGAAGGGCTGAGCTTATTTTTTTTAAAGCCTCTCAGAACGGTTTTAGGTTCACAGCATGATGGAGTGGAAGGTACACATTCCCTTATGTGGATACACAACAGGGCCTCCCAGACTAGCGACGTCCCCAAGATGGTGCATTCATCATAATCAGTGACCCCACACTGACGTGTCATTACCCAGAGTCCAGAGTTCACACAAGGGTCACTGTGGTGTGCATTCTGTGGGTCAGATAAATGTGGAAGGATGTGTCCCCCAGTATAATCATAGAGTATTCAATGCCCCTGCCCCACCTGCTCACTCCTCCCCCCAAACCCTGGAACCCTCCTCTCCCCCCACCTCTTGGCACCCACGCATCCCCCCCCTGCCCTCTGCTCTCTTCCTGGTCTGGCCTTTCCCGGAGCGCTACTTGGCTGGGATCACACAGGGGGCGGCTTTCCAGACAGGCTTCCTTCTCGCAGGAACACGCATTGAAGGTTCCTCTGCGTCCTCCTGGCTTCACGGCTCACGTCTTTTCAGGACCGAGTAACCCAGATGGACTGCGGTCCATCCACCAGCCACCCAAGGGCATCCCGGCGGCTGCCCGGCTCCGGCAGTTACGGATAAGGCCGCTGTGAACACCCGCATGCGGGTCTATGTGCACGCATGGTCTCCCATCCCGGAGTGTGATGCTGGACCGCACGGCGGGACCGGCTGGGTTTTGTAAGACGCCAGAGCCCCTTTCCCCATGGCTGCGGCATTCTGTGTCCCCGCAGCTCCCCATCACGCCAGCAGCCGGCAGTGACGTGTCATGGGCTGTGGCCCTTCCTTGTTGCCGTGGAAGTTCAGATTTAAACATGCTAATTTTGCAATTCCTAAGGGACACCCAAGTGGGGGTGTCCAGTAGAGGGACAGGCCGCACACATAGCTCTTCATTGGATGACACCCGCCAGGCTATCAGGGACGTCCCCACCATCTGGTCGCCGAGAGGGTGGCCTTGCCCAGGGCGCTGGCTCCACCCTCCAGTGCAGAGGCTGTCCCCAAAGCAGTGGGGGTGGGGTGAGTAGCAGGGGAAGGTAGGCCAGCATCCCCCGCCAGGGGAGCTGAGGCCCAGGCTGGCCCAGGACCTGCTGGGTGCTGTGCCTGGCCACAGGGGCACCGGGGAGCTCGTTCACGCAGAGCAGACGAGGCAGAGCCCCTTGCCCTTCCCCATCTGCCTGTAGACCCGCTGATTACATTATGCGACTTCCTCACAACTCCAATTACACACCCAGTTGATGGTGTTGCCCTTTATTACCTGACACTGAGAACAAACAAACAGTGTGGGGAGAGAAGAGCCTGGGACAAGCGGCAATTACAGCGCCAGCTAGCTTTCCACAAAGGCCGCTGTCTGGAGGCAGCGCAGGAGGGTGGGCCCGGGCCCTGGGAACTCTCCTGCCGCAGGGTCCCCGGGGCTGTCTGCACTGCCGGTGAGACAGGACTTAGTGTCTCCATCGTTGAGGCCACACTGCCCCCACCTCCCGCACCGGCGGCCCCACCCTGAAGCCGCCTTCCCTCCCCAGTCTTGCTTCCCTCCCAGCCTTCAGAGGCACACGGACCCTCAGTCAGCGATGGAGAGGTCCATCCAGCTGCTTTGCACAGCCCCCCTGGGTTCAACCGGCCCTTCTCAGGAGAGTCTACACAGACGTGGTCTGCACACGACTCCCTGGCTCAGGGCCTCGGCGGCTCTCACAGCCATGCCATCTCATTTCACAGGTGGGGAGCCGAGGGTCAGAGAAAGGACGTCAGGCCCCGACTGCCCGGCTGCTAGGTGACCCCACCAGGGCCAAGCCTTCCCAGGTCTCCTCTGCCTGCTTTGCCTGCCCCAGGGCACAGGACTCAGGCTCCTGCCTTTGACTGAGGGCAGACACCTCAATCTGGGTGGGCAGGTCAACATCCGTGGGGCCACGGGATGCGTGGGGCTGTTTCTGTTTCTCCACCGGGGACAGTTCTGCCTGGACAGGCAGAGGTGCCGGCGTGGGTGCAGGTCAGCGGGGCTGATGCCTGATAATGGAGTCATCAGCGCCACCGCAAGCCATGGGCACCACGACATGCTCCAACAGGCTTCGTGCAGGCACAGGATGTGCCTCCACGCTGGCCTGGGGCAGGGTGATCAGCCTCACGTGCGAGCCAGAGGCCAGAGGGAGAGTAGGGGAGGGTCGCAGACCCTGGCCCCGGGCACATGGCTGGCAGCAGAACAGGGCCCAGAAGCGAGCAGAGCCTGATTCTACCTCGGAGTCCAGGCTCTAGGGGTCTCTCTAATTGGGGCAGTTCTTCCCTCCTCTGCTCAAGAGGCCCTGCCGTAAGGCCCATGGTTAACTTAAATGGACAAACAGAACCTCGTGCAGATGGATCTGAGGAAATGGCCCCAGGGGCTGGGGGGTCCCACTCATGTGCCTTTGTCCATTCACGGGGCTGGGCCACCCGAGAGCACTGTACGCCCTGCAAAGCAGACCACACAGCTCCGACCGCCCACAGAGTGGCCACGGAGCCCAAGGGGCCACGGAGCAAGGGATTGCTCCCTCCTCACCCTGGTGCTTCCACCACATGGACACCCTGCTGGGTGGGGGGGCAAAGAGTGGGCACAGACCACTTCAGGGTGCAGCTGGGCTGGACGGCAGAGTCCCAGAATCCCTGAAATCTCACTGCAGTGACGTTGTGGGGATTCTGGCCCAGAGAGATGGAGTGGATCTTCCCCACTCCTCCCTCCCAAAGACAGCTAGGTGCTGGGGGGAAGGGCACGCAGCAGAGCTGGATGGGGGAGGGGAGAGGCCTGGGACCTGGGGCTCAGGCAGGACTTGTGACCACACCTGGCAAAGGAAGGTGACGTAGACCCTGGTATGCAGGCCCCAGTGTGGCAGTGGCAGGCGGCCGGGGTGGCCCATGTGTGTGTGCAGTGGGGTGCTTCCTCCCTGCAGCTGGGCCACACAAGGGATCCCCTGGGAGTCCTCCCTCCCCAGGGATAGTGAGGAGCAGCCGAAAACTCACCTACCAAGGCAACGTACAACCTAAAGCAATTCCAGCAAAAATGAAAACCTCCATGGCTTTTCCTTGAACTCCAAAGAATAATTCTAAGCTTAGAATAAGAGAAGGTGAGAAAGTCCATAAGTGGAAAAAAGTAACACCTTGCTTTACATGGGATATTAAACCATATTTTAAAGTTACAATTGCTAAAAGCAAGCAATACAGATAACTGAAATAAAAAAACCCCAGAACACATGAATACAGATCCTATTCTGTATGAGAACTTAGCATCCTGCGGAGCGTGGAGTTATTACGGGGTAAACCGTGGTGGGGCGACCACCCAGTGATACGGGAAGAGGTCAACTTAGAGCCTTTCTGACCTTGCTCCACACACCAAGATAAGGTCCAAGCAGAGTAGATCTTCAAATATAAAAAATAAGCCAAAAAAAAAAAAAAAACCCAGAAGAAAATAAATTTATGAAATCACAAGAAGACTTAGTAAGCATAAAAATAATGGAATTAGTAGAAGACACTTTTAAAAGTTAAACCTTTCTATATAAATTCATCACGAAGGGAAACTAGAAGCTTCTACCCAAACTGACTACAAAGGTGATCGAGGAGCACGGATGTGGGGAGACCACGGCGCAAGGGGCGCACAGCGTGTCCCTCCCTGTCAGTGAGCAAAAAGCGCACACTAAAACGAGGTGCCATTTGTGCGCAACATTAAAATGCCACTGTGTGATACAATTGACAGTTTTTGGCATAAAGGTCTGCACGGCCACCGCCTCCAAGACCCAGGACGGCTGCAGCACCCTGGACAGCTGCCTGCCTTGCTCTGTGCCCCGCCCTCCCCGCCCACTGCTAGGACATCGACAGGAGGCTGTGCTCCCTCGGCGGGCTACTGTCCCATTCCCCACTCACCCGGGAAAGGGCGCATGGCTGCCAGTGGTCTGTGGGGAGCGGGTGTGGCGCTGCTACGCACACAAACTCAGTTCTGGGATAGATGACAGTGTGGACCCAAGCCTGTCTGGTGAAGGTGCTCAGCTGGAGATTCGGCCCACAGGCCCTGAAGGACAGAGGCTGTGGGGGCTGAGGACGGGACCTGGGGGCTAGCGGATGCTCACCGTGCAGGACCTTTTCGGCAGGATCATGGGGTGTCTCCCACTTCGTTCAGAGCCCCTCTGACTCCTCGCTTCAGTGCTTCCTCATGGATGCACTGTGCTGGACTCACACCCAGGAATTTCATTCATGGACCATGAACAGAAATGGCATCAGGCTGCTGATCTCAGTGTTCACACGTCTGGTACATAACACACAACACATGCACGCACTCACGTGTCCTATAAGCATGGCTGGCAAGGCTGTGGGATATGAGACCATCTGGGTCACAAAAATTCACGAACTCACTTTATCAGTTTTCTTGTCTGTTACTTCTTGGATCTGCCAGTCAGGCCTCTGCTTCCACCTGCCCCACCTCTATGCCTGCTCTTCCCTGGCCGCCTGGGCCGGGACTTCCACCGTGGCTGATCAGGGCGCCGTAGTCACTCTGCCATCTCTCTGGTCTGGGCCAGTGTGGGGTCGGTCGCTGTCAGGCCCGGCGTCAGGAGGCAGCACTTGCAGACGTCAGAGTGGCTGGCGGAGCCCCCTCTTTATTTACTTTGCTGAGAGTTTTCCTGAGGACTGAACTTTGTCAAATTATTTCAACCGATATGTGAGTCCTGGAGTAAATACAAAAATAAATTCTTCTAGGTCTCGTTTTCTGTCTTGTCACTGGTTTTCAAATTAGGGTAACACGTGCTTCATAAAATGAATTAAAAAGGGCTCCTTCTTCACTCTGAAGAGGTGGCAGAACTGCTGTTCATTGTTCTTTGTTTGGCAGAACTCACCAGTGAAGGCACCTGGGCCTGGACACTTCCGGAAGCTTCCTGACTGTGGATCCCAAGTGTGGAGCAGGTGCAGGGAGAGCTCTACAGCGGTCTGGGTGTGCCAAGGTCGGCCACCGGCACTTGTTCCGATCCTAGTGCCCCCTCCCCAGGTGAGAGGCCATGAAGCCTGGGCCAGGTGCAGTGAGCACTAGGTGCAGACAGAGCTGATCAAGGAGCCCTCACCTGCTGGCTCAAGAAGCAGGCCAAGAAGAAATCTGCTTTCTTCCTTTTCTCATGCTCCCCTCCCCAGGGCCCTGGACAACCCCACGGAGGTACAGGTGTGGCTGGGCGGGCACTAGTATCTTGAAAGCCACAACCTCAAGGAAGAGGGGTGGAACCTCGCCGCTCTCCCTGTTGCACCCCACGGCGTAGGCCTTAGTGCTGATGCCACTGTGGGAAGTGCACAGCAGGGCAGGGAGGGCAATGCCCTGGGTGTCTGACCTGACCAGAGGCCTTAGGGAACCAGAAACCGCGGGGCATCAGGAGAGGGGACCCTGGAGGGCACGCCCGGCACCCACATGGGCCGCAGACAGTGTGCAGGCCCTAAAACTGACCTGGTGTGGAGGCCCAGGGCTCAGAGGGCACGGGAGCCACTGCCTAGGCCCAGCTGCACAGACCGCCTGCTGCAACCAGCCGACGGGATTAACATTCTCCGCGGGACTGCAGAAAGACCTACCATCTCCTATATGGCATTCAAAACCTCTGGAAAACATCTAAAATTAAGCAGCCCTTGAAGAACCAAGAAAACACAAACCTGCTAGGAGACACATAGCCAGCAGGTGCCAAACCCCCAAACACACAGATGCTGGAATGATCAGGCAACACTTTACAGATGCTCACAGGATAGTACTTAGCTTGTCACATCTACTCAGAATCAGTACTGTACCTACAAAACCGGCTGCAGAGGCCACGTCAGCATACAGGCCCCTGGGCCCAAGGTGCTGCTGCTGTCCCCTCCTGTCACCTGTGGTCTGAGTGTCTCACACAGATGGCAGGTCACCCGAATGGCTGCAGATGGCTCATCAGAAACTATAGAGGCCAGAGCTAGAGTGGCAATGTCGATTTCCTCAGTGCTGACAGAGTCCCTGACCCGGAAGCAGCAGGGATGTCCTTTGGGAATAAGTGCACGAGAGGTGTCACCACACAGTGGAGCCCCAGGAACCTGTTATGGCAGGTGTACCCTGGAAGAAACACCTGGGGAACAAATAGCAGGGGAACCTGGGGTTTCAGGAACGGAGAGAAAGCAACAGAATTCTAAATGTCTAGGTAAAAATCATGGACTGTTTTTCTCCTCTTTGAAAGAAGTACGACAGTTAAAAGCAAAAAATGTAACATTTTACAGCGGGGCTTTCAGTGTATATAGAGGAAATACCTGTGACCAGTACCACGTGGGGGTGGGCAGGGGGGAAAACTGTGGTAAGACCTTGGCCTTGGTAAGACCTTGACCTTCCAAGTGGTAAAGTATCAGTTGCAAGACCACTGCAAGTTTCGTGTGTAGATTGTAAGCCCTAGAGAAGTCACTATAGAAAGTATCCAAGGAGATGTAATAAAAAAAAAAAGATAAAATGGAATACTAAAACATGTTCAAATAACCTGGAAATAGGTAGAAATGGGAAAACAGGAATAAAAAGAAGACAAGAAAAACTAATCATAAATAGCAGGCCTAAATCCAAATGTATTAAAAAATTATATTAAATATAAATGGTCTAAGCACATTGATTAAAAAGCAGAATACACAGTCTCACAAAGTACACACAGAACATGTACTAAGATAGCTCAGTACTGGCCATCAGACAAATCTTGAATTAAGAAAAAACACAAGATACTATACAAAGCATATTCCTTAAACATGTAAAGGAATTAAACAGGAAATCAGTAACAGAAAACCACCTGGAAAACCCCCAGGTATTTTGAAATTAGAAACACACTTCTAAATGACGTATGAGTCATAGAAGACAGCTGAAAGGAAATCTGAAAAATTCTGAACTGAACAAATAAAAAGCTATGACATACTAAAATCTGTGGATTCATCTAAAGTAGTCCTCGGATGGAAATTTATAGCACTATACATTTATATTACAAAACAAAAAAAGATCCCAAGTGAGCGATCTAACTTTCTCTTAAACGAAAGAGCAGGAGCCAGAGAAAGCCAGAGCAAGCTGATGAAAGGAAATCACAAGGAAATAAGCAAATAAATAAATAAATAAATAAATAAAAAATAAAATTTGAAAACAAGTATCAATATGGAAAAAAATCAATGAAACCAAAAGCTAGGTCTTTTAAAGACTGATCAAATATATAAATCCCTATCAAAACTTACAAACAAACAAAAGCGAAGACAAACTGCCAAAATCAGAAAAGAAAGAAGGGTAATAGCTATACACTCAGCAAAGATTATAAAATTAATGAGAAATAGTACAAACACTTCTTACTATAAATTTCATGACTTAAATGTAAAGGACCAATTCCTACCAAACCCCCAAAACTGCCACAATTCACCCAAGGAAAAACAGATAACCTGATATTCCTATGGTCTTAGACCACATGGGGCGTGTAATGCAAAGTCACAGACTGGGCGGTTTATCGACACGAACTTGTATTCCTCATGGCTCCAGAGGCCAAGGAGTCTGAAGGTACTGGCAGGTTTGGGGTCTAGTGAGGGTCCAAGTATTGGCTCAGACGGAGAGAGGGAGTGCCCTGGTCCCATTCCTGGGGGCTCCGCCCTCGGTATCTTATCACCGCCCAAGGCCACCTGCTAACACCATTACAGTGGGGGTGAGGGTTGCCATATAAATTTTGTGGGCTGGGGTAGGGGGCCAAACGTTCAATCCACTGCCCCTGTAACTATTCCATGACCCCAATCTATAGATCCAGATGGTGTCCAGCAGGTATCTACAAAACCATTAAAGAAATAATGCCAATTTTACACCATCTCCTCTAGGAAACAGAAGAGGAAGGAACATTTCCCAACCTGTTTCATCATTAGGGATAAGCAAACCAGACAAGGACAAGAGAGCTCGAGACTAATGAGAACAAAGACACAAAAATTACTGATAAAACATTAGCAAGTTGAATCCAGCAACATAAAGAAAGGAAAATATACCACAGGCAAGCGGAATTTATTCCAGGAATACAAGGCTGGTTCAACACTGAAACATTTCACCAGTAACCCTCCCCACTGAGAGTCTGAGAAAGAAAGAGCACATTATCTCATCCACTGATGGAGATACAAACTTTAACATCCAGCATGATCAACACCCTCAGTAAACTGAAGAGTAGAGGGGACTTCCCCAGCCTGACCAAGGGCACCTACACTCGGCCCAACTCACAGCACCACCAGGACCAAATGCCCAGGAGATGAGGAGCAGTTGGGATTCTGGAACAGACAGAACGTGTGCAGAGATGAGGACTGAGGCCGGGGCGCCTTCGCTCACCACGACTCCGCCGAGAGCGCTGGCCCGGGACTAAGGCAAGGACACGAAATGCGGGCTCGCAAGTTTTACAGGAAAATATAAAGCAGTCGCTATCCACAAATGCCATGACTGCAAGGAAAAAAAGAACAAAGACAAAAAAAGAATGAAACCCTCCCCAAATTGATGTGTGAGTTCTGTGAGGCCACAGGCCCCAAGACCAAGCGTGTTTAAACACAGAGCAAGACGGGCTAGAAACGCTAAAAATGCACGCACGCGCACTTAAGATCGGTGTAAGACTTGAAAACAACGGCAAGGTAACACGTAACGACGTACCCGTGGGGGAGTACGCAGACGCCCAGGAACTGCTGATGCCAGAGATGCAGGCAAGCCGGGGCCAGTGCAGACACTCTAGCTGGGGGACACTCACCACCTAAATGTGCCAACTCTCCCCAAGGCGACCTGCAGGCTTAATGGAGTTCTCGAGGAAGCTGTGGTGGGACGCTCCGCTGCACACGCAAGAACAGTGCCCACCAACAGCAGCACCCGTGGGGACGCACGGCCATGGGTCACATGCAGACAGGGGGCGAGGGCCAGGTTTTACAAAGCCAACCACGCGCTCACCAGGGGCCTGGCCCTTTCCTGCCTAGGAGCATGCCTGAGGATGCGGGCCAGCGCTCCCACAAGCAATGGTGTGGCCGTTTCCATGGCCCAAGGTTTGGTAACAGTGTATCTGGGAGTACGTTCAGGGCCGACATCAGCTGCTTTGAAGCCTCTTTGGCGAGGTTCATTTCTGCCCCAAGAATTACACCACTCAGGCACTGGCCAGCTGCTTCACAGACACAGCCTTCCTTCCCTTCCCACCTGCTGCCAGGCTGGGGGGTGGAGGTTGTCCTGCAGGGCAAGGGGGTCAGGAACACCCTGGACTGGGACCCTCCTGCAGCTCCCAGGACTTATCTGGGGTGCGGGATGGAGGCAGCGGGAGAGACCTACACTGCTCTCCGGGTCGTCTGGGCATGCTAGTCTCTTCCCACCGGGATGGCGCATTCCTGGCTGGCACAGGGCTGGGCACATGTTGGGGGGGCAAGGTCAGGTGACCCCTGCCAGGAACACCAGCCCGCAAAGTTCAGTGGAAGCCCGTGCCTGGCCACCTTGGTCTGCCTGCTCCGAGGCCAATTCCCACAGCTCTTCACTCGCTCTGTCCTGAGGGCAGGGACAGGCCCCCTGATGCCGAGGGGTCCAGCAGGTGTAGAGTGTTGCCGGCTAACGGAGCATGTGTCTCTGCCTTCAGGGCCTCAGGGAGGCCAGCCAGTCTCCTCCATGCTGGCACCACACCCTCACGGACAATGAGGCAATGGAAGCCGGGTGTGGCTGTCTTGTCTGAGGGCATGGGGGCAGCAGTGACGCAGCCCGTGTCTCATGGAGTCAGTGTTGAGATTTCTGCCACTCCGCGGCGCCCAGCACCTAGGGAGTTAACTCTTGGCCCATGACCCGGGGACCTTCCCGCTTGCCCCGGCTGAGCCAGCGCTGGCCAGAGCAGGAAGGGGGAGGCCTCGTAAGCCTACAGACAGGATGGATGGTGAGGGAAGAAGAAAACTGCTCTTTGCGCCCCAGCCCCCGTGGTGCGAGAGAGTACACCAGTCTACCTCTTTGGGCAGAGCGGTGGGCTCTGGGGAGGAGCCATGGCACCCCAGCACCAAGCAGGGAGGAGCCACCACGCCCTACCACCCACACAACCAGGCAGCGACAAACTTGATCACCTTCACTGTGTTGCTGATGAGATTAGAGTACTTTAATATTAATGAATTACCTAATTAAGCTGCAATTAATAATCTCCCTGGCCCAGCCTGGGTACCGCAGGGGACTGTGTGAGGAGCCAAGAGCCGGGTGGGGGGTTTCTGAGGACTCAGGTGCCTGTCCCCCTGCCAACCCAGGGCACCAGGCCCTGCTCTGGGTTGTTGAGCAGGTCCTTGGCCAAAGATGAGGAAGAACCGGCACCACCTTTGCCCGTGCAGTAGGTCGCCACCCCGGCTAGCCCGATGGGTCTGTCTCCTCCTACTTAGCAAAGCTGCTCTCCCATCTCTGGTCCAGCTGCCCCCCAGCCCCCAAAGCCACGGCACCCCTGCTCCATCCAAGGGCTGTGCTCCCCTGCAGGGGAGCCTGGGGGCCACTGCATTTCGTAATATCCGCTCAGAGGCCATGTCTGTGCACGGCAGATAGGAACTCGTCTGGACCACCAGCACCTTCATGTTGTCTGCTGGGGGACAGGCCACATTCCCATCAGGTCCATCGGTCTGTGCTAACCCCAGGGTGCCTGAGGGCGGGGGCCACCGCACGCATTTCTGCCTCACCTCTGTCCAGGACGCCCCCAGCAACACCGTCCACACCGCCACAGGCCTGGGCACGGGGAGGGCCCCCACTCGCGGTGACAGGGCGGGCCGGCCTGAGAGGCCAGGGTGGAGGGTGGTGACGTCGGGAGCGCCAGACACTCTGGCCTGGGGCCTGTGGGCACCAAGGCTTCTGCAGACTTTGCAGACAGCCCTGAGCCTCGCAGGTAGGAGCAGAGAAGCAGGGCCTCCGAAGAGGCCAGTGTCAGGTCATCACACCAGCTGAGCGCCCACCACCCATTCAATAGCGTGTGGGCCATCTGTCTACCCTGGTGCTGAAGCACCGTCTGGGAGGCACCTCACGGTTCCTCTAACATGTGCTCTGGGGGCCCAAGCTGCTGCGGGGAAGAGTAGAGCCCTGTGGGGCTGGGGTCCCACGACCAGGGTCACTGTGCAGCATCAGCTACTCCTCCTACAGAGGACAAAGGTGGCGCACTCAGTGGAGTGTCCCTGAGAGGGGCCCAGCCACACCCACACACCCCGACCTCCACCAACCCTGGCAGTGGCCTGGTGACCCTGTGCCACGAGAAGGGCACAGTGACCCACTGCTTCCTCACCTGTACTCCCTGGTCAGCCGGCCACTGCTGGGTCCAGCGGGGGACCTCTGAGCACTGCCCCCACTCCTCTGCCCCAACCCCCCCCCCCCCAGCCACCCTTCCAAGTGCCACTCGGAGCCTCGGTGCAGCAGGCACCCTCCGGCATTCATGAGCCTGCCCTGCAGTGCCTTTTGCACTCCAGGCTTTGCTTTTAGGCCAACTGCCCCTCACGGGTTTTAGAGTCCAGCGGGGAACAGGCCCTCCCTCCTCCTTCCTCTGGGCCACGGCTCCACCTGCTGGTCGGTTACTTGGGTCCTAAGTCCATTTGTGGAGGAGCCGCCTGGGGCTTTTGGCTGTGGCGATGCCCGCCGCCCCCCGCGCCCCGCCCCGGCCTCCTTCCTCGGACACCATGCCTTGATTGGCTCGCTTCAGGGCCCCACACCGTCCTGACTGGAGCCAGCAGAGCACAACCAACCCGGCAGTGTGTCCACGCTGCAGCGCCTGACCGTTCGGCGGGAACCGAGAGCCGTGACCTGGGCACGCTGCCTCTCGAGAGACTGGAAAGCTCGAATTCTGCAACCCCATCTGTCTGAAGAAGTTCCAGCACCTTCTGATGGGTCTCAGCTGGTGCCCGCCGCTCTCTTACCCGGGCCTCCTGTGTCCAGTCTCCCTTCCTGGCTCCTGCCCCCGTTTCATGGCGCACATCCTCCACGGCCTCGTGAGAAAGGGGGCAGTGAGGGAGGGGGCGCTCCACACGTGGCCCACGAGGAACCAAAATGAACTGCTCCCTCAGGTGGGCATGGCGGACTCCCGGGGTCCTCCCTCACCCTCTCTCCCTGCTTTCATCTGTCCTTCTGCCCTTTCTCACATAAACACCCCAATTTATAAGGTCCTTTGTTTAGATGTGCATTTTACTCTTTGATGTTTTTAACTTCCAAAAGTTCATGTGCTTCCTCTTTGAAGACGTTTGTTAAATTTTCTTTTTTAATGTTTATTTTTGAGAGAGAGGGAAACACAGAATCCGAAGCAGGCTCCAGGCTCTGAGCTGTCAGCACAGAGCCTGATGCGGGGCTCAAACTCACAGACTGTGAGTTTATGACCTGAGCTGAAGTTGGACTCTTAACCAACTGAACCAGCCAGGTGCCCCCAAATGTTTTTTTAAAATGCAGTATCCTCCTTTGGGTCTGAAGATGACCGTGGACAATCGCCAGAGGCTTCCTCATCCCCTGGTTGTGCTGTCCCCGCCCTCAATGCCAGACCACCCTGGGGGCCCTCTCACAAGGAGGGTGAGCCGTGGGTCCCGCTGGGGACAGGCCTGGACGGGCTTCCAATGTCAGATTCCACAACAGGAGCCCACCCAGAGGGCGTTTTGGGGGGTGATGGGAGAGAGGGGTGGGCTGGGGCGGTGGTCTCAAAACCACGTGCACCCCTCTGTGTTGGCTCTGGGGCTCCTGTCCAGGGACCCTCTGAGGGCCCCTCCCCCCAGGGTCTCTGACCCAGCAGGCCTGGCATGGAGCCCGAAGTCCTGGGCTCCTAACGAGTTCCTGGGGAGGCGCTGCCCGTGTGGGGCCTGCCTGTGTGGACTCAGGGCTCCAGGAGAGTAGCCCTAGTTCTCAGTCTGCTGGGTTCATTTTTGCCAGGGGAGGGGCGAGTGCCTACTGGGGTGGAAGGTGGGGGGTGGGGGGAGACGTGCCTCGGAATGACACTCTCTGGCAAGCACCTTTCCTCCTCTTCCTCTCTGCCTGTTACCATCCCTGCCTGGGGCCACTGGCCACATCTGGCCTGGGGGCTCCAGGGGCACCGCTCAGACTGGCTCTTGGCTCTACCACTTTGGCCCGTGAACCAGCCACACAACAGCTTCCCAGGTTCCAGAAGTCTGTTGTGTTGTCCTCTCTCTGGGGTTACATCCAGGCTGGGGCCCCTCTCCTGGCCACATGCTGCTGCCAAGAGGGTGTGGGTGCCCCCGGCCTGGTGTCCCCACAGGGCCCCACAGCGCGTGGTGGCCATGGGCAGGCTGGGCCCCCGGAACGCTCCCCGCCTTTGCTGGTGGCCCTTTCCTGTGCCCTTGCAGGGTGGCTCCAGTGCGAGAATAGGAGGGCAACTTCCCTGCATGGGGGGTGACAGGCCTCGGGGAAGCTGCTCTGATGTACGGAGCTGCAGAGTGAGGCCATGTCACAATGGGCAGCCCCTTGCATCTGTGCTCCCCCTCCCCACCGCTGCCGCTGGCCTCTGTGCAGGGGACTCTGGCTCCTGTGAAAGGTACTCAGGCCCATGAAAGATGGTCCCCATTTCTGCGGACTAATGCATTTACTTACGATTAATGGGACACATATAAGCCGGGAAACAGCATTCATCTGTGTGTGTGGAGGCTGTGAAGAGTCGAGCCCCGTGTTTCCCCACTGCTGCCTGAGTCACCTGCAGGGGCGCTCATCCCAGGCCCTCCCGTGGCCCGCTGCCCGTAGGACGGTGCCCGGTGCCTACCTGCCACCTCCTTGGGTGAGGGCAGACCCGCGGCGGCCTCCAGGTCGGCGGGGACGGGGCCACCCCGCTCCAGGGCGCGCACGAGCTCCCGCAGCCGCTCGCACTCCTCCTGCAGCTGGGCCTGGTCCTCGCGCAGCCGCTGCCTCGCCGCGCTGGCTGGGTTCATGCTCATGTGTAGCACTTTGGTTCTGCTCTGGTCGTAGCTGCCCTGTGGGACCACGGGGCAGGTCAGCACAGCCCGCACCCCCGAGTGAGGGACTGCCGGGCCCTCCCCTGGCCTTGTGCCCTGCTTGGCAGGGTGACAGGGCCACTGCGCACCTGGAGTGGCAGGAACTTCTAACCGGGAAAACCAGGAAACCCCCTTCCGGATTCTCACAGGACAACTATAAAGGCAAACTGGGAGGGGTGTCTCAAATGTGCTACACTTCACACAACGCTCTACCGACTAATGTTCCAAAGATTGGGGGCCTCCTTGCTACCACACGCCCTGCTGGCTCAAGGTCTGCAGATTTAAAAATGAACACAAAACTCAGAGATAAACTGGGGCGCCTGGTGGCTCAGTCGGTTAAGTGTCCGACTTCGGCTCAGGCCATGATCTAACAGTCTGTGGGTTTGAGCTCTGTGCTGACAGCTCAGAGCCTGAGGCCTGCTTCGGATTCTGTGTCTCCCTCTCTCTCTGCCCCTGCCCTGCTCGTGCTCCGTGTCTGTGTCTCTCAAAAATAAATAAATGTTACGAGAAAAATCATAGAGATAAACTGTGAGGGGAGCTCAGAGTCCCCACATGGCTGGGCCCTGTGTCACTGTTACCAACACCCCAAAGGCCCCAGCTGTCACCAACTAACCAGTGTGGACGCTGACCTCACTCACCAGGAGAGACCCCTGTCTACAAACATTTCCAAATGCAACCACCCGAGTCTATATTAAACTAAGCATGCGTTCCTGACCTCCACAACCCGACACGAGGCAGCCCAGCCCCCACCCAGTTTGGGTCTGGCAGCTGCGTGCAGAGGGCAAGAAACAGCCTCTCAGGCTCCCGGGTGCTGAGGTTGGCCCCTCCTGCCCCCACGAGCCCTAAGGTGGTTGTTCTCCCACATTCCAGAGTCCGTCTTGGGCCCTGGCCTTGCGATGCTTCTGAAGTCCCGCACACACCAATGTTCAGCGTGTGCTGTGAACTCAGGGCCTCTGGCGAATGCAGGCATGAGTCCGCCAGTACGGTGTCAGAGTCCCGGCCTGGGTGTCCGGGCACCACTCATGCACCGCTCTGGCCATCTAGCTCTTCCAGGACACGGTCAGCTGGAGCCGTTTCAAACGCGCTTCCTCACTTTGCAACACTTGGCGACATGCAGTGCAGGCTCCACTGCGGCTTTTGGCGGCCTGCTAGCTCATTTCTATGCTGCGCTGAATAACATGGCCTCGTACTATGCACCAGTTCGTGGGTCTACTCGCTTCCAAGGGACACCTTAGAAGCTTCTAGTTTCGACAGTTATAGGTAAGTTGCTATAGACGGTCCCATGCAGGTTTTGTGTGGACACAGGATTTCAAACAACTACACCCAGTTCCTCTGCTGCTTCACGCACCCGCCTCCACGGGGGTCCCGGTGCCCCTGGCCACCCCATGGGAGAGCCCTCGCTTGGCCAGCAGGCCCACCTCAAAAGCCCTCTCTGCTGCTCCTGCCTGCCCGCCAGCTGCTGCCGCCCCGGGGAGCAGACACGAGCCCCACTCCCGCCAGTGCAGAATCTCCTCTGCCTGACCAGTGTGAGCATGGCCTTGGGACCTGGGTGAGGCCAACCATTTTCCTGAAGTTTAATCTTCAGGAACAGGGAAAGAAGCTTCCTCTTTCCAGAAGCCGCAGCTGGGACACTGAAGGCCTCACTGTCTTCGACGAATCCCGTCTCTCCCCTCTCGACCTGGAAGAGGCCTGCCCGCCATGGGGAAACAAGATCATCTCTGCAGAGACGGAGAGCGAACAAGGCCCGGCGCCAGTACGCAATGATGCACGCAGGGCCCAGAGAGCCATGCAGCCTGCTGCCACCCACCATGGCTGTGGGACCTCCGGGCAGACACCAGGACACGTTACAGTCCTCAGCAGCACCGACTGCGAGCCACCGACACACAGACAGAGACCAAGAGAAAGGGTGTGCCGGGTCAATAGAACAATTCAATTTTTAAAATGGGCAAAAAACGTGAACAGGCACTTGACAAAAGGACATGTTCAAATGGACAGCAATGCGTGAAATGGAGCTCAAATCAATCGTCAGACCAAAGCCAATTAAAATGGCACTGAGATGCTGGGTCTTCTCCCCACATGCTCAACCGGCACTGACCCAATGGGAATAGCCAGCGGCAAGGGCACAGAGAGGCCAGAGCTCATCCTGGCGAGGATGGGAACTGGTGTGGCGCTGAGACAGCCATGTGGCAGTGCGGCTCCTCTGACGGCCTGCAACTCGAAGCCTCACACAAATGTCAGCAGGGAGTCAGGCACCAACAGGTCCACGCCGACCAGACACAGTGTGTGGCCCCCCACACAGAAGAAGGGATGAGCACCTACAGGCACAAGCAACAGTGTTGAGGGTCACCATTGACGCTGACAGAACAAGTCAGACGCAGTGGAGGCACAGCCTGCAAAAGCGGGCCAGAGCACTCTGTGGCACTGGAGGTCAGGGGGAGCTGCCTGGGAATGTAGGTGGGGCAGCAGGGGGCCCCCGAGGCATTTGTGAAGTTCTGTTTCTGGCTCTGGAAGCTGGTCACCAGCATGGCCAGTTAATGGAAACTCACTTCCGGTGTCCTGCCTGGTGCTGTGATAAGAAGGTGCTCCTGGACACAAGGACTGTCCAGACACCCCTGGGGAACCCACCAATCGATTCCACCAGGGTCCAGTCTTGTTCAGTAAGGAGACCAGATACACAGGTGCACAGATGCACACTCACACTGTGCCCACAGACAAACATGTGCATGCACACACGTGTGCACACATACATATACCCACACATACACACTGGCGTGCACACACGTCTGCCCATAGATATACACGTGCATGGACATACGCACAGATATACACTCACATGCACACACATGCAGATACATACAAACACACATTCACATATGTACACATACCTACTCACATGCAGGCACACAAGCTCATGCACACACATGCACAGGACATGTGTGCACACATGTGTGCAAGGCAAGCCACACATGTGCACACACACACATACTCCTAGCACACACACACACGTGTACACTGACAAGGGTACACACACTCATACATGGATTATGTACTCATGTGCATGCACAAACACACGCATCCACATGCACACGCAGACAGACATGTGATACACAGACTTACACACATGTATGAAGGTCAGAGAACCCCAAGGGGAAGGGGGGCTTGAGCACCTTGCCCTGGTGCGGCTGGGTCTCCGTCACCTGTGGGTTCTGGCTCATTCCCTGATGACCCCAGGTCAGCCCGGGGGTCTCACCTCTTCCGCCTCATGCCCCTGGATCTGCTGAGAGCAGCCCCAGTTTTTTGGCCAGCATGGAGGCTGCATATAAATGACCTTGCCAGCGCCCTGAGCCAGTGAAGGCAGGGCAGGAGCTGCGTCAGAGGCCCCTCCTTCAGGAAGCCCCTCTGGGACGCCCCATCTACAAGGTGGTGCCCGAGGGCTCAGGTGTTAGGAGATGTCCTTCCTGGAAGAGGTAGCTGTCTCCTCACTCAGGAGGAGCATCTGTCGGGTCACAGCAAGGGCCACGCCTCTCTGGTCTCCCTGACCAGGACAGGGGCCACTGCAGGGCACAGGAGGGAGAGGGCTGTCTGAGGTCTTCCAAGTCTGCTGGTGCAGAGAACAGTGTCACTTGGAGGAAGGCCCATGGCCTTCCTGGGACAGGTGCTCTGGGAAATGGCATCTCCTGAGCAGATGGGCAGGAGGCTGCTGGCCCTGGGACCCCACCTCGACCCTGCAAGTGAGGGATGCTGGGCCAGCTGAACACTCCATGGCCTGTCTTCCTTTCTGCTCAACATGCAGTGATTCTTCCTCAGACAGTCCCATCTCCCCGTGCCTGTGTGAGTCCTGCCCACATGTTTCTCCTCGCTCTTCCAGGGACAGCGGGAAGAGGGCGCATCCTTTATTCTGAACATCTCACTCTCCGGGTGAGGAGGCTGGCCACTGACACATTTGTTAAGTGCAGCAGGGCCCTTGCATGAACTGCGGTGGGCATGGTCCTGCCAAGTCACTGGACAGTGTAGCCACCGCGAGTCTGGGGAAGGGGCCAGGCCAGAACACCCAGAATGCACCCCAAAAGGAGAGGCAGGCAGGATGGGGGAAGGAGAGCAGGGTCCTCCCTGTCCTGAGTGCTATCTCCAGCAAGTAAATCAGCATCCTGGTGTCACTGGCGTGGGACAGGGCAGTGGCGAGCCCCTCAGAGAGAGGAGAGCAGAGATGACACGTCGGCAGCCATGGCCCCCTTGGCCCCTGTCCCTGGCGTCACCTCAGAGAGCAGCAAGGGGGGTGGGTGGCAGGGTAGGGCCCCGGCAATGGCTGTCCGGTGAGCCCGTGGGGAAGGCGCTGAGCCGGGAGGACTCGGGGCTGTCTACGGGTTTCTGAGAACCTTGTAAAAACCTCAGAGAATAAAGAAGCTTCCTGTAGCTGCGGTGGAATCACAGTCTCCAGGGCAGAAGGCAGCGTGACCCCTTCCAGCTTTAGCACTCTGGCAAAGATAACTGTAAGCGCGAATCCATCGGCCCTGCACGGCCCGGCAGAGGCCCTGTGACCGCAGACAGGCCAGCAGCCTGCTGGGCCTGGGCCTTTGTGGGCGGGGGGTGGGGTGGGGGGGGTTCTCATCATCCTTGCAGGGGGCAAGCAGGGAGGGAGGGATGGATGGGCCAGGGGTGGGGGCGGCAGGCCTGCCCTGTGTCTGGCACTGGATGCTGGTGAGCGAGTCCTCTGGCGACACCAGAGGCCTAGCTCCCAGCATGCACGTGTCCCCTAACGCTGTTCTTCCTTTGGTTTGCCTTCAACCCTTCAAAAATGTAAGAACAAAGACAGGTCGGCAGGCCTTGGGCCTGGGCCCACCCACCCCTGCTGGGCTAGAGGGTCAAGGCCCTCCTTCCCTGGGCCACCTAGCAGATGCTCTGCTGGGCCCAAGACAGGACAGCCCAAGACAGGACAAGCCCGCTGCTGCCCTGGGAGGCAGGTGCGGGTGAATCTGGTGACTCGGGCCTGGGGCAGGACGTGTCCCGGAGGCGCTGAACCCAGGTGGGCACGAAGGACCACATGGCTCCCTGCCGGGAAAGGGTTCCTAGGACGGCCTGAGGGGGTGCTCCCCTCAATGGGGAGGGGACGGGGCAGCACACATGTGCGGGGGCTTCAGGACCCTGCAGGGCCTCGCCAGGCAACAGCCGACATAGGGAGAAGGCAAAGTGGGGACATTCTTACAGGTGTGGTGAGTCGGGACACACGACCCTCTGGCTATGGGGTCACCGCGAGAAGGCCAGGCACCGGAAGGCCTCGACCCCCAGCATTCATAGTGAGGATGGCTCTGCAGGCTTGGTGCCTGTGCTGCCTTGGTCACAGCACCAGTCACCTCCCCAGCGTGGGGATGAGGTGCAAAAGCTCTCACTCTTTGCACCCTGGCCACAGGAAGTAGGGTCACCACATACCCAGGTGGCGGTCAGTGGCCACAGGGTCCTGGCAGGGGTGACCTCTGACCCAGCCCACCCCGGGCCAGCCTGACAAGCTGACGGAAAAGCCCAGGGCAGGAGGTCCCCGCCGTGTGGGAGCACAGATCCCTGGGCCTGGCCTCACCTCGAGCGGGGACGCTGTGTCACAGAGAGAGAGCCTACGGCCTGTGCACAATGAGTTTTGCTGCCGGCCACACCACGCCCCACAGCCCTGAGCTCCCTCGCCTGGGAAATGTGGAAAACCCACCCCCAGGACATGCCGAGGACTGATGGAGTGACGTGTGTTCAAACCCATCCCAGCTGTAAAGTTCCATGCCGGCTGAGCCATTTCTTGAGCATGCGGGAAGTAGCCAGGGTGCTGGAGACTCTGGGTAAAGAAGAGGGAAGGTTCCCAGGGTATCCTGGTGGGGATGAGACCCATCAGCGGACGTAAAGGCCACAGCCAGACTTCTTGGGTGTGGGATTAGCCTCTGTCCCTTCCCTGTGTCCTGTGTGGAACTGTTAGGGCCTGGCAGATGGGGTGAGGGGCAGGGAGTGGCGGCTGCGGTCCACATCCCCCTGGCCTCGCCCCTGCACTGCGAGGGGCCTGCCAAGCACAGCCATCAGCTGTCCGCGCTGCGTCTGGCCCTGGGTCCTGAGAAGCAAGCGCCCAACTAGGCCAGCCCTGCAGAATCAGGCTGTGAGGACGTTACACGCCCTGGGAACATGGCCCGTGGCTGATCAATTCTGGGCATCTGAGGCCACGTGGCTTCTTTCCTCTTCACAGTCACACTGACAGTCTGCCCTGCTCTGCCTGAGGCCTGGCATCTGATGCAGGTGCCCCATTTCTAGGACCAACCCCAGGACACGGTGGAAATGTGTCCACGTGGAGCCTGCCCCCTCCCCACAATGGGAGAAGCAAGCCTGAGCCCCCGCCCCAGATAAACGGCGGCTGCAGGAAGGCTCGCGATCGCGTCTCTGCTCCCACAGCCCCCAGATCCTCCCCGTGAAGTCAGCCTCGGCCTCCAGGTCAGCGCAGCGTGCCTGAGGTCTGGGTGTGTGCGCGTCAGCTTGCCCTCTTCTGACGCACCCACAGCGGCACGCGCTCTCTGCAGGTCCACCCATGGAAGCTGGTGATGGCGCTCAGAGGACACCACAATCACCCAGACACCAGCGAGAGCAAGGTGGCTGCTGGTTTAGGCTGCTCAGTTTTGGGGTGTCGGCAACAAAGCAAGAGGGAAGTGAGGCTGCCTCTAGAGGGGAGGCTAGAGAAGGAGCCGGGCACCGCGGGCATCCTGCTCCCCTAGCTGGTGGGCCGCAGGCTCCCTGGGAGGCCCCAGGGCCGTGCCTTTCGGGTTCTGCATGCATCTGTTAGAACAAGGCCATAGGTCACGCTCCGACCTGGGTCACCACGGTGACAGGGCAGTGCACTGCCGACCTCTGCCCAGTCCTCATTATAGAGGGAAAGTGGGGGAACACAAAGCAAGCAGCCCCAGACCCCCCATCCCCCGCCGCAGGGCTGAGGGGCCACATCGCAGCACCAGGGACAAGGTGGCCTGGTCACAGTGCAGGCCTTGCTCTGACCGCTGGTGATCATGTGCCATCCCCTACAAAACCCTTGTTTTAGGGGAAACAGGCAGACAGCAGGTCAGGGGACAGAGCCTGGGGCCCGGAAGGCTGGGGCAGGTGAGGCTCCTGTGCTCGGGCCCACTGGTGGACCGCTTTCCTGTTTTCTGGAGGCGGCTACTGTGCAGGCCAGCTGGGAGGGGCAGAAAGTGGGTAGGCAGGTTTTGTGGCCACACGGCCTCTGTCATCATTGTATGTGGGGGCAGCCATAGATGGACGTGAGCAGACAGGCCCCGCTATATCTCAAGAAGACTCTATCTGTCAAAGCAAACAGCCGGCCAGATCTGGCCTGTGGGCTCTGACTCTCTGACCTCGGGTGGACAGTCTGAGCGGGAAGCAGGGAGAGAAAAAAGGACCTCCTGCGGGGACACGCTGTGGGATGTGGGGCAGGGAGCACCGAGGCCAGTCCTGAGGGTAGTGTCCAGGGCGGCCAGGGGCCAGGGCCAGATGGGCAGCAGCTCCGCACCCTTCCTGTCCCCAGCACCCTGAGAACAGTGCGGGGCAAATGTCGCCGGGAGGGATTACAGACACAAATAGGCACCCATGGACCAGAGGACACGGCAATCCCAGTGGCTTCTGCAGCTCGCAGGGAACTGAAAGGGGCTCGGAATAACCCTGGAAACTCCAGCAACCCTGGTCGGAAGAGCAGAGTGGGACGACCCCCACCTCTACTACAGGACAGAGTAATGCCGGTGTCCGGGGAGACGGTGAGCTCACCGGAACAGAACTGAGAGCCCGGAGGAGACCCTCATGTCCACAGCAAACTGACTTCCCACAAAGGTGCCGAGACCATTCAGCAGGGAGAACAGTCCGTTAACACGGCGCCGGGGCCACCACACATCCATGTGCGAAAGGTGTGAGGCTGGATCCCTACCTCACACTACAGGTAAACTAAGTCAAAATCAAAGAGAGTTCAAGCCGCAAGACTTAGAAGAAAATGAGAGGATCAGCCTTTGTGACCCTGGCTTTGGCCATGGATTCTCAGACAGGATGCTAAAAACAAGGAACAGAAGAAAAAACTTTTCATTAGTAAAAATGAAAAACTGTGCTTCACAGGACACCAACGGACAAAACGGGAGGAAGCATCTGTGAGTCGCACATCTGGTACGTGACTCGTACCCGGGACAATGGTGAAGCCTCACAGCACAATAGCAGCAAGACCCAGGTCACTGACCTAAAAACGGGCAGGGGTCTCTCTGCACACTTTTCCATGGGAGAGATGCAAACACTAACGAGCACGTGAGAAAATACCCACTGCCGGTGTTGTTGTTAATCAGGGAAACGGGAACCAAGTCACAGCAAGGGCTGACGAGGACTTGGAAGACTCGGGAGCCCCCACGACTGCCGGGCAGATGTGAAACGGCACAGCCTCTGTGGGTGATGGCTCCTCGAGCGGTGAGACACCGAGTGACCCACTACCCGGCAAGTGTACCCGGCAAGTGTACCCATAGGCATCTGCCCGGGAGAAATAAAATCCACGCCCGCCAAGAGCGCTGCGCACCCACGTTCACAGCGGCATTATGCCTAACAGAAGATGGAAGGGACCCAGGAACCCAAGATCTGGTGAAGGGTGACCTGTACTGTGTCCATGGTGGAGTATCACTCAGCAAAAAGGTGCGCACACTGACATCTGCTACCATATGCGAGATCCCTAGACACGTAACGCTCAGTGACAGAAGCCCGTCACAAAGTACCACAGATCACGTGACTCCATCTACACGAAAGGCCCAGAAGAGGCATGGGTGGAAAGCAGAGAGGCGGCTGCGAGGGGCAGGAGGCAGAAGGGTGGCAGGGAGGGGTGGGGACGTGTGTCTGAAGCGATGAAAGGGGAACCCTACCTGTGAGGAGAAAAACTATGGAATCGCTCTCCATTTCAAACATGTGAGGCATGAGCCATATAAATCTCCATAAAGCTGGTTTAAAAAAAAAAAACAACTGAAGGAAAGAGGTAGGGCTGAGAGCCGGCGCCCATAATGGAGAGGAGCGCCGGGCTCTGTGGGGGGAATGCATGCTGGGCGCAGCACAGCCCCAAGCCCCACTGGCAGGCACCCCCCACTTCCATGCCAGCCCAGGGCCTGTCAGGCTGCCAGACCAAAAATCTCTGAGCCTATGGGCACCCCTGTCCCTCCGTGTGCCCAGGGCTGGTCAGGATTCATGGCCACGGGCCCCCTCGAGTGATGCTCCCTGACCTCATCAGCAAAGGCTCCCTGGCCCCACCTTCTCAGACCGTCTTCCTGTGGACACCACCCTGCCCCGGGCTCCTAGGGCTCCTGCAGGGCCCCCCAACACTGCCAGACCCCATCCCCAGGGCAGGAGCCAGGCCAATCTGCCCAAGCTGGTTTCATCTGGGTCTTTGACATGGGGGTGCTTGGGGTGCATGGCACATGCAGACCATCCTGAGATTGCGAGGCAGGGGCACAGGCCAGCGTCAGGACACATGGCAAGCTCTGCTAGGTGTTGCCTGCTGGCCGGGCGCTGCAGGGGTCACAGCGAGGCCTGGTCTTCAGGGAGGAAGCGGGCGCCGGGGGGTACGATGCATAGGCCGAGTCCTGGAGATGAGCTGTCAACACCCTGAAGGCCTGGGTTTGCCATGTGGCACCTCCCACACTGGGCTCGGAAGGACGAGGGCTCCCACCTGGAGGCAGCGAAGGGGAGGGGAGCCGGCTGGTGTGGTTGAGGTCCCTGGGAGTCTGCTGTGGCCCGGGACTGGGGAGCGTGCAGACCGAGTGGCCAGATGCTGCCTTCCCAGGGGCCAGAGGGACTGGCTCTCGCAGCAGCCACCCAAAGGCCTGGCCGACCTGGACTTGGACCCCGTCCTTGTCCCCCCCCACACCCAACAGGGCTGTCCCTGGGCTGGGTGGTGGCCGGCAGGTGGGAGGCTAACACCTCTCAGGACCACGTGGCTGGGCTGTGTGTCCATAGGCTCTGCCTGAGACACCGCCCCGCTCAGTGGGAAGAGGCCATCCCTTCCCTTCTGACAAGGTAAAACAGTGTGGCTGACAATATGGAGGCCCGAGAGTGGAGGGAGAAGGGACGTCTAGCCGCCAGGATTGTGGGTCCCCCACACGGTCCCAGTGGACCCCACCGAACCCCCACCCCCAGCTCTCAGGCAGTGGTCATCAGAGGTGACCTGCACCTCACTCCCATCCCCCACTCGGAGGACGTAAGCACAGGGTGTGGGTGGGGCAGGGGCAGTGTGGCCGCAGGGGGCTGGCACGGCCACGAGGCACCCCTGTGGAACAATGGGGGAAGGTGGCTGAGATCTTCCGCCAGAGACGGGTCTGATGCCCAGCTGAGGAGCTGCGTGCTGGCCAGAATCTCAGAAGGAGAAGTTCGGATCTTCCTCCAGCGAGATGGCCTGCCCACCCGCTGCCAGTACAGGCCTGCCATCCATGGGGAGTGGCTGTTTCTGCCAAAGAATGACTCAGTGGAAGCAGAAACTGGGGACTGGGCAGGGGGTGGCTGGGGTTACGGGGGAGGGGGTGTCTGCCGCGTGTTTCTGGGGAGACCCGTGGTGCACTGGGTGAACCCCGCTTGCCCCCAGAGCCCGGAGGCACACCGGAATCCCTTCTTTTGCCCCAGCTCCCTGGCAGCTTGCAAGACTGGCCACCTCCCTGTGCACCCAGGCCCGCCGTACCAGTATCCTGAGTCCCACAGGGAACATCTGTGACCCCTGACCCATTCAGGCCCTTTTCCACCTGTGGCAGAGCAAGGGCGGGGCCACCATCCCCAAGGACCTCCCGGTTGGTGCTCACAGGCCTCACAGAGGGCAGGCCCCAGGAGCCCCGCTCGGCCTGGCCTGCAGCTGCACGTGCTATGGAGCGGCCCCTCGGCCCAGGGCCCGGGAGGGAGGGAGGGTGCCCACCCTGCCCTCACTTCCCCCCCGGGCCTGACGGGCATACCAAGAGGCCCTGCTGGAAGAGGCAGAGATGCAGGGAGAATTAAACGGCACAGTTAAGTAAGTGCTGGTCTTCATGCATATTTATAAATCACCCGGCCTCAAAGCTAAATCAATATCTCCCGCAGCCCAAGGAACCACAGCTTGCGGGGAAGAGCCAAAGCCTGCTGCGTGTAAGGACTGAGGCCAGGGTGGGCTAGTAGACCGGAGCGCAGTCCTCCCCAGGCCCTGCTGTGGTGACCTTGTCCCCCGACCCCGGTCCTGCATCTTCTGCACAGGCCCAACGCAGGGGCCCTCACTGCTCAGGAGCTCCATGATCTCAGGGGCTGGCCTCATGTCCCTACTGCCTCATGGGCGGGGATGGGGCCAAGCTGACTTCTCACTTGCTGCCCACTGGGCCCTGAAGCCTTGGGCACACAGGAGACCCGGTCCCCCAGAGAGGGACCCCACCGGACTGTGCTCACGGCAGGTACAGAGAGTAAGGAATGCTGGAGGGGGTCAGGAAGGACCCCCCCCACCAATGCCTCCCAAATCTGCAGCACCTTGAGCAGCTGACCCATCTCCTGGTTCAGAGACAGAAACTGAGGCCCAGAGAGGACTGGAGACCCACACAGCTGCTCAGGACTGGTCACTGGAAGGGGTAAAGAAAGGAGAGGCCCAGGGCTGGAGGTCCCAGAGGAGGACCTGGGGACCCTTCTTCAAGCCACATGCATTTTACTGAGGGGGAACAGGTGCTCTACAAGCCTCAGTCTGTCCTTGGACCAGCAGGGCTAAGGAAGAGGCTGGGGACCACAGGATTTGCCCCCAGCACAGAAGCTTTACTGAAAAGCTGGGCATTCGGCATTCCCCGTGGCCAAGGCACCCTCAGAAAACAACAACAGGGGTATAGAGCCTGCCACCCACCTTATGAGGGGGGTTGTGTGCACAGTGTCCAGCATCTGCTGCAGCCACCAAGAGGCCTGGACCCTCAGGTCAAAGACCCTTGCGTGTGGCTCCAAGAGTACAGCAGGGGGAGGATAGAGCCCCGGGGGAGCAGGCCAGCCTAGGCAGGCACATGTGGGTATGGCTCTTCTCACGCCGCCATCTGGGCGACCACTGTGCCCGCTTCCAACTCAGTGCCGGAGAACACAGAAAGATGGGTTTGTCCACCGACGGCCACGTAACATGGGGGAGCAAGGTGCACCACGTCCCGTGGCTGGCCAGAGGAAGACCACTGGGGACAGGGGGTCCGGAGGGGGGCCTTGCCCAGCCAGGCCTGATACTGGTCCTCCATGGTGCAACACCCAGAGGGAGGCCACTGCTGAATCTCAGGGCCCGACTCCGGCTCAGAGTTCACCCCTGAGGGGTGGTCTGGAGCTCTGCTGGCCTCGGGCACTGGAGCAGGCCACCTGCATGACGCCGCCGACCCCTGGGAGGCAAGCAGAGATGATCGTTGCTCATGAGGGCAACAGGACCACATCATTGGAACCTCTCCCATCCTGGAGATGGAGTGGCAAGACGGGTCGGGTCCTGGGACTGAGTGGGGCACCCATCCCTCCTCTGCCTGCACACAACCAGCTGCCCGGCCACACACACCTGGAAGTCCTGGGATAGTGACATTCCTTGTCCTCTATGCCACAGAAGGACACCAAAGCATGTGGTCCTGCCAGGACTTTGAGTGGCCCTGAGTCCCTCCCAATGGCCTGCTCCCTTCCCTGGGTGTCTCCCTGAGGGAGGCTCACAGACGCACTCAGCCCGTGGTTTGTCTCCCCACCAAACACAAGCTCATCCAAGTGGGGACCTGGCTGCCTCAGCCTCTGCTGCCCCCAGGTTAGAGCAGCACCCACACAGCAGAGCCCAGCAAGGTGGCAGGCATCCCACACCCGGCGCCGGAGTTGCCTAACGACCGCTGCTCAGCCCAGGGGTTCCATCCTTCCCTCTGGCCAACCACCCTGGGGACACGTTCAGAAAGCACCATGGACCCTAAGCTCTGGGTCTGCCTGAATCTGAAATATCACCTCGTGCCCCAGCGGAGCCCCTGAGTCTGAGGGAGCCAGTCGGGGGTGAGGCAGGGCTGACGAGGTAGAGACAAAGGAGGGAAACCAGCGTGGCGCCTGGAAAAGACTTGCCTGAAGCTCCTTTGTGCGGGGCTGATGACTGCAACCCCGGCACCTTCTCTCATAAAACGGGGCTCCTCTGGGGCAGCCCCTTCTGTGTTCCCACAAACATTCCTGAAAGAAGTTGGAGGGGAGGGGGCAGAGCCGCCCGGACACCAGGGGAAGGGGAGGGCCGCATACAGACGGGGGGGTATGTGCTCTGGGGACCCTGTCGTCTCGAAGTGCCAGTGCAGGTGCCCATGGAGCAGTCGTGCATGCGGGCACCAAGGAAGAGTGCCTCTGTTGCCACTAGGCGCACCTGAGCACTCTGTGTGCAGCACCTCCACATCTTGCCGCAGGGGCCAGAGCAGGGGATGTGTGCCCACATGAGGAGCCCCCCTGCCACCCCTGTCTCATCCTGGGGGCACCTGACTCCTGCCACGGCACCTGCTATCTGGTCCCAGTGCCCATGGCACCCACGTGGTGTGTCTGTACGCTCAGCTGGGTGTCCTCCGGAGGCGGCCGGGCTCTGTGGGCCCTGGGGACGGTGCCACGGAAAGGGCGGGTGGGAGTGCGCCAGATCCCCCCGGGGCAGAGGTGCTGCCAGCCATGCCCCCAGCTGGGCTCCCCCCGGCATCCAGGCTGAGAGCCAGCACGTCTCCATGAGGTGACACAGCCGCCACAAGGGCTGGGCAAAGTCAGCGGGAATGGGAGGCGAGTTCCAAGGGGAGCAGTGTCCAGAGCCCCATGCGGTAGGAGCCGTGGCCCAGGCCAGGGTCAGGGGAATGGGAGTGGGAGCAGGCTGGAACATGTATCTAGGGTACTGGTGGGTGCTGGCTTTCCGGGGAAGAAGGGGCCAGGAGTGCTGTTCGCCCAGGGGCAGAGTTCCTGAAGCTGGCTGCACCTCTACCCGTCCCAGCTGTGTGGTCCGGGTGCTCCCTGGCTGGATGGCAAAGCGGCTGTCACAGAAAGGCCCTGTACCTGGCGTCAGGACCACAGGCCTGCCCCGGCTGGGCCCCAGAGGCTCAGTCCCAGGAGGGACGCAGGGGGGTCACCAGGCATGAGGCCACACCTGCCCTCCCTGCCCCTGACCTGCAGGCGGTCCTGAGGCGCGGCCAACGTGCTGCCCTCTGGCCATCTGCCTCACATGGCTGCTGAGACGCTGCTGGTCCCTCCTAAGGAAAATTCGACCGCCCTGACAATGACAATTACGTATGACGTTTCGGCACCCTTCTCATGTCCGGGTCTGTAGGGCGCCGGGTACCTCATCTATGCATCTAAAGGCCTGGTGAGGAACACGTGGAGGTGAAGAGGGGTAGGCACGCAGTCTGACGTGGCCACAGGCCAGGCCGCCCGCATATGGCTAGCAGCAGAGCAGGGCAGGCCCAGTGTCCTGAGGCCTATCCTGAGGCAGGGGCTCCAGGGTGCCTCGGGGTGCTGTCGGGCCCCCTGTGCACGCGATGGGCCAGGCTGGCAGTCTGGGGGTCTGAGGCCCCTCAGAGACACTGGCTGGCACCACTCGTGAGATGGGAACGGGCTTGCTATTCCAGACACGCCACTGCCATAAAAAATCAGGAGAAATCAGTGCGCATGGAGATGTCCCCACACAAGTGCACATCAGCGAGGCGGCTGTTTTTAGCCCCCGCGTTAATAAACATGAGCAGCGGGCGCCGCGGCAGGGAAGGGAGGCTCAGTCTCTTTCCTGAAGCGCCTTGTTTTACACGTACGTGCGAGAGCACAGGTCCCGGGCACGCGCCTGCTTGCTCACTCTGGTATGCAGGGGCACCCGCGGCCGCCACGAGGAAGGTCACACGCCTCCTGAGCGGAGCCCGAGGTCTGCGCGTGTGCATGCATGGTGGTGAGACCAAAGACCCCGCCCTGGAGGGGAATGACACGAGAAATGTGCCAGATGAACACACAGCCATAAAATGTTCTAGTGGCGGGTCAAGAGGACCCTGCAAACATTCCCGTGCAGAAGACTGACGTCTGGTCCCTGGGTTTTATCTTTTGTAAAACCTAACAAATTCTAAATTAGTTGGGGGATAAATTCATCCCAAAGGACATGTAAACATAAAAGGTACCTGGAAAATTCTGCCGGACAAGTCATGGGGCGGGGGGAGGGGGCGCATCATCACCGAGAGCAACCCACACCTAGCCACACGTGGGCATCGCGACCCTAGGGGGCGGACCTCACGCCACTGAGGACAGGCTTCTGGGAAGCGGTCCCAGGGCCCCGAGAGGACCCCCTTCTGGGAACCAGGCTGATGCCAGGCTTCATCCCTTTTAACACACCAGAGCTTGCGGAACACCACATCGGCCACAGGTCAACAGTGAAAAACAAAGCCTCTGCGGAGGACCTGCCTCACCAGCTGAGGCCAGAACGGAAAAGGAGGTGAATACACCTACATGAACATGTAAATATCAAAACCTTCTTGGTAAAAAATGCCTCAAATGAAATCAAAAGACAAACGATCAATTGGGAAAACCTACACACAATTTAAAAGCACCTCAACTCCTGACAACACGGCAGCACCAAGAAGTCAACAGGCACTGACAGCCCATTTGAAAGCTGGACGCCAGAGGACACACACATAGACACGTTCAAAGATGCTCCCTCTCATGGGCAGGCTGTGGGGGATCGGCACTCTCCTAGGTCAGTGCCATCCCATGGTGTGGGCCGTGGCCACAGACAGACCGTTGTGAGGGGCTGTCTGGCAGAATCTAACAAAAGTGCAGGTACCCTTTGATCCCATTATAATCTCCCTTCTGGAAACTTATTCTACACACACTTGCACACATGGACATGTGACACACAGGACGTATGCCATAGCCATATTCAGGACCACAGAAAGGAAGGACAGTGCCTGCGTGGCTACTAAAAGGCAGCCCGTGGAGTAAACCATGGCACGGCAAAGCCACGCAGCTCACAGCCCAGAGAGAAGTGAGGAGAGCTCCCAGATACGGGACATGAAAAAACAAGGCACAGGATGGTTTGAAAATAGGCCATCTCTGGAGGTAAGAGGGGGTGGGCACTAAGAACACGTTAGGAAAAAAAACCCAGAGCATTTCACGTACCTAATCCTCTCAGCCTCCACAGGACTCGGAGGCCAAGCAGCCATACCCGCCCCCGTGTGCCCCACTCGCTTGGGCCGAGAGACAGGCCCAAGGCTGGTGTGTACAGCTGACCCAGGGACGGCTGCTGCCCTCAGAGCTCACGGTGCAGAGGGCTGACCTGCAGACGGGTCCCAGAGGTGGCGTGAAGGCGCCGCCCAAGCTGGGCCCGAAGGATGGGCAGGGCTGGGGTGCCCCAGGACATGGGAGCTGGGGCCATGGGCCACGACGGCGGCCCTGAGGGAGAAGCCAGCTGGATGGCGGCGGGGCCCTATTTGTCCTCACGTGGCCGCCCAGGCTTTCAGGGCGGGGAGGGGGCCAACAGGGCAGCAGAGGCCTGGGTCTCTGCTAAGGGGATGGAGGTGTGGCTCGTGGCAGCAGGTAGGCGTGCTGGGACTTGGGGGATGTAACTGAATGATCTCCTCACCCTGCAGCCGGTCACCAGCTTCTGTGACCCCAGGTATCCCCTTTCCCCAGTGACTGAGGTCCTAGGGAGGAGCCTCAGGGAGTTAGACGCAGGGGAGGAGGGGGCAGCTCCCGCACAGAAGAGATCAGCGCCACCTGCCAGGGGCCAGCTGTGGCCACTGCCGGCCACCGTCTGTCTAGGACCCCGGAGCCCTGGTCACCCGGCTGACACTGAGGGAGCCCACCCTTGGCGATATCCGCCCTTTCCTCAGCCCCAGAGCAATCTCTGGGACTCACGCTATGCCCATGTGTCCTCAACACGCAGCTTGTGGGGTTCGGCCCCTCCAGGAAGCAATGCCCAGAGCGCATTTCAGAAGCGCGGACAGCAGGCCGGTCAGGGACAAGACGTGCCCAAGGGCGCGGCAGCAGCCAGACAGTCCACAGGGGAGCAGTCAAAGGCAGGAGGGTTCTGAGAAGCAGAGGTCAGGCCTGTGTTGGGCTCATGGCTTCCTGGCAAGTGAGAGAGGTGGGGTGGGGGAGATCCACTCACAGGGGGCCCAGGCCGGGCAGGAGGAACTTGCAGGTGAGGACAGGTGGGAGCAGCTTTGAGCAGGTGGGAACAGGTAGGAGGAGGAGGGATGGGGGAGGTCCGCCCCGGGGGGCCCAGGCCAGGCAGAAGGAACCTGAAGGTGGGAGCAGGTGGGGCCAGGGGGGAGCAGATGGGGACAAGTGGGAACAGGTGGGAGCATGTGGGAGCAGGAGGGGAACAGGTGGGAGCAGGTGGCATGGGGGTGGTCCATCCCCGGGGGCCCAGGCAGGGCAGGAGGAACCGCAGGTGAGAAGAAACCACTGAGCACCTGGGGGGGTCATCACAGCATCGATGGGGAGAGGACGGCGTGATGTGAAGAGCCCTCCCCGCCCCCCATATTCAGGAAGAGGAAAGGAGGTAAAGGCCGGGAGAGTATGGTTAGACAGTGCTGCCTGCCTGGTGACGCAGGGACGGGAGCGGGGACGTCTCCACAGGCACTGTGAGCTTTCCGCTTACAGGCAACCCAGCAATTTTCTACCCACTCCATTTCCAAAAAAGATGCTTATTTCAAATGTCACTGGGCTGCAGTCTGGTCCCTTTCCTGCGCGGCACTGCCGGCTGGCTCTGGGCAGCCCCACCCTGCCGCGGGGGAACTGGCACGAGGGCTGGGCTGGGGGAGACTGGGACCTCCACCCACCCCTGACCATCACCTGCCTGAATGAGCATCGTAATCAGACAACACTGAGGGGCAGTGGGACGTGGGCTCAAACCCCAGAGATGAATTCTGCTTGATTACACGCATGCGGAGGCATTTACAGGGAAGGCTGCAGATGTTTGCAATTTGCTTTAAAACGCATCAAAAAAGTTAAAAGGATTGATGGATGGCAGAGGGGCGGCATCACACGGCGCCACAGTAAAGCGCTTGTGCTGGGATGTGGGTGGTGGGTAAGCGGGTTGCGCTGTGGGGTCCGTTCATCTGTGCTCAGATGGGCACAGTTTGCGGCCAGGCCGGGCCAGCATCTCCTGGGCCCAGGGCCGCCATGAGGCCGGCCCCCTCTCGGCGGTGCGCGGGGAGCCGCAGGTGGCTTGCTGCCATCAGCCCCCAAATGTGACCCATCAGAGACACAAATGTGGAAGGGCACGTTTGTCCCCTTCAAGGCAAGACATGGGACGGTGGCGTTACTGACTGCAGTGGCAGCGGTGGTAGCCATGCTCAACTGGCACGTGAGGCACCGGCTGGGTGCTCTCACCCAGTTAGCTGAAGCGGCCCGCCTGAGGCCGGGCCCACAGGCAGTGTGTGCTCCCCCCTCTTCCTGAAGGAGAGGGCAGGTCCGCGTCAGGGCAACAGAGACCAGAGTCCTGCCACCATTCCTCAACCACTCCCCTGGTTCTGGGAAACTAAGGCCAGTACAGGGGTGCATGGGGCGGGCACCCAGGCAGAGAGGGCAGAGGCTGCGGCTGCCGGCCGTCTCCCGCTCTGTGGCCACCAGCTCGCCATAAGTGTGCTCCGGGGCCCCTGGCTCCTGCAGCCATGCCGAGAGCACAGACCTGCCCTGCTTCCGGCTGGACACGCGGTGGTTTGCTCTCACCCAGCCTGGAAAACGCTGCATGCATCCGACCCATTCGGTCTCTAGAAGAGGTGTCTGTGACCCCCGGTGGAGGCCCGCCGCCCTGGGCTGCAGCAGCAGAGCACTCGGGGAACCAAGGTGGATGTGGGGACAGCCAGCCACCCCGCCTGGACGCCCAGAGGGCACAGTGTGGCAGGCGCACGCCCAGCTCCGCGCGGGGACAGGAGCTGTTGCCTTACCAGCCAGCTGTGAACTAATTACAAGAAGTTCTAACTAGTGGCTCCCTCTCCAAGCATATGTTCCCAATTAAGTCACACCGCAGCTGATTCTCATCAATCCTCTGTGAAGCAGTCCATCTCAAAGCCTCTCCTGGGAGGGTAGGAGGGCACGGAGAGGAGGGAGTCTGCACGGGACCACCCGTGCCACACTGGGGTATGGCTGAGGTCCCCTGCCCTGCCCACTGTGGCTGGCTGCACTGCTGAGCATGTCCCAGATGAGACGGGGGCCTCACAGGGAGGCAGGAGGGATGACACCCACGTGCTCCTGGGGCCTCCCAAGCCCTGACACAGAGAGGAAGGGGTGAGGCATTGCCCTCATGATGGGGAAAACGGTAAATGGCATGAGGTGGATGTGAGTATTTATTGAATGCCATATGGAGCCAGATGTGGCATTTGATCTCCCCAGGAGCCCCATGTGGGCATCGTACCCCATTATAAAGGCTGTACTAGATGTACTGGGGGCTCAGATGGCAAAGCCCAACACGCCCCTGGGACCCCAGCCGAGGGACAGGACAGTGTTTGAGCTGAGGACCCCATGATGCCCCTCACATCCATGTGTCCAAGTCATCTTCAGACCCACTTTGCTGCTGCCTAGACCTCGGCCACATGCGAGTTATTCTGGGTCCACTGTGTGGGGCAGCACGGCCCCCACCTTGCTCTGAGTCGCCACCCTCATTCCTGTCTGCGCTGTGGGGGTCGGGGGTCAGGGGTCTGGGGCAGAGCCCCATCTCCCTGTGCCCCCAGCAGGGCCCTGAGCTCACAGGTGCTTTCTGTGAGCTGGACACGTGCGTGGCATCTGGGTCAGAGATGAATGAACGGTCACTGACAAAGCCAGTGTCCTGTCCTCTGGGATAGTCAGCTCAGCCCTGGGGTGCCGACCTCACTTACCCAAAGCATCGCCCAAAAGACCCGGGTCAGGGCAGCCCTGGGGTGGGGGGAGGGCGGGGAGCAGACCAGGGGTCCCCAGAGCTGACGCTGCACACCTGAGAGCAGCGACTGGGCTGTCAGGGATGTGGCCCTGGGACTGCAAGGGAACTGGGCTTGAAGCCCTCTCCTGCTGGGTTCCCTCGGCCAACTTACGGACCCTCCCTGAACGAACATTTCCTGCTCAGGGGATCCGTGTCGGGAGACTGTGGATACAGAGAGACTGTGTGGCAGTGACGGCGCACGGCAGAGGCTGGTGGTGGCTATGACAGCTAAGATGACCAGTCAGGAAACGGGGACCCTGGTGGCATCCCCGAGTGCCCACGGCCCCCCTGACAGGAGCCCCATCTGAGGGGCCCTCCTGGATTTGTGCCAGAACCAGGAACCTAGAGAGGGGCCAGCATGAACCTCCTCTTGCTGCCGTATGGAGGCAGATGATGGACCGCTGTGGGATCAGCAGATGGTCCCCAGACTCAAAGCAGGGGGAGGGAATTGGGTGCCCACGAGTGGCCGAGGGATACCCACCTGGCACAGGTGAGGCGGCAGCACGTGGTTATCTAGAAGTTTCTGCCTCCCCTGTTCTGGGGCCGTGGCACAGCTCAGGGAGCACCACCACATCACTGCACAAGTGTCTAGCCCTCAGCGTGACGGGGGCCTGTTCCCACACGGCACCCCTCAAATCGCTCCCACAGGCACGGACATAGACACCACCTGCCCCCTGTGGCAGGAGTCCAGCCCCTTGGCTAGGAGGGCTCCTCTCAGGGAGAAACACCAGAGATGGGCTTGCGGCGTACTCCCCAACCCCCAGGAGGCAGGTGGTGAATGCCCATCAGGCAGGGCGCTCACCAGCACCTCTCCTCTGCGGCCCCGCCTACCACAAGGCAGGCTCCATGGAAAAGGCCTGGAAGCCAGAGGCGGGACACAGGGACATGAAGGATTTCAGCAGGACTCGCCGTGCCCCAGCCCGGGGCCCAGGGAGCCATCAGCCCCGATCGCAGGTTGTGTCCGACTGGACACATGGAAAGATGCCCGCCCACCCTGCTCTGACGGGGCCCCCCTGACCGGCCACCCGGGCCGACCTGCCAACAGCCCAGCTCTCCATTCTGAGACCGTGGCCCAATTAGAGACGTGTGGGTCCCAGAGCTGAGCACCGCCGACCGCGGCTCCCGGCACCTCGCTTCATCAGACTTGTCACTTTCCCCAGCTCCAGGAATCGGTAATAAAAAAGAGATTTGATTTGCCTCTAATAGGTGTCAAGATAAAATCAATGGCCTGTCCAAAATCTAGGCAATCACAAACCTGCAGGTTTCTTGCCATGGAACAGTTTGGATGGGAGGATAAAAATGAAAAACAACATAAAGGTGCAACAGCAGAAACAGAGCTGCGACTTCCCGGCTGCAGGCAGTGGGGATGGGCCTGGGCACGCACCCGGCCACACAGAGACCAGCCACGGACCAAGCTGGTGCAGGGAGGGAGGAGGAGGACAGATGGGGGTGCGGGGCGGGGCCTCGGGCAGGACACCCTCCCCACCGGGCTCTGAGACACATGCCCTGCTGCGAGGGCGCCTGAGGCAGGTCCCAGCTTCGCGCAGCCTGGAGAACCAGAAGACGGGCATCAGCGGGGCAGGGAGACACCAGGAGGGCAGGGAAGCCGTGTCCCAGACCGCCCGCCAGCACGCACCTGCAGGGTCAGCCGCTCCAGCTGCATCTCCAGCGTCTTCTTCTCTTTCTCCAGGCAGCTGCGTTCCCCCTCCAGTTCCTCAACCTTCAACCTGCAAGGAGAGCCAGACCATCAGCACACACACCGCAGCTGGTGTGTCCACTCTCACGGGGACTGTCCCGCCGGGGCGGGGGTGGGGCACACTCAGGCCTGGGGGCGGGGTGAAGCCTCCATGTTCCTTCTGAAGAAGAGCGTTCTGCCAGGGGTCTCATGGACCACAACTCAAGGGAGGCAGGGAGAAGGCCAGCCAGGGGCAGCACAGGTGGGAACCTGCACGTGTCCTGTGCTCTTGGCCCACTCCCAGGGCGCATGAGCATGTATTGCAGAGGACACAGAACTGTGGAGTGAGCTGAAGAGAGCCATGGGCTGGGGAGGGAAGTAGGTGGGGAAGCAGGACCGGAGGGGCTGTGCAGAGTCCTTCCTCCTTCACAGGCCGGGACACAAAGGCTAGGGGCTGACTTGGGCATATGGCCGGCTTCGGCTCACAGTAACAAAGTGCCTAGTTTCATCTTCATTTTCAAGTTTAATTTTTGAAAAGCACTATATTCACATCATTTGAAAATCAGTAAGATTGTCCAGGAAGCTGTGTCCGACACGGACACAGGCTAAGGAACAGGGCCTTCCCCCTAACCAGCTGGAATGGAAAGCTCACATTTCATAGATTATTCAGGAAGGTCTTGGCTCAGGAGTGGAGATAATTATCTCTAGGCGGAGAAGTGCTCTAGGACGGCAGAGCACATCACACGAGATCCGAGAGGACCAAACTCTTTCCAAGAAACCTAATGCATCTCTGAAAAAAAAAGCTTGGGAAGATTTCTATGAATACAGAAACATTCAGAATCAAACCAGCCAAAATTCACAATGTCTGCCAACTAATCAAAGACTAGCTAGCAGGCATTAAAAGACCCAGGAAAATATGACCCATAATGAGGAAAGCAGTCAATCAATCAAAACCCACCATGAACTTCAGCGTTAAGGTGCATCCAAGGACATTAAATTGGTTATCACAACCACCCGCTGCTCAGCTCAGCACACGGAAGCCACGAGCAAGACAATTCCCGGAGGGGTGCGCCCCAGCGCCCGACCCCACCGGCAAACTGGGCGGGCTAACACCAGAGCAGACTGCAGGGGGAAAGCCTACGCACTGGAAGACCACAGCAAAAAAACAACACAAACCAACACACAAAACAACCCAAAACGATCCAAAGTGAAAGAGAGGGAAAGGGATACTTGAGAGTGACAAGACTGTCACCGAGCTGCACGGGCGGCTTCATGGAGCACAGCGTCAGCCTGCGTGGAGCCCTGGAAGGAAAGGGTGGGAGGGAGAGAAGGGCAGACACTGCAAGGAAAAGTGTCAGGTTGGACAATGAGCACAACCCAGATCCAAGACGATCGGCAAACCCAAGCACAAGGCCCACAGAGGAAGTGGCCCCAGTGCACGGATTAATCTAATGGCTCAAAAAGCCACCAGTGGAAGGAAGAGATGGCACCTACAGAAGAACAAAGCAGGTTTCTCATCAGACACAATGCAAGTGAGAAACAGAAGGAAAAGCTTTAAAATACTGAAATAAATTAAAAAATACCAGCCCAGAATTCCACTGCCAGTGAAAATACTCACAAAAGCAAAAAAAAGACGTTCTCTGACAAACAAAACTGGCAAGGACATGTCGCCAGCAGACCCGCTCCACGAGGGGCCAGGGGAAGCCCTCCAGCAGCAGGGTGGGGACACCAGAGGGAGACGCGGGGCCCCATAAAGGAGTGAGGTGCAGCAGAGCCCGTGACTGCCTGGGCCAACACGTGATGTCAGGGATGCTAACTGCAGCTGATGTGCGGCTGACATCTGCTATCGCGTGTCTCGGGCGTACAACAGTGCCTGCGCACTACTACAGACACCACTGAACGCTCAGCCCAGTCATGGTCTGTCACTGCACCAACCACCGCAGTGCTGTTGGCTGCACTCCCTGTACGGGACATCACATGCTCATGACTTACTAGATCATAACCAAAGGTCTGTACTCTGAATCCCCCACCCGCTCGTATCTGTGCGTCGTCTCTGCTTTCTCTTGATTGTACAGTTCTTTTGTTTTTCTTTTAGATTCCCTGAAGCAGTGAGATCAGATGGCACTTGTTTTCCTGTTTTCAGTCACTTAGCATCATACTTTTCTGGGTCCATCCACGTCGTCACAAATGCCAAGATCTCAATCCTTGTTTACAGCCGAGTCATATTCCACAGTGAACATACACCACACGTTCCACCCGAGAATGGAAGGGGATTATTACCTTTTAATAAGATTAGCTGTTGAAATGAAACTAACAAGAACGTACTGGGGTCTAAGATGAAAATACAAACAGAACGTGGGACACACATAGCAGAGGCTCGAGGGAAAACCAGACGGTGCAGCTGGGAGGCTGTATGTCAGGGAAGATGTAACTTCCCTCACATACAGACTGTGGTAAGCGGAAGATGCACCCCACAACAGGCCCTGCAGTAACAAGGAGTGACAGCCGATAAGCCAAAAAAAGGAAATAAAATGAAATAATGAAACACACACAATGAGTTAGAAAGAAGCTGGGACAACGGAAAACAAAGAGGACACGATGAGCCGAGTATACGCAGTAAGACGACAAGACCCGGTCATACCAGCCGCCACAGGACACGTGAACGGTCTACATGCCTGGTTAAACACAGGCTATCCACGCAGGTGCAGCAGAGCCCCCATTACGTCACTCCTGACAAGACTGGCAAACAGACGTGAGCCACTAACACCGAGAAAACCAGCAGAACCATCGTGAACACTCATGCACCCACGAGACAGCTTCCACAGAGATGCAGCAAAGCTGGCAGAAACGTGAGGTGAAATGCGCAGGCCCGCAATCAGAGCCCGAGATTTTGACAACAGTTTCTCAAAAGCTGACAGGACGATCAGCAGTAACCCCAGAAGGATGAAGTAAGTAGACATGAACAGCACGGTCGGCCACCTTGACGCAAGCGTCCCATAGGAACACTGTGACCACAGGAACAGAGGGCACACACACAGCATGGACCACGCAAGCAGGTTCAGCCTGTTGGGAAGGGTGTTGGTAACTCAAAATCTCTTCTGTGACCATAAGGGAACTGAGCTAGAGATTGGTGATTTCTGATAGCGTCCAGGAGCACGGAGCACGTGGGGTTCTGGAAAAGCCGTCCAAGCCCTACTCTCTGAAGAGCACGAGGGGGTCTGCTGTAGTGAAAGGCACTGACATCGGCCCAAACATGTGGGGATGCGCGTGGTCATGGCCAGAAGGCTCACTTGCTGAGATTTCACTATTCCCCACGCTGTCCTGGAAAACCCACACCGACCCCATTAAATTCCACATGTTTCTTCATACAAACAGTTGATTGTAAAAATCATGTGGAAATGTCACAGATCCAGAATGCTCCAAACAGCACTGGGGAGAAGGCTGCAGGGCTAATGCTCAATCTCAAGAACTGTCATAAAGTCACAGCAACCAAAAGAGCACTGCCCTTCAGCCATGTCAATGCAGCACAGCAGGGCCCAGGGACAGACTCCTACACACGGACAAGGGTTTTGATAAGTATTCTAAGACAATGCAGTGTAGAAGGGATGTCTTCTTAACAAATGCTGCTGGAACAGCTGGGTAGTCACTTTTTTAAAATCCCTAAAATCTGGATTTTGTAAAAAAAAAAAAACAAAAAAAAACCCCTACCTCAAAATGGAAATAAAAACCTACACGGAAGTGGAAAAATGATAAAACTGCTAAAAAACGTAGGGGCAACCCTGTGAGTCACAGCTACGGTACCCAAATCACAATAAAGGAAAAAAACAGATAAAGATCTCTCTTTAGTGGCCTTCATGAAGACAATGCAACGACAGGCCACAGAATGGGAGGGAATGTTCGCAAGGTGAGTTATCTGGCGGAGGACTTGCACCCACAATCCCCAAGGAACTCTCCAGACTCAGCAACAAGCAAACCGTCAAATAACAAACAGACAGCAGTGTGAACAGACACTTTGCCAAACCAGGTACCAGATGACGACAGACACGCGAAGATGCTCAATGTCGTTAGTCATTAGGGAGACAAAACTCAAGCGACAGCGAGCCACCGCGCACCTCTCAGGATTGCGGTGAGAAAGAGGACAGGCCAAGGGCTGGTGAAGGGATGCTGGCGGCAGGGACGCTCAGTGGTGTGGCCACTCCGGAGACACACAGACCCACAGAAAACTTACAGGAACACGCGCCAACCATCCCACAAACGGGCGGTGTCCTGCCCGAGTCCCCACAAAGACTTTCTCTGTAACGTAAAGCAGCTCTGTTTATGGCAGACGCAAGCTGGGGCAGAGTGATTGTCCCTCACCAAGCGCACACACATGCCAACAGTAGCCGGCAGTAAAAAGGAACACAGCACAGGTGTGTGCACACAGCAAAGCAGACACAGCAGAGTGGACACTGTGAGAAACTTCCCAATGGCCACCCAGCCTGCAGGGCTGAGCTCAGATCCACGGCTGTCTGGGAGGAGGGCAAGGTGCCGGTTGGGCTGGAGTAAAGGCTGGGGGTGATGGATGGGGCTTTAAATACGTGCGGCTTGCTGTAGGTCAGTTACACCCCACAGAAGATGTGAGAACACCTGCTACCCCACGCTGCCCCCGAGCGCACACTCTTCCCTGCTGTGTCGGGGCTTCTTGGAGAGGCAGACCTGGAGGTGTGAGCTATCCTGCCCCAAGGAGGTGTACCCAGGGTGTGGGGCAGGCCTGGCACCTGAGGCCACCTCCAGGAAGCTGCCTGTGGGCAGGACCCCTGCACGTTCGGGCCAGGCTGCGTGAGAAGCGCCCCCCCCCCCCCCCCCCGTGGAAACAGGATGTTACGGATTCTGCAGGCTCCTGAGCGAATGTTCTCAAGGGCTAAATTCAAACAAGCACATGTACGCGGCTGCAGGCACATCGATAAAATGGCTTATAATCCATCCCGCTGTCAGAGAACAAACCCACACAAATAACACTCGTTTACGCGTTTTAGGACACAGCCCCTCCACTCTGCCATCACCCCCCCCACTCCTGGCAAACGGCTGTCTTGCTGAGGGAGAGAATGAGCTCGTGTGTGTTCAAAAGCTCACAGGGCAGCTTCCCCTTCAGATGCCTCAAAGCACTCGGCTGTGACCTGAGTTTCTTGAAACTGACTGGCTCCAAGGGTTTTAGACAAGGAAGGCGCTGCGTAAACCGCCCGGCATCCCAGATCACTTCTGGAGAGGATGAGCCAAGCCCAGCAGGGGGCGAGTGTGTGCACGTGAGGGTGTGTGTGCATGCATGTGTGCGCACACTAGGACGAGGCAGCTGTTCATTGTTCTTGCTGATCTAAAAGAAAGGGTAATGGTGGGGGAGGGGTGCCAGCGGTCAGGCCCCAAATGGCCCGGAGAAGGGACAGCCAGGGGCCCCGGAGGACAGCTGGAAAAGCATCTGGCCCACGACGCACCATCCAGGTTGGGCGTCCACTGATCCCACACCCAATGCACTGCCTGCTGCTTCCTCCCTGACGGGCCCTGACCATCCACTTGGGACTAGGCCACTGTTCTGTGGCTGTTGGCTTCTCCGTTCTCTCCGTCACGTGTCCTCCCTGTATTTCCAGTATGGAGTCAGCGATGGGCTCCCACAGGCGCAGGCCACAGATGTCTCTGTCCCGCAGCAGGAGGCTGGAGCATGGAAAGGGTGATGGTCCCGCTCTGCACCCAACACACAAGGAGGGGTGTCCTGCTACGGACTGAACGTCTGTGTACCCCCACATTCTTTTGCCAAGGCCCCGACCCCATGTGATGGAATGTGCAGGGAACTAGGGTATGCTGAGGTCATGAGAGGGGGATCCTGTGACAGGTGAAGTATCCTTGAAAGAGCGACACTGGAGAGCTCATGCGCCCTGTCTGCCTGTCGTGAGCACTTGGCGGGAAGGCGTGGTCTGCAGCCACAGCAGTCCTTCCAGCGCCAACCACGTGGCACCGTGACAGCACACTTGCAGCCTCCGATCAGAGAGTGGGAATGTCTGTTGCTCACACAGTCCGGGCTGGGGCCTCTGCTGTGGGGGCCCGAGCATAGAGGCACATTTGGTCCTTAGGGTGGGGACCCTGTGACAAGTACCTGACTGTGGGGACACGGCTTTGGAGCCGGTGCTGAGCAGAGGCCGTGGGGAGCCTGGCTGAACCACGTGCCTGTGTCATGTGGAAGGCAGTGCCAGCGGGCGGCTGGTCAGCTGAGGAGATTCCCAAGCCAAGTCCGGAAAGAGCGGCTTGCGACTTGATGCAAACCGAGGACGTGTGTCAGGCAAGAAGTGCCCCTGGTCTCATGTGATGGGAGGGCCTCAGCCCTGTGCTCTTCCTCCCTTGAGCCCAGAGCCTAGGTCTCCCCACGAGGCACATCAGACACGCCTGGCCCGGGGACCGTCCACGGCCACCTGACCAGTTGTGCCGAGGTCACGAGAAACAGAGACAGGATGCTGTCCAGGAGAGGTGGCCAAAACCAAGGCAGGGCCTGGATCAGACATTAGTCGGCAGACCAAGTAGTGCCCGCGGGGGACAGCATCAGGGGGATGGCATCACATGCTCATGGCAAGTGCTCCACAGCAGCGGAACCCACCGGCGATGAGGCAACACAGGCAGAGCAGAGTGGAGCGCTCTCCTGTCCCCGTGAGCTTCCTGCAAATCAAACTCACTCCAGGGGCGCCTGGGCAGCTCAGCTGTGTGAGTGTTAGACTGTGGCTCAGGTCATGATCTCGTGGTTCTTGAGTTCAGTCCCTGCATCAGGCTCTGTGCGGTCAGTGTGCAGGCTACTTGAGATTTGCTTTCTCTGCTCCCCGCCCCCAATACAAATACATAAACTTAAAAAAAAAAAATAAACCTGTTCCAAAATGAACAGTTGGGAAGGATGAAGGTTACAATACCACACGGACAGGATACTCACCCTGCTTCTCACTTCCTTCACCCATAAAACTGGGAAAATAAGAGTGCAAACTGTTTACTTACCGTTTGTTTTAAGAAATCAATGTGTCAGTGCATATAAAGTATTGAAAGCCGTGCTTGGGCAGGGAGTAAGGGCTCAGGAGAGAAAGAAAAACAGAAAGGATGGACAGGATGAAGAGGGGAATGAGTCGAAGTGGTCGTGTCCAGGAGGCTCTGGGGCAGACGACCAGATGGCTGCCGGCTGGGAAATGGCTTGGACACAAGCATGGGGGGCGCCTCAGACACTGCGGGCTTGGTCCCAGAACACCGCAATAACGCAAATGTCACAATAAAGGGAATCAAATGAATTCTCTGGTTTCCCGGTGCACATAAAAGCTAGGTTTACAATATACTGCAGCCTACTCAGCACGCGATCACATCAGCTCTACAAAACTGCACAGGCCTGAATTAAAAAGCCTGTATTGCTCAAAGTGCTAACCATCGTCTTGGCTTCAGTGACTGCAACCACCAATCGCCGATCATACTACACATAATGAAAAAGTCCCAACTATTGCAAGAATTACCAACAGGTGATGCAGCCACGGAGCAAACACACACCGTTAGTTCGCCAAGATGCAACCAGGCTAACTGCTCGCTCAGGGAAGCAGAGCTGTGCCAGGCATGAAGCATGCCATGGCAGAAGGTACAGAGGCGGAGTGTGGCTGGAGACGGTGACGGGTGCAACCCGCGGGCGGAAGGGCTGAGCAGGACCTAACAGGCGCTGGTCTGGCGCACCGGTTGACGACAAGAGAAGCCTTCTCCAGGACAGACCACATTTGGGGCATTTAACAAAGCTTAACAAATTTTCAAAGCTTGGAATTATACAAACTACGTTCACAGACCATAAGGGAATTAAACCAGATGCCAGTAACACAACAGGAAAATCCCTGAACATCTGAAAATCTAACAGAACACATCAAAACAGTATGGTGTTTAGTGAAATGACAGAGAGTATGAAGTAGGTTTCCCTGAACGAGACAAGAGGAGAGCACACAGAAACGCGGGACACGGCTGAAGCTGTGCTTAGAGCAAACTTTGTAGCCATGAACGCTTATATTACAAAACAAGATCTCAAATCAATAATCTAAGCCTCGACCTCTAGAAACTTGGAAGAAAGAAAGAAAATATACCTGGGGCGAGCAGAAGGAAGGATACGCACAGAGCAGAAATCAATGAGACTGAAAACAGAAAAACAAAGAGAAATGAGAGAAACCAAACACCAGTTCGGTGAAGAAGCCAATTAAATAGCAAGCATCCATCCAGCAAGGCTGGCTAAGACGAGAAAATGGAGGACACGAAGTAATAATGTCAGGAAAGTGAGCTTCCCACTGTGGATCCTGCAGATAGAATGGGAACTGCATACACAATGCCACACACGGAACCTGACAGTTTATGTGGCATGTCAATTCTACAACTACCCAAATTCTCCGAGATAAATTACGTAGCCCAGCTATTTCTGTCACTAGCTAAGAGAGGACATTGTTAGCGGAAATCCACACACAACAAGGGTGCCTGGGTGGCTCAGTCGGTGAAGTGCCTGACTCTTCGTTTGGCTCAGGTCATTATCTCCATGGTTTGTGAGTTGGAGCCCCATGTTGGGCTCTGCATTAACAGTGAAGAGCCTGCTTGGGATTCTCTCTTTCCTCCTCTCTCTGCCCTTCCCCTGCTCACTCTCTCAATATAAATAAAATATTTTTAAGGAAATTAAAAAAAAAAAACCCATACCCAACAGAAATATCCAGACTTACATGATTTTCCTGGGTGCTAACTACTGAAAAAGAACTAATGCTAAATCCACACATCCCTCCCAGAAAACAAAAGAGAACTGAATGCTTACTGACTCATTTCACAAGGTCAGTATTACAGTGATAAAAAACAGACAAAAACAGTGAAAGAAAGATATAAAGCCAGTATCCCTCATAAGTATGAACACAAAAATCATCAACAAGAAATAAGTAAGTTGAATCCAGTAATATGTAAAAAGGGTAATACATTGGGGCGCCTGGGTGGCTCAGTTGGTTGGGCAATCTGCTCTTGATTTAGGCTCAGATCATGATACCAGGGTAATGGGATCGAGCCCCACGTTGGGCTCTGTGCAAAGTATGGAGCCTGCTAAAGATTCTCTGTCTCTCTCTGTCTCTGTCTCTCTCTCTAAAGTAAAAAAAATTAAAAAGGACAAAACATTAAAACAAAGGAGGGTCTACCTCAGGCAAGTTCAATACTGAAAAATAAATTGATATAATCTGCCATGTTGACAGTGTAAAGAAGAAAAGCTACCTGATCATGTCAATCAATTCAAGGAAAAAGAAAGAACTTGAAAAAATTCAATACCCTCATTACAAACCAAGAAGAGAAGTGAGGTTTTATATCATGATAAAAGATACCTACAAAAGGGGTACCTGAGTGGCTCAGTCGGTTAAGCGTCCGAGTTTGGCTCAGGTCATGATCTTACAGTTCATGAGTTCGAGACTCATGTTGGGCTCTGTGTTGACAGGTAGGAGCCTGAACTCTGCTTCAGATCCTGTTTCACCTGCTCTCTCTGCCCCTCCCCTGCTCACACTTTGTCTCTGTCTCTCAAAAATTAATAAATATTTTTAAAAAAACAAGAGAGAGAGGAAAGAAAAGAAAGAAAAAAAAAGACATCTACAAAATACCTACAGTTGACATTATTTTCAGTGGCTTCAGACTGAGTGTCTCCCGACATCCAAGACCAGGAACAAGGTGAGGGCGGCTGCCCTCCTCACCCCACACCACATCGTACTAGAAGTCTCAACGAGCACAAACTACAAACAGAGGACACCAAAGGCATACCTCTTGGTGAAGATGTAAAACTGACCAAGTTTATAAGCAAAAGAATATCAATGTAGAAAATCCCAAGGAATTAAACAAACAAAACCCTCATAGAACTGATAACTAAATTTAGTAAGGCTACAGGCTATAAGATGAATAACTAAAAAGTCAATCATCTTCATGTAATAAAAAAATGAAACAGAACAAAAATTAGAACATATAAAAAAGACACACTTGGGTCCAAATCTATTAAAATGTGCAGAATCTGTATACTGAAGGTACAAAATGCTAACATAAGAAATGAAAGACCTGAATAAATAGAGATACATACCATATTCATGAATGGAGGACTCAGCATCATGGCAAAATCAGTTCTTCCTAAACTGAAGTGTCCTTTTAACATAATACCCATCCAGCTCCCAGCAGGGTTATTTTTGTAGATACAGCCAAATTGTTCTAGCATTTCTTTGGAAATTCAGAGGAATGAGAATAGTTAAAATAATTTTGAAAAAGAATAATGAAACTGGAAGAGTCATACCACCTGATTTAAAATTTGCCATAAGACTATGGTCACCAGGAGAATGATAATGAGACACACATGTGGATCAACATGAGCATAAAAGCAATTCAGTGAAGGGAGGTCAGCCTTTATCCTAAGTGGTGCTGGGACACCTGAACATCTTAGGGTAAAAAACAAATGTTGACCTAAACGTCACATCTCAAATTTAACTGAGTGTGGATCTAAGTTAAATGTAAAATGTAGACCCTTCTTCTGTTAGAGGTTTTGTTAAGATGAAAAATCAGACTATGGACTAAGAGAAGGTAGTTTCAAGTCACATTTGACAAATATATGTCTGAAATACATAAAGAACTCACAAAATTTAAAAGAAAGTTAAAAAAGCAAAAAGAATACTGGGTGAAAGATGGATAAAATATTTGAACAGATATTTCACCAAGGAGGATAAACAGGTGGCAACTAAGCAATGAACAGATGTTCAGCATCAGCAGCTGTCTGGGAGCCACCCGTGAAACCCACGATGAAACACTGCACACCTGTGGGACGGCTGGCATTAAAAATACCACCAACACCAAGCACTGACAAGGATGTGGGTATTTCTGTTCAAGGAACTGCCAAACCATTCCCTAAAGCTAAACATTACCCAAGGCATTGCCCAGAAATGCAACACCTGGGTATCTACCCCAGAGGAAGACTGAGCCCCGCCCTGCCCCCACCTCGGACAATCTGCACACAGCTGTTTACAGAAGCTCTAGTCAAAATGGCTCCAGACTGGAAACAGCATAAATTCCCTTCCACAAGTAAATGGATACAGTCTTTTTATAAAAGCTGTGATGTATCCACAGGGTGGAACAGGACACAGCCACACAAGGGAGCAGCTACAAGCAGACAGAAAATGAGCAAAGAAGCAGAGCACTTGAACAACACTACAAACCAATTAGACTGACAGCAGGGTAAGTGTCCTTGTCAAGTGCACACAAGATATCCTCCGGAACAGACCATATGTTAGGCCACAAAACAAGTCTTAATATATTTGATTTGTTAATTTTGTGGAATTAATTCAATGGAATTGAAGTAAGAATCAATAATGGAAGAAAAAATGGAAAGTACATAGGTGGAAACAAAACAACTCAGTCTTAAACAAATAGGTCAAAGAAGAAATAAGGGGAAATTAGAAAATACCTGGAGATGAATAAGAAGACACAAGATACCCAAACTTAGGGGAGACAGTGAAAGCAGTGCTCAGAGAGGAATTTGTAGCCGTAAATGCCTATGTTGAAAAAGAGGAAAGAGTTCAAATCAGTAACCTAACTGTACCACCTTAAGGAAATAGAAAATGTAGGGCTTATTACACTCAGAGCTAGTAGAAGAAAGAAAATAAAGATTAGAACAGAGATAAATTAAATAGAGAAAAGAAGAGTGAAAAAAATCAATAAAACCAAGAGCCGGTTATTTGAAAAAATCAACAAAATTAACAAAACTTTAGCTGAAATGACTAACTGAAAAAGAGAGAAGCTGTAAATTATTAAATCAGAAAGACACTTCTAATTTTATAGAAATAAGCATGATTGCCAGAGAAGACTGTGGACAACTCTACACAGAATGGATAAGCCAGACAGAATGGGCAAGTTCTCAGCATTCATAAACTACCAAAACTGACTCAAGAAAAAACCAAAATCTGAGCTGAGCAACAACTAATAAGGAAACAGAAGCGGTAACAGCAGCAACAATGAAGTGCGGGACCAGATGGCTTTGCGGGTGAATGCTCCCAAACACTCACGAGGGAATTAACACCAATCTTTTCAAATTCTTCCAAAGCGTTAGAGAAGAAATGCTCCCAAATTCATTCTAAGAGACCAGCATTATGGTGATACTACAAGCCAGGCAAAAACACCACAAGGAAACTATAGGCCACTGACTCTTACTGAAGAGAAGAGTAAGAATCCTTAACAAGACACTAGCAGACTGAATTCAGCACCATGACCATGTGAGATTTATACCAGGAATGCAAGGTTGTTTCAACATGGGAATGTCAATCAGTGCAAACCACCACATTAATGGAACAAAGGGGAGAAGACCCACATGATCATCTCAACAGATGCAGAGAAAGAGAAAGCATCTGACGAATCTATCAGCTAAGCTCAACTAACTCAACCAACTAAGCACAGAGGGGCACTTCACTTCAACATGACAAAGGGCATTTCTGAAAAAAAAACCCAGAACTATTACCAATTTCAATGGTACAAGGTTGAGAGGTTTTCCCCTAAGATCAGAAATAAGAGACAAGGATACCTGCTGGGGTGCCTGGGTTGGCTAAGCACCTAACTCCTGATTTTGGATCAGGTCATGATATCATGATTTGAGCCCCATGAGTTTGAGCCCCATGCTGACAGTGTGGAGCCTGCTTGGGATTCTCTCTCTCTCTCTCTCTCTCTCTCTCTCAAAATAAAGAAACTTAAAACAAAAACAAGGATGCCTGCTTTCACCACTTCCATTCAATATACTACTGGGCATTCTAGCCAGAACATTTAGGCAATAAAAAGAAGTATAAGGTATCCATATTAGAAAGGAAGAAGTAAAACTATCTATACTTGCAGCTGCCATTATCTAGAAAACCCTAAAAAATCTATAAAACAAACAGCCATTCAAGTTAATAAATGCATTCAGGAAGCTGCAAGCTACAAAATCAATATGCAAATTCAGTTACATTTTTATATACCAGTGATGAAGAATCTGAAAAGGAAATTAAGAAAATTTCAGGGGTTCCTGGGTGGCTCAGTCAGTTAAGTGTCTGACTCCTGATTTCGGCTTAGGTCATGATCTCATGGTTCATGAGTTCGACCATGAGCTCTATGCTAAAAGTGAGAAGCCTACTTGGGATTCTCTTTCTCACTCAAAATAAATAAATAAACTTAAAAAGAAATCAATTTTATTTACAAGAATATGAAAAAGAACAAAATAGTTAGGAATTAATTTACCCATGGAGATAAAGGTTTGTATACTGGAAACTGATGAATATTGCCAAAAGAAATGGAAAAAAACAAAAAACAAAAGCCAAAAATAAATGGAAGGCATCCCATGTTCATGGAAAGGAAGACTTTAGTGTGGTTAAGATGTTGGAGAAGTCCAAATAATCTTAAAAAAGAACAATGAAGCTGGAAGATGATGCTTTCTGATTTTAAAACATACCAGAAAGCAACAGTAATCAGAAAAGCCAATCTCAAAAGATTCCATATTATAGTATAACATTCATTGACCATTTTGTCTCCACTGACAAAAATGGAGACTGTGGTTGTCAAGTGGTTAGCGGTGTATACGTGGGTGGTTACAAAGGGAGGGCACATTGGAGATTTTGAGGTGATGAAATTATCTGGTTCTCTGACTAGGGGGTGGTTAAACATCATAGAATTGTACACCCCCCTCCAAAAAGCAGCATTTTTACTATTAACAATTTTTAAAGTGAAATATAAAACATCTTTTGGTAACATTCTGTATTTTACTGTGATGGTGAATGCACGTGCACATGTATCGCATGCATCTACAGCACTGGGTGGGGGTGGAGGTGGGGGGAGTACTTTTATTGTTGACCTTCTTTAGAACTAAAGGCACACGGTGGCAATAAAAAGCAGACTGGTTTTTATTTGTGTCATTACTGTTTCAACCTTGTCCAAAGATAACACCATGTCTTAGACCCATACCCTAGTGGACAAGTGCCCTGCTCCACCCCTGTTACTTGACCAGTCATAAGACCGTACATTCTTCTGTGTGTTCCTCAGGCCTCGACAGCGTGTTCTAAAACCCTCATGGACTGCTTCTGGAACTCTGCAAGCTAATGCAGAGAGAGCACAAGGTGCAGAGCCTGGCCCACAGAAGGCACCAAATCAGCATTAGCTACTTTGAGCACGACTACCACCACCACTACTAGAGCCAGAAGCCATAGTCACTTTCAAAACCACGATGCAGCTGAATCCTGGATGCAACCAGGCTTCCCCAGTCTAAATACTGTCAGGTTTCAGGGACCCAGAAAAGGCACCTGCACGTGTATCAAGACGCGGGTAACAGTTAAGGCACAGAGGTGTCTGTTGTGGCTTGCTATTAATGGGTGAAAATTTGAAACAACTCAAGCTCCAAAAGCAGGTTAATTAAGTATATTTTGGAACAAACTATCCGTTAATATTTACAGAGTCTGTAAAAACACGGGAAAGTGTCATGTCATCAGGTGGAGACAGTTTGAATGAGGCGCTTCACTATTTATAAAACACACATGAATGGAAACAGCAAGACTCGAGGTGAGGCTGGTGGCTCCAACACAGACATGTGAGTGCAGTCTCCCAAAATCTCACTCAAGCAAGACAAGTTTCCCTTACTTCCCTTCCTGAATGTTGTGCTCCCAAGCGGACAAATACAAGAGGGGACAACATCAAAAAACCTGTAGAAGCTGGAAAACAGATGGACGAGTGGTAAATAACTCAAAAGCTCAATCCTAGGCCAATGGAGGAAAAGCTAAGAAACTTCTCAGGAGTCTCAGGAATGGGCATGATCAGTAGTCGCTTCTAGAAACAGGGAGAAAGTAGGACTCAAACTGGAAGACTGCTTGGAAGTATGTGTGTGTGTGTGTGTGTGTGTGTTAACTATTGAGGAAATAATCATGGAACTTGCAAAAAACATACAAGGAGGCCTATGTGCTCTTCACTTAGTCCCCCTCGATGGTGACGACTAGAACCAAATACAGTTCATGATCAGACCTAGGACAAGTGATGCTGGGTGTGGCCACAGAGGCTCAGTCACTGGCCTGAGATCCTGCACGTGCACATCTGTCACTGCTGTGGTCAAGATACAGAGCTGGGTCAGCACAGGAGGCCACACACACCACCCTCTTGCAGACACCCAAACACCCCTCTCCCCGAACCCTAAGAATCTTCTCTGATTTTTGGAAAAGACTGAATAAAGTTGGTGCTAATTAGTCTTTAAGTGTTTAGAATGCTCCAGGGACGCCAAATGGGCCTGGAAATATCTTTTGGGGAAGTAGTTTAGTTATGAATTCAACTTGTTAATGCTTATAAGACTATGCAGATTATCTATTTCCTGTTGGTTGAGTTTGGGGAGCCTGTGGTTTTTGAGGAAGCGGTCCACTCCTGCTAAAGTAATGAGTCTGTAAGCACCAAACCGTCTGTAGAACTCCCGTTATACCCCTCAGATGGCTACGGGATCTAGTGACACCTCATCTCGTTCCTGATCTGGATGACTATCTTCTCTTTTCATGTGTGTCTGTTTTGCTAGGAGCTTATTAATTTTATTGCTGTTTTTCAAAGAACGTTTTGTTTCAATAATTTTCTCTGTTGTTTCCCCCTTCAATTTCATTATTTTTTGCTACTTATTATTTCCTTGTTCCTGCTTGTTTGGGGTGTATTCTGTTCTTCTTTTCCCCAGGTCCTCAAGCTGAAATATACATGAAAGTCCTACCTCTTTGAGCACTAGTCACCTCTGTGCTGCTGAGGGAGTCCGGTCTTGTGGATTCTCGTACACGCCTTTCTATGACCACTGGGTTGTATTTACTTCTCCTTTGAGACTTCCTTTTTCACACGTGGACCATCGGGAAGTGCGCCATTTAATGTGCAAGCGGGAAGAGACTGCCTGCTGTTTTCCCTTTTCTCCCGGTTTGAGTCTGTTATGGTCAGAGAGTGTACTCTAAAACTTGGATTCTTCCAAGTCTGTTCATGGCCCCAGATGTGGTCTGTCTTGGTGAATATCCGGTGTCCTTGAAAGGAGGGTTCCACGGAGTGCGACCCTATGGTTGCCGGTGACTCTGAGTTCCTCCACAACTCTGCGCTCTTCCTTCCATCAGCCTTCCCATCTGAGCGGTGTTGAGGCCTTGACCGCGAGCAAGGCTGTCTGCTGCTGCTTCTACCGCTCCTTGCTTCATGCTTTAAGTTCTGCTGTTTGACGCAAATGCGTTTGGGAATAGCATGTCTTCCTTGTACACTGATCCTCACATAATGTCCCCTCTTTGCTCTGAGGTGTATTTTTCTAATGTTAAAGTGGCTACGTCTACCTGAAAAACCTAATGTTTGAGTGGCGCCTCACCTTTCATCCTTTCCCTTTCAACCTACCTAGATCGCTGGGCTTGAAGGGAGCCTCTTGTCCAGAAAACCTGAGCTCGTCTTGTGTCTTTAACCACCAGCCAACCTCCAGCTTTCACCTGGTGCTTTTAGATCATTTCCATTAAAAGTAATTACTAATTTGCTCATGCTTAAATCTACCATTGTATTATTTGTTCCCTGACTGTTCCAGCTTATTGCCTTCCAGCGGGTTCCTTGGACAGTTTTAGGATTCTTGTGTAATTTGCTGACAGTGGTTTGGAGTGCAGCACACCGGACCACTGTCTTCGTGGGTGCCGCAGGCACTCAAACATGCATTTGTCCTCAGCCTGGCGGCATGACTACACTGGCTGTGAGGGCGGACACGGGGCTCCACACGGGCCAGACCCTGTGCACTCAGAGTACCGCCACCATAGGACACTGTGGGCTTTCAGTTACCTGGGACGGGCTAGCCAGCACGTGAGGACAGCAGAATAAATTCCACACCTCCTTCCATTAACACCTTTCTATCCAGAAGCTTCCTTAGTGGTTCAGTAAGGGCATGTCTGTTAGGGCCAAACTTTCTTATGTTTACTTTGTCCTGATTTTCTTCTCCCCAAAGCCTACTTTCCATGGCTGACTGCGCACATCTAGGCCCTGCACACTTGACCTGGCATCCAGGTCTGCAGACGAGATGGTGGCTCCGCGGATGGTGTGGCATTTCTCTGAAGCTTCTTTCCAGACTCCACCTTTAGTTTTCAGATTAATTAGCACATGTCACGTGTGACTCTGTGGTTTTATGCCCTTCACCAAATTCTTCAGATATTTTTCCAGCTGCGACCTTCCTCTCCCCTCTGGAGCTCCAATTAAACACATGTTTATCTCCAAGCCCTGATCCCAGTGGCTCTGCTCTGTCTGTCAGCTGTCAGCCTGTGTCCCCATCTGTCCGTCTGCCTCTGAGGTCATGACTCTTATCTCCAACCCACTGCTGAGTCTGCCCATGAGCTTCCCATTCTGGCTGCTGGATTTGCCACATCTACAAAAATTTCTGTTGGGCTCGTCTTCTTTTTCTTTTTAACTAATTTTTCCTCCTTTGCTGAGGTTTACCATCTTCTCATTTGTTTAAAGAAGATTCGTAACTGTTTGCTGAAGCACTTTTCTGATTGCCGCTCTATGATCCTCGTCAGATAATTCGAGCGCCCGCATCCCTGTGCGCTGCTGCCTGCTGCTGGTCCTCCCCCATTAGAGCTGTGGTGCCTGGCTCTGTGGAGGGTGGGTTGCCTACCGCACCCTGCATCCTCCTTAATCTGCTCCTGGCAGGTGGCCCCACAGAGGCAGTGCCAGGCCCGGGAGGCAGGTGCAAGTCCCACGGCCTGTGGGCCGTGTTCACCCAATGCTGGCCGAGGTGGACCCTGAGGGAGTGGGGTGCGCGCTGATCTCCCCACGGGGGTCTGCGGACACCAGGGATGGGCAAACAAGGACCACCTTGCTGCTCTGGGTCGGCGTGGGGTTCCTGTTGAGCCTAGATCAGTGGGAGGGGGTGAACAGCCCCCAGCCATCTCACCCAGTGCTCCGATGCCGAGGGGTGGGGCTCTGATTTCTGCTGGGGCAGGGAGACGTGGGCTGTGCTCCCCTTACCCTGCTTACATGCCCAGCACTGCCTGCTCTGAAGGCTGGAGAGGAAGGTGGGTCACCACTGGCCCGGTGGACATGGCCAGTGGGGACCAAGCACCCTGCTTGTTGCTGAGGGGCAGATGTCAGTAAGGCTTCCGGAACCTCGGGCCTCCTAGGTGCATGTCTGTAGCTGATCCAGATCGGAGCCTCTGCAACTCCTGGTTCAGGGGCTCAGGCAGCAGCGAGAGATTCTGGGAGCTCACCCGCACACCCTCCTCAAACCCTGGGCCCCATGTGGACCACTCTCTCCTCTTTCAGGCCTTCTCTGCCTGTGTGTCACATCAGGGTGTTCAGCCGTGCGGGGAGATGTGGGCAGAATGGGGCAGTTGACCAGAACCAGAAACTGAAAATCTTTGGAACAGCCAGTATCTCAGTCCTCCTGTGCGCTTGCTCATCTTACCTTCTTCTCTCTCATCTTGGAAAATTACCCAAGGCTTATTTTTTTGAGAGAGAAACCAGCAGGTCTGTGGGGAAATAGGTTTAAGAATTCCTTACACTTACATAAATGGGTTAAAAAAGCTTAGGGCAGAAAGCAGCCACCACAGGGGCGAAAGCGCCTGAGGTTAGTTAGCAAGATATTGTAATGGGATCATGAGTAACCTGTTATCACCTGCAGGAGATTACTTTACATCTGGCACCAATATACTTTTGTCATTGATCACAAACTCCACTTGCTCACCAGACACTTTGCTTCTTACACACACAAGTTAATGATTACTATCTGATTGTTTTCTCCAAGTCCACCACACGTGTAAGATCTCGTGAGCTCAATAAATACAGATATGAAACCCCTGCTCAGGACTCCTGTCTCTTTACAAACATTAGCTTCTCTTGTATTCAATTCTGCATCCACTCTCTTGCTGGACTGGAGAGAGAACTCCAGGCTCATAGTCTGTGACAGAGGTCTACCAGATAAAATGCAAAGTCACCGAGGTGATCAGGGGACAATGGGGAGGTCTCTATAGTGAGCTGAGCCTTCCTGTCTGTCTGCTCAGTTCCCAGGCGCTGGCAGCACCTACGCCTCATGGACAGGATCTTCCCCAAAGGTATGACCAGTCCCAAGGCCCCATGAAGCAGCCTCATGGGCAGAAGGCAGGAACCACCACACTCCTGAAGACAGCATCCAGCATCAAGACCAAGGTGTGGTTTAAACTGCCATGCTGACCTGACGGGGAAAGAGGCTGTGAAAGAATGAACCGCCTGAAGAGGAGAAAGCTGCGCAAAGTCCATGATTAACATCAGAGCAGACATGGCGTAGTCATCACATTACAACAAGGTGTCATACATGTGAAAGAATATTCAAACAAAAACCAAACAACAGAAAATTTTAGGAACCTAAAATGTCACTGCAGAAATTCATTAAAACCAGGTTGATAAGGCTGAGAAAACTTCATCCAAAGGGGAATAAAAAAATAGAAAGTAGAATAAAAAGCAGAACTAATTTAGGAAGTTCAACATCCAAAAAAAATACTAGCTTCAGCAAGAAGAAATTGGGAAATGGAAGAGAAGAATCAATGAATAATTCCAGAGAATCCCCAAGTCCTGATGGATGGGGGCCATTGCCTGCCCCTCACAGCATGTGAAACCAGCCCAGGCCCATGGGTCTGTGCCAGGTGCAAAGAGGTGCCAAGGAGAAGACTTAGGCTTCCAGAGAGGCAGACACAGGCACGTGGCTTGTCCCCTGCCCACCAGGTCTGAAAACAGGAGGCATCGGCAGGTGTGAAACGCATGGAGGTTGCTTCAAGGTCTGGGTTGTAGGCAGGGACTGGGCAGCCATGCCCCTCTCCAGTGGTGCCCATGACCCTGAGATCAACCAACCGCTCTGGGAGCCGGGGCAGGGGCTGCGTCCTCCTGATGGTAGACTCGTGGGTGCACACAAGGGCATTCAGCAAAGATTTGTTCAATAGAAGATTCTTTGAAAACAAGAGCCTAGCACCTTGCCTTCTGGAAAGGGAGTGTGTGTGGGGGGCATGGGGCATGGTGCCTGCTGGTTTTGAGGGGGGATATCTCCTCAATCCCTGGACCCCAAAGCAGGGGTTTTGGGGTGGTGGAGAGGGCCTGGGGCTGGGCCGGGAGTGGTGGGGAGGGCCAGCAGGTGCCGGCAGAGAAGCGCGCCTCGAGGGACTGAGGTCCACCCAGCCACTCAACCGAGATGGCACTCAGGGTTTGCTGTGGCCGCTATGTGCCAACAGGAAAGACAGAACCAGGCCCTGTTACAGTTGAAAGGGTCCTGTAGCCGCCACTTAAATCTCCGCTGAGTTTTCCCTCGTTTGCTTGTTAAAGAGCGATGCTCCATATCACTTGTGTGTGTAAACACTACACGCATGCATTAGACATACCACCTACACTTCCCATCCTTTATCACTCATGCATGCTGGGCGCATCTGGGTTTCACAGGTAACAGACCAATCTGCCAGTGCCCACTCCCATCCCTTGGGACCACGGGCTGCTCGTGGCCGGCGGGCAAAGGCTGGGAGTGCAGTCGCCACAAGGGCAGGCCACGAGCAGCCCCTTATCTCCCTGGAATCTCAGGAAAGCTCTGCAGGAAGGGGTGGCAGAAACAGAGGTTACGAAGATGGTGGGGGCCTCCTAGGGCTTTTCCCCCTCCACCTGCCGGGGGCGCAGTGAGGCCCATGCAAGGAGCTGGGGCAAAAGAGCCAGCGCCACCGCCCCCCCAGCCCTTCCCAGCCCAAGGGCAGCCTTGAGCGGCTCTCCTGCGGCTTCCCAGGAAAGTGAAGATGGCATGTGACACAAGGGAAGCTGAGGTACGTCACTGCTCTGGAATATTTACGTGAAGGGGATGCCTGGAGGAGCAGAGGCATCGAGTGCCCCAGGCACTCCAGCAGGTGCCCCCACCGCAGGGCGGAGGGGGAGTGTATCAGGTCATGTGCGGTCTCACGTAGCCGCAGCCCTCCCTCGAGTGCGTCCAGGCAAGTGGTGCACACAACTGCCGACCCAATTTCCACTAATTAGCCACAAAGGCTCCTTCCCACAGTCACACTCACCAAATGAGACGGTGGGGACGGGCAGCTTTGATCTTGATGGAGAAGAGATCACTGATAAGGGCTTTTACTCAGATTTTAAAAATAAAAAGGAATCTACCTGAAGTGTGCCAGCCCACGCAAACAGGAGCAGCCAGCGGCTAGGGGCCCGGATGTCACACCCGCATCCAGCGGAAGGCGCTGTGGGCGGCTTGGGCCACAGTAGAAGGGTGGGCACTGAGGCAGAGCCCAGACGTAGCCTCTCTTCCAATTCTGGCACTCAGTGCTCAGGGCGGGGCCCCCAGGGGGCACCTGAGGGCCCTCAAGAGCGGCACTGAGCACGCCACCCCGGTCTTGCTCTTCCTGGGGCTCCCCGGAGGCCAACCTCGGGGAAGCCGGTCTGCAACCCAGACACTGGATGAGCCCCTCTGCCTCCCCACCTCGCCCCGTCAGGAGCCGTACAAGCCCCATCTGCTCTCCGGGACCCTGAGCCCGCCCTGTGACCTAAACAAGCATGCTCCTCCCTGGGCTGGGGCTGCTCGGGGAAGCTGGTGCAGGAGGGTGTTCTCTGCGTCTCCATATGAGGATGTTCCCGCAGCACATGCTTAGTGCAGCCCTCGCTGAGCCCTCTGCCAGGTGCCTGCTCTGGAGAGCCAAGGGGCTTCTATCCTGCAGACGTGATCGCTCCTTCACTCTGAGAGCTTTCCTGCCTCCACCCGCCCCGGGGAACAAGGCCACATCCTTACAGGGACCTCACCTGGCCTGCCTGCTGGTCTCTCTCCCACACAGAACCATCCCCCGCACGTCACATCCTCACATGCCCCGCCGCCCCACGCAGCCACCACACCTGCAGGATCCACCCCCTTCCCCCTGCCTGGTGCACTGGTGGGGGCCCAGGCGCGTCTCCCTGACCTGCCAGAAGCACGTGTGTCCGTGGCAGGTAAGACCTGGAGCTGACGCCTGCTCCACTGTACTCACTCTGCACCCTGGGATGCTGGGGGGATGGCATCAGCCCACCCACCAGCCACTTCCCAGTGACAAACTGACATAGCGGGGCCAACTCAGGGACCTATGGGAGCCTGGAGTAGGTCTCCCTGAAAACCTCTTCAGAGACCACTCTCCCAGTCCAGGGGCCGAGGAAAAGCCTGGAGAGCCACTCCGCACCAGAAAGTGAGCAGCACTGGGATGGGGTCTGGAGGAATCCAGAAAACCTCTGGGGGAGAAAGGCTGTGTTGTGAGCTGGCCCAACACGCAGGCCGAAGGTGGCCTGGTGGACACGCTGGGAAGGCCCTGTAAGTAGCTCTCTCCTGAAACAGGGCCGCCTCTGACGGCCCCAGATGAGCCCCTGCCCATGGGCCTGACCGTCCCTCCACGCTGGGGGCACAGGCGAGTGGATGGCCTGGGACTCAGGGGGGCAGGCTAGGAGGAGAGAGGAAGGCAGCCCAGAGGCCACGGTGCTGACCTACCTGAGCGAGCTCACTTCCTCCCTGGACAGCGGGCAGCTCTGCTCGGCGGCACTGGACTGACACTGCAGCATCTTTACCTCCATCTCCAGCTATGAGAGAGCACAGGCGGGTCAGTGGAGGCGCTGCAGCCCACCTCCCCCATGGGCCCCTCGAACCCAAGACCTAGCACCTGACTTTTGGGGGCAGAGGGTGCACTGGGGGCAGAGCCACTGTCTCCAGGGCCATCCCGTGTCTCAGGGGGCACAGCTGCGCAGACACACCCTCGTCGGCACCTGCCTCAGGGCACCAACAGACAACACTCCTTCCCAGACCTCAGCTTGGCCCAGGGATGCTTCCGTCGCCAGGCTGTTCTTCGGGCACCGCCCGGCTCACCACAGCAGACGTGGTTCTGCGCTCGGCGCCCTGACCACGGCCTCTGTGACCGCTGTACGCCCAGCTCCCGGACCAGAGCAGGCACTCAGTAACCAGTTATGTGAGAAGAGAGAGGAGAGGCAGGCGCAGTGGGCTGGGGACGCAGGCCCCTAGACCCGACCCCTGCACCCAGCGAGCTCTGCTATGGTACAGATGGGGCTCTTGAGCCTCCACTGAGGAGTGTTTGTGCTCAGCTAGTTTTCTGGCCACCTCAGACTTTGGGGTGCAGAGTGCCCCCGACTTCTTGCGTCCAGCCTGTCTACGAGGGACCGGGAGGGCTGGGGAGGGGGCAGGGCGGCCTTCACCTTGCATGGGGCTCTCCTGGAAGTTGTGGCCATGGGGGCGGTGGGTGCCCACAAGAATGCAGACTTCCGCCTCTCACCACTCAGGTGGAGCTCGCCAAGGAGTGTGCACCACACGAGACCCAGTCACTGGGCCGACACCCCCCGTGAGGCTGACAGGTCATCCTTTCAGAGATGACCCAAGTCGTCTGAAGAAAGGTATGAGCACACAGGTGTCTCCAGCTCCGGAGGCACCATGGATGTCCCTGAATGGGACAATGACAGTGACAGTCCGGGGAGCGCTGCAGCGGGGGTGGACGGGGTGGGGGCGCAGGGCAGACATGAGTCTCCCCACCTTGGCAGGGCATGGCCTGCATGTAGTCAGCCCCCACATGGCCTCCCCCTGCAGCTACCTGTCCTGATGCCTCAAGGGAGGCCACTCAACTTCCCCACCTGACTCCCCACGAAGGCCCAGAGGACAGGTGATCTCCAGGAGAGGCTTCCTGGCACGCCCACCACAGTATGGGCCGGGAATGACATGGCCGGGTGAGATTATGGACCAGCCTCGCTACCCTCCGGGCCACGTGGCTGAAATGTCTGCCCCTTAACTGGGGTGGCCAAGAGCCCCCAGTCCCGCACCAGCACGGGGACAATGTGGCTGTCCGGACCTGGGAACTGATGGGGTCTGCAAGAAGGGTATGGAGCTGGGGGCCAGGTTGGGGGGAAGAGAGTCCCCACGTACTTGCCTTCCCAGCCCAAAGGGGCAGTATGCTGTGGCCTTGTCTCCAGGTCGTTCCTGGGAAGGTCCTCCTGGGCAGCCCGTTCAGGAACCCTCAGCCGCAGGCACCCAGTGTGCATGAGGCCCTGGTATGAATCATCAACGTCCCAAGTGACACCACTGCACCCATGGTGACCCAGTCCTTCTGGTCTCGGGTTAGAGCAGGCATGAGCTGGGGTGGCCTCAGTGAAGTCCCCAGAGGAAAGGATAGGGTCAGGGTCTCTACACATGGGGATGCTTCACTCCAGCCGAGGGTCTCCCTGCACAGATCAGGCACTAAGCGGCCACTCAGTGGCACCAGAACGTGGAGTAAGGACTGCTCACCCTCGTAGAGAAGTGGCGCCCACCATATCCCAAGGTCACTCCCGCTCCTCCCCGAGGAGCGCACATACTCCAACTGGCCAGGCTCGCCACCCCATCCGATGGCACCCGCATGTTTATACAGCAGCTGGAGGTGCCTGTGTTCTCCTCACGGCCATAGCCAAACAGGCCAGTGGGCAAAGTGACCTTGCCGGGCCAGGAGGACTGTCCTGGAAAGACGCGGAAGTGGCGGAATCCAGTCTGGGCTGATCCCTCAGTCTCTTTCTGTGTGTGGGGGTTGCTGGTGTCCTGGGCAGAGGAGGTGTGCACACCCACAGCTGCCACCGAAGCCGGGCTTCGGAGCTGCAAGACAGGACACTCCCCAGAGACGTCACCATCCCGGCCCCAGACCTGCCCCAGGCCTGCTGCACCCCCCTGTGAACCACGTGCAGCCTCCAGATCCGAGGCCCGGAGGCCTCCGCAAGGCACCGGGTCACCCAGGTGCTACCCACGGCTGGCGGGAGCCATTGGGCTGCTGGGCCCCAGAGACGTCTTGCACCTCCACCAGCAAGTAGGAATAGGCTCTTCCTCTTCCTTTTTATTGACTTCTTGTTACAGAAATAGTAAGACAGTCCGCATGCTGATTTGTACTTTGGTTTTCGCCCTTAGCGTATTTTGGAGACATTTCCAAACCGGTGCAAGGAGAGCCTCTCAGTTCGTGTCTGGCTCCACGAAGCTCTGCCACGAGGACTTCCCACCTGCCAACCCATCTCCCAGGGACGCGGGCTTCAGCCCTTCCCGCCCAACTGTGTGCTGTCCATGCCATGCAAAGGCAGCTCTGGGTGGTTCCTTGTGTGTAGGCGGATCCCGTTGGCCAGCCGCCCCCAGGAGGGCCCAGATGTGCCCTCCCAGCGAACCCTGAGGCAATGACAGCCCTGCTGTCACTCACCCACTTCCGCATCTGCTTCTGATCTCCTTCCAGCGTTCCAGCCACAAGAATTCCAGGGAGTCTTCTCTCTCCCTCCCCCTACCTCCCCTCAGCCATCAAAACAAAACAAGAAACAAAACCTTTTTGGGAAACACTGGGACCATATTAAATGCACAGACCAGAGAGAGAGCATCTGAGGACATGGCCACTCGTCTGGCTCACGGGGGCGGTATCAGCCTCGCACGCTCCCTGTGGCAGGCGTGCTGGCTGTTTAGTCTGTATACCGTCGCGCCACTGCCATTCTAAGTGGGTGCGTGTTCTTGTGTCGTCTGACCTGTACTGCAAATGCAGGACTTAGCAACTATTTAACCTCCCCACCCTCACTACGGTCTCTGGCTCCCGTCAGCAAGCCCCGCACCATCCCCCCAACCCAGCCGGACGGCATGACCACCACATCGGGAAGCCTGGACTGGCTGCGGCTTGGCTGGAACTGAAGCCAGGATCGTCCTCTTCATAGCATGTCCATTTCTGGCTGACACAGATGCGCTTTATCATGTTGAGAAGCCATCCATATGTTCTATTTTATGAAGACTGAATGCGGGTTTCTGGCAAATGCCTTTTCAGCAATGATGGAGCACGTGTCCTACAACCGAGCCTGCGGTCCAGGGAGGGGAAACCAAAGGCTGTGCCCCAGCACCCATGGTGCCACTGCAGCCCAAGCCCCAGCGCATGTGACGCCCACGCAGCACAGTCACTGACGGCTTCCTAAGCGCTTCCCCGTCCACGCTCCGCGTCGGCACGTGGGGCACACACGGGGTCCGTGCTCTGAAGGCTGAGCAGAAATTCCCCCACACCTGCCTCAGTCTGATACAATTTCTGTCTCTTTCTGTTGGGGGAGGGCAGGAGCGGCTAATATTGTGACCACCCTGTACATGGTTTCTTTAACGTCGATGGCTTCTGGAGTCAGTCCTAAGAGGTTACACTGTCCTCGAAAACACTTCACTCAGTTTATTTAAATTGAGGTATGACTCAACTCATATTTTTTCTTTTTAGATTTTGTTTTTGGCTTTCTTGCATTTCCTTTACCACTGAGGTGAAGTGCACACAGGTCAAGTGCGTGAGCCCCACGTGCCCAGCTCCTTGACCATGATGTAGGCATGCCTGTGGGATTCTGGCCACCCCGGCAAGACCAGAAAGGGGCCCCTGCTTGCTGGAAACTCCACGATTATTCTTGGTCCTCATTTGGGTGGTGACATGTCTATTAATTTTTTACTGGGACTGTGAATAATTCATACGTTTTACTGGTTTTATTTCCAGGCAGGAACATTTGGATTTATTTATTATTTCCATAATTTTTCACTTTCTTATTAACTTCTGCTTTGATCTTTACAAATTCCTACTTTTTGCTCTAGTAGGGTTTATTTTGTTTTATTTTTTGGAGTTCTTGAGCTGGATCTTTAATCTGTCTATATTCATTCTTTCCCGTTCAATAATATAAATATTTAATCCACTATTTTTCTTCTGAACTCTGCTCTGCTTCCCATGGGCCCAGAGACATGTTTTCTAGATTCCATGTACATCTGCATCCCACTGCTACTTCGACCTAAGAACTGTTGAAGACCAAGGTTTTGGGTCTGGTTTTCTTTTTTTTTTCCTTTTTTTTTGTTTATTTCACAGTTCCAAACTTCTCACCTTGTGATCCAGTGTGTTAATTATATCTATTTCAACTTAGGAAGGGTTTCTATGTTATCCGTATGTAGTGAATCTGAGTGAATGAAGCACTTTATAGCAAGAGTGTTCTTTAGTTTATGGGGTTAAGGGCTTTATATGAAACAGATTTTATCTTTCTGTCACTTATTCTTGGCCCACCTGATAGATGAGGGATTACGAAGTGAACCCAATCCCCTCTGGCTGGCGTCCTTGAGGACTTCCCCCCAAACCTCTCCCCACGTTCACTTTTTGATCATCGATGACCTATCTGTGGCCTATTCATCTCATTTACTTTCTTGTGCGAAATTCTCTTGATACTGATAGACGTTTGTATTTTTTTTTGTAGTGGCTGCTTTCTCAACTCTTGACACCACACCTGCCCTTCTCGGTTTTCAGCACTTCCTATTCACCTCCTGTAACAGATTAACCGATGGGTCAGGTATATCCTGCTTACAGTTTACCTTCCCACAGTTCAATGTGTTTTTGCTGCCTGATATTAACGTTAAATGTTTTAATCTTCAACAGCAATGGGGTGAACCCACTGCCGCCTCGTCCGCTCTGGTCTACTCCCTCCAGAGAACATCCATTGAACGTGTAAACTCCATGTTATCACAACCCAGGGCCTGGTCCTGTTTCCTGATCTCACGGGTGTCAGTCAGTCTTCTAGCCCCATGGGCTCAGACCCGGTCTCTGGCCCACCAGCTCCAGTCCGGCCTCTCCTCGAGGACCAGGGATACCCTACAGCAGAGCGTTCACAAATGACTTTTGTCTGTTCGAGGTCAGGTTCTTAATTTTTCCGTGAGGATTTTTTCTATCATTTGGATTTCTACAAAACTTTTGGGTTTTACAAAATTGTGTGATGGTGTTTTATTACTCATCAGGAAGGTGACTTTTATTCAATCCAGCTTTGTGCACAAGGCCCACACTGCAGGAAGGACAATCCTGACCAGGCAACTCCGCACAGCATCCACGCACCTTCCCGACTTCTCCCTGCAAGGGGGAGCCGCGGGCACTTCCTGAGAGCAAAACGCTCGCCCTTCCTCTCTGTCCCAGAGACAGACGCTCAGCCTTGTGGGCACTGACTGGCCCCTCTCTGCTGCACCTGTCCCCAGGCGCAGACAACAGGTGCCCTGCAGCTGCCCCCTCCAGCCAACCACTTCTTGGCTCCTCCCCACACACCCCTGCTGTTTCCACTGTTGAGGGCTGGCTCCCTCCCGTAAAGGGGCTTGGCTTCTAGCTGTAGTTCTGTTTGGCCCAAATTTAGGTTTGCCTTTTTTGGCTTTCATTCTTCTTGGTACTTCTGGATACCTTCCAGGAAAGGAGGAAGAAATGCTGACTTATGCTATAGCGTTCAAAGCAAAGTAAGTCCTTTTAACTTGTAAGCTTGACTCATAACTGCTTCCCACTTGACCCGCGCCGGCACCCACCCACTCTGGCCCACACATGCTGAGGTCCCCAGGGCTGCCCTGGTCTGCCCTTGGAGTGCCTGCACCTGCCAGCCCCCAGCCTAGGGCAGTGGCTGGCTCACAAGATGCACTACGTGGGTCTGCAGCTCAGTTCCCCGCCACCCATCAGACCCACCTCTGAGGTCACCCCCTCCAGCAGGCCTCCCAAACTGCGACTGGTGGCCCCCATGTGTCTTCTTCAACCGTGTGATTCCAAGACTGGGCATGTGTGATTTTCTTCCTGTGGTCCCGAGAACTTCTAAGGGTGCACATGCCTCTGCTCACCTCTCAACCCAATTCCCAGCTCGGGCGTGGTGCGCGGGAGGTGGTCCAGGCCCGCAGGCAGGGGTATGAGGGCATGTGGGCAATTGGCATGCCAGCCCAGCCTGGTGCTTCCTGGCACGAGTACCCAAATGTGGCGCAGCCTTGGGGACGGTGTGCAGGCCAGGCGTCAGCCAGGACCATGGGGCCAGACCAGCGAGTGGAGGCAGGGTGAACACACAGGAAAGCACTCCATCCAGGGAGAAAACAAACTGGCATCTGACTGCCTACCAGTGCCTGATTTCAGGAAATGAACAGATCAGTATTAGAGAGGAACCAGTTGGGCTCTGGAAGGGGTTGCTGGACGAAGAACGTGAGCAGTACTCCCACAGGCACCTGGGGGAGCGGCCGGGCACTGGGGAGTGGCCCCCACCCCTGCCTGCTAGCCATGCTGACCCTGAGGCCACAGCCTCTCCGCTGGGTCCCCTCTCTCAGGGGGCTCACATAAAAGGATGGTGACAAGGTTGGCACCATGCTGCCCAGGAGCCTCTGTGCTCCATCACACACAGGCTCAACCTCGATTTCCTCATCTGTAAAGTGGGGCAATACCTCTTGCTCTTGAGGCCTGAGCAGGAAATGAGACACCTGAGAGGAAAACGCCCATCCCAGGGCCCAGCACACACCACAGCCAAAGCCCCTTCCTAGCAGTGCCCCAGGGCCCCCTCCCAGCCCCTCAGGGTGCACAGGGGCCCCCCTCCTGGGGCATCTCCCTCCCCCACCTGCAGGCCCAACCCTGGCTCTGCTGGGGACATGAGTGTTCATCCCTTGCCTTATAGCGACAGGCGAAGCCACGCTGCTCTGAACTGGCCCAGGAAGAAGTGACAATGGGAAATGCATTAATATTGCAGTTTGCAAACACCTATTTCATACTTCACTGAGAAAAATCTGTATTTGGAGGTAGTTAAAAAAAAAAAAAAAGAACACAGGACTAATTGGATTGTATCTTCTAAGAGATATGCTAAATGACAAAACCTCTAGGGCCATTTGGCCGGCGAGCCAGCCGCGCACAGGGCTTGGAAGGCAGGCACCCCAGAGGGGCTGTCTGGAGGGCAGCATGCGGTTCGGAGGCATGCGCCTGCAACAAGGATGAGGTCCTGGGCCTGCACCGCCCAAGGGAGCCCCTCCGCACAGCTCCCACTTCCTCCCCGCGCCAGTCTCACAGAGAGGAGGGGTTCTTCTGCCTCTCCAACCTCTGAAGCTAATGCACAAATTTATATTCCTTTCTTGGGCTCGCTCTCCAAATTAATGGGCATAATTACCAGCAGTGCCCGCTGCCAATGAGTCAAATGCCCAGGGAGCCTGCCTGCTGGCAGGCTGGGACTGACAGGAGCCCTGGGACTGGCAGGTGCCCCCGGGGACCCCTGGGGAAGCCAGACATGCAGCCTCACAGCTACCGAGGGGCGCGGTCAGCCACGCTTGTGTCCACGGCCCCCGCTGAGGCCAGGCAGGTAAGTGTCCCTGGCATTTTCATGCTGAACCCGGAGCCAAACATGCGCGGGGACCTGGAGGCGGCCCTGCTGAGTACCAGACACCAAAGGTCCCCTGTCCCCAGCCCACAGAAACGGGGCCTACCACTGACCTGGAAGTGAAGGACACGACGTGCCTGGGCCTTTGTTTCTTCCATGTGGAAGCCGCAGGCCGCCTGGGGAAGACGGCGGTAGCAAAGCGCTCACCTGTCGGTATGCTGGGCACTGGGGACGCCAGCGTCCTCCAGGAGAAGGGGCAGGCCAGGCAGGAAGCTGGCTGACCTCTACCATCATGCCTTTCCTATCCGTTCCCTGCTCTGCACCATGGACGTGTGCTGCCTGCTCAAACAGTCAGGAAACGCTAAAAATATCCATTTACTGGCCCAGAGCCCAGGCCAGCACCCGCTGAAGAGCAGGCTACGCAGTGGAGTCTTTGCTTCTGAGAGCAAACCACAGCTCGCGGCCACGTGTCCTCACCTTCCTCGAGGCACGAAGCTCATGTTTACTGGTCTCTCAGACTTGCACCCCGGGAACTGTGAGTTCCAGAGAGACCGCACCCCCAGGCCACCACCCTCGAGGGCACTGGTGGCACCGAACCGTGTCGGCTGAATTAGTGAGCACGCCAAGGCGCCCCACCGTCCCGCTGTGGGGTCCCAGCTTGCATTCAGGAGGGACTGAGCTCTCTGCCTCCTCACCAATAGCAGGCCCGGACCCCACACCACAGGGAGGGTGGCCATTCACGGGCCCACCAGCACAGTCCTGCAGACGTGTGTGGGAAGCAGCGAGTGGCGGGAAGTGCTGCCCTGCGGTCTCTGCTGGCTGGGCCATAGCCGGAGCTGCAGGGGCCTAGGTTCCCAGGATTGGCCCACCCTGCCCCGGGCCTCCTCGGGGCCTTGTGCCCACAGGTCAGGGCGCCTTAGCAAAGGCTAGCAGAGCCTGGGTTCCATTTACAGATGCCTGGAAGCCAGGCCCCCACTTCAGCACAGATTGAGCCTGGGAACCAGAGCTGACACTGGCTTTAAGGACACCCTAAACCCAGGGTCGGAACACCCCCGCGTGAAGGCCTGGTGGGCAGCACCCCACCACTGCCACAGCGCACAGGCAGCCACGGCGCCGTGCACACAAGCAGGCCCGGCCACCCTGTCGTTAAGCATATGCACTTAGAGACCACGTGGGCTGGGAGCCGCGGGCTGGTCTCCTGCCCCCAACTGGACCGCCCCTCCCTGCTGCTGAGGGAACAACCAGCTGGGACAGAGGCCCAAGAGCTGAAGGGCAAGCTGTCTGCAGGACACCTGCCCCACCGCTTAGTGGCTGGCGAACCTGCTCTCCCCACTGCATGCGTGGGAGCCAGGGACTGCTCACCACCCCCACAGAGAGAGGGCTGCTAACTACCTGGACTGCGTCCCCCAGGCAGTGGGCACCACGTCTGGCACCAAGCACAGCTTGGGGTGGGGAGTCTGTGTGGGCTTCTGGGCCAGCATCTCCCTGGGCAGGGGTGCCAGCTGGGCATGGAGGCCGGAGGTATGGGAGCACCACAGGCCAGGCGCTTCCTGCCCATGAGAGGGACCTGTGGCAACAGGCAGGATGTGCCAGTTTCCAACGTGCACCCAAGCCTGCGTAGGAGCAGAAGAGGCTGACCGTCGTCAGCGTCGGGACTCTCACTCCTGATGAAGCAGCACAGAGGCATGAGCCCCGTGGGTTCTGCAGTTGGCTACACCATGTTCTGCTCACAAGGCTCACAGCACCCACCATGTGAGACCCGGTGTCGCTGTGGCCTGTGGCACACTCCAAGCCCGCCTCCACGCACGCACACACGGGCTCCTATTTCCCCTCTACCTTATTCTCTCTTTTTTTTTAAAATTGTTTTTTATTTATTTCTGAAAGAGAGAGAGAGAAAGACAGCATGAGCAGGGGAGGGTCAGAGAGAGAGTGGGAGACACAGAATCTGAAACAGGCTCCAGGCTCTGAGCGGCTGTCAGCAAGAGCCTGACGTGAGGCTCGAACCCATGAACTGTGAGATCATGACCTGAGTGGAAGTTGGACGCTTACCCGACTGAATCACCCAGGTGCCCCTCCCCTCCACCTTATTCTCAAGCTGCCAGTGAACATCAGTGTTTCCAAGCGGACAGGGGAGGGAGGGGTGGTATAAGTCACCTGCTGTCAAGGGTTCTGCTGACAGACCAGTGACAGACTGGGGACCAGCTCAGGACTGGGAGCAACACCTTCTGTAGGTCAACCAACCAACCACGTATCTACCCGTCGCATCTCCGGAAAGTCCGTGCCCCGCGGCAGGAGCACAAGGGTGGCGACTTCTGGTGGGGGAAGAACAGCCCTGAGACCACTGGGCATCCACGCACAAGAGTGAAGGCAGACCCGTACCTCACACCATTTTCAAACATCAACTCACGATGATTACAACCTAAGTGTAAGAACTAAAACCATAGAACGCTTAGAAGGAAGCACAGGAGTCCCATGTTTGTAACCCTGAACGCGGCAGCAACAATTTCTTAGATATGACCAAGAAAACATAGGCAAACGGCAACGGCAAGAGAAAAAAATAGACAAAAGTGATAAAAGCCAAACCTTGTGTGCACCCAAGGATATTCTCCAGAAAGAAGACAATTAGCAAATGACCTGATGAGAACCCAGGAAGTACAATTTACGAAGAACCCTACAGAACTCTTACTGCTCAACGCAAAGACAGACAACCTAATTTAAAAATGGGGAAAGGATCTGAATGGGCATTTTTCCAAGGAAAATATACAATCAAACAGCAAGTGTGTGAGAATAGTTCCACATCACTAGCCATCAGGGGGATGCTGCCAGAACCATGATGAGGTGGAAACTATCACGCGTTACTACCTCTTCTCCTGCCCCTGACGGCGGCTGGCTCCTCCCCCGACCCTGACATGGTCGCCTCTTCTCCTGCCCCCAACAGCGGTGGTCTGTGCCTTCCCTCCCTTCCTTCTGATGAGGTTGGCTGAGATTGATCAGAGCTGCTAATCTCCAAGAACCAGAGCGTGGTCTGATGCACAGAACTCACCTCCGAGCGTGAGACCCATGGGAGACGGGGGGGAATTGGGGCGAGGCGGTGAACGCTGACAGGTGGAACTGTCTAAGGGACCTGTGCCCTGAACAGAAACAGACAAGAGCAGAGCACAGGACACGTGGCTCCCTGGTGGAGCCGCCCAAGCGCCAGGCTCAGTGGACCAGCCTCTGACCTGCCCGGCTCCCCTAGTGACAAGGTCCCTCCCTCTTCGCGAGGAGGCCTGGCCTGCCACACTCACTCACAGCTCCAAAGCGTATGAAACTTTAATGCTAATGGCACTCGAGGCTGGCTCACTAGCACGGCATAACCTTTAAACAGAGACTGCGTACTTCAGTTTAATTTGAGCAGATATGCAGTTGAATATAGGGCCTCACCCAGTTCTACAAAGCAATACCCGGCAGGAGAAGCAGAGGAGAGTGCCCCCACCTCTACACAGTCCCAGCAAGCCCAGCGCTGCTGAGCGTTACAGGAAGGACACGTGCACCCCCAGGCTGGGGCCGGGGCACGTCAGGGTCCGTCTGGGCCTGGGACCACAGGTGGTACTGATAGGACCAAGGTCTGTGCATCCCAGGGACTCTCCCCAGAGCCCAGTCTGGGCAGGTGACTCAGGTGTCCCAGAGAAGAGATGAGATCAGAGCGAGAATCTTGGTTAAAGGCACCCTTTCTGATCTGTTCTGGGCGCATCACACATTCAGGAAGGTCCCTGTAGTGGCTGCTGCTTCCTGGGGAGGAGCGGGAAGGACTGAAACAGACTGCCCTTGTTAACACTGGTGGCTCAGCGGGCACCTCCCAGGGAGCACAGCTGGAGACCTGAGCCGGGACACACCTGCACCTCAGGGAACAGAAGCCCAGCTGGAGGGCATGTGGCAGCAGGGATTTTAGCCTACAGGCCACTCCCCACATCAGCACATATTTACTGAGAGGATTCTAGTGGCTCCCACCCCCACCCAGGGAACAAGCTGCAGAAGCATCCTGGGGGCTGTTATTGCTGGGGCGGGAGAGGCAGCCAGGGCGGCCTTGTAGCAGGTGACAAGTATGTGGTGAGCCGAGGCAGGAAGGCCCAAGGGGCAGAACTGGAGAAATCCAGTGTTTTAGCTGGAAAAAACCAGGAGCGAAGCTGAAAGTCATCGGCACTGGAGGTGGTCTGGGCAGCACATGGGCACCTGGGTGCTGAGTGGCGCCTGCAGCCCAGGGTGGTCTCTGCGCCCCAAACCTGGCTCCGCACGATGGGAGGCGTCCAGGCATCTGCGGGGACCAGAATGCTGGCTGAGGCCGCCTCCTCTGGGATGGCAGCTGTTGAGGCGGGGGTGGGGGTGTCAGAAAGTCCATGAAAATCCTGCAAGAGTGCAACCTCCCCCCACCCCGGTAGCAGAGCCATGGCCACAGTTCTGTGGGCTCTGGACCCCTCCACAACTCCATGCGTGACCTCAGCGATGCCCAACAGGAAAAGGCCTCGCCACAGACTCCTTTCCACTGAGGCCACTCTTCCAGGTGGGGCTTACCATGGCCCCGGGACACCGGCGCTCCCACGCCCCCAGGCGGGAAGGCATAGGGCAAGTCTCCCTCGAGAGGGGTGGGCCAGCCCCTTTTGTGCGAGCTTCCCCCCACTCCCAGGCCATGGACACGGGGGCCTTTCCACAGCCAAGGCAGCGGCAGCCAGACCGGTTGTCACAGAGCCCGCGCTGCCCAAGCCTCCACAGAGGACCACGGGCACCAAGGCGAGGACCACGTGTGTCCCAGCTTCCCCAACAAACACCTGCAAGGCGTGTAGCTAACGTGCAGTGAGGGACTGCAGTGGCCAGTGAAGACGTGGCAGATTTAATAATACAGTAAGGAGCGAAATCACTTAACGCGGACACAAAAGGAACTGGTAGTTGAGAGAGCTAAGCCAGAGAAGGTCAGTGCAGAGACTTGAGACGTTTAAACGGTACAGAACATCATACTTAGAACCAGGAGGAGCATGAGAAGGTCTGTCGCAGAAGGCGACCCCGCTGGAAGGGGCCCCATGGTTTTTAAAGATGAATAACCAATTTCTATTTGAGTCTGTTACAGGCCCTCACTGCCTCAGCTTGGTGGGCTAGGGCTGCGGGCGCTTTCCTTCCCTCAAGGGGAGCGCCTGCCTTCTCCAGGTGCCCTGACGCCGCAAGAGGCCCCGTGGGCCTCCTGGTGAACCCCAGGTTGCCAGCTGGGGCCAAAAGCAACGTGCGAGTAATGGAAACAATCGACCAAACTCAAGTGAAGGCCATGAGGCCAGAGACTGCGAACAGGAGGTCAGCCACACAGAGCAACCAAAGCGCGGGGCAGGGGCTTCCTCTGGGAGGCTGACCGGCAGCCTCCAGGCTCAACCAGGCCAGGAAACAAGTGCATGTAAGACAACGCTGACAAGAGAAGTAACCAAAAGGTCACACCGTCAACACGCTGAGGCTCTGGGGACTTTGACAACGTGTCACTGTGGTGCAGACAGGAACAGGCTGAAGTGTTCCCTCTGCAACTGGGGAGTTTTCTCCTTTGTGGGTGATCCAATTAAGAGCCAGAAATTACACGAGTAGACATTTATTTCCTAGGCCAAGAGCCATCGTCTCGGACTTCTGTTCCTAAAATGCAGACAGGTCCCTGTGAGGTGATAAATCACCAACCTCTTGTTAGGTCTTCACGAACCTGGTGGAACCACAAAGACCGGTCCCCGCACGGGGAGACGGGCCAGGCGGGGACAAGTTGCTTCCCTGGCGTCCACACGCGGCCACTCGGCAAACACTTTACAGCCAGTTCCCACCCTGGGACTACGCTGTCCGTGCAGGACAGCGGGTGTGAGTGGGCCCCGCGGTGCCTACCGGACTGTGGCCTGGCCACCACTGCAACTGTCCCCTCATGAGTCACGATGACAACCCTGGCACCAGGGTGAGGGCTTGAAGGGAGGGTCTGGTGACAGCCACGAGCACGAGCATGCCGTGGCTGTGGCATGACCTGAGACAGGCCCACAACAAGGATGAGAGCCACGGTGACAGTCACAGGCCCACAGGTGAACGTGGAACGGGAAGGTGCCATGTCTCTACGAAGGGGAAGCAGAGGACCCTAAACCCAACCTGAGGAAGGACTCAGCCCCACAAGACAGTAAACCCATTCCAGGGGGCGGGAGTGGCGTGGGGGAAGATATGCAAGGGCAACGTGCAAGGGCGAAGGAAGCCGCGTGCAGAGAGTGGCAGGAGCCCCAGTCAAGACATGCACACAGAGAGCCGAAGGGCACTCGGAAGTGGTGCTCAGACCCGTGGAATCTGGCAGATGTGGGGTCGGAATGCAGAGCCATTTAAAGTTGTCCGGTCCGGGGCGCATGACCCGTTCTCTCCCTTAGGAGAGTCATTGGAAGACAGGACCCTGGTGGCCAGGACAGACGCCCTGAGCAGGCCTCCACCAGCATCCAGTGTGGGGCACAGTGAGGAGGAGGGGCCCTGGGGCTGGACTCTGGACGCCCCACACACTGGGGCTCAGGGGACAGACCAGCTGTGCAGCATGGGCGGCAGGTGCCATACCCCTGTGCAGCCCTGCCCCGGGACAGCCCTTGAGGGACAGCGGCCAGCTCCCTGTCCCTCAGTCATCCAGACCCCTCAGCCCTGAAGCGCCTGCCAGGGACCCTGCTCTTGGGGGGGGGGGGGGCTGTGGCCCCCAAGTCATCTTGACGCTAAATTCTAAATAGATGTCATCGAGCCCTTCCCCCAAGTCAACTCCCCAGCCCCCACTGGGCTGGCCCAGGCACTCACCCCCGGGGGCCAGCACTTAGCAATGGATCTGGGTGGCCACCTGACAGCCCTTCAGGCTGGTGTCCCCATGTGTGAAGCGGTGACCGGCAACACTGTCCATGTCAACACAGGCTGGCGCCACCCGGGACTCAAGGGGCAGGAGCCCTGAAGGCCCAGGCAGAGGTGGGCGGTGGCAGCAAAGTCCCTGGCCTGGAACCTGCCGGAACACAGGCCTCTGCCTCCTGAAGAGCACAGGCGGGTGACAAGAGAGCCACGTATCAAGGCTCGGGAGATCCTGTCTTCACGGCTGCTGACGTGGCGCCTGGCTCACCGGCAGGCCACTGAGGGTGCCGGGAAGTGGGCGTCATCCCCACTGTTGCTCAGGGCACTCCAAGACCCGCCCAGCCACATGCACTGGCCATCAGCCTCACTGCCTCACTCTGGGCCAGCCACCAGACATGCAGGGACGAGGAGGACACGGCTGCGATGTGGAGGAGGCAGCACGGTCACTACATGCCACCAACCGGCCAGCGCATCTGTTCTCCTGCAGTGAAGGCCTGTCTCCTTCATGGCTGTGCTGAGGAAGCAGGATGGCCAGGGACACGGTCAGGGGGACATGGCCAGGGGAACAAAGCGAGAGGGACACGGCCAGGGGGGCACGGCCAGGGACACAGCCAGGGGACACAGGCAGGGAGACACAGCCAGCTGCTGGCATTGAGCTGCAGAAGCAACAAAGCCCAGGAGACACCGGAGGCGAGTGCAGCAGGCAGGACCAGGTCCCGGGACAAACGCAGTGGCCCAGACCATCTGGGTTGGCTCAGAGCCCTGGGCCATCCAAGTGAGGGAGGTAAGGGCCGGGTCGGGCTGGGGACACAGCCGCCAGCGAGGGACTCTGACTCAGCCGTGACTCCTGGGGCCTGCCGTCCTGGGCTCCGACGCCTCCCCCATGACACTGGGCCCCAGCGGTGGGACACAGACTCTGCTCTGCAGGCGAGGAACCCTGCGAGTGACCAGGAAGACCCGACCCGAGGCTGCCACCGGCCTCAGGGACACGAGTCCTACTGGTCCCTAAGGCAACGCCCCCTGCAAGACCTGACTCGCTCAGCACAGATGAAGGTGCCCCATTGAGGCGAGGGGTCTTCCAGCCCTGGCTTGGTCCCGCGGCAGGACGGATCCCAGACATGGAATGAGTCACTATCAGTCAGAGAACGGGGAGGTTCTTGTAATAATTTTCCGGAAGGCAGCTGGCAACACTGGCAGGCTGCGATAAGGCCAGGTTCCCGGGCAGCAGGCACGTACAGATGCTGGCTGCCAGCACTGAACAATGGAAGCTCACACAACCCCTCCTGCCGATTTCCCGGCCTCGACTCTGCCTTCACAATAACAGACCCATCAGCAAGGCACATGCGGGTGAGTGTGCCCCTCATGGAGCTGAAAATCGGCTCTTGCCGGCAGCTCTCATGATCCATGCACCAGCCCCTCAGAGCCACAGCCAGCGAGCCTGGCGCCTCAGGATCAAAGCCCAAGGCAGGGAGAAGCCCTGTGTGGGCGTAGAGGGCCGCACACTTGCTGGCAGATGCCGCCACACCTCGGAGCACCAGCCCCACCAGGGCTCTTCCCAGCTGACCCTGTGCAGGCCCAGAGGCCGGCAGTGGAAGCCCACAGGAGCCACAGGGGGAACGGTACTCAGGGCGGACAAATGCTTAGTTACCCTGTCGTGAGTGCGCTGTTCCCCTTAAATCAGAAAATAAATCCTTGCTCCCTGGAGTACGTAAAACATTACAGGGACTTTTATAGTTATAATCAAAACCCTCATTTCTCTAGCCACCGCTGGCCATATCTAATTAGGGTGAGGGATGTTAATGACACAGCTATGGCCCAGGACATCTCTCCTCGTGATATTAATTGCACTTAAAGAGAAAAGCCTGAATCGCGCCGTGCTTCCTAATTAGCACGCATCTGCTAATTAATAACAGAAAGGCGAACTGTCTTTGTCTTGTCATCTGCAATTAGCTACAGATGTTTAAATTTTCCTTTTCCCCTCTTCTTTCCTAAAAAGCGAATCCACTTAGGGCCAGAAAACAGCAGGCCGGGAGAGGTGGCATAGGAACTGGGTGTCCCTGACCCAGATGGACAGTGGGCATGGCCACAACCATTACCAACACCGTCACCAAAACAGCATGAGGGCTGTGGAGCCAGACCCAGGGTCACCTCGAGCCTCCGGCCCCACATCCCAGCTCTTGCTCCCACACCAACCAGGATCTACAGTGGGGACAAACTCCCTCCCGACCCACTGGGGGCCCACCTGGCCCTCACCTTCTGGCTGGGGGAGGAAGCAGGGAGAGCAGAGGCTCGCAGGCCTGAGTAAGCACCTATCAGCCACGCCGGCCCGGTCACGGTCCTCCCTCCAAGAGAGAGAGGAGAGAGAAACAGGTGGGAAATAGCCCCAGATTAGACAACAAGGCAGAGAGTGAACCTAAGTGAGGAGGCACACTGGCCACTGATGAACCCCGGTCGCAGAGGACGCGGACGCTTGGGCCTGGGACACACCCACGGGGCCCCCACAGTGAAAGGGCCAGCGGGACTGGTGTGCAGCTTGAACAGCATGTGTGAGACGGCAGGGTTGTGCTCCCGACGGGAGCAACCGCCCTCCCCAGCTGACTGGCAGGGCTCGAACCTCAGGCTGTCCCTTCTCGGCGCCGCACGCAGGCCCCCGAGGACACACGCAGGCCACGGTGCTGTGCTGGCCTTGACCCAGGAGCCCAGACCCGCAGGCCCTGGCCCCCGGCATCCAGTGGCAACTCAGACCCCCGACTTTCTCTCGGGCCTGCCCTCCCCCGTCTTCCCCCACTACCCGTGACTGCCTCGTCCGGCTCCCTGGCCACACTGCCGTCTCTGACCCCTGGACTCCCGCTCTCCTCGCGTCCACCCTCTGCACCGCCAGCAGGACCGCTGTCCACCGAGCACCCCTACACCCCTTGTCCCCACCTGCCTTGGGCCGCCGCCTCTAGACTATCCTACTGCCCACACTGTGGCCAACAGCAGCCGCAGGACAGCCACAGGACGGATGAAACAAGTCCAAGGACACAGCGTGTCCCCTTGTGGGCACTCCTGTTTTGCAGGTGATAGCCAGGTGACCCGCTCAAGGCCAGGGACTGGCAAGTGACGGCACCACACTAGGAGCCCCGACTCCTCACCCCAACCGGATGGCGTGTGGCCTGGGGTGGGGCACTCCCAGCACCACCTATAAATGTTCCCCATGGCCTTCCTGTGACCCTTGTGGCTAGGTCCCTACACAGGCCAGATCGTGGGCCGCAGCAGCATGAAGGGCCTTGCAGTTTGTGTGGCACAGGCTGCTGTCTGTCCCACAAAGGTAAGGAAGCCATTCGGCATGGGGCGCCCAGTCCAGGGTCAGCGGTGCCTGGCCTCCCAGCCCACTGTGGCCCTGCCCAGCTCTGTAGGCAGCCCCCGGGGGTGGAGGTGCGGGGCCGATGTGGTCTGAGAAGAACAGCCCAGAGGAAACCTGCCAAATGGCTGAGGGGAGTTCCATGCGCTCAGCAGCGAAACAGGGGCTGTGGGGCCCTGCAGGAGCCTCGGGGTGCACACCCTGGGAGGTAGGACCCCCTAGGCTGGCTGCTGGGGGACAACCTAAGGACGACACAGCCGTGGGGGCCAAGGCAGGGATCACCAGGCCGCGGGGGCTTCACCTCTCAGGAGGGTGTGCAAATCTGCTCCAGCAGGGGCATGGCCGTCCCCACACCATAGGACACCAGGGGATGTCCTCACACCGGGGAGCCAGCACCCGGCTTCCAAGCCCCACACCCTTTTCATTCCTACCCACATTTGTGATGACAGGAAGGGCCGTGGCCGTCGGGGACTCCCAGGTTCGCAGCTACATGACAGGGACGTGGTGTCCCCCACACTGGGCTCCCTGTGGCCACAAAGACCACCACCAAGGGACTCACCATGTCTGCTCTCTGCTTCTGGCCTCCCAGCTCCTCCAGGGCCTGTGACAGCTGAGCCTTTAAGACAAGACAGAAAGCAGGGTCAGTGGGCCTCCTGCTGCCCATCTCCACTGCGCCCACTGCCTGCTGAGCACGGGGACCCCGGGGAGTAGGAGATGGCCCTGCGTTCCTACTGCTGGGAGGAGGTGACCAAGGGGCGGCCAGGAGACACTCCAGTGCACGCCTACACCCGCTGCCTGAAGCGGCAACGCAGTCATGGGCGCGGGGACGTTCGGAGTACGCTTTCCACACCCCTGGCAAGAGCAGGGCCGCGATCTGCCTCCTCCCGGAAAGTCCCCGTTCCGGAAGAAGCAGTCAGGGTGACTTTCCTGGCAGGGCCAACATCCAGGAAAATCCCAGATGCCCCCCAACCACTCTCCCCTAAATGGGTCTCCAGGACTGTCCTGGGGGGCCTGGCCTGTTCTACCCCAGCACAGAGATGCAAAGGATGGTGGTGCCAGGCCGGGCCCCAGGGAGCCCAGCAGGTGCTCAGGGGTGGGCACGCTGGCTGGGTAGTCCGGCCGGCACGTTACATACCCACGGCCACCGCCGCAGAGCAGGCAGAGCATACGCCAGGGCAGCCCACCAGCGCCCAGAGCCGGCCAGGTGCACCCAGCCCTGTCACTCGCGCGTGCACCTGGCCATCACCGTCACCAGCGTGCTTTGTGTGGCTCGCTCGCAGTCCTGCATGATGTGTCCTGAGCAGCATGAGGCCAGGATGCATGCATACGGGAAGAAAGAGGCACAGGTCCTTCCCAGAAACAGTGCAAAAACGTCCTGAGGGAGTCGAGGGGTCACTAACTTCAGCACCGCCAGTGAGCGGCTGCAGCCAACTCAGAGCACGCAGTCTGTGCCACACTGCAGTGGGACACTTGTCGGGACTTTGAAAGCCCGCATGAGCATAGTTCCCCGGCGCAGAACCGCGAACAAGGTGAGTGAGGGCAGCACAAAAAGGCGGCCTGAAAACTCCAGCAATAAAACCGAGCTGAAACCCAAACCACACAGCAGTCGTTGGGACTAAGCACTGAGCCCAATGCCCTGTCCTGCAGGCCAGGGAGGGGCTCTTCACAGCCCACCTGCCACAGCCTCACTCAGGCCAGACAGAGAGAAGGGCACAGCCATCAGGCTGGCTGGTGGGGGCCTGCGAAGGGGACACGTGGGGGGGCTGGCAGTCACACTGGCCTCAGTGGGCAATGCGGGACCACCACTTGTGGGCAGGACGAGATGCCTAGAGGAAGGCCAGGAGAAAGACAATGGGGATACCCTGCTGCCCCCTGAGAGAGACCCCCCCCCCACAGAATGAGATCAGCTCCGTAGTGGCAGGACGTAGCCCAGCAGAAGGGGCAGTATATACTCCTCTAGGCTGGCAGTGTGCAAGGGTTGGTCTGGGAGAAGACATACGCCCACCTCTGGGCCCAAGGCCCCCTCGCCCCCCCCACACCTCCTGAGGGTCAGCTCAAGCTGGGATGAAGTCCCCACCCCTCCCTGTCCCAAAAGGCAGGAACCTACCACCCTGCTGAGCTGGCCGGTGCCTGGAGCAAAGATAGAACACCTATAGGGCAGGGGCTCTGGGGGCTCGCTCAGGGGAGTGACTCCTGACTGTGGCTCAGGTCATGATCTCACGGTTCATGGCTTGGAGCCCCACGTTGGGCTCTGTGCTGACAGTGTGGAGCCTGCTTGGGACTCTCTCTCCCTCTCTCTCTGCTCCTCCTCTGCTTGACTGCTCATGCTCACCTCCCTTCTCTCTCTCAAGATAAACATCAAAAAAAGAAAAGAAAAATAGTTATGTGACAGAAAAGTAGGCATGAGACAGACATTTCTGAGAAGATGACATGCCTGCAAGTGCGTGAAAATGCAAATCAATGTCACTAGAAACCAGGAAATGCAAATCGAGGCCCACCCACCACAAAATACCATTTGGGCCCATTAACAGGCAGAAACAGAGCTCAGGTGCTCCAGGAGTCAGGAAGGATGGTGAGGATAAATGCCAGGGACCGCTCCGGAAGAGTCCTTGGATTTTCCCCTCTCACCCAGTGACCACCCACGATGTGTCCCCAGGAATCTGCAGTGTGTACCCAGCTCAATGGCACAAAACTGCTCCCGGTGGCACTGAAGGGCTAAGGATCTGAAACAACCAGCTGCCCCCAGCAGGGGTGACCCAGCACGCTGTGGCGCATCCATGCACACAGAGGTGTGGCCAACACCCACCCCCGACCGGCCCCCTGCCCCCCCCCCCCGCCAAAGTCAGCCAGGAGAAGTGCAAAGTGAAGGGTTGAGTGTGCTCAGGGCCACGTCAGGTGTCAGCTATGTGCTCACACTCACGCTGGGTGAGCAAGCCACAGAAATGCAGTGGTGACTAGTAGGGCATCTGGGCCACAGAGTAAGCCCCTGGGCCAGGCAGTAAGGCCAGGACATGTCATTGTGGCCTCTGCAAGGACACAGATGAGCCAAGGCATAGAGACCAGGATGAAGAGGCAGAGGCTGATCCAAGATGCTCCACGCTCTGCTCAAAACCTCAGCCACCGCCTGAGAGAGATGCAGGCATCATGCTTCTCAGACGCTTGTGTGACCCAGCGCTGTGACATGGGGCCACTATACGATGGAGACTGCTAGGGCTGGAGACATCCTGAGAAGCCAGAGTGACTGGCAGAAACCCAGCTGAAGGAACGCCAACACGGCGTCGGGACACACGCTCGCCTCATGCCCCCAAGGGAGACATGCCTCGGAGCAGCTGTCAGGACAACGCGGCCCGGGGAGTGAGACTGGAGGGGACCAGCCACGCCTAACACATCCCACAGAGGCAATGGGACAGCAGAAGGCACCACCCCGAGCTGCCAGGGAGCTCCAGGGAGAAGGGAGGTGTCCAGGGATGCAGAGGCCATCTCCATGCAGAGGATAGAGGCACACAGAAAAAGGGATCACTGGGGCAGACGATTCTGCATCCCCGTCAGGACGCCATGCAGACCTGCTCACCGAGTGACACGTCACTGGGCTTGTACCTTGTGTGTGATTACGGCCCAGTGAGAAGGGGACGTGAAGCACACACCCTTGCACCCCAGAAGACAAGCTGGGGAGGAGGGTAGAGTCTGTTCTTCTACATGAAAAAGTTTCAAAGAGTAGGAAGTTCACCGTCAGAGAACACCACCCCACAACCTGTCATGTGTCCCCACGGGTGGCCCTCCGTATCCAGGACCCTAAGTGTATGGGAGGGCTCAGGCTGGAGTAGCAGGGGATGGGCCACTGCTGCAAGCCCTTGGCTGAGGAGCCATATGACCAGGGGATGGGACGAGTAAGGGCAGGCAGCACAGGATGGAGCCTCTAGCTAGGCGAGCCAACGCAGCTCAGGGACAGACAGACCCTTGGGCGTGGGAGGGACGTGTGCCCCCTGGCTCCGGCACATAGGACAGATAGGTGGCACCACAGATAGAGCAGGGGAAGGGGCAGCAGAGAGCCCCCTACTGGAGTGAAGACAGGTCACCCTCACACAGACTCTGCCAGTCTTGACTGGCCACTTCTACCCGTCCTGAGGCACAGAGGCCCAAGGGAAGGCTCCCAGCACATGGCAGCTGGACTTCCAGCAGAGACGACAGGTGGCAGGGGGGACGTTGGTCAGGAGGGCAGCTCCCAGCCACTCAGCAGCCCTGCCAGGACTGAAGGGACACAGGCAGCCCACCACCACCGAGTTACGGCCTCTGATGAACCAACATGAGGCCCCACGGCGAGCTCTCCCAGCAGGCAAGGTGGTCCTTCCAAGTGCACCAAGCACGGTCAATGCCCCTGGAGGGGCACCAGCCAGAAAAAGAATGTCTGGACCCCTACTTGCCTCCCCCAGCGCTGGCATCTCTTCTTCTGACCCCACCGCAGCCCACGTGCATGCGTGTCCCCCAGAGCGCACTTTGGCAAAGCAGCCCTGTCAGCAGCCAGGCCTGAGTCACAGCAGGTGGGCCAGCCTCTACCCCCCTGCACCTGCTGGCCCACGCCTGGCGGCAGACAGCTGATCACACCCCCCCCACCGGGCCCCAACCCGTCACCCCTTCCTGTGGTACCGTGTCTACAAGTGTCACCGCAGCCACATGGGCATGGCAGGGCAGCTGGGGAACGGCCGGGAGCAGCACCAGCCAAGGCAGTGGCGGCCTGTGTTCACAGAGAGCAGCTGCTCGCCACGGTAGGCTGTCCAGCAGCGTCTGCCTGGCCCTTTGGTGATTCACTCTGGCCTCATGCCTGACACATCTGCCAGGGCTGGGCTGTCCCCTGAGCAGCAGAGTGTTACCAGGCCACCCGCGCTCCTCCTGGGCCGCTCTGCTCGCAACACCCAGGAGGCCGAGGCCACAAGGAAGGCCAGACTCACGGCCCAGAGAGGAGGATGGCACGCCCGGAGCGCTGGAAGGCCCTGGAGAGGCACACGAGGTCTGGGGCTGGAGAGCAGGGTCGTTGCCCATGTTTTGGGGGGAGTCCAAGCGGGGCGCACAGGCTGCAGTTTCCAGCCAGGCTTCTGGAGGATGGCTTCCTCCCTGCAGCCGGCATTCACGCACTGGGGGCCTGGCAGGAGGGGGTGGGAGCGGGGCTGGCGGAACACGTGTGTGCCCTCCACCCAGGCAGGACCACGTGCCTGGCACTAGGACTCAGATGTCACTCCCGTAACCCTGCCACCCTGCTGACCCCTGGCCTGACTGGGGAGAGTAGGGAAGATGCTGGTATTCATCCTGCAGGTCAGGGAGTCCTGAAGTAATGGGGGGGGGGGGGGGGAGACTCTGCAGGCACAGAGCTGGCAGAGGGGCTCTGGGGGGAAGGTGGGGGCCAGGGAGCAGCAGGAAGGCTGCAGATTCACAGCGACTAGGCTGAGGCACCGCCTGCGGGAGCCTGGGCTCTCGGGTTCCAGCCCAGCCGACCCAGGGTCCGCAGATCAGAGGGGCTGGCAGGAGGGCACAGCGTGGAGGAGCACGCCCAGGAGCACATATGAAGGGCACAAGGCGTGCGGAGAGGCCGGGGTGCCCACAGGGCCACATCAGGCTTGCAGCTCACAGGGCCCTTACTGGTTCAGGGACGCGTCCTCTACCCGGGCCCCTGGGTGGCCGCCACACTCAGACACGTGCCCCAGGCCCATGCGCCACTTGTGACAGGCAGAAGCCGCACAGAGACCTTGTGTGGCTATTTTTACCCGGAGGTGAGAAGCTGCTAGGGGAAGAGCCAGCGCCCCGCCAGTGTGGGAGCTGGGACAGCAGAGGGCCAGTCCCTGCAGGTCATGACAGGCTGCTGCAAGCTGGAGGCCAGGCCAGGAGGACGTGGGGGCACTGTGTGCTGTCCATATGCTTGACAGGGAAGGAGGAGCATGCCTGAAGTGAGAGGTCACATGCAGGGAATGAAAAGGAAGCCTCAGGCTGCTGGCCTTTCTGCTCTACTTCACTCATGGGTTTGTGGGCCCAACCAGGTGCGGGACCCGGACCCACTCGTGCTTTCTGTCTGGCAGAGGCCCCAAGAGTCGGTGCAGGGTCCCAACCCCTGGCCAGTGTGGACAGCAGCCACAAAACAGACCTGACGACATGTAAGCAGGTGGCCCGTGGCCTGAGCTCCACCACGGGCCCTGGCTGCAGCAGCCCATCCAGTGGAGGCGTCCACACCACCAAGGCCTCTGCTGTGACCCAAGGAGAAAGGCCTCTCCCAGTCCCAGGGCACATCCAGCCCTGTGAGGCACTCTGTGAGGAGGCCCATGACACTGTGCAGGGCTTGGTCCCTCCCGTTTAGCAGCCACAGGGGTCATGCTGGAGCAGGGTTCTCAGAGCGAGGCAGGGACCAGAGCTGCCCTATCGCCTCGGAACTTGCCACAGGGACAGTGTTTCAGCCCAGCCCCCACACACCTACTGAGGCAGAGCCTCTCAGGGAAGGACCCACAGCCCTATGGGCCACCAGAATGTGCTCTGCATTTGAGAACCAGGGCCAGAAGTTTAATCTGGAGCCAGACAACCAGAAGCCAGTCCCAAAGTTGCTGCATTCCTGCACCGAGGCAGAAGCTGAAGTACTGGCCCAGGGCATCAAGGTGGCTGGGCAGGGGTTTCCGGCTGTCACCCCACAGAGCATGGACTGAGATAAGTCTCCATGGGTGAGGCCGGAAAAGATGACCAAAACTAAGAGCTGGTGTTTGAAAAGATAAGCAAAATTGATGAACATTTAGCTAAACTGAGTTAAAAAAAAAAAAAAAAGTCTGACATAAAATCAGAAACAAAACAGGACACATAACAATGGATAACACCAAGACACGAAGACTTGCTAAGAGACTACCAGGTACAATTACCAACAAACCATACGATCTGAAATAAACAAATGAACTCCTAGAAACACACAAGCTCTCCAGGATAAACCACAAAGAAACAGAATATCCAAATGGACCAGTAACAAGAAGGCCGAAAATGGTAATAAAAAAAAAATCTCCCAACAAAGAAAAGCCCAAGGCTAGTTGGCTTCACTGGTGAATTTTACCAAATGTTTAAAGAATTATTACCAACCCTTCTCAAACTCCTCCAAAAACATCAAAGAGAAAGAAGCACTTCCAAACTCATCTTACGAGGCCAGCATCAGCCCAATGACAAAGCCAGACAAGGACATGACAAGAAAACTATAGGCCAACATCCTGATGAACACGGATGCGGAAATCCTCAACAAAGTACTAGAAAAACACATTCCACAGCACATTAAGAGGATGACACACCATGACCAAGTGTGATTTACCTTTGGGATGCAAGGATGATTCAATACCCACAAATCAGGCAATGGGATGCATCATGGTCACAGGACGTAGGATAAAAATCATACGATCATTTCAATAGATGCAAAGAAAGCACCTGACAAAATTCAACATGATTTCATGATAAAAATTAATCAGGTACCACCCACTCTCTCTACTCCTATCTGACACAGTGCTGGAAGTCCTAGCCACAGCAATCAGACAAGAGAAAGAAATAAGAGATAATCCTAATCATCAAGGAGCAAGTAAACCTGTCCCTGCCGAGGATGTGACTGTACATATAGGAAATGAGACTCCGCCAGAAACCTGTTAGAAGTAACCAATGAATTCAGAAAAGTGACAGGATTCATAATCGATATTGCAGAAGTCAGGTATGTTTCTACATGCTAACAATGAACAATCTGAAAAAGAAAACAATTCAACTGCAACAGGATCAAAAAAACAATAAAACTTTTAGAAACAAATCTGAGGGAGGAGGTGAAAGACCTAGAGACTGAAAAGTATAAAACGTTGATGAAAGAAACCGAACAGAGCACAAATAAATAAAAAGACATTCCATAATCACGGGCTGGAAGACATGATACTGGTAAAATATCCATATAACCTGGGGCACCTGGGTGGCTCAGGTGGTTAAGCAGTCAAGTCTAGGTTTTGGCTAAGGTCATGATCTCCCAGTTTGTGAATTTTGTGAATGTGAGGCCCCCGTCAGGCACTACACGGATGGCACAGAGCCTGCTTGGATTCTCTGTCTCCCTCTCTCTCTGTTCTCCCTTGCTCATGCTCCTTCTGTCTCTCCCTCTCAAGATAAATTTATGCTTTTTTTTTTCTTTTAAGAAATTTCCATTACCCAAAGCAAACTCCAGATTCAACGTAATCCCAATGGCATTTTTCACAAAACCAGAAAAAATTATCCTAAAATACGTATAGAACCACAGAAGATCCTGAAGAGACAAAGAAATCTTAATGGGAGCAAAGCTGAGGCATCATGCTTCCTGATTTCAAGCCACCACAAAGCCATAGTAATCAAGACAGTGTAACATCGGCATAAGAACAGATGTGCAGACCAAGGGGACAGAACGGGGAGCGCAGAAGTAAAGGTACCAAGGCTTCACAATGGGAAAAGGACAGGCTCTTCAAGGAATAGTGTTGAGGACACTGGATATGCACATGCAAAAGAATAGCAGTGAAGCCCTAATCGTCCACCACGCATGCAAAGTCAACTCCAAATACAGACTGGAATCCATAAAAGTCCTAGAAGAAAATGGGAAAAGCTCGTTCATCTTTGTAATGATGGTTTGTTCTTTTTTTTTTTTTTTATTTGACATTAAAAGCACAGGCAACAAAAGCAAAAATAAACCAGTGGGTCTGAATCCAACTAAAAATCTTCTGCCCAGCACAGGACACCACTGACAAAACAGAAGGCAACTGTTGACAGTATTTGCAAAACATGTAGGGAAAAGGGGTCAACACCCACGTTTGTAAGGAACTCATGCAACTCAGTATCAAAAAACCAAACACCCAATTAACCGCAGGCAAAGGACGCGCACAGTTTTCCCCAAGAACATGGAGGCCAGCAGGCCCACGACAAGGTGCCCCCACACTGAGCATCAGGGACACACATGCCAGGACCGGTTGGAGGCCACCTCACCCTGGTGAGGGCAGGTGTGCTGAGAGACAAGAGGCAAGGGCACTGGTGAGGGATGCGTTGAGCACCCTGGGTAGGACGGTCGACTGGCCCAGCCTCTGTGGAAATGGTGTGGAGGCTCCTAAAAGAGCTAGGATTGGAAGTATGATCCACACGGTCCGGTATCCTCATTCTGGGAACACGGCAAAACGAAACGACCCTCTCAAAGGACCTGACAGCCCGGTTCACTGCAGCCTGAACCCCAATGGCCTAGACCCGGAAATGGCCCAGGCGCCTGTTGGTGGAGGATGGACAAGGAAACACACTACCCATACACGACAGAACGTTATTTAGCTTTCAGAAAGAGTCAGATGCCACCACGTGTGACAAGATGCAGGAACCTGGACGGCATTCTGCTAAGAGAAAATAAGACACGGAAAAACACCACAAAACCTCGCATCCAGGCTGACTCTGAAGACACGCAGCTCACAGGAAGGGCGAGCGGAAACGTGGCTGCCAGGGGCCGGGTGGGAGACACTGGGTGCGGGTGCGCGGGTACACCTTCCGGGTGTGAGGGGAACGAGACCTGGGGGCCTCACATGCAGCACGATGACAGGAGCACAATACTGATTCTGTGTCACGGGCTTAAAATATGCCAAGACAACAGATCATAAGTGCTCCCACTACAAAACCGACCAACGGGAGAGGTCGGGACTATGCCGCGTGCACATACACCAGAGCAAAGCAGGGACCATGCCGTGCACATGTACACCCGGGTGACGCAGGGGAGACCAGCCGCATGGTGTGGTCCCTGCACCGTGTGCAGATAAACACGGGTACCACCCTGAACCCCTCGGGGGTGTAATTTGCATGAGCAAGTCACATGTCAGTGCAGCTGATGGCAGCCGGCTCTGCAAGCCTCGTGCCCGCCCTTCTCAGGGCAGATAGATGCCCAACCTGTGCAGCGGCGCTAGGGACCATGCAGACCAGGGCTCTGTCGCAGCGTCCTACACGGGCGCCCCGCCTCCGTCCTGGGCACGGGAGCTGGTGCCTCCCCACAACGTCTGTCTCCCGTGGGTCTTGGAAGAGTTCTCCGTGGAGGGTTCCCCAGGCCCAGCTCTTCTCACTCACCCCTGCTCGTCTCCCCTTCTTTAACATAGCGCTCACCATTTAATGCTGCCTCATGATTTTCCACTGCACTTGGACACCGGGTGCTAGGTCACCCTAGGGTCTTTGTGCAAGGAGAGCGAGCAGGCACATTTGTAGGCACTGTGGATCTGTTGAGCTCCCCAGGGCGCCTTCTGAGGCCATAATACCCCTCCCGCAGCCCAGGCAGGAGGGCAGAGTGCTGGGCTCGGACCCTCATGGAAGCAACGCAGAAGGGGCAGGTGGAAGCATGGGGATGGCTGTCCTCCCCATGCAGGCCTTGGGAAGCGCTTTCAGGCCCACCGTCATGTGAAATTGGGATTTTTCCACACACCTTCCTGAAGCCAGCAGCACCATTATCTGTTTTAATTAAATAAATTGGAAAAACAAATCAGGCAGATATGTTGGATCAAAGTGGCATGAGCTGCATATTTATAGCTCGGTCGACAGAGGAAGGTTCGTGACATATGCTACCAACTTCTGCAGCCCCTTTATTAAATGGAATAAATAAAATCCATGCAAAGTGGCACCAATGCCACCAGAGACAGGCCACTGGGATTCTCCCAATCTCAACCTCCCCAGTTCGTCTCGCTGAAGCGTGTCTGCTGGACGCAGACGTGCTCCGCAGTAGAGCTACCTGATTAAGCTCAGGGAGCGAACCGCAGCATCTGGAAAGAAGCAGGGGAGCTCATCTAACTCGCCCAGCCCCCCCCCAATCTTTCCCTATGAGTGAACAGGTGGGCCTGCTGGCGCGGCCCAGGTGAGGACATACCGCATGCTGGACAGTCCAGTGTGGCCCAAGAGGGTCCCCCCGACCCGCCCCCGCTGTCGTGGTGGCTGCAAATCAAGCAGCAGCAGCAGCAGCAGCAGCAGCATCCAAGGGGTCCCAGGAAGAGTGGGGCTGGAACAGGCATCTGACAACTACAGCTGGCATCCCAGTTCCAGGCCCCCCCACCCGTTTTGTCAATAAAGTTTTATTGGGAGACAGCAACACCCACCGTTCACAGATGGCCTGAAGCTGCTTTCCAGCTGCCACAACCGCAGAGCTGATCGTGAGGCCAGAGAGCCCACATGGCCCACAGTATTTCCTCTCTGGCCCTTTACAGATAAGGCTGAGCCACTGACTGCAGTGAGAAGCCACGGGAGCCCAGGGTGAGGGACAGGGTGGAGATGGAGGCCACTGCAGAGCGGGGAGTGAGAGGGGAAAAGACATCAAGGACAGACGTGAGGACCAAACACAAAGAAAATAAAGAAGGAAACAGATGTGCTTGGAAACAAAAGGACAAAGCAGCAGGTGGAGGTGGGGAGAGGCAGAGAAAGAGGCGCACATCCCGCCCCCAGCACAGCAACGCTGTTCTCTCCTTCGTCCCCCTGGACCCTGCCTTCCAGGCCAGCAATCCATCAGGCAAGCAGGGGGTAAAGGGGCAGGCCGTGGAGAGGTAATCCACCTCCGTAGTCAGACCCCATGGGCCATGGGGGTGTTTTCCCTGTATGCACTTCGTGGCTCCCCGTGGCTCCTTAAGGCACTTGAACAAAACGGGAGCGACTCTGGGGACTCACCAGTGAGCTCTCGGGGCACAGCGGCTTGTCCGGGGCCTCTGGGTGCCCTTGCACAATGCCTGCATCAGTGCCGTGACGGATGGCTTGTCTGGGAGACACTAAGGAACCGCAGCAACCAGGTTCTATGAAGTTACATAACTTTTCACTGTGTGTCAATACATGATGCTAGACTAATAAACTTCTGACAGGCCCCCCTGGAGCAACGTTTAGAGCTCTTCAAGTCCCAGAAATATAAAACGTTACTGTTTAATAAGCAAGAACAGGAAAACACGCCCCAGGACCCTGGAGGGCAGCACTCTGTGGCCTCCAGGGTCCAGGGTCAGCGTGTGGCCTCTGTGACCCAAGGGGGAGCAATGCTGGGGCAAAGCACCAGGTCTGTTCCCTTCCTCGGGGCTGCTGGACTAGACCAGCAAGCTGCCCCTGCCCGAGCCGGACGGGTGGGCTCTGAGCACTGGACTCCACGCCTCTCCCAGGGCTGCCTGCCCACTGGGGGTCAGGAAGCAGGAAGGCAGGGCCGAGGTCACAGGCCCAAGCTTGCAGGGTCCGGCAGGAGCAGTGGCCGAGGCCCAGGGCTCAGGCAGAGACGGGGTCGGGGCTCCTGCCTGGAGGGTAGCCCCATAGCCAGGAGAAGGGAGAAAGGGCTTCGGGGACCCTGGACGCCACTGAGGAGCTGCCCTGCAGGGGACAGTCTAGACCCAGAGGTCCATCCCCCAAAATGGTCAGGCTGGGGATGGGAGGAGCGTCTGGCCGGGCCCCCAGGCTGCCACAGAGCAGGTACTCTGTATGAAGACAGGGAACCCATACGCACCCTCATGTGCCCACCCACCATCCATCCATCAGTGGGACACCTGGGGCTGCAGGGCTCTCGGCTCTGCCAGGGTTGCATGGGGGCCAAAGGCAGGTCAGGCCAGCATCCGGGTTCTGGTGCCTCCCCTCAGAGTGGGGCTCTGTCCCTGCCCTGAGACTCCCAGACCCGGGAGTGGTCAGACAGACTAAACAGAGCAGACCCCAGCTCACAGTCCACCCCCCAAGGCCCAGCAGGGACGCCCCGCCCCCCCCCCCCAAGGAGCCTGTCTTTCCGAGGACTGGTTTGCCGGCTTGCAGGGGGCCTGCGTCTGCAGCCTGAGCTGGGCCCCTCGCCCTGCCTCACCCGAGCTCAATGAAGTGCCTCCGGGGTGCTCTCCTCCTCCCACTCTGCAGAGTCACCACCCTCGGGGCAGGGGGACAGGACAGGACAGCAACCATGAGACAGAGGCCCATCACAGAAAGGGGACAGCAGGAAAGGCATAGCTGGCCCTGGGTCCCCATCCAGCTCCAGTTGCCACATGGTGCTGCCACCTCTGCCTGCTGGTGTCACTGATGCCAGGCACTGCCACGTCATATTCACGTCATCTGGGAGCTGCCCCAAGTCCTTCCTGAACCCGAGACCTCCCTGATGCCCCCCACCCCGGAGTCCTCCTTTTGTTGCTATGGGCTTAGTTCTTAAAATTGGGCCCTCCTTCTCCCTAACTCAGACCTCCTCCTGGAGCAGGCCCCCCACCCCCACCCAAGGCCTGAACAGAGCAGGGCCTGTTGCTCAGTCTGCTGCCACCTGGTGGGGGCTGGGAGGCGCACAGCTCTGCACAGCGTGGACAGGGCAGGGTCCAGGCCCGACCCGCTGGGATGCACTGACCCAACCACTGCCTCCCCTTGCCAAAGGCGGCAGGACACCTGAAGGCAGTAAGCTTGTCTCCACCTGCTTGCTCTTCTTCCAGAAAGGCCAGGGACAGTGAGCGGGGACGGTGACCAGGGAGTGCCTTCCCCGCAGATAGCAGTTCAGGCCCAGGTAAGCTCTCCGGAAGCAGAACCTGTTACGTAGGCTGTGTGCGGGCCCAGAAAGGGGAGACGGCTTATGTGTGCCAGTCGCAAGTTCTACAGTCACCTCATCACCTCACCCCCGACACACACAAACCCAAACACGGCACTGGAGGTGCCAGAACTGTCGGCCTCAGAACTAAGTGATGAGGGTGTGCACAGAGCACGGACGGGGGGGAGCTCTCATGTGAAACACGCGAGGGATGACTGAACAGGTCAGAGAGCCTTCCCTGCAAATCTCTCTTCATTAATGTTTCATACGGCACCAAATGTGCTGTAATAAAATGCCTATTAATGCGCTTATATTTACAATGACTTGCTCGGTGTAGCCGGAGCTCACCTTTCAAACCATGACTGGAGGTCTGCACGCGACAGCACCGCCACTGCCCCTCGGTGGTGCTCCTCTCCCGGCAGCTGGGTCAGAGCACAGAGCCAGCATGCACCAGGCAGGCGGATGGAGGGTGCCATGCCCACCTGCACACTTCCCTCCATCTCCGAGCTTGTCTGCACACTCACTCCCATCTCCGTGGCCGCCTGCACACTCCCCTCCATCCCTGAGCTTGCACATACCCCTCCATCTCCGAGCTTGCACCCTCCCCTCCATCTCTGAGCCTGCACACTCACTTCCATCCCTTAGCCCGCCTGCACCCTCCCCTCCATCTCTGAGCTTGTCTGCACACTTCCCTCCATCTCCGAGCCCACCTGCGCACTCACCTCCATCTGAGCTGTGTGAGTGCATACTCCCCTCTATCACCGAGCCTGCACACTCCCCTCTGGCACACTCCCCTCCACCCCTGAGCCTGTGTGCACACTCACCTCCACCTCCGAGCTGTGCGCGTGCACCTTCTGCACCATGTCCTCGGCCTCGCGCATTCGCCGGCTCAGCTGGGGTGAGTACTCAGCTGCGGTCAGCTCGCTGTCGTAGGACCCCAGGATGGCGCGCATGCCGTCCCTCTCCTGCAGGGACACAAAGTGGGTGGTCAGGCCCGGGGTGGCGATGGGACGCTGGAGGGACACGCATGGCGGCAGCCGCCACAGGAGGCAGTGGGGGGGTGGGGGGTACCCTCATGTGGCTTCTCACAGAGCCCGTGATGCCAAGGCAGGGCCTTGGCTTATCTGAACCGGTGGCCTGAGCACAGCCCAAGGCCAGGCTTGGTCCAGGTGCTCCCCACGACTGCCCAGCCTTGAGCTGCAGGGTCTACGGTGGCCTGTGGTGGCCAGAACCCCTCCCTAGGCCTGCCGGGTCCCCAAGCCACACATCAGCCCCCTCCCCCATCCTGCCAGCCCTGGGGACCACCAAACTGCAGACACGGTCCTGGACACCCAGCAGTGGGGCCAGGCCGAGCAGTGGGTGTGACTGCCACGCCGTCTGTGACTCCTGACCTGGCCTCTGAGTGAGGGTGCACGCAGCAGTCAGGAGAGAGGACAGATCCAGCCAAGCAGCAGACAACTGGGTGGGAGGAGGAAGCTGGCTGTACCTTCCATCCACCCAGACTCAGAGCCGCCTCTGACTCCTTGCTCCACAGCTCTGGCCTCAGCAAGCTCCCTGTCTCCCCTCAGAACTCCCGGGATGCCTGGGGCCACAACGTCAGGCCGCAGAGGTGTCAATGGGCACCCTGTCTCTGCTTCTCACTCAAAGGGAGAGTGCCCTGCAGAGGCACCGGCTTTGTGCAAGGATGTACCAATCCCACTGCGTCAGGACCAAGAACCACGGAGAAGTCACTGCTCGAGGTGCCCTGCTAGCAACACTTATTAAGGCTGAGCATGAACTGGAGTCAGGGGCCCTGGGAGGCGTGGGCGGCTTCTCCCGTCCAGGACTGGAAGATGGTGCAGGGAGACAACCTTCTGGAGGCCAGCCAGGGAAGGCTGCAGAGACGGAGCTGTCCCCAGGTCCAGCAGCCAAACAGCTCTGGGGGATCTGTACAGAGGGCACCCGCACCCGGAAAGGAGCCAATATCTCCCCCGTGGACTGCCCACCGCCCTTCCCGTGCCCTGTGCGCCCGGATTCTTCCTCAGCCCGGATGCAGTCCTGAGCTGGGGCTGGCGCCTGCTCTCCTGCCCACATCTCGTGGCCTGCTATCCCCAGGAAAACCCACATACAGAAACCCAAGTCATCCCACAGGACACCCAGGCGCACCAGTGCACGCGGCTCAGAGCTTCACGTGGGCCCACATTCCAGGGGTCTCGGGGGAGGTCAGCTCAGACTAGGCAGGTCTGGGGAGGGGCCTCAGAGCCTGTGTTGCACTCAGGTGCCCAGAGATGTTGCTGCTGCAGGACATGGAGCTCCGCGGCCTCTGCCTGGGGCAGCACAGCCCAGGTCTGTCCCAGCTCTCCTCCGCCCAGCTGGGTCCCTGAGGTCAGAGGTCCCAGATGAGTGGGTCAATACTCCTCGCATGTGGAGGTGAGGGTTGATGCCCTCACGGGAGGAGCGTCTGTACACTGCCCCAGAAGCGAGGCTCAGTGACCTCATTTGTGTTGCAAACAGGCCTCTAGCCCTGGCACCGCCTGGCTCTGTCCCAGCCCGGGGCTCCCTCTCGGCTGCTGTCCCGTCAGGGTGGGGTGACCAGGCACACCCCAGGGACAGCCGGCACAGGCACATTCATGGACTCGGAACAGCCCCCAACTCAGTGTTCTCCAGGTAGAAGCAGCCAGAGGAAGGCACAGGACTAGTGAGCCTCAGACTCGGTCATAGCTCTGCCGCCGACTACACAATTAGCCAATGACAAGAAATTCGCTAAGTGAGAAATTAAAGTTACAAATCCAACTGGAACGGGTCGCACGTCCGTGGGAAATTTGTTTCCGCAGGAAGGTTTATTGAGTGTCATAATTTTATTGAAATCCTATATCTTCGTATTGACTTTTATGGCTGGAGCTGCTTACAGGAGTTGTCCCCACCAGAGTGCCGGTGCCCCGGGAGCCGGGCGTTGGGGGGACTTGCCTTCATCAGCAAGCTGTGATTGTCTCCCTGATTGACCAATAAATCCCACAGCCCACCTCCCAGCGCGGGGTCTCCACCATGTCCTGGGTGCTGCGGCTGGCAAGGAGAATAACGTGACACAACAGGTTTGTTGTTCATTGCCATTAAAGACATCATTCTGCTGTTACTCGGGAAAGACCAAGAGGTGTGCAGGCTTGATTTGATAACCACTTTTTAATAACCGATTCTGCTTGTGGTAGTTTGCTTCATCTCCACTTGAGCAAATGCCAATGACTGATCTTTGAACAAACAGGCATCCAGTTCGTGCAGAAGCCTCAGGGACTCAGCCGAAGGAGAGCAGAGCAGTCCCATGTGGCAGTGAGCATGCCAGTTTGTCGCAGAGTTAGCAGGTGCAGGCAGGGTCACCCATGCACAGGTGACCCCAGACCCCACTCTGCCCTCGCCGCCCAGCCGTCTGGGAAGGAGTGCACCGGCCCGGCAGCCCCACATGTGGGTAACGGTTGCTGGGCCCCCAGGAGATGCAGCCTCCCTCCCGGCCAGTGCCCAACTCCAGGACAGATGCAGGACAGAAGGCTCAAGACCCTGGCTAGCCATCCTGTCTTCCGGCCCACCTCTCTCCAGCGCTGAGCTCTGCAGGCGGGTCACTGGACAAACCAACGCTTTCTTCTTCAGTGGAAATGAAGGGACAGGTCTCCTCGGCAGTGCCGCGCGGTGGTGCGGAACCCGCCCAATGCACCAAGGGTCTGGGGTTTCCCGCGGGAAGGACGCCAACCCCAGGGGCTGCGGGCGTGGAGACAAGGATCCACAGTGACCACCTGACGTGCTCCAGAAGGCTGACGGCACTTGAGAAAGATGAACTTCACTTTCTCTTGCTTGTACCTACTGTTGCGGAAGCAATCTAAGTGCGAAAGCTGCAGCCTCTGCAGGCAGCACCGAACAGCCAAACCAATGCTGGAGGGCCTGGATGCAGCCTCGCCCCAGAACTCAGTGGTCTGTGGGTCCCGGACTCAGCCTCGCCCCAGAACCCAGAGGTCTGTGGGCCCCGAATGGGGCCTTGCCCCAGAACCCAGCAGTCTGCATCTCAGCCATGGCTCACACCCCACCATCCAAGGGCCATCCAACAGGAGCAGTAACTTCTCTGCAGGGCCGGGCAGACAGGTCCGCCTGGAAAGACGACGTCCAATGACCTCCCTGCCCTTGGGGCCTGCGATGGCTGGCCGTGCTTGCCAATTCTGCCTCCAGCCCCAGGACAGCCCTGCTTCTGGGACAGTCCTGCCAGCAGCTCTGCGAAGACTCCGCTGCCACCTCTCATCCCTGGCTGGTCCCGGGGACCCAGGCCCCCACCTCCACAGTCCCATAGGCATTGGTCACCAATGCAATGCCCAGGGACGTGATCGCTCCAGCCCCCAATGCTGGACCAGGATGCAGACTTTTGTAATTTCCCTGGGCTCTGAGCATTGGCTCACAGGACAGAGGAAGGTGCAGAAAGGGGGCAGGGCACCGGAAAAGGAGCAAAGTCCGAGAAACCGGTGAGGGACACGCAGCAGGCACAGTGCCAGGGGCCTCTCTTCTGGGGAGGGGGTCTCTCTTCTGGCTGTCTCCTCTCCTCTCCTCCCTCCAGCCCAAACCCTTCCTGCTCTGAGGCTGGGGAAGCATGCCTGACCCTAAGCCCCCACATCACACATCGTACCCCAACAGGAAACTCTGACCAGTGCAAACCCTGGGTGACAGATCCCCTGAGGCACCCCTCTCAGGGCTCCTCCCGCACATGCCCAACCGGCAACCTTAGCAAACCCCAGCCAGCAGCCCCAGGAGTCTAACTCACAAGCTCAGAGACTGCCTCCTCAGGCACTGGCAAGCCAGCGACGGGCCAGAAGCCAGAGAGGAGGTGTCGCTCTCGCGCACGATCGCGCTGATGAGTGCCGGAGGAGCTGTGTGTCCTCCGGGTTCCCAGAGACCAGGGTCACCCTACTCCATGTGCTATAGCGTACAGACACCCCAGCGTCTGGTCCTAATGGACACCAGTCCTCACACATGCCCCCCTCCCGTAAACAGACTCTGAGCCTCCTCGGCTCCTCCTGAGTCCAAGGGGAACGGCAGCCCTGGGGCCTGGAGCACGGGCCTCCGCGGGATGGCCTGGAAACAGCCCTTTCCTGCAGGCGCCCAAGCTGGCTGGGAGACGAGAGCAGACAACCAGGACCACAACCGTTGGTATCCACAGCAAGCAAACTTTACAACAAACCACACGCGGGGCCCGCCCTACACACGCAGCACTGACTTCCGGTGGACTCACTGGGCACAGCATGCCAAGACTGCAGTGCGAGCAGGTGCGTGGCAGAAGCACACGCGGGGATCCTGGCTGGGAAGGCAGGACCCTGCTCCAAGCATCAAACAAGTTCCAAAGAGAAAGCTCTAAAGACCTTAAGGTCATAGTACAACACATAAATCAATCACACAAGGACAGTGAAAACAGAGCAGCACGCACAGGCACAGGAAGCCGGAGCTCTGAACTCACAGCACTCTGGTAGCAGAACACTCAGAAGCAGAAACAGAAAATGTGCATGGTATGTTCAAAACAATAAAGAAAGGGGCTTAAATTATTAGCAAGACAAGCAAATTTAAAAACAAAAACAAAATGCAAATTAAATAAAGTTCAACAAGGTAAAATAACAATTCAAACATGTAAATAAGTAAAACAGCAATTCAGATGCGGCCAAAATCTAAGGAACAGAGCAGACAGCAGACAAAGGACAAACAGAAAAGGGGAGACACAGCAGCAAGGACAGGAGGGCAACAGTCAAGGTTGCAATGGCTAAGAAACTTCCAGAATGGATTAAAAGCGCCTACCATCTGTTGCAGAAGATCCCAGACCTTCCAGAGCATGTGGGGCATGGGCGGACACCCACACCTGCGGATGCGGAAGCTGCGCACCCCCCCACCCCACAGTAGGGTGGCCATAGGAAGGACGGCGGGATGTGCACATCCACGGTGACACTGAGTCAGGGGCGGTGGGGGGCTGTTCACCAGCAAGGACATCACCAGAGGAGGGCACACAGGGCGTCTTCCAGGCTGAAGCCAAGTGGTCATGGAAGCAAGACTGAGAAACAAGAAAGGAACAAGAGTGACGGAGTAGCACCATGGGCTACCACACGGCCATGACTCTGTGAGATTGCAGGGCACCTGACTCATAGGCGGGGGGAGGGCAAGGCAGAATGAACCTTCTCGTCACCCACTAACAAGAAACAAGCAGCAACAAACCCCAGTTACTTAAATACCTATCAGACGCTAAGGCTGTGGCACAGGGGAGGATACAACAGGTTTCTTAGGGAGACGCGCGAGCATGCCACATGCGTGTGCACACACCACGCCCACGGTCTCTGCAAGCTGAACCAGTCCCCTGCTGCCTCCAAGCAGGTGGGGAGGGGGGTGGGGCGCGGACAGGGCAGGGACAGGTGAACTTCTTACTACATACTCCTTCAGGACTTCAGGACTTCTCAAGTTTGTAACGTGGAGGTACCATCCACTGAATATAGTCTACTGAAAAAATACCAATTAAAAATAGAAATTCAGGGAGAAAAAGAATATAACACATAATAAAAGCATTTAAGGGAGGCCTGGAGCCTTAAATTGCTCCCAAAGGGATAGAGATATCATTAACCACCCACTATATTAAATACACACAGGAACCTCTAAAAGAGAAGAAATAGAGAAAAATATAAAAGAGAGGCAAAAAGATGCAAGAAAAAAGAACACAGCAGGAAATTTATAAATTTAGTGTCTATATCAGAAAACCTGAAAGCTAAAAATTAATGAGCCAGCCAACCAAATCCAAAGTAAAAAAAGGATAAAACAACACAGGCAAAGAGTGAGGATGGGAACAACGGCCTGGGGCATAACTGGGTAAGAGAAAACAAGGACAGACACGTGGCAACAGAAACTTCCCAAACTGAGCTGCAGACAGAGTAACAGTGAGGAAAACCACGTCTCAAAATGAGGGCCAGTTACGCAAGGAGTTGGAGCTGTACCCTGACACCAGGAGCAGAGGAAACACCCCACTAAATGGGAGATTTTCCAGAATGTCACCGGACCCCAGATGCGGGGAGCACAGAGGACCTTAAGCAAGATAAACAACAAAAAACCTACACCCGGCAAATCATACATTTCCAAACTCCAAAAACCAAAGACAGAGAAATCCCAACAGAGCCAGGCAGCACATGAGAGAGCAGGGCTGGGGTGGGGGGGTGTCTACACAGGCAAAGAAACCCCCCCCAGCCCGGAACTCTGCATCCGGTGAAATCAGCCTTCAGAAGCGGAGGGGAAAAAAGGCGTCCTCAGACAAAAACAGCACGTGGATCTGTCAGAGTACACCTGCCCACAAGAAATATTAAAAGGTGCTCTCCAGAGAGAAGCAAACGGTAGCAGCCAGAAGTCAGATCCGCATAAAGAAAGGAAGAGTTACAGGGAAGGAGCAAGTAAGTGTCAAGTACAGTCTCTTTTGCTTTCTCAGTCTTACCTGATCTAACAGAAAACGCTCACAGGAACAATGGTAGCAAGGCCTCAAGGGGGCTAGCGCTGTGAGAAGGGACGGGGGAGGGCGCTGGTGACCCCTGGTGCAAGGCCCCCGAGTTACCCGCGCAGGGGACCATCTGAAGGTGGACTCGGACTTCTGCCAAACCGCCAATTCTAGGGTGATTGTGACAGCACAGTAATTAAGCACTGTAAATCATGAGTAACCAGAGAAAAAGAGAGAAACAGAGTCCTATAAAATGCTCGGTTAAAACCAAACAAGGCAGATCAACAGGGAAGAGTCAAAAAGGACCAAAGAACAAGTGTGCACGTAGAAACTGCTGACAAACATGATGGCTGCCAAACAAGGTGGTCCGGTAACACTGTGAATGAGCAAACCATGCCAACTGAAAGACACCGTCAACGAGGATTAAAACAACAAAGATCTAATCATGTATCTATAAAATTATGTCTATAAAAACCTACTTTATATATATAAACACAGACAGACGTAAAAGCTAAGGGGCGAAGAAAGATATGTCATGCTAACCTCAGTCAAAGGACGGCAAGGCTGAGGGGAAGTTTTACTAATCTCTGGCCAAGCAGACCTCAGCACACAGAAGCACCGATCAGAGATAAGGGGGTACTCCATAATGAGCAAGGGGCCAATACTCCCCAAAAGACTTGCCAATCCTAAACATGTATGCACCTTACAATGGAGGGTCAAAATACGTGAGGCAAAACTGATAAAACTTCCAGGAGAAACAGACATATCTGCTGGTGTAGCTGGAGACTTCCATGCCTCCATCAGTAATTGACAGATCCAGCAGGCAGAAAATCGGTAAGGATACAGTTGAACCAAATAGCACCATCAGTCAACTGGGCCTAATCGACATTGATAAAATACTTCATCCACCAAGAGGAGGACACACATTCTTCTCTGGCTCGCTGGAACATTCACTAAGACAGACTGCACTCTGGGCCATGAAACACACCTAAACACATTTAAAAGGACAGAAATCATAGCAAGTAGCCTTTCAGAGCACTCTGGAATTAAAATGGAAATCAATAATAGAAAGATAGCTGGAAAAATCCCCAAATACTTAAGAGATTAAACAACACTTATCTAAGTAACACACGGGTCATAGAAGTTTTAAGAGATATAGAACGGTATTTTTAACGAAATGAAATGAAACACAACTTGTCACATTGTGCAGCAAAAGCAGGGCTTAGAGGGAATGTGTAACACTGAATGCGTATTTTAGGAAAGAAATCTAAAATCAATCATCTAAGCTCCCATCTTAGAAAGCTAAGGAAAGAAGAGCAACGTAAGCCTAAACCAAGCAAAAGGAAAGAAATGATGAAAATCAGAACAGAAATAATGAAATTGAAATAGGAAATCAATTGAGAAAAATCAACAGAACCAAAAGTTGGTTCTTTGAAAAGATCAACGACAGTGAAAAGCCTCTAACATGCTGACCAAGACACAACCAGAAAAAAACAAGACAAAACAGAAAAGACACAAACTGCTAATATCAAATATGAGAGAAAGGTCATCACTACCAATCCCAGGAACATGAAAAAGGGTAAGAATATTATGAACAAATCCATACCCCAAAACTTGGTAACTTATACGAGACGGACCAAATCCTTAAAAGCCACAAACTATCGGAATTTGTAAGAAGAAAAACAGAAAATCTGAGTTCACCTACATCTATTGAAAGAAGTTGAATTAATAACCTTAAGAAGGCACCAGTCTCCGATGATTTCACTGGTGAATTCCACCAAATACTTAATCAAGAAATTATACCAATTCCTTAAAATCTCTTGCAGAAAACAGAAGCAGTCATACACACGTTTGCGTATGATATTTACATATGAACACACCTAACAGTATCTGTCAAAACGCACAGACCCATACAAGAATAAACCTTACCATAAACCATGGATGTGAGTTAGCAATAATGTATGCATACTGGTGTATTCATCATGACAGATGTGCCCCAGGATAATGCAGGATGTTAGTGTTAGGTGAAACTGTGGGGTGGGGGGAAATAATACAGGAGCCATCTCTGTACTGTCTTCTCCACTTTTCTGTAAACCCAAAACTGGTCCAAAAAAACCCACAAAAAAACACAAAGAGCGGGAGAGGAGAAAATGGACATGGGACTGGCCCCAGGAAGGGGGTGATTTACTCATGAGCTCACTTGGTGCAAGTCAAAGGGCAGTGCCAGTATAGGCTCACAGAGCGTGGGCAGCAAACCAAGAATTGCATACCCAGCAGAAGTGTTTTTTTTTTTTTTTTTTTTTTTAAGTTTATTTACTTACCTTCATAGAGAGGGGCAGAGTCCCAAGCAGGCTCTGCACTGTCAGCACAGAGCCCGACGTGGGGCTTGATCCCACAAATCATGAGATCATGACCTGAGCCAATATCAAGAGTCCGACCCTCAATTGACTGAGCCACCCACATGCTTCCCAGCAAAAGTATTCTTTAGAAGTCAAAGTGTAATGAATACACTTTCACACCAGGAAAAACTGCAATAATCCTCAGCAGCAGATCCATACCAAAGGAAATATTGAAGGGCATTCTGCAAGCAGAAGAATAATGATCCCAGATGGATGCCTAGAGATGCTGGTGGGTAATAAACAAGTATGTATAAATATAAATGAACATATAAAAACGACAGTAACAAACTGGACAATCACATGCAAAGAATGAAACTGTACCACTTTCTTACACCATACACACACAAAAAACTTCAAAATAGATTAAGGATCTTAAATGTGACACATGAACTCATGAACTCCTGGAGGAGAACACAGGTAGCAACCTCTTTGACATCAGTTGTAGTAACATTTTTTCCTAGACATGTCTCCTGAAGAAAGGGAAAGAAAGGCAAAATTAATTATTTGGACATGATAATAAAAAGCTTCTGCCCAGAGGAAGAGAAAAGTCAACAAAAATAAAAGGCAACCTACAGAATGGGAGATTATTTGCAAATAATCTACCCGATAAAGGGTTAATATCCAAATCCAAAATATATAATGAACTTTTGCAACTCAGCACCCAAAACACAAATAATCCAATTAAAAATGGGCAGAAAACATGAACAGACATTTCTCCAAAGAAAACAACCAGATGGCCAACAGACACATGAAAAGATGCTCAACATCACACATCATCAGGGAGATGCAAATTCAAACTACAATGAGATATCACCTCACACCTGTCACAATGACTAAAATCAACAACACAAGAAATAACAAGAATTTGTGAGGAGGCAGAGAAAGGGGAATCCCTTTCCATTGTTGGTGGTAACACAAACTGGCATAGCCACTGTGGAAACAGTATGGAGGTGCCTCAAAAACTTAGAAACAGAGTTACCATGTGACCCAGTAACTTTTTACCCCTAGGTTTACTGCATTATCTACAACAGCCAAGATATGTAGGCAGCCCAAGTGTCCACTGATGGACAAAGACGACTCTAGATTTCAGCTCAGGTCAAGATCTCACAGTTCGGGGGGTGGAGCCCCACATAAGGCCCTGCATGCTGGCGTCCCGAAGTCTGCTTAAGATTCTCTCTCCCTGTCTCTACCCCATGTTCACCCACACCCTCTCTCAAAATAAATAAAACGTTAAAAAAAATAAGAATGATATCTTTTTCAGCTATATAAGAGTGTGTGTGTGTGTGTGTGTGTAAAGAACATAATATTAGTCTATACATGAAGCAAAAGGTCAACAGATGTCATATTTTAAGGTACCTTTAATTGTCTAGAAGATAGACAAGTATTCATTTTTATTAGACTTTGATAAAGAGTCTACGTTCTAATTACCAAAACAGGACCTAAAAATGACAGTAAAGCACACATTACTACAAGATAATGAAGGGGGAATGGTTTCGTCTACAAGATATTAATAAAAAAAAAAATACCACAAAGGAACACAAGCAGAAAGTACATAGTGAGATGGTTAATTTAAAAACAAGTTTGTTTTCAATTACAACTAAATTAAGTATTTCACCTAAAAAAACCAAAGATTTGCAGGCTGAATTAAAATACAAAACCTAACCTGTGCAGGAGCAACATCATAATAAAATAATGAAGAAAGATTCAAAATAAAAGTCGAGAAAGTAAAAAGTACAAATACTATAAAAAACGGAAGTGGACAGATTTGTATTAATATCACACAAAGGATATTTAAGGATCCAAAGTTATCTAAGAAGACTATTTCATAGTAATAAAGCCTAACTGGACCAGGAAGATGATTATTGTCCATCTATGTGGGCCTAAGAAACTGGTATCCAGAGATACGCTGCTGTAACTGACAACATCAAGAGGAAAAATAGACAAACCGCAAGTCATGCTGGGATGTTCCAACAGAACTCCCTCCGGATTGGAGAGAAATGGCGGGAGACCTCACCAAGGACCAAGGGAAACCTGAACACCGGATCCACTGCAGAACACGTGTTGCTCTGAAGTATGCACGAGCTGGTCACAACCCTGACCTCCATGCAATCCCCCCAGCAAGTCTCAGTGAATTTCAAAGGACTGGTATTAGGGTATGGGCTTGGAAAACAATGAAATTAGGCTATAAATAAGTAATGAGGTGAGCACAAAATGTTGGAAGTTGAAAATTTACTTCTAAATAACCTAGCGGTCAAATTAAAACACAATTGGAACTGATAAATATTTTGAACTGAATGATTAGAAAAATACAATGTATCGGCACTACAGTAGGCATCTATGTTTACAGCCCAGAATGCAGAGAAGAAACGAAAAAACAAGTTATCAATGTAGTTCAAAAGTTAGAACAAGAACAAATTAAAGAGGAAAAGGAAAAAAATATGAAAATAGAAATTCATGAAACAGAATACACATGATCGAGAATCAAGAATGCTAGAAGTTGGTTCAATCAAGTGACTAATAAAACTGATAAACTTGATGACACCACTCATAGAGAGCAACTACATAACCAAGTAACCAGACTGAAAAAGCAGCCACAGCCACAGATCATGAAGATGAATGATCATCTATAAAGAAAATCCAAATGACTTCAAAGCTGTTAAAAGAAATCAGTCCCCATTTAATATCTTTCCAACATGGAAACCCCACAGGCCCAGATGCCTGGACTGTTGACATTCACCCTTAAGGAAGAAACACCCTATCTCATACATACTGCTACAGAGAAGAGAAAAACGGAACTCTCTGACTCATTCTATAAAGTCAGAAAGACCATGATTTCAAAGCTTGATGAGGACATTATAAGAAATGAAAATTAAGGAGCACCTACCTGAGTGGCTCAGGCAGTTCTTGATTTCGGCTCAGGTCATGATCTCATGGTGAGTTCAAGCTCCAGCCTGGGCTCTGCACTGGCAGTGTGGAGCCGGCTTAGGATTCTCTTTCCCTGTCTCTGTCTCTTTCTCTCTCTCAAAAATAAATAAACTCCAAAAAAAAAACTTAAAAAAGAAATGAAAATTAATCACAATCTCTCATGAACACAAAGGCAAAATCCCTAACCTACTTATTAGCAGACCAAACTAAACATTACTTACAAAGAAAAAACTATAGTCAGGTTTGCTTATTCCTGAAAAGCAAGTTTGGTTTATCATTTGAAAATCAATTAATTTAATTTTCCACATTAATGGAGTAAAGAAAAATTGTATGATCAGCTCAGTATATGCAGAAAAAGCCTTTGATTAACATTCAGCATCTATTCATGGTGAAGACAATGCACGAAAACTGTCTTGGCAAACGAGGGCTTGGAAGAGAACTCCAGCATGGTCTGCAACAGTGAGGTGTGAGAATTTTCCTTCTCCAGCTACCAAAACACTCTGTCCAGAACAGCACTGGAGACGGTAAGCAGCAGAATAAAGCAAGAACAGCCGCAAAGGTACAAAGACTGGAAAGAATTAAAACCTATTATGAGTAGATGACACAGAAAATCCAATGGATTCCACAAAGAACTTATTAAAATAAGTTTAGAATGTTGCTGGATCAAAGTCAATAATCAAAGTTTAATTCTATTTCTATGTGCCAGCAACAAATAGTTATAAAATTAACTTTAGAAAAGATGCCATTTATAATGTCAAACCAACAAAACAAACAAACAAACAAAAACCACAAACCTATGAGATGTCCACCTAGAAAACCTTGCAAAACACAGAGAAAACACAGAATCACATACCATGTTCATGGATTGGATGCACTCTTATGAAGATGGCACTAAATCAGTGCATTCCCCACAGAGAGCTCGGTGGGTTTACTGTCGAAATGGACACAATGGATTCTAAACTGCACGTGAAAAGGTAAAGGGTCATCGCCAGCCAAGACAGTTGGGGAGGGGGTGCTGGCTCTATCAGGTAACAGGGTTGAGTAGAGTACCAGTGTGACTAAGGCAGTGTGGTTTAGGCAGAAGAGTGAGAAACAGACTGGTGCAGATGCGGACCCCGGTTTTACCAAGTAAGCAGCCCAGCAGCAGTGAGAAAGGAAGAGTCTCAATAAACGCTGTCAAGCTGACTGGATATTGTGGTGGGCAGGGGCGGGGGGGCAGGTCTCACCATGACACATTAACCTTCATGCCGTGAGGTTAAGTGTGGAAAGGCCAAACAACAAAGGGATAATACTGAAGCACACATCGGTGACTATGGGGCAGACAAGGGTGTCCTAAAGAGGACACAAGAGATAATAGCCATCAAGGAGTTTTCACATGGATAAATTACACTGCATTAAAGTTAAGAACTTCTTTTAAGTTGGAGAGAGTGAAAACCTGCCCCAGAGAGAAGGCATCCGCAAGACAAACACCTGAGAAAAGGCTCATGTGCAAAATCCATGCAGAATTCGTACAGATTGTGAAGAAAAAGGAGGAAACGAGACCGCAGATGTGCCAGGGCCTCACCAGAGTGAGCTCCACATGGCCGGTAAGCCCACGCACGGGTATCCGTCCTCATCCACACCCTGGGAAATGCAAACTGGAGACATGAGGAGGTCCCACCACCCACCTTGGAACAGCGTCCACCCGGGAAGAGCCTCGAGCGCGTGCGGGCTCTGGAGCAGCAGAAGTGCTCCTTTGGGGCCGGCAGGCGTGTGCGCAGACACAGGTGTGCCCGTGCGGAACAGCCGTGCTCCTGGGTACCCAGACAAACACAGATCTACGTGCACCAAAGACAAGAACATTCACACCGAAGTTCATACGCGCCAAGAAACTAGGAAACTCAAGATTATGTGTGAATGCATAACAAGCACACTGTGGTCTAGTCTACTCACAAAACAGAGGACGCAGCGGCCCACAAAAACATGATCCTGAGCAGAAGAAAGCAAACGCAAAAGATGACACATTGCACGATTCCATTATACGCAACTTACAAACAGGGGAGGCAGGTGTGTGGTGTTAGAAATGGGATGCATGGCTTAGAGGGGCTGGGGCGGGGGAGGGGAGCTTTCTGGGGCTGGTGATACGCCGCTCCCCATCTGGGAGGTGGCACACAGTGGACCAGCCTTGCTGTAGGGGGTGGCAAGGGGACAACAGCCTCCACGGAAAAGCTGGCCCAGAGCACCACACCCTACTGTCACTGTCTGAACACGGGGGAGCGGAAAGGCCCCACGGCCCGCTCACAGCAGCTTCTGGGGAGCCTCAGGTCCTCCTGGGTCCTTGGCCGCCACAATGTTGTCCCAGGATAGAGCGTCAGCACCTGGCCCGACACGGGACGGCTGCTGGGCCTGAAGATGCCCCCGCGTCATGGTGCTCCTCCCGACGGCCCTGGGCTGGTGCCTGCGGCTCGTGTCCCTCCCTGGCCAGCCGTGTTCTCACAACTTCAACCTGCTGATGAAAAGCTCTACAATGCCTCTTGCAGGAAGGAGCAGGGTTCAATGGAGATTCCCCAGAGCAATTTTACAGAGATGTTACACTGCTCTGTTACAGGTCACATTTCACTCCCGGCAGGTGTAGGATGTGTCCTGGGCATGCGCCCTCATGGGCAGCGAGCTCCCGGACAGCACCATTTCCCAGCACGTGGGCGTGCCAAGCAGGGGGCGTGTGTCCATGCCGCACGGGTGCGGAGCCATGCTCAGATAGGGGAGCCGCTGTGGCCTGGCTCAGGGTCAAGTGCCACTGACCAGACAGGACAGAGAGGAGTGAGAGCTAGGTTGACAAAGGGACAGGCCGATGACCAGGGTCCAGGCTGGCTCCCCACAGCCAGAGGAGCCCCCAAGCTCCAGTGTGCCCTCTGCGGGCACAGCACCCAGCAAGGCTATGTCCATGCCACGGCTCACTGGGCCTTTTCTTCACTGCACAGAACCCAGTGCTTGGAACCTAACAGGCATTCGGTGAATATCTGCTCAACCAAAGTGCAAATGAATCAGCCAATCGATCCACTTTCAGAACAACACGGGAGACAGACACTCACTCTCTCAGACAAGGAAATAGGCTTCTTGACTTCCGTAACTTGCAGACTGAGCCGAGATCTGAGCCCAGCTCTGCAGGAAGCAGAAGCCTGAAGCGCGGTTGTCATGCTAAAGATGACATGGACACCGGGGTGGAGACACACTTTATAAATCAGGTCCTGGACAGCACCTGGCCTGTGCCCCTGCAATCATGGAGTACAAAGCATCTCAGCAACAGTGACCCCTAGGCCTTCACCACTTACCAAAGCATGCAAACCCGGAGTTTCTGGGACACAGGGCACAACCCAAATAGCTCTTTTTTAAGAAGGCTCTCCTCACGTTAGAAGGTCAGGCACCGGACAGGCTTCGTCTGCCTGGGGAGTTGCCCACCGCTCAGCTGACCAGATAGGAATTCAAATGAGAAGGGCTCTGAGCACGATGGCTGGCCAACTGGGAAACATCCCCAACGGGGCCAGGGGAGGCTGCACTGCTTCCTGTCCTGCACTGGAAGTTCGTGTCCTGTGTTGAAGGTACCCATCGGGGGTCAGCCCAGTTCTGCAGGGAGCCTGACTCTCCCAGACTTCAGTCCCTGAGGCAACAGGAGGTGAATGCCAAAAAATCTCAAAGAGACAAAGAAAACGTGGGGGAGGCAGGGGTGGGCAGGACTGCTCCTGGAGGGAGCCCCGAGAGGAGCCCTGGAGGGTCCCCGAAGTGGCCACAGGGCATGGGAGCCCTGGAGGGAGACCTGGGGGAGAACCTGTAGTGACCACAAGGCACAGGAGCCCTGGAGGGAGCCCTGGAGGGAGCCCACGGCGGCACACAGGCACGGGAGCAGCACAGAAGTCCCACCTTCCACCTGTACCAGCACTTGCGTGTGTGGGTACACCCCCACACCTGTGTCCTCGAGGGTCACACGTCCACTGCTCTCACATGCATCAGGGTCTCAGCACATGCTCGCTGACACCTCTGCAGGGTCTAGGATGCTGGGCAATCTCACGCACTCAACAGACGTCTCGTGCTACCAACCCTGGGGCCCGGGGGACACAGCAACAGACAAAAAGGTGTGCTTTGGGCGCTTCACGCCACCACGTCAGCGCCAGACCGCTGGACCCCAGGCCCCATCCAGCAGCAGTGCAGATGGGAGTAAGCAGCTGAGCCGGTCAGAGCCTCAGCTGTGCCAACCATGGAAGACCAGAAATCTCCTACCACAGCCTTATTTTTAGGACCAAATAAAATCATTTATTTAAAACTCATAATATTCACATTAAAATCCATTTAAATTCGAGCTTATTATTACTATTACCCCACCTTCTCGGAATGTCCTCCATTAAAATCCAGATCACACAGCTGGTTAATCCCACTCAGAACACAGGCCCTCAGGATGCCTTTCCCAAGCTGCCCGTTGGACGGGCCTGCTCGGGAGGATGGGGACCCTGCGAGGGGCAAGGGGGTACCTGCTGTGGGGTGCTGTTCCAGGACAGGGGCCCACATGGGGGTCTCTGGGCACACTCTATGGTCCACCCTCCAGCCGTCTCCACAACTTCCTATGTCCATCAATAGGCTGTGTGCCCCTGACCACAGGGCACAGCCCGCACAGAGCAGGTGGGGCACTCCTTTCACTGCTGAGTTCTCAACACCCAAGACCGTACTTGGTGAGGAAAAGATGTTAAAAATATATTTGCTAAACCAATCACAGTCCTCAGCAAAAGGGCTCTGTGCTTGGGCCCCCAGTGCATGAACCTCGGGGTCAAGGGACACGGGCCCTTCTGGCCGGCCAACCTGCCTGAATGCCCGTTCAGGAGCTCTGAGTGAGGCCCACAGACTTACGAGGGATGGAAGTCATCCCTTCCACCCTGGCTCCAGGGGAAGGGGTCACTGCAGCCGTGTCCCACTGCCCGTGCTGGCACTTGGGATCAAGAGAGCGGTCAGGCCCCACAGGGGCCCGCAGCCAAGGGCGCTCCAGCCCCGACTCTACAGCTCACCCACGGGGGCTCCCTGACGAGGGCACGGAGCAGAACCGAATGCGAGGCTCCATGTGCACACTGAGTGTCCCCTACTCAAGGTGCCCGCAAACCCGACGCCCACTCCTGGCTTTAGCCCTGTCCCTCCACCGGCCGAGGCGGCATAAAGCAGCACTGGTCCCTGAGGGGACGGCTGTGCCAAGGTCCTCGGGTGCAAATGCCCTTGGAGCATGGGTGGCGGGGAGCCAGGTGCCACCTCGGCCCCACCAAGCCCACCTGACGCTGAACAGGACAGTAGGGAGGGAGGACTCAGGGACAAAAGCTGCTCTCACCCCAACTCAACTGAGGATTGAAGAACAGATCTGCCCCAAAGCAGAGAAGGCCTGTGAGGAGAAAGCTGATGGACTCACGCTTCCCTTCGTGGGGAAAGCAGGGGCGCCCCATGGGACTGCGGACACGACACGAGCCCGAGGGTCAGAGGGAGAAGAGAAGAACAAAGGCCACCAGCCCTGTGCTCACCCCAGGGGCAGCCTGCCAGCACCAGGGCCACAGGGTAGCGCCACAAACTAGGCCGGAGCACCCTCCAGACCCCAGGCCTGGGGACCCCAACAAGATCTGACTGATGGCTCCCATAGCCTGTGTCCTGTGGCACCTCAGCACCGGCTCCTCCAGAGGCAAAAAGCCAAGGAATTCAAACCGCAATGAATGTTCGACATGGCACAGACATTTAACGTGGCCACTGAGTCTCTTGGGAGCACAAAGGAGCAGCCACAGGGCAACCACTGCACAAATCCAACTTCAAGACCCTTAATTTGCTTAACTTCCTGCTTTTCTGCTGCCCTCCCTTTGCAGAGGGACTGGACTCAGGCTGCAAATCTGGCTCTCCCACTTCCTGGCGAAGCTTCCTGGCAAGTTACTGAATCCTGGAAACCTCCTCCCTCCTCTGGAAGGCACTGTTGTCAGAGATGGGAGTGGACTGAATGCAGAGTCTCAGGTGTGTGCCACAGAAACCCGGTAAGATCCACTTCTCACCCAAAGTGGGAGGAAATGAAATGCTGATACTCGGCGCAAATGGGGCACACCTGCCGGAGGGGATGTCCACGGAGCCAGCAACAAATTATCCCTATCCTGTGATCAGGAACCCCAGGCTCCGACACACATCTCATGAAATGTGTCAGAGACATGGCCGAGAGCCACATCTAAGGATGCTGCTCACTAATAAAACTAAGGAAAAGTTAAAAACAATCTAAATTTCCAACAAGAAGTTTAATTCTGATATTTCCATATAAAGGGACATTATGTAGCTACTGAGGGTTTTATTTTCAAAGCCCATCTAACAACCTAAGCATATTTGTCACAGTAAGTGTTAAGTGACAAACATAGGACACAAAGAGGTCTCGTCTGTCCTGTTCATGCCTGTTCTCTTAATACCTGGAACAGTTACCTGAACACAGCTGATCCCACAGCACCTGGCACTATGGTCATCAGCCAGTAATGGCTGGATGGGTGGTGGACATATGGATGGATGGATGATGGATGGACATAGAGATGGATGGATGGGTGGATGGATGATGGATGGACATAGAGATGGGTGGGTGGATGGATGGATGGATGGATGGATGGATGGATGGACAGAGAGATGGATGAGTGAATGGATGGATGGATGGATAGATAGGTGGATGGATGGATGGACAGATGGGTGATGAGTAGACAGATGAATGAATGCATGCATGGATGGATGAGGGGAGAAGGAAGGAGAAATGAAAGAAACATAAAAATATGATTTTAGTGCTATCTCTGGGTAAAGAAATAAGGAACTTTTAAAATGTCTTCAGAGCGCCTAGGTGGCTCAGTTGGTTAAGCGTCCGACTTTGGCTCAGGTCATGAGTGGGTTTGAGCCCTGCATCAGGCTCTGTGCTGACAGCTCAGGGCCTGGAGCCTGTTTCAGATTCTGGGTCTCCCTCTCTCCCTGACTCTCCCCTGCTCACACTGTCTCTGTCTCACTCTCAGAAATAAATAAAAACATTAAAAAAAATTTTTTTAAATGTCTTCTTTATACTTTTTAGCAGTTTCCGAGAGTTCTGTAATGCACAGTATTATAATCCAGGAAAGAAAGGGGCTGGAGGGAGAAGGTCAGGGGGGCCGGACTGACCCCGCACCAATGGCTGTACTGCCGTGTTTACCCATGCACCACGGGGGGGGACGCTGGTGTTTTCTCCAATTATGGCCGTTAAGTATAAGCCTGCTAAAAGCACTCTTACATGGCTTTCTGTGTGGATATAAGGTTTATTTCTTCAGGATAAAGGCCCAGAGTGCAACTGCTGGGACATCTAGAGGCTGCAGCTCGGCTGTGAACAAACGGTGCTGCGGTGGAACTGAGTGCCATGCCAGCGAGGGGGGAGCTGGTTTGCTGCACCCTCGCTACACCTGGCGTTGGTGCCATGCTTTACCCTAACTTTCCTGAGTTGTGTAGTGGCATCTCACTGGGGTTGCCCGTGCGCCTCCCCCTCTGGCTGATGGTGCCCGCATCCTTCCCAGGGCACGTCTGCCATCTGTGCACGCCCGTTTCCTAATTAGATCTTCTTGGAGGCTGAGTGCTTGAAGTTCTTTACACACTCCAGATAACCATCTTCTGTCAGATGAGGGGTCTGCAAACACCCTGTCGGACTGAACCCTTTCCTTCCCCTTCTAACCAGGATCTTTCACAGAGTACAAGCGTTCAGCTTTTAGGAAATCCAGCTTATCAATTCTTCCTTTTACAGATCGTATCTTTGGTGTCGAGTCTGAAAACTCTGCCTAAACTCTGAAGATTTTTCTCTTATTTTGTAATAAGAGTTTTACACTTTTAGGTTCTACGTTTAGTTTTGTGGTTAATTTGTGTGTGAAGTGCGAGGTTCATTTTTTTTTCCTTATGGGTGTCTGACTGCTCCACAAGGATGTGCTGAAAAGGTCATCTTTCTTCCACTGAACTGCTTCTGCATCTTTCTCAAATATCAGTGGACCCAAAGCCAAAGAAAGGAAAGAATAAAGATGAAAGCATAAATAAACAAAAGAAGAGTATAGAAAGCAAGAGAGAAATTCAGCTGAGCCAGAAGCTGGCTCTTTAAAAAGATCAGTACAACCGATAAAGCTAGACCAACCTGGAAAACACTGAAAAGACTGAGTTAGTGAAATCAGAAATGGAAGTGGCAGTACCCCCGACCTTATGGAAATAAAAAGAATAATAAAGGAATCCTATCAATGCTAGAGGCCAAAAATCAAATACCCTGAAATGGACAAATTCCCAAAGACTATCAAAACTGACTCAAGAAGAAATAAAAAGCCCAGACAGAGCTGTCCTGAGGAAAGAGACAGCAGCAGCCAGAGCCTCCAATGAGCCCTGCCTGTCCTCTCCTGGGACTCAGGGACGTGAGCCTCAGCGAGGGCTCCTGTTAAGATCCCAGTGGTCCCAGAGGCTCTGCCTTTTTCCTCCAGATGTATTTCTGTCTGTCGCTCATACTGGGTGGTTCCCACTGCTCATTTCCACTGTTCCCTCCAATCCACAACTGAGCTCAGCCATTGTATCTCTGCTTCTGTCACTGTATTTCCAGCTGTGGTCTAACAGGTCCGGCCCCCGGGCACCCGTCTCCCCCACAGGAAGCAGACTCTCCTCGGGGGCCCCAGTGTTTCTGGATTGTCCAGCGTTTCTGGACTGTCGACTTCTCCAGCTCCAATTATGCAACAAGCCCAGGGAACTCACCACATGCTGTTCCCTGCATCCCCACGCCCCCAGCCACCACCTTTCGGAGAGTCCGGAGGTGTTAGCTATACTTAGCAAAAGGAGGAAAAGACTACGTCTATCCCACCTTCCTAGAAACACAAGCATTGGCTGCTCTCTAAATGCGGTCAGCAGCCCCTAGGTGCCGGGAAGCTACGGCAGACACAGCCCTCAGACACTCGCTTTAGTAACAGGCAGGTGTCCAGCATAAGTGGCGGGCCACTAAGCCCTCTCTGCCCGAGGAAGGGATGACACCCACAGAACAGTATTACTTCTAAGCTGCAAAGATGCCAGCTCTGACCAGGACGGCCGAGGTGGAGGGGAAGCGGAAGGAGAGACTCACACTGGTACCCTCTCCTGACCAACCTGCCACCAAAGCTCCCCAGGCCCAGCCAACTGGGCTCTAGCCAGAAAAGGCCAAGCCCGCCTCTCCCCTCTGATGAAGGCCTGGAGAAGACTCCCCCACCTTCCCGTGTTGCTGGGGAGGACACTGTTACAGAGAAACAAGAAACAACTCCACCCACCCACCCACCCAGCTAAGACTCCCCAAAGAGGCTGCTGGACCAGTGCAGCCAAAGCACATACTGAGGTACCTTCAACACTCCCTCCCCCACCCCCGCTCTGTTCTGTCTCTTCTGCAAAGCAACAAGACAGAGGACATGGCTGCCCGCTGGCCTGCTGGGCGGAGAAATCCCCTCGCTGAAGAAGCCGGGCTGCCAGAAAGGACAGCCCGGCACTTGGGAAGTTTGGGCCCCACTTTCTGCATCCTCTTTATTTATAAAATTGCTTATGCAAAGAGATTACCATGCATAATGCATTCAATTATGCGGCGTAAGATGCGGCCTCAATGGAGAAAATTCAAGTCAGCCTCTGAGACACTTCAGGAAATATTAAAAAAAAACAACAACACAACAACCATGCCACTGACTTTCAAATGTGTTTCAATCCACACACCTCTCACTACCCACAGGGACACAATATAAATATATTTCCCACTGTCCCCTTGCAGGATGAGGTGCCTGGAGCTGCCAGCGTCCCCCTCCCGCGCCAGGGCCTGCATTAGCATGTAAATGGCTGCCAGACACTCTGAACCGAATAAGGAAGACTGCTTTAATTAACTTTAATCCTCGGAAAAACCAGGCGGCAATCTGCTCTGACAGGGGGCCAGCACTGAGGGTGTCTGAAGGGACAGCCTGTGGCAGTGACATTTGGGGATGTGACCCACAGAAGGCCGTGACACAGCTGTGCCCTGGAATCAGGGCTGCCGCATGAAGCCACGCCAGGTGAACACTGGACAGCTGGGCACAGAGCACTGCTCCCGGCACAGCTCCCGGGCGTGAGCAGTCCGTAGGAATGTCCAGCGGGAGGGACTCTTGCCAGGGCCCCGGAGTTAGAGCCAAGACAGCCGCCGGGCCAACACCCACCCCACCCATGCAGAGACTTGCTGAGTCCCCACCTATGGAAGCAGAGGGCCTACCACTGGACGGTGCCACACACCTCACTCTGCAGGCCACAGGGGTTGGCGGTGGCTTTGGGGCTATGAAGTGACTGCTTCAGGCCAAGCTCGCGGTCCATGGTTCTGAGGACACGAGCCCCCAGCTCACCACTGGCCACGGTGAGGCAGCAGGAGGCGGGGGTACAGGGACATGCAGGAGTACACAGGGGACACAGGGCTCAAAGATGGTAAGGCCAAGCAGAAAACACATTGGGACGGGCCTGAGGTCACCTGAATGGGGCATGCACCCGGGGTGGTCAGCCTGCACCTGCACGGTGCCAAGGGGGTCACTCCGCAGGCCCACGGACTCATCCCGCTTGTTGACACCAGATGCGGGGGCACTGCCACCAGCTCGTTTCTTCCATGGTGGCGGTGAGCTGGAGGCCACTAAGGGCCCGGCCCGGCCGCACACAGCAGAGCAAGTGGGCCAGATGGAACGCACACGCTCAGCTCCGGGGGACTGTGCCACTATGTCCATACTTCATCTTTGGCCACGGAGGGGCCAGAGCAAAGCCTTGTGGGCACATGTGGGAGGAAGTGAAATGCCCAGAAGTGCGTCCTTAACAACACAAGCAGCAGGCCCCCAAAGACACTGGCGAGGCAAACCAGACTTTACTCACAGAGATTTGCAATATGGTCTAGCAGGGGCGGACCAGCCGACACAGGCAGTCTGTCCGTCTGCTATGGCCCCCGTCCTCGGCGCCCACTCCTGCTCACTTCCCTGGGTGCTGTCAGGAAGCAGAGGTGGCGTGTGCGCGGAAGCTGCCTGCTCGAGTGAAAGGCACAGTGGGAAGGAGGCTGACAGGCATGTCCCCCGTGTAAAAGGCACACAGATTCCCACCGTGTCCCTGACACAGACGGGGGGTTAAAGGAAGAAGTATCACTGTGCTGGGCCTATGTCCACAAGCCTGCATCCCACGGAGGTGGCGGAAGCTTGTGTGGGAGGCCCCTCACTCTGAGCCACACAGACCCTACCCCAGGCCTCCGAGGCCACCCCTGCACTGTGGCCCTAGGGCAGAGCTGCCAGGAGCCAGTGAGGATGGGGAAGGCTGCCGACCTCCGGCCTAAGCACCCTGTCTGTGCCATTCTGCTGGCCCAGAGCTCGGGCCCCTTACGTGGGTCTGGCCTCGGTGCGGGAGGCCTCAGGAAAGCGCAGGGCCCCACCCAGGATGCAGGGTGGGGCTCAGACGGAAAAGCTCCTCCAAAGATGGAGCCACAGCCCTGAAGCCCCGAGCCCTCTCCTGGTGTGCTCTCACTGCCACCTGGCACTTCACAGTCACAAAGAGCTGCTCCTCTGGGGCGCACAGGTGGCCACTAAGACTGCCTGACACAGGAACAGATCACGCCTCTGTAACCGGCAATATTTCTTTAACCGGAGGTTAATAAAAATCACCGGCAAAGGCTAACCAATGGACCTAATTCACTTAGACTTTCATAAAGCCGGGGATAAAACCCTCTGGAGACACTTAACAGAGAGCCCCAGGAAGCCCCAAGAATAGGACGTCCCTCCCTGGGATTTCCGGGCCCCAGAGCAGGGAAAAGGCCAACTGGGTCCCCCAAAGGAGGGGGAGGGGAGAGCGAAGTGGGAGCACATGTGTTACCCAAGGGCTCAGTCCTCGGTCAGAGGAAACAGGCAGCTGTGCCAGGGAGATGCCCGCACACGCCTCTTCGGGCCATTCTGAGCAGCCCCGCGCTCCACTCTGGAGGGCATGGGATGCTCATTGCAGGAATTGGGTCCACACAGCTCTTCCAGGGAACCCAGAGGAGACCTAAATACTCCCACCCAGAAGAGCGCTGGCTGCAGCAGGCAGCCCACCGCCCCCACGGTCTCCCCAAGGCCGCGCTGGGCGGCTGGGTCCTGTATCACGGGAAGGAGCCGCAGTGCCGGCCAGGATTGGGCAGCCTCAGGGCTGGACCCACTTCCATCAGGCAGGCAGCCCCCACCTGGCTATGTGCCAACTCCCAGCCCAGAGTCCGTGTCTCTGACCACCCCACAGGGCGGCACACGGGCAGGCTCCGGGACGCTGAAACCCCTGCCAGCCTGCCGACGCCTGCAGCGTGGGGGGACACTGTGAGTGAGCCAGCGCCTTGTGTGTATTCACGTGCTGCTCAGGCCCGGGGTAGTGCAGACAGCCTCTCCCACCCCCAGGCTGGACTCTGCGAGCCCAGGGCGCCCAGAAGGGCTCTGGGCTCTCTCCCCGGGCACCCATCATCTGCCGCCCTGGCTCCCTGGCTGGACACTCAGCGGGCCGAAGAAAGAGGCCCCTAAGCACAGTGAGACTTACTTGAAACTAAAGGTCTAGAGAAAATAAAATTTTACACAGGGCAAATTCAGGAAGGGTCCAAATTCTGTCATGTTCTTCTAGAAACCAGACCCTGTACCTGAAAGTGCAGCTGTGTGATGGGAACGCCTTCCGGGGCTCACGTGCCTGGGCGGTGGACAGGACGCAAACCCCCCCACTCGCACACCAGCCTCACCCAGGACTCCAGCTGCCCCTCAAGTGTGTTTACAGCACGTGGCCGTGCGGCGCGGAGCCAACATTGACCCCCAGGCCACCGAAGAGCGGGACTCTCGCGGAACCCACGGCTATGCCTTCACAAACTCCATCCTGGACCAGTTCCACCCAAAGCCCTGGGAACAACGCCGTGCGCCAGGCACACCACATGGTCATGTGTGTGAACGTTACCTGCACACATGGACAGACGCAGAGACTCAGTCAAGGAGCGGGCCACCGGCAAGAGGGTGCGCGACCCACCTTTTTCCTCACTGAGCACCACCGTCCCATCCCGGGCAGACAGCCGGCAGCCAGCCCCTCCCCAAAGTGCCACAGGCGAACGTGACTGCCACGTCTCCCCTCCTCCAGACACAGCGCACGCTTGGAACGGCCTATGGCAAAAGTGAACAACCAGCGTTCTGGAGAGGGACCGAGAGACACCTCTGTGCCAGCCATGACCATGGCATGAAGCCAGGGTGGGCACCCAGGCACTTTGTAGCAATGCTGCAAACTCTGAGTGGTGGCCCAGCACGGGCCTGACTCCGCGGTAGTGCTGGGAGTGCTCTGCTCTGGAAGAACTCTCCCTCATCCTCACAGTTTATTAGTGGCAGTTTGGATCTTTATGGGTGAAGTTAACCAAGATTATTGACTCCAAACCGCTCTCCCTGCATTTGACTGTTTTCCATGTGATGATGGATGATATTTAATACCTTCCAGTCTGAGTGCGCTCTGGGTCTGTAAATACAGATCCCGCTTTATTGCTACTTAATAACTAGTATGATGGTTGGGGCCAGTCCTACTGGGCCTAACGTTCCATGTGGAGCTCGTGGGAAAGGTGGTCAACTGCACCAGACAGGTGGCTTCCAGAATGGGGACACACACGCCCACTTACACACACGTATTCACACGCACACTCATGCACACGTGCACATGCATGCACTCACACACACTCACATGCACACTCACGCATGCACTCACACACGCACTCACACACGTGCGCAGAACACACACGTAACCATGGGCACACAGCTGTGCACACACGAATACGCACACAGGTGCACTCTCACATGTACACAAGACGTACTCACATGCACGTAGGCCCTCACACATCTGCACACACACTCTGACACCCCGTTCCCTGACACGAGGAAGCAGTGACCGACAGATAGAAAGGAGCCTAGGTCAGAGTCAGGTGCATCCGAACTACACACGGACAAATGGGTCTCCTACTCCCTGGCCACATTCCACTTTCCCTGGCCACAGACTCCTTGCCCAGGAGCCGGGATTCTGCAAATCCTAGCTCAGAGAAGCTGAGAACGACCACGATGATGAGTTACGTGTGACAGCTGTCAGCAGTCACCCCTACTCACTCAATGCTTACTTGTTCAGGCCCCTTGCTGGCTGTGTGACAGACACTTACTAATACAGACGTTGCGTACAACCACAGACCTCACCCACGGCACACGAGGCCTCTCACAGACAGCGTGGACCCGCAGCCGCCAGGGTACACCCCAAATGACAGCAAAGTCGCTCCCAGCTGAGAGCACGCGAACCTGCGGGGTACCACAGCTCCACCTGTGCCCCCTTGGCCATGCTCCCAGGGAGGGACTGTGTGCCATGCTTCTGTGTGTTTCTTAACCCCCAGGCACGGCGACCCCGTGGCATGGCTTGCTAAACTCCTTTCCCTCCTCTAACGTGTCACCTGGGAAGTTTCTGGGTGACCCTGCAGGGCAGGGTGACTGCTAGGGACACACATCATATCAGAGCAGCACTGGCTGTGGGCGTGTGAGTGGCCACCGCACTCCCATGCATGCCATCCATGGTCACATGCACTTCCCAAGTATTCAACACACTCTGCCCGGCGTGGGGGCTGCGCACACACTTGTCCCCATCCAGGGGAGGAAGAAATGGCCGAAAGACAAGGATCTTGAAGGGAGAGGCACTGGGCACCAAGTGACCGGGTTTAGTTATAACCTGGGTGTTCTGAGCCTCAGGCCCAGGCTCTGCTGCCAGAACAGAAAATCAGAGCACAGCTGCCAGCCCCCAGCCTGGGTGCCGACTCCTTTCCTGACATGGCTAGGGACACGACCTTCGGGCGCCCACCCACCCGAGGCAACCGAGGCTGGGGTGGTGCGCAGACCTGGAGGGCCGCCAGTCCCTGGAGAACAGGGGAGCCCAGCCAGCCACAGTCGGCTTTCTCCCTCAGAAGGACAACAGTGGCTCTACATGCCCCGCAAGAGAAAGTCCCAGCATCACATCGGGTCACAGGAGACACAGGCCCTTCTTCGGGACAAACCACCACCACAAGCTGTGTCCACCTCACTGAACATCTTGCTCCCGGGAGCCAGGACCCACCCCACACTAGAAGAGAATCCCACAGAAGGCTGAGTTCCTGGCTTCCTTGGGGCCTGGGGGCAGCCTGGACTGGAAAAGAGAAGAACAGGGCTGACGGCAGGGGAGGCCCAGCCCCTAGACAGAGCACAGGGTCCCCTCACTAAGTGAGGGGGTGGGGGCTCCGCTAATAGAAGGCACAGGGTCCCTCTGCCATAGTGGGGGTGTGGGGGCCCCCAATAGAGAGATGGGTCCCCTCCCCACACTGAGGGCATGGGGACCCCCAGGCAGAGGGCATGTGGTACCTCCCTGACACTGAGGGTGTGGAGACCCCCTCAATAGAGAGCACGAGTCCCCTCCCCCACATTGAGGGTGTGGGGACCCCCAGGCAGAGGGCACAGGGTCCCTCCTCCACACCGAGGGCACAGGCACCTGCCGGGACCCCATCTCTGGGCAGTGACCAGAAGAACAAACCCGGAGCAGAGGCTGGCCACAGGGAGCGGCCCGCGGAGTCCCCAGAACGCGGACCTGGCCTCGCAGGCCAAGGACAGCCGGGGAGAGGAATGCAGCCCGCAGAGACCCTGAGGCATCACCGGGAGTGGGCTGAGGCAGCTCCAACAGCGGAGGATGTGTGGCTATTTTTAGCGGTGACACCGGAGAGGCCGCCAGGCGGGGAACCGCCTCTGGGAGTGTGACCATCAATTTCCACCTGCAGCCAACTTCCTTTGCTCAGGATGAAGGTTATTCAAAGATTTGGATTTCTTCGAAATTGAGTTACAATGAGAGCAAGTCTGCACACGATGAGAGGGGATTATAAAGTGTGAACAAGGACACGGAGTCCTAGCAGGCCTGCCAGGGGCGATCAAGGTCCCCCCGCCGCCCACGTGGCCTCCAGGCACCATCAGGCCTGCGCCTGGGGACCATAGCCTCCTTCCAGCGAGGACGCTCAGGGCTCTCCGCTGGCGCCACACTGGGCTGCGGGCACCTCAGCCCGGGTGCTGGTGACAAAAGGGAGGCTGTGGCCCAGGGACCATGCGGAAGGAAGTGCATACACCTCAGGAAGGAAGACAGAACATACTGCGATGCTGTACTCTAGAAGCTCAGTCTTCCTGCAAAACTACCTCACAAGCAAAACATTAAAGACGCAAATGAAGACAGCACCGGCCCCCTAGTCCTGCCGCATGGGACTTCTCAGAGCCCTGAACAAGCTGACGGGCATGCGGACGTGGCCAGCTAGAGCATCCAGGGCTCATGAACACATGTCAGGATTCGGGGACCCAGGCATTACCTGCTGGCACAGACACATCTAAGAAACAAAGCCAAGGCTGGTGAGCACACCATTCCTTCCCCAGCAGCACGGAGAGCCTTCTGTGTGGCCTTGCACCCAAGCGGACTGCCAGCAGGCTGTGACCCAAGGCCCAGCCTCAGAGAATGAAGAGCCAAAGTGACGATAAACGGAACAGAGAGGGAACGTCCAAGAGGTCGCCATCTGCTTCCCTGTCTGCAAGCTGCACAAGCAATGGCAGCGACCAGGTGGCCCTCAGACCTGTCTGATGGCAGAGGCCTGGCTCCTCTGCCTCAGCGGGACCTAGTGGTCACCACCTCCAGGGTGGTCACCTCCTCCAGGGCATCCTCCTGGGTGCCCAGGACCAGCCTGGGGTATGAGGAAAACAGGAGATCCTACTCATACTGGTTTTTATAAATAATTTTATTGTTAAAGACTTTCTAGGCAAATGCACTCAGATTCAGTTAATACCTCAGCACCGACCTGCTTGTCAGGCGGGGAGACACGCACACGGCACACATGTGATGAACTGTCACACAGGATGCACGTGCACTGTAAGTCGAGAAAACACCGGGTAAAGCTCCCCAACTGGCCCAGGGCCTCAGGCAGGAGAGGACGGGGAGTGGCCTACAAGTATGCTTGGGGGGGAGGGGGGGTCCCAGAAGGCAGGGGGCAGCAGGGACCAAGCTGAGAGCCGGACACCCAGCCCTCTGCACCACCCCCGGGCCACCCCCGGGACCTGAAGAAGAGATGGAGCGCATCTCCAAGCCTACAGTCCAGGGCAGAGCCCCAGACCCGCCCTGGGCACTGGCCCCCAGAGCGGCTCATCTTCTTGCCCTCTGCACCAGGAGCTGCCCGTTCCTTTAACTGTCATTGTTGTGGGGGAAATCCAATTAAAGCCACTTTCCAAGTTGTTGGTTTTAAGTCCTAGCATCCAATCCATCCTGCATCAACCATCTCCGTGCAAGCACTTCTATGGGCCCTGAACATCCCGCTGGGGGCGGGCGCGAGGGGTGGCAACAGCAATGCCAGTCTCAGGAGCCCTCTGGCAGGGGCAGCAAACCCTTGCACACAAAGGGCACAGCACAAGTGCCCAGAGGAAGACAGGAGGGGGCCACTCAGAGGCAAAGGCAGCGAGTGGGGGCCAGAGACCAGAAACAGAGGTGGGCCGCTGCCCCTTACCTACCAGTGGTTCCGGGCAGCAGACATTTCCTGGGTGCCGACTCAAAACAAAAAGCCTACTAACAGCTAACTACTATTGAACAAAACAGAAAAGGCCCTTCCTTCTCAGGAGAGAGAAACAAAGATGGCAGAACAGCCAGCAACTGGGGAGGCTGAGAGCCAAAGAACCAGGGCAGAAGCACCAGCAAAGGCCCAGTGGCCTACAGAGGGGGGCCCAGGAAGCAGGGGTGTGGGTGGCGGGATGCCTGGCCCGAGGAAGCATCAGCAAAGGCCCAGTGGCTGCGGAGGGATGGCGGGGGGCCCAGGAAGTAGGGGCGTGGGCAGCGGGATGTCAGGCCCACCATGCCCCACGCAGCATGTTCTGGGTAGAGCACAAGGAGAAGGTGCTGGGCCTAGGCAGCCCCTGCTGGATGAGGCCATGCTTTCCTAGCTCCAATGGCACACGGACGCCAGGGAGCCACGGCTCCAGGACCAGTGGTCTCGAGCAAGGGGCGTGAATCAGCTCCTGTGGCCAATGCCCAGGGGCAACAGTTCTCTTTTGTAAGCTATTCAGATTTAACGTGCTGTCATGCAATGGGGGCGCAGACAGTCAGTCCTGGCATCATGAGAGCACAGGGCTTCTGACCACACATACACCGCACAGACTGCTGTGGAAGAGCCACGCATGCCTGGGGGCCAGGGCACTGTGCCGCCTGCCCAGACGTGTGGCCCTCAGTGAAGGCATATCCCTGAGGCTTCGGAAACCCCAGCAAGGCCAGGGTAGGGTGGGCATCTCTCCCAGGAGGCAGGAAAGGTGGGGAGGGATAAGAGGAGGTTATCTGGGTCCAGGAGAACATAACTTCCAAACTGCACAAACAAAGCCCATGGAGCAGGGCCGGGAGGCCACGGGCACAGGCCAGTCCCGCTCCACCAAGTGAGAACCAGGAAGGCATGCCTGCCTCTCCTCCCGGGCCCTCTGGGCCCGTGCTCTGCAGCTCATGTGCCACCAGAGGAAGCCGCACGTGGTACCCCTCTGCACCCCCGCAAACCCTGTCTTCATCAGCGTCTTCAAATTGGAGATGGGTCAGAGAAGTTTTGCTTTGATTTTATATTTCCTAAAATTGCTTTTTTGTCTAGGACTTTTCTTCCGCCTCGCCCTGGCTCCACTGCCCCCTGGGTGCCTACAGCACTGGAGACAAGCCTGGCTTTCTAATGAAGTGCGCAAATGGCGCGCTCTCATAACAAAACAGGCGGCCTTTCTTACTTAGCTATAACAGAAATGTCAGTCTAGAGAGGTAAACTGGAAGGACAATATATTAACACCTGAAAACCAAACTCTAAAGCCAAGAGGCTCCTGCTCACCTGCGGGAGGCCGAGGGCTGTCATCGCACTGAGCAAAACAAACGAACGTTAAATCAGAAGCCACAGGCTGGGTGACACCCGCTAGCTTCCCACTGACTTTCTTCAAGGACCAGGCAAAAGGGAAAGGAGGTATTTCAAGTACGAGAGAAGCAAGGTCCAAACCCGAGCCTCCTGAATTTCAGGGTGTGAATCAGTGCCGGAGATCCTAATTCACAGAAGACCCACCGGCTCCACTCTGCAGACGCCACTCCTCAGGAGCCACCAGGCTGGGCAGGACAGCAGGAAGCAGGTGTGGGGGCAGCAGTCTGGGCACCAGGAGGGCATTGGGTCAGTGTTTCTACAAGACCAGGAAACGGATAAATAGCGAACATGGCAGGAAGTGAGCTCCTTGGGATGGAGGGAATGCAGGGGGGACAGGACCCTGGTTACTGGAGGAGAGCAAGGTGTGTGACAAGGAGCAGGATTGGATGTGGACACCCGGCCAGCTACACCACAGACCACTGTCCGCATATGCAGCTGGCACTGGGTGGATAAAAACACATTTCAACGCGGGGCCCGGTGACAGCTGTGGCACGACCCCGGCCCTGAGCAATCACAGGGCCCCGCTGCTCTGTCTCTGAGGCAGATGGGCCTCTGCTGTCTATTGCCATCCACTGGCCCACAGCTCAGGAAGCACCTGGGAGCTGGTTGACAGGCAGGAACTCAGGCCCAGCAAAGGGCCACTTACTCAAACCCTGTCTTTTCACAAGAGCCCACCTGATCCTAACACACTCAAGGGCCTAGCATACACCCCCGAGGAGGCCATGTAGAGCCACTAGGATTTCTTCGCCTCTCTGGTCTGCAGTGCGCTCACCTCTACTGCGAAGAAGGTGAGGGGTGATGAGGCGCACACTCTGCATGCTGCCTGGCCACATGGCGTGTCCCTCGCATCAGCCCCAGTGTCCTCTGCATGGCTCATGGGTACCATAGCTCCCACTGGCCCACTGAGAACCACCTGTGCTCCTGCAAAATCTGCTTACAGCAACCGCCCAGAACTCCATGGGACCCAGTGGGAGCTATGGAAATCCTGCCTGGAGGGGACAGGCTGAGCATCAGGACAGAGAGAAGGGGGCCAGCAGAGAAGGCCAGGGTGTCCCTGAGGAGGGTGGGTCAGGTCACAGTCAAGCTCTACAGCTTCCTCATCCCCAGTCAAAGGGACCGAGGGCTGTGGTCCAGTTCAGCCTGGCACACCTTGGCAAGGCCTCCCATGTCACGTGCCAGGTCAGTGGGCCCCAGGGCATCATCAAGGGCACGTGTGTCTGAGACACCCGGATGACACAGGTCCCAGAGCAGGGAAATGGCTTAGAGACCCTTCCTTCTCAGAAACACCAGAACCATGGAAACAGACCGTACCTGGAGGCACGGACCACCTATGCAAAGCAGGTGCGTCCCTGCCCATCTCTGAGGCCACATGATGGTAGCAAACTTTAACCCATGGTCAAAAGGAAACACCCTCAGCACCTCTGCACGGAGCAGTCATCACTGTGTGGGAAGAGAGCGTGTGAGGGACTGGCTTTGGGTAGAGGCAGGGGCAGGCGCACAGCAGGATGGGGAACCAGAGATCAAACGGCCTCACCGGTGCAGCACCCTCGGCATCGGTGCCATCGCCCACACGGGGGCGAGGAGCATGAGAAGGCCCTCTGCGAGCTCATAAAGTACTGTCTCTGAGAAGACAGGACAGGCTTTGGGCGTGTTAAGCATTTCCTTCCACGCTAAGCCCAGTAACGTGCAGCATTAAAAAGGAAAGCGCACAAGAGAAATCCTTTAATAAGATTAGGAGACTCAAGGGCTCTGAAAGAGGACGAGGGAAGAAAATGAAGACGGGGAGCAAAAGCAGCCAAGGTGGAAGTTCTTTTGCAAGAGAAATGGACACGATCCGCTTCTCACTGAGACAGAAGGCCATGTGGAGCTGCCAGCCACTCACCTTGCCTCAGGCGCCCAGAGGGAGGAGCATGTGGCCACAGGCAGAGCAGCTGCTGCGACAAAGCGGCCCTGGAGTTACACCCAGGGACATGGGGAGGTGCTGCCATCAGAACCTGCGCCCTGCCAAGGCTCCTCTCCACCCTGAGCTCTTCCCCAGACTGTGCTCCTCCCCACTCAGGGCTCCTCCCTGCCCAAAGCGGCTCTTCACACTGCGCTCCTTCCCACACTGTACTCCTTCCAGCTCAGGGCTCCTCTCCACCCTGAGTTCCTCCCAGCCCAGGGCTCCTCCCCACTCGGGGCTCCTCCTCACCTGGAGCTGCTCCTCACAGCCCAGGGCTTGTCCCCACGCTGCACTCCTCCCAGCCTGGAGCTCCTCCCCACACTGTGCTTCTCCCAGTCTCAGGCTCCTCCCCACACTGCACTCCACTCAGCCTGGGGCTCCTCCCCACACTGCACTCTTCCCAGCCTGGGGCTCCTCCCACACTATGCTCCTCCTATCCTGGGGCTCCTCCCCACACTGCACTCCTCCCAGCCTGGGGCTCCTCCCACACTATGCTCCTCCCAGCCTAGGGCTCCTCCCCACACCGTGCTCCTCCCAGTCTCAGGCTCTTCCCCACACTGCACTCCTCCCAGCCTGGGGCTTGTCCCCAAATTGTGCTCCACCCAGCCTGGGACTCCTCCCCACACTGTACTCCTTCCAGTCTCAGGTTCCTCCCAACACCTGCACTCCACTCAGCCTGGGGTTCCTCCCCACACTGTGCCTCTCCCAGCCACAGGTTCCTCCCAACACCTGCACTCCACTCAGCCTGGGGTTCCTCCCCACACTGTGCCTCTCCCAGCCCAGGGTTCTTCTCCATACTGTGTTCCTCCATACACTGCACTCCTCCTCGCCTCAGGCTCCTCCCCACACTGTGCTCCTCCCAGCCCAGAAAAGGCAGACAGGTGCCCTGAGTGCCATGTTCAGGCTCCCAGGTTTATTACCCAACTATACTCAGAGGTAAAATGAAAACAGAAGTCTGGGATGACTTGCTCTGTGAGGGAGACCTCACCAGCAGTCTGGGGGAGGAGCCAGGCCTGATGCACATGGCCGCAGCCTCGGCATCCTGTGACCATCCTCAGGAAAGCAGCAACACCCCCTGCTCACAGAACTCCTGCAAACAGAGGGAAAGCTTCACAAGAAGGCACGGCTACTCCAGGACGTGTTGATAATAAGAGCATTCAAAGCGAGACACACCCTTACCGCACGACCCAGCCGTGCAAGCTGACGTCATGCGTCCACACAAAACCCCCGCACGAGTGCTTACAGCAGCGTCCTTCAAAACTATAAGAGCCAGAGGCCCCAGATGCCCTCACTGAGGAAGCGCGCAGGGGAGCTGTATCGCGCCCAGACCAGAGCGGGGCTCGGCGCTGGAAGATACGGGCCGTCTGGCCGTGAGCAGACGCGGTGCGACCCTGAAAACACACCATCAGAGCAGCCCGTCTGGAAGGGCTCTCATGAGGCCAATCGTGTGACTTTCTGGAAGAGGCACAGCTACGGAGACGGGGAAACGTCAGTGGCCGCTCGGGCTCTGGGGTAGGGAAGGAGGGCGAGCACGTGGGGCACAGGGATACGACGGCAGTGACAGCATTCTATGAGGTAACACGGCCATGTGCACACATGACAGCATACATCTGTCACACCACAGGACACGCTGCTGAGAGCTGGCACGAACAGGCTATGGACGCAGTTAATAATAAAGTTGCAGTAATGGCTCATTGACTGTAACACGCGTACCCAACTGATGCAAGGTGTTAGCGACAGGGCAGCCATTACTGAGGCAGAGGAAGAAGACAGAAGGTCTGTACTCTGCGTCTTGTTTACAAGCATAAAAGTGTGTAAAAAATAAAGTCTATTAATTTAAAAGCTATTTTAATACGTCACACCCTGCACGATTCCATTTATTTAATATCGTTGAAATGCCAAAAACAACAGAGACAGAAAACAGAGAGGGGGGTGGGGGGATGGGCATGGTTCTGGGGGCAGCACGCAGAAGGCTTCGCAGTGAGGGTGCTTCAGCAAACCTGCACATGGGCTCACAGGATACAGAGTCCCTACACACACACACACACACACATCCCACAAACACCGAGCGCCTGGTTTCAATACTGCGCTGTGATCACGGCAGAATCTGGGGAAAGACATGTGGGGCCTGTCCACTTCCTTCACAACTTCCTGTGGATCTGTAGTTGTTTTTTTTTTTTTTTTAATGTTTTTTATTTATTTCTAGGAGAGAGAGAGAAAGACAGCGTGAGCAGGGGAGGGTCAGAGAGAGAGGAAGTCACAGACTGAAACAGGCTCCAGGCTCTGAGCTGGCAGTCAGCACAGAGCCTGACACGGGGCTCGAACCCATGAACCATGAGATCATGACCTAAGCGAAAGTCGGACGCTCAACCGACTAAGCCACCCAGGCGCCCCTGATCTGTAGTTGTTAAACAAACTCAAAACCACCAGCCAGGCTGCAGCACTGGAGGTTCACCAGGGCACCCCTTCACTAGTTGCCTGCCACGCTCAGCAAACCCCCGCGGCATTCCAGGCTCTCACGAGTCTGAGGAAGCTGTGTGCCCCAGCGGGAGGCGCCCTCGGGTTCCAAACGAGCATGAGGCCATGCAGCTGCCCCAGCCCAGAAGTGCCAGGCGCAGAGCCTGGTGCACAGGACTCGCTCTACTGAGATCTGTGGGACAGGAGGGCAAAGGAGCAGGTGAGTCTGGGTTCTTCCGATTCCTTTCCAGCTTTCCATCTGCCCACACTGTGGCTCTGAGCACAGCAAACCTTGCTCGAAGGTCAGCTTGTATGCATCCAGAGAGACTATGAGAAAATGCTTGAACAGAACACAATAAAAATAACCCACATCGAAACTGATGCAGTAGGCAGTTTTGATAAAAACTCTTAGAAAAAAACAACAAAGAGGGGAGCCTGGCTGGCTCAGTCAGTGGAGCGTGCAACTCTGGATCTCGGGGCTGTGAGTTCGAGCCTCATGCTGCATGTAGAGATTGCTTAAAAATAAATCTAAGGAAGGAAGGAAGGAAGGAAGGAAGGAAGGAAGGAAGGAAGGAAGGAAGGAGAACAACAAATAGCAGGGGCTCCCATTAACGCAATGAAAAGTATCTATGAGACACGATCAGCACATGTCATCCTCGGTGGTGAATACTGAGGCTTCCCAAGATCTTCGTGAGACAGGGACGTGACCAGTGTTACTTCCGTGTGACAGTCGACTGGTTGTCCCCGCTAGAGGACAGGGAAAGAATAAAAAAGAAAAGGCACGAAGACCAAGAGGAAGAGGTGTGCTGGTGTTATGCACGGACATGAGGCTCATCTCTGCCGGGGCTGCTGTTTCCAAGTAGCAAGGGTGTCAAGACTGCTGCACTCACGGTCAGCGGATAACACCTGATGGCACGTGCACACTCCAGCCATACACACACACACACACACACACACACACGTTCTCAGAGATACCAGTAAAACGGCACCAAATGCAGAAAAGATGCAGAAAACTGTCTAACACTACGCATCTACCATACGACATCCTCATTCAGAAGACAACATTCAGTGTCATTTCTTCACAAACTGATTTACAGATTCACTGTGGTCCTTATCATGTGCCAGCAGAGGTTCTCATGTCAATTAACAGACTGATTTCAAATTGCAAAAGGACAAGCAAAGGACCAAAATTAGCCAAGCTCTTAAGGGACAAGAACACTGGGAAGGTTCACTACCAGGTATTAACACACTGAAAGTAGACTCAGGGTAGTGGTGGTGAAAAGACAGAGAACAGCCGCCCACGGAACAGAGAACTGGAGGCTGGACTCTCCGTGGCCAGTACCTAGGGGCTGTTACAGCCACGCGACACCGTGCAGGGAAATGCACGTCCCTCAAGAAGTGCTATTGGGCCAACTGCATGTTAGTGCAACAAAGAAAAAATAACCACCATCGAGAAATTTTCAGTGAGGCATAAATGACACGGAGCCTTAGTTTCAGGCGTACAACGTAATGACTCGACACTTATGTGTTACCACCAAATGATCACCAGCATACGTCCACTTCATGTCCGGGGAAAGATGACCCTGACACCCACCTCAGGTCACGTGCAGCCAAGTTAGGTCACCTGTAAAAGGTGAGGCCATAGAGCAGTGAGAAGAGAACAGGTAACTATCCCTGTGGCTTCGGGAGCAAAGACCACGGTCACCGAGTTCCCAAGGCTCTGAGAGCGTCAGCACATCGGGAACGCCATCGGCCTGCAGGACTGCACTGACATAAGCGCCACTGTCCCTTGACAGACACTGTTGAGAGAGAAGCAGCAGGCTGCGGAGCGGGAGCGGCCGCGTCTCCCACAAGCGGTTGGTGTTCAGGATACCGAGACAACATGTGCAACCCTCAATCAGCCCCAAACCCCCACACGGGGAGGCCAGCCTCATTGAGCCCAGCACGCGGCACCCCTATGGCCCTCTGAGCACGACTGAAGCCAGAGTCTCAACGGTCTGGTGCAGACCCAGGTTCTGGGGCATGCATGGGGTGGGGGGTGCACAGGTGTCCCTAGAACGGGCTGCAGCCACACTGACACTGTGCATGGAGGTCCTCGCTCAACCAGCACTCCACAGCCCTGCGTGCCTGCCCCCAGGGCCTCTACCACCCCCCTACGACCTCCACCACGACACCCCTGCTGCCCCCAGGGGGACCTCCACCCCCTCAGGGACCTTCCAAAGGCGGGCGTCACCACTAGCTGCCATGCACTCTGGCCCCCAAGGACCAGTGGCTCCTCTCGGAGACCACTGAGCTCTGGAATCTGGGCTCAGGGAACCGTTAGGATGCAGATAAGAGATAAGCGTATGTTTTCATTTGGTTTTTTAATTTCTGGCTAAAAAGTTAGCTCTTACTGCTCAGGTTCTATAAATAACAAGATTCTATAACCAAATTGTGGAATATGAGGGGCACACTGGAAATAGCTCATTTCAAATAGGAAAATGGTTTGTGTTCACCCACTTCTGGAAGGCAATTTTCAACTGCTTAAAATAGTCGTGGTATTTTACCAAGATGATTACACTCTCACCTATCAGTAACAATTAAACCCTAGACTAGAGCCGCTTAAGAAGGTCTCAAAATAAAACCCCACACTCTGAACACCGTGCACTGAAATGTCAAGCACACAAACGGCCCTGGGTGGGACACAGGAGCCCAGAGCCCAGCTGTGGGTCTGCTGTGTGCCAGGAGCACCACACACACACCTCTACCCCAGGGGACGGGCAATGACAGGGCAAGACCAGCAACAGAAATGCCCTGGGGGCGCCCTGATGAGGAAGACTTGAACAGAAACTACTGGGTGAGCCTGTGCCGCGCCGCGGCGCCCAGGTCACTCAAAAGGTGAGGGTGGATGAGCACCGGCACCAAGCAGGGAGCAGCAGGCCGACCACACTCGTGCGCAGACAGGCCTGAAGAGCAGCCTCATCACCCTGCTGGCTGGCAAGGCGGGTCCCCGTGAGCCGGGCCTGGGGCTGCGCAGAAGACTGGTATTGACCCATTGGAAATGTGCCTTCGAGCGGCAGTCAGCATAAGCCATCAGTCAGCGCCAGGCAATCAATAGCCACTCTCGCCCTAACTCAGCAAGGCCTATGAGCACAGCGGGTCAGGGTGAGGACTGAATTAGTCCAGGAAGTGCCATTGGCTTCCAACCTGCTGAGAGAGGAAGAATGGAAATTTCCCGCCTTGGGACCCAAGCAGTGACCCTGCAAGAGAGAAGTTGCCCAAGAAGGAAGCCAGGATGCTTCTTACTCACACAAAGGCAGGGCGCAGTTTGGGCACGGAGGGGGTAACCCCCACCAGCACCTGTGTGGACGGGGAGCCCCACCCCTGAGATTCTAACCAGGATGGGGGAGACACGCGCCATCCGTGAGAACCCCAGTGATCTGGGGAAACAGAGGGCATGGTGCTCACTTGGCAGGACGCCTACGGAATCCAGGCTACACGGCATGGTTGCCATACACGTTTCCTCCTGCTGACAGGCAGATGGTCCCAGGGCACTGGCTCTCTGTGCACGCAAGACACACTGGCCCCCACACGGGGCCTGCCTCCCTGAGGGGCCTGAAGCCCCCTCCAGAACACACACGTATGAGTACTCTGCGAGACCCACTGACAGCTGGAAGAGGTCCCAGCGGCCACGGCAATAAACCACAGCAGGGATACGCTAGGACCACAATCTAAAATAAGTCCCGAGTCCATGTGATACACGGAAGTGACCGACTCAATGAATAAATGGGAAGGAGAGAGTCAATTTCAGGCAGAAGAATTCAGAATGAGTCACTGTACCCTTGAGGAAGGGTGTGACCCCCAGCCCCAGGCGTGGCCATGCACCGAAGAGGGAGACACCCAGCAGACCCATGCAGCCTGGTAAGCAAGGTCAATATCCACAGGGTAAGGCACACTGTCGGGGCCCTTCCCTGCAGGGTCGCCCCGTCCCTCGGGGCCTGGGAGGAAAGCCTCGGACACAGCCCCGTCCAGTGCCTGTCACGCGCCGCCCATGTGGCACTCCTGGCACTGGACTCATCCAAAACGAGGAGTCCGAGAGGTGACACAGGCCAAGGAGAGGTGATGGCTCAGTGTGTAGGATCCAGGACAGAGAAAGGGCTGAGGGGACACGAAGCAAACAGGAGGACAGCACAGACTTCAGTCAGCCACCCTGGTTGGGCCCGGATCATGAGCCCTAACGACTGTGCTGCCGTGAAGTGTCAGTTCCAGGGACACGGGGCACAGGTGAGGAGAGCTCACCATTTTTCTCTAAATCTCAGAATGTTCTAGAAAACAAAGTTCATTAAAAACCAAACCAGGAATTGTTTGAAGTCAGATGAACCCCTGTGAGCAGCAGTGACCTGCCCTGCTGGAGGCGAGCAGCCGGAAGCCCAGGCCCCCTGCACATGCAGCCATGAGCGCTCCCCATGGCGCTGGGCACATGGGCCCGAAGACGGGGCTCCACACGCCCATAGGTGCGCACACAGCTGTGGTCACAGGCTCCCCGCTAAGACCGCTGTGCCAGCCACGACGCTCTGTGGCCAAGGTGCCATGGGAGCCTAGAGTAAGGCTGCCCCATGTGAGGACACAGGTGAAGGTACCTTCCAGCCAGACATGGATGAGATGCAGTTGTGGGCACGTCCACGTGGGAGGCTGTGCCCCAGCGCACACGCACGATGGGGAGGTGGTAGACGCGGCCACCCGCTGCACACCCAGGGGCTCCAGACCATGCCGAGGGGTCAGCCCCGTGTCCCGCAGCTCAGGCCACCAGCGGCCCACTGTCCACTGGGACCTGGAGGAGGACAGAATGAGCCACACATACCCCCACCACCTGCAGAGCGTTCCACCAGTGTGACCGCCAACCTCACGGAGGACGGCCTCCACGGACCTTCGAGGAGGCTCCTTTTCCCGAGAGAGCCGCACACTCCACTGCCCACGTGCAACAGCCATGGAGACCACTGGCCTTGGCCTCCGGGCAGACCCACAGCTCACACGCATGGGGTGACCCAGAGCCCCCAACAAAGAGAGACGTACCACATCTGTGGCTTGTATTTTTCCCTTGGATTCATATTCCATCTGGAAGCGTGGCCCTTTCAACCACCTCCACTCATTTTGCCCGCACCCAGCGCATCTCTGGCAGCCACCAATCTGTTCCCGTATTTGTGAGTTCAGCGTTTGCAGATTCCTCGTGTTATGTCACCCAGCACAGCGTCCTCCAGGTCCACCCGTGGTGTCACACATGCAGGGTTTCCTTCCTTCTCAAGGCTCGATGACATCCTGTCACACACCTACTCGGCGCCTTCCTTCCCTGCCCAGCGGCCAACTGGCACTGGCACCGGGGCTGCGACACCCAGATTCCCACCCCCAGGGAAGTGCCAGGGGCGGGGGGGGGGGGGGGGGGGTGCGGGCGTGCTGCAGGGTGCGGTGGGCCCGGGGGATACTCCTCAGGAACCACCACCCTGTCTCTTCCCTGTGATTCTCGGGAGCACCGTCCACACGGAGCCCATTGGGCTGGCACAGGAGGCCACTTCAGTGTGCGGCACTGCTGCTTGTCCTGTGGACAGGAAAAATGGGAACGCAGAGGGACAGAGTGCCTTGTCCAAGGTCACAGAGGAAGGTCTCCCTGCCCATCACCCCAGGAAAGCCCATGCTTCCCACACCAGGGACTGTAGCCTGTCCTCGCCTCTGGCTCACAGAAAGTCCAGCACAGACGGCCCACGGCCCGGCCATGCACAGCCCTCCGTCCGAGCCATGGACGAACTTCTTCTGCCCGTGTTCCCATCTGTCCCCCATCTTCCACAAGCCAAATTCGGCGTGCATTCAAACTGAGCGTTCAGCCCCAGCTCAGCTGTGGCATCAGCTCCCACGAAAATCCCATCACGGTTGGCAAGTGCACGTGTCCCTCCTTCCTGTCCCGCCAGACTACCAGCACTAGAAGGGTGGTGACCCCACATCTGCGCAGGTGACCTGGTGGCACGCAGGACGTGCTGGGGAAGGAAGGGAGGAGGCGGGAGCACAGAGAAGCCGGCTCTGAACCCCCACCTGTAACTGACCGCGAGCACGCAGGCAACAGGACCGCATCGTCTCCATCAGAGGCCACCAGGCCGCGGGGTGGCCGCCTGTGGAGCCCGGACGACAAGGGGCGGCTCCCGGGGCCTGTGTGCAGAGCTCGGCGGAGCCTGACCTGGGAAGCCCTGGACCCAGGGCCCTGAGTGATGCCATGCCTCTCAAGGGACAACAATGGCATGCCAAGGAGCGTACTGGGGAAGCCACCAAATGGCGCGCGTTCGGTAGCTGAAACATGCCTTGTGCCCTAAACCCTTCATAACCGGGTCCCAGAGGCGAAGAGCCTAGGTTCTCATTAAAAACAACCTTGGTGCCCTGACATCGGCCCTCACAAGGTCAGGTCGGGCGTGGGTGGAGGGGAGGTCTCTGTCCAGCAAGCTGGATGCCCCATCCATGCCTGCAGAGCGTTCAGGGACAGGGTCGGGCTCTCGGGAACGTTTAAATAACACCATCCCACAGGACACCTGATTCACGCTCCAGCGCACTCCATCGAGCCTGACGTCAGATGCTCTCCAGGCATAGGACAATTAGAGAGAGCTTGGTCCTCACATGAGCATGGGACCGAGACCACCACGCCCAGTGCATCAACTCCGGTGACAGGTCTCATTACAAACCATAGGCCTCAGACCCACTGAGATTTGGTCACCGAAGGAAGGGAAGGCTGCCCTCGCCCACGGCCTAGGGAAGGGGTGGCCCTGCCTTCGAGGGGGAGACCAGGTCAGTGCACAGCCCCAGCCACCCTGCCCCTCGCCAGGAGCACAAGGTCGCCATATAGCCGTCTAAAAGGGTGTGGGCCCTCTGAGTCCCAAAGGGACCACCAGGGTTTGGAGAAGTCTTTCCTGTGATTCAAGAACACTGCGGGCATCGCAGATAGCCCTCAGTCTGGGGGCAATGTTAAGAACCGTGGGGGCCCAGGGCCCAGGCTCTAAGGCTGGCTGTGATGGGGATGGGCTAGCAGCCACCAGCCACGACAGCAGGGCCCCCAAGAGGGGCCGGCCTGGGGACCCCGCCCAGTGCGTACCTTTGTCAGCAGCAGGACCCGCTTCTGGAGCCTCCGAGCCAGGGCCTCCTGCGTCTCCCGCCGCCTCCTTTCTGCCAGCAGCTGGCTGCTGGCCTGGCGGACCTCATCCTGGAGCTGCTGCCGGACCTTCTCCAGCCCACGGGCGCTGCGGGGGAAAAGGCAACAGGGCAGAGTGGTGAGGCCTGGCCCGCAAGACGGCGCCCCAGCCACACACCCTCTGGGGCCAGGATGAGCCCATCACATAGGTCCCAAAATAGAGCCGCACGTGCAACCGGCATGCTGCCATTTCCTCACTTGTGAATAGCTACTTAGAGCTTTTCAGGAGTTTCTGGATTTCAAAGAGGCACCCAGGGTGATCCCAGAACACGGCAGGCAGCAGGGAGGGGGGCACTCACCCCCACACACAATGGGAAAAATTGTCAGCAGCACAGCGCTTCGGGAGACGGCACTTCTGAATGAGCTAAATTACCAGCAAGCACTTCCATCCGGATCACGACAGCCAGATGTGCAGTGGGTGTGGGGGAGCCCCCGCCACGGGGAGGCGGGCCCCCCCAACACTGCCCTGCCAGACACCAGCCAGGGCTCCGACAGCAGCCGGGGTACCCCATGGCAGCTCTTCCCAACAGGCCTGACCCCCAGCACGTGGACTTTGCCCGTGGGTCCCACCGGGGCCCCATCCAAGTCATCCCTTCAGGGGGCAGACAATAGCAGGGGGTCCAGGTCAGGGCCCCGGGCTCCTGACCGCCCACAGGCTAACAACCCATTCCCTGGCCCAGCCCTAAGTGCCTTCAGAGCCTGGTCTTTGCCCCAAAATGCCCTCAGCCCTTCAGTCCTGCCCAGGACGCCCCTGTTCCCGACACACTCCTTCACAGCACACGGCAGCCGGCACCCAGCACTCGTTGAAACCTTCCCTGAGGCCCGATATCACACAGCCTCACGACTGCACACTGAGTGGTCGTCCCCGTGGCCTGATGGAGGGGACGACGACCAGGGGAGGGGCCATGAGGGGAGGCGGCCCTGGAAAGGACCCCAGTGAGGAGCCAACCCTGCATCAGAAATGAGGGGTCTTCAGGGCCATGCTGTCAGCTGACACATGGGGCGCTCACAGAGGCAGCACGGGAGAGCCGGGGCCCCACCGGGGAGGGTACCTATGGGCTCCTGTCACACCCAGCCTTACCACCGCATCCTTCCCACTCTGACCACATGCTGGAAGGAAACCATACTTCTCAGGGCGGCAGGGGGCGCTGCCTTCAGAGGCGGCGTGCCCAAGCCCACGTCTTCCCTCCCGCACCCGAGTGTGCGGTTTCTGCTCCCATCACGTAGTTCAGTCCGAGCGTGCGCGTGAGTCACTGAGGGAGCAGGTGGGAAGCTTGGCCGGCCTGATGCAGGGACCCCTGTCCATACCTCAAGGGTTCAAGGGAACCATGACCGACTGCACCTGAACCCTCTTGCACCTTCACAAAAACATGAGGTAAGATTTTTTAAAAAACAGGTACAAATAGTCATTCGAAACAGACCGATTAAGAGGCTATTTTCAGTTCTATTTCAACTTAACACAATGCATAGGCCAACTTAATAACCCAGGGCTGAGACCGACTCCAAAACTACCAGACCTAGGCGGAGAGCTCATGAGTGCCTTGAATCGGCGTTCGACAAACTGGCAGCGTCCCTGCTCACACACGTGAGGCCGAGCCGCCATCCAACCGAGCTCAAGGCTAAGGGGCCTCAGACAAGCAGCCCTGAGCGCAGGCCTGGTGGGGACAGCCTTGGGGGAGTCTGATAAGCCCAGGCCCCCTGCCCCATAGGAGAGCGCTGCCTGCGCATCCATGAAGGGGTCAAACCAGAACACTCCCCACCAAGGGCAGGTGGCCAGGAGGCAGGCGGGTGCGCAGGATTCCTAGGTCTCAGTCCGCTGGCTGCCAGCTCGCTGTGCCCAAATCCCCCCTCACAGCACTAGAGGGCTTTAGCTCTGGGACCTGGTGGGGCCCACGGCCCAGTCCTGCACATCACAGACACCAGCGCGCCAGCTGAGAGGCGGCAGTACCATGAGTCTGGGGGCGTCCACGAGGGGTGGGGGGGTTGTTGGGCCCAGGCTGGCAGAGCCCTCGTGCCCAGTAAGGAAGAGAACCTGCCTCAGGGGCGCGGGGGGCGGGGCTCAATCAGGAAGCGTCCGTCTTCGGCTCAGGTCACAATCTCAGGTTTGGGGGTTCCAGCCCTGCATCAGGCTCTGCACTGGCAGCGTGGAGCCCACTTGGGATCCTTGTCCCCTCTTTGCCCCTCTCCTGCTCACACTATGTCAAAAATGAATAAATGAATGAGCATTAAGAAAAAAAGAGAGAGAGAACCTGTCTGTCCCAATGGTGAATGCCTTCCACAAAACCAGAATGTTCTGGAAGGAACAGGGCAGAGGACACGGGACCCTGTGGAGTCGGCACTGGGAGTGCAGCAGAGTGTGTTGTCAGCCTGCCCTCGGCCGAGGGATGAGCTCTGTGCACACTCCGTCCGTGCTCAGGCGTCAGGAGACCGGCACGAGGAAACCCCTCTTCAGGGCGTCACAGGGGCCGCCCTCTGCAGAGGCTTGTCCGGGGCCCTAGGCAGCCTGGAAGGGCTGCCTGTTCTCCTGGCAGGGAAGGCCCCGCACAAAGGCAGGGACCAGCACGAGCCCGACCTTGTGGGCTGTGAGCCGATGGGGCACAGAAACCACGTGGCTCACATAAAGTGAGAGAATGTGACACGCAAGGCTGCTGTTGTTGCCTATCAAGCTGGAGCTGCAACAAGGAGAGAGGGCCCTGACATCACGGAGCAGGGAGGCCAGCCCTTCTTGGTGCCTGAGGCCCTCACTATGTCACCCTCCATCCCCGCGGGGTCAGGATCCCCACCACGGGGCCAGCCCTGTGGGGAAAAGGTGCGTGCTTTCGGAACTATCAAGTCAGACCTGAGTTGGGGAGGAGAGTGTGGGGCTAGGGGGCCAGAGTCCTCACACAACTCAGTCACTGCAACGGGCACAGGATGGTCAAGAAGCAAACACCCAGGTGGGTCACTGCCTCAGGAGGGGCCGTCCAGGGGGCAGCACACAGGGCAGGGTTCAGGGGCCGAGGGCACAGCTCTGGGAGACAGCAAGTGCAGACCCCTGTCCCCATTTAGGTGTCCAGTTAGCTCCAAAGGAAAGGAAAGCTCAGGCTGGGGACAAGGAGTCAAGACAGACCCACTTCTACATATAAACTCCATGAAGACAGAGGAATGGTGAGCGGCACACTCAAGGGGCTGGCCCCGTGGCGGGGACCCTGGCCCCGTGGGGATGGAGGGTGACAGATAGTGAGGGCCTCAGGCACCAAGAAGGGCTGGCCTCCCAGAAGAGTGAACTTTTCCTGACATTTCCACAAATCCTGGCCAAAGTTCCCCAAGTGAGTGGTTCAAACTACTGGCCAGCAGACTGCCCTGCCCATGCCCACACACAGAAGGGCAGAAAGGGACCCCACGTGTGTGACGAGCCCATGGCTCCGGCCTGCAACGCTAGCACTCGATGGCTGACCCTTCTCGTTGGGCTGTCCTCTCCAGTCCACCTCAGCCTTTCTTGGGAAGCAAAGAAGAAAAAACTCATAAAACATTAAACTACTACTTCCAAGCTTAAGGTGAACTCTGGGGTCACTGGCATTTCCGCGAGCCTCTGGGAGTTCGGAATGAAGTGCTTCGTGCTTGAAGGAGCAGTTGGCGTGACTATCGATCACGGCCTTTGTGAGCGGGTGTCTGTCTGCTGGGGGAAACAGGCCACAGTCACTGAGGACCATCTTTGTGCTGCGGCCCTTTAACATCTTCCCCACCTCACACACCTCCTTTCAAGGAACAGAGGACACGGCTCACTCTGAAGCAGCAGGAGACATTTTAATGGCCTTCCTGGAGACGACTGCGGATGGCAGCTCCGGCCCCGCACAGCCTCTCCTGCCATACCTTGGCCGCCTGTCTTCTCCCTGCCCGGTGCTGCAGGAGACCCAGGGCGGGCCAGTGCCTCTGGGAAGGACCAGGACAGGGTGGTGCTGTCCATCTGGGAGGAATGATTGGCCCCTGGGGAGCATCGTGGCCAGTGTGGGCCCATGAACATGCCGACAGCCATCACCAGACCCAAACTCAAAGCAAACCTTTACCCAGTGCATATGGACACGGCTGGCAGGTAAGCGCAGGTTACGCTGCCCGAAAGTGTGAAGTGCGCAGCCAGAGCCAGCCTGCTGGGGGCAAAGGAGGATGGCAGGTGGGGTTCACGCTGGTCTTTAGCAAACACGTTTCTGTGCAAAGCTGAGGAAACAGTAACAGAACTTTATTCACAATTTTGCAAAATCTCTAAAGCATCTTCTTCCTTTGGACTCATAAGGAGCGCAGAGGAAACCACTGACATATACACCCTCAAGCTTCTCCAGTCCACAGATGGTAAGTTCGGGCCCCAAGCGGCTCACTTGCACGAGGCCTTGGGCACCCCACGGGGCTGCAGCTCAGGCTAAACCTCCATCGAGCAGGTGACCCCGTTCTCTGGCCAGGGCAGTCGGCTGAGCCTGCACAGACGGGCACAGGTCTGGTCCCAGGCTGTACAGAGCCTAGATGGGCTGCAGACACCGGGGCGGGGGGGGTGGGGGTGGGGCAAGGTCCTGGCTCCACCAAGGCTCAGGAGAGAATGTTGAGAGGGTGAACATTCTAATTTTTTTAAATGTCTTTTATTTATTTTTGAGAGAGAGAGAGACAGTGTGAGCAGGGGAAGATCAGAGAGAGACGGACACACAGAATCTGAAACAGGCTCCAGGCTTCGAGCTGTCAGCACAGAGCCCGATGTGGGGCTCAAACCCATGAACCGCAAGATCATGACTGGGGCCGAAGTCGGAAGCTCAACCGACTGAGCCCCCCAGGCACCCCAGAGAATAAACATTCTAGAACTCTGCCTGTCCAGCAGAAGACAGGGACGGGCTATAGAAAGGACAGAGTGGGACTAAGTGCCAAGGAGTGCACAGTGGGTCAGAGCTAGCTGGCCTGATGCAGGGAGGTGGAACCGGCAGGCAGGTAGGGTTCTGCTCCCAGGCCCAGGATTCCAGCCCTGTGTGCTGTCACACTCGGGGGACACAGCCAGGCTCTCAGCTGACACTGGGTCACCAGCAGCTGGAGGCTCAGGACTGCCAGGATGCCCGGTCCCGGACCGTGTTCTACCAGGCGGAGGGCAAGCAGAAGGCCTCTCAAGGCTCTCCCGACAGATCCAGAGGACTGAGCGCCCCGGTCAGCAGTGCGGCCCCCGGAAGTCCCCAAGGGCTCGGGGCTTCCAGACTGGCCAAGGATAAGAGGAGACGGGCTATCGGGGCCTCAGGAAGGTGGGGGGTGGGGGGGACCGCCTGACTGGGGGTGGCTCGCACAAGTGTGTGGCAAGGGCTCCTGGGAGGGGAACGCAGAGGGACACAAGTGGGTTTGGAGGGACTCGACCCACAGGAGGGGAGACGGGAGTGGGGGGAGGCCCCTGCTCAGCAGCGGACACAGCCTAGGCCAGGCCTGCAGCGTTCCATACGTGTCCACAAATGTGCCTGCAGAATCGTCCAGCGGGAGAGAGCCCCTAGCCCGCGCACACTTCCTGCTGCTGCACCCGGGGGTACCTGGCGGGGGGCCGCACAGGCAACCTCACAGGTGGTGATGGGTACTGGCTGCAGAAACCCTCCCTCAGAGGCAACCGTGTGCCACAGGCCTGGAAGCCGGCGCGGGACACGGCCCGCCGCCAGCCTCAGCACACTCGCCAGAGTGGGCTGTGGACGGGGGCTTCCGGAGAGAAGCAGAAACATGGCCCCAGCCTGCTCTCACTGGAGAGATGCCACAGACCCGCTGCGAGCCAGGCAGCATCTGTCTCCTCACAGATAGCAAGGAGGCCACTGATCTCTGCCTTGCCTCACTGGCGAAAGGCACTCTAATGAGACACATGTGCAAAGTGCAAAGCAAGTGTGACCTCCTGCCGTGTCTCTGCCTCAACAGGGACAGAGGCACTGCGCTCAGCTGGGGTGGAACAGCGGGGTACGGCCCAGTCAGGTGCCCGGGAAGGCCTCCTCGACGCACCCCTGACTGAGATATGCAGCACTATACACTACTGGGATGAGAAGCAACAGCAGAGGTGATGGGTGGCCAGAGTCTCCCCAGCAGTGGAAGCTCAGGGACCGTCTAGTGAGGGGACACGCCGACTAGCAGGCACGCCTGGGCTTGCAGAACCACAAGCATCAGAGATGAGAGGGCATGGCTGCCATCAGGCCCCTGTGCCCTCGATGAGGGGGCATGCCCCGCCGGGGTTGCACAGGTGGGGCCTGGCAAGCCAGCTGGGCTCCAACTCAGACCTGGTGCCCTGTCTGCACATGGCTGCCCTCCCACCGCGTGGCCATGGCCAGCCGTGACCAGCACGGCAAGGGCAGGACTTAGGGACAGAAATGCAACTACAGGCTCTGCCAGACTTGCCACATGGCAGCTTTGGCCTGTGTGCTACGTGCAGGGGAGAAGGTGGGGAGAAGAGGGCAGAGGCCCCTCCTCTGCCGATACTGCTCAGACTCACCAAAGGGGCTGCCTTGGCGAGGGGGCAGAGAGCCTCAGCCTGCACGCCTGAATGCCCAGGCCGGAGACGCACGCAGCTGTCTGTGTATGCTAACAAATTCCTATCTGAGATGCCTCCCCATGTCATGCACATTCCTCTGAGAAATAAAAACACCCAAAGAGTGGAAACGAAACCAGAGAACAAAGAGAGCAAAGGCTGCGTGATCCCACTCAGTGGAGCCGCGGCAGAGCAGGCCAGGCTCCGGCCACTTCCCAGGGCACCGCCACACACCAGCTCACTGCCCCTGTTGTCTCATCAAGTTGGACCCCCCGGCTGAGCAAGCGTCCATGAGTCCCAGATAGAGGCCACACTGGAAACACGCTCAACTGACCCTGAGGCATGAAACAGATAACTGCCCTTGTGGTTTCCACTTGGTCCCCACCACAGTGAATGATCTGGTTTAACTCCTCAGTCACTGACACGTAAACACACAGGCAGGGCTGCCTCCAGGTCACGGGAGGAGGGGGCCAGGGGGCCAGGCACACAGCAGAATGAGCTTACCACCTGCGCCAGGCCACCAAGACTCAGGAAGTGAGGACAAGCACCCTGCACCCTGGAGCTCCAGCTGGCAAGGCCACAGTCCCAAGGAAAACGGTGGTGGGCAGAAAATTAAAGCGACCCCATGGTTGGGCGACACGGCTGCATCCCAAGTGCCACAGAGCCGCCCAGCTCTGACCTCTCTGGACCGGGGAAGGGCTTCCACATGCTTTATGCCACCCTGGCCACCGCGTCCCTGAGGATGAGGGTCTGTGCACAGCCCCAGGTGACGCAGGAGGGCCAGGCCGGAGCCTCGCCAGAGGTGCCACGTCCCTGCTCCTAACCTTGTGCTCAGCTAACCATCCACCACCTTCTTCTGGAAAATGAGGTTTCGCTGGAACGCAGCCACCCCCGCTCATTCAACTGGTACCTGTGGCTGCTTTTCACGTAACAGATCCTGCCAAACAGGCAAAATCACTGACTGTCCAGCCCTCTACAGACACCAGCTGCAGTCACTGCCCTGGATTTAGTTTGGAAAGCACAGGGCGGTAAGTGAGCAGCAATGAACCCCGTCCCCCGGTGTCCCCCCTCCCCCTCAGCGCACCTGCTGGCCCAGCAGGCCCAAAGCGCCGTGCGCGCTGCGTTCCTTCCTGAGGGGACGACCCCTGGTGCACCGTCCCCTCACGACTGGGCACCCGCTTGCTCTCTTCCACACCTTCCTGTAAGACCCCCAAACTCTCATCTGAAAAGGGCCTGGGTGGCTCTGGTCCAAAGCCACGGCCACTGTGCCCCACATGATGGCAACCACGCCAGATGTGTCCGGGGCAGCTCTGATGTCAGGCTACATGGGCACGAAGTCCCACCTTCTTGGGGGCTCCGTGTGCCCCCCACCCCAGAGACTGAAGCTGGAGGACACAGGAAGCCGGGCGGGGGAGGACGAGTGCAGCCACCCTAGGAGGGGCTCCCACCAGCTTAACCTGAGTCTGTGGGGGCAGGAGGCCAACAGAGGCCCAGCCTAGGCGGGACAGAAGTCAGCGGCGGTGGAGCCGGCAGCTCTCCCCCACCTCCTTCCTTGACATCGGCCAGCGGCCCACCAGCAGCTCGGAGGCTGAGGTGTACGACATGCCGGCGATCGATAGTGGCGCACCCACAAGCAGAGCCCATAGCGCCTGTTTGCTTTCCCACGGATTTGCTGTCCTCGACCCAGGGCACAAGTCAGTACCCATATAGGTGGGATGCTCTCATGGGGAAGCCGCCATCTCCTGGCCGGGCGGGGGCCCCCATTAGGGATGCAGGGCCGGGGGCCGCGTGTGGGTGTGCCCGGTGATTTCCAGGTGCCTGTGGCAGACTAGCTCTCTGAGGGCTGGTGCCCCGCTAATAAACATCTCGGAAGCATTTCCCACACTGGACAACAGAAACGAAAGGAGAAAATGAGATTTTACAACATCATTACTTTCTCTTCTACAATTTCTTGGCAGAGCAGACAGGGGAGCATCTGCTCAGCTGTCTCCGTGTCAACACAGAACTCACTTATTAGTCCCACCTCCTCCTCGCCCCAGGCTCCAGGGCCTGAAGAGCTGACACTTGAGAAATGCCAGCTCTAAGCAGTTTATTTCCTCCTGAACTTTAACAACTAAGACAGAGATGACCTTTAAAAGGAAGGGCCAGCGCCTGTCAGACCCGCGGGAGCATGACTCTGCTGGGCCGCAGGAGGGGTGCAAGGCAGAGTGGAAGTCATGGCCCCGGGGCCTCCAGCCTCCAGCACGTGCCTGCGAGAGACTAGGGGCCACTGAAGCATGTCCTTCTCGGAAGTCTTCAGCCAGGAAGACTTGCTGGCTCACACACCTTTACAAACGTCCGGTGACCTCTGCGCGTCACCTTGCAACCGGCCTACCCTAGACTGCTCTGAAGGAACAGTGCCAGCGAGGGTGGCGGGGTAACGGGGTGCTGTGCTGGGTACTCAGCAGTATTCCCAACACCGGACGATATGATTCACAGAGAAAGTCTAGAATCCCCTGAACAGGGTGTACAAGAATAAAGGTCTGCTGGGATTACAAATACTCTTTACTTTTCTGAAATTCCTGGAGAAGAAAAGGAGCTAGAGTAACCATGAGGACGGTCACTGCAGTTTCACAGTGCCACACCCGGGGGGGGGGGGGCTGCTCTCCCACAACACCCACAGGGCAGGGGCCACACCCGGGGAGCCCATCTGCCAGAGCACAGTAGAGGCCAGCCTCCAGGGCCACACGAAGGGCACCTAGCACCTAGGGCTGGGGACACTGCTGCTCACCCCTGCCGTGCACACCCCCACAGGCCACCCAGAGCACCACCAGGGCAGGAAGGAAGGAGCCGGCCAACAGGACAGAGGGCGTGACCTCAAGGAGGGGACCTGCCTGATGTGGCCCCAAGGTACCAGCATGTTGTCTTGTCTTGTCTACACTGGCACGGAGCCCACACAAGGAGCCCCACACTGACCTGGCTGCCACACACAGGGGGTTCTCACCCACCCTGTTTACACGGAAGGGGGGCATCTTCTCAGTGAGCATCACTTGCTTTCTCAGTCATTAGCATCACAAGACCATTTATTGAATAACTGGCTCACTTCTTGTTGGGATAAAATTCCCCATTTTAACCACATTACACTAAACAATTCAGTGGTTTTCAGTATATTCGCAACAGGGACCGAACAGTATACAAATTCAAGAAGACTCTTTACCCCAAATAGAAGCCCCGACCCCCAGCAGCTCCTCCCCAGCCCCCAGCGCCCATCTTGTGGCATGTGTGTGTGTGTGTGTGTGTGTGTGTGTGTGAGCGCGCGCTCATGGTCCACATTTGGGGACTCCCACACCATGGGGCCTTCTGCCTCTCCAGTCCCCACGTGAGCACTAGGTGTCGGAGTCCATCCTGACTGTACCTGGCTGACTGTACCTGGGGCATCCCCATTTCACGTCCTGCTGGGTGAACCCCGTCCTGCCAGACGGCTTACCTGTGCTGTCCGGCTCCGGGTTCCATGAGCAGCACTGCTCTGAGCACTGGGGACGGGCTCAGTGTCTTCAGTCCCCTGGGCACACACCCACGACGGACACGCTGGGCCAGACAGGGCGCCACAATCACCCCTCCAAGGACCCATGCGACCGGTTTCCCCGTAGCCTCCACCAACACTTGTTATTTTCCGTTTTCTCTTTTGTGTTGTTTTTTTACATTAATGCTACAAGGACATTGTGTGCAATGGTACGTGACCACACAGGTTTCCTGTTACAAACACCGCACCATCGTTGTCCTCCTCACTGTCGGGAAATTTTAACCACTTCTAAGTGAACAGCTCAGGGGCACCAGGCACATTCACGCTGCTGCTCAGCTGTCCCCACCTGTCTCCAGAAGGTTCCGTCTCCCCACACTGAGACCCTGTCTCCCTTGCACATGGGCCCCTCCCTCCCCCAGCCCTGGCCCCACTGTGTCCAGGAGTCTGATGACGTGACCCCCAGGCCTGATAGGAATGGCATCTCACGGTGTCCCCTCCTCCTGCCCTGCCTCATCTCACAGCGCATCACATCTGCGCGTGGCCTCTGCCAGAATCCCCTTCCTGCTTCTGAGGCTGAGTAACATTCCCAAGTCCGGGTGCAGCCCTTTGTCTCATCCATTCACTGCTGACGGACACGTGGGCTGCCTCCTGCCTCCAACTACTGTGAACGCCGCTGCTGAGGCCTCGGGGAAGCACCTGTTTGTTCCAGGCACACCGCCCGCCACAGCACCTGCGTTGCGTTACACCAATGGTCCCAGTTCCTCTACCTCCTTGCCAACCTTGCTGCTCAATGGGCTACTGAGTGCTGCCAGCCCAGTCCCCGTTCCCCTGAAGATCAGTGATGCTGAGCATCTTCTCACAACCATTTGTGTTGTCTCTGCAGGACCGTCTAGTCAGGCCCCCTGCCCATCTTCAAACTCAGTTCTTCATCTTTTGGACGTTGAGCTGTGAGAACTCCTCATGCATCCCGGAGGCCAGATCCTCATCACATATATGATCTGCAAATACCTGCTCCCATTCTGGGGGCTGACCTGTCACTTCTGTGACAGCATCCTTTGACGCAATTGTGTTGTTAATTTCATAAAGCACCATGTGCTTCTACCACCCTCCCGAGTTCAAGGTCACAAAGATGTAGGACACAAATGTTTCTTCCCAGAGTTTACGGTTTCAGCTCCTGCACTTGGAGCTGTGATCCGCCCGAACTACCGTCTGTGTGCATATCAAGTCTGCACACGGCATGATGAGTTAGCGAGCGAGTCCTCCTGTACACTGTGGAATGGTGTGAAAAAGATCAGTGTTCATTCCCTCTTGAAACAGGAGGCAGAACTCACCAGTGAGGCCGTGTGGTCCCGGGGCTCCTCTGCTGGAAGGACTTTGGCTGCTGACCGCATATGTCTATTTGTAGTTTCCGCCTCTTTTCCACCAATTCTGGCACTTCGTGGGCCACTAGGACCCTGTCCGTTTTACTGACTCTAATGAGCTGGCGTAGGATACCTCACCGCACTCCCTTGTGGTCCCTGCCAGCTCTGTGAAGCCCATAAGGATGTCTCCACTCCCTCTCCTGGTTTTACGGAGACTTCACGCACGTTTGCTCGTCGGTCCAGCTAAAAGTTTGTCCATGTTATTTTTCTTTTCAAATAAGTAACTTTTTGTTGTTTTCTTCTGTTCTCAATTTCTTTCATCCATAATTTTTATCGTTTCCTTCCTTCTGCTTGCTGTGGGTTTAGTTTGCTCACCCTTTCCCAGCTTGCTCATGTGCAGAGCTATTGATCTGAGCTCTCCCTCGTTAACCGAGGCCTTCACAGCTGTCACCTTTCCTCTGAGCACTGTTCATGCTGCCTCCCACCCATGTCGTGTGCTGCGCGTGCGCCCAGGGAAGCAAATGGCTATCCTGATTTCCCATGCTGCTTCTGCACATCATGGGTTATGACGTGTGGTTTCAGGTCCACGTTGGTGACTTTTCTAAGTTCCCCTGTCCGTGACTTCTAATACTCACTCACTGCAGTAGGAGAACATGCTCTGGGGGGCTCTGGAACCTCGTAAATGAAACACACTTGGTGACATAACGTGATAACGCCCCACGGACACCGGAGAGGAGGGTGCACTCTGCTGTCAAGAGAACTGTGCCACAGATACCTCCATGCCTCAATTTTCCAATCTACAAGCCAGGTAACAATCTCCACCTCGAGCCTCTCACACAAATTCGAGGAGAGGAGGCACACGAGGGGACACCAGTGCCAGCTGTGGGCATTCAGATAAGCCCACAGGGCCCCAATGAGGAGTCCGTCCTCACATGCATGTGGTTTGTCACCCAAGAGATACTCTCCCCGCTGATGCCAGGGTGACACGGTGACTGACTAGAAAAGTCTAACAGAACCTCGGGGGGGGGGGCGGGGGGAGGGTGGCAAAAGACTCAGAAGCACAGGCAGGAGCCAGGTCTGCGAACCCTGCAAAGGGCAGGGCTCCTCGCTCTCCCAGTGTCCTGTAGGAAGTCTGCCTCCCCAAGAGCCCCCGCCTGTGTGCACGTAGCCAGTGCCTTTCCTGATAAGAACCCCGCTCAGCAATCCCAAGGGCACCCTGCACCCAGCAAGAGGAAGAAGCAGGCTGGTGACAAAGAAAAGTGCTTCCCTTTACACAATTCCTTCACAGGAAATGGATTTCAAAGTGGCCATCTGCCTACGAGATTAGCATCCCAAAGCTACACCACCACCACCAAGGAGCTGAGCCCCAACTTCATCACCGTTGCAGAAAAGGGCCCATTCACATGGTAATAGCGGGAAGTGCTCCTGAAGCACTTTAGGGAAAGAAGTGCCCAGCCGCACCTGCCCCTCTCTGCCCCTCTCTGCAGTCCAGGCTGAGTCCCTGCGGACAGGAGGCTGCCTGGGTTGGGGGATGGGGAAATGACCTGCCTCCAGTCGGGGCCCCTCCCTGCCCTCCTCCTAGAGATGCCTCCCAGAAAGACGGACCCCACCACACGTCCAGCCCCAGCCAGGCCCATACTAGGCCCAGCGCCCGAGTTTCCATGGCACCACAGGGCCGGTCTCTCCCTCTATCCCCGCTGGATGGTGAGACCCAACTCCTAGGAGGTGGTCTGCAGAACATTCTGTAGGAATGAAGGGCAGTGGTGGAGGCCAGGGCGCTCTGGGGCTGGGAGATGGGAGGTAGGGGAGCGCCACGTGCCTGCCCGGCATCCGCCTGCACAGGCCCGGGAGCCGCCGGGCCCAGAGCCCTCAGAACTGCAGTGTGGAACAGTCTGGAAAAAGGGGGGAGGGGGGAGGACATGCCACCTAGAACACAACGCGGGAGGCAAAGGCTGGCATAGCTCTCAGGGGGCCTGGGGCGAGCACTGCTCTGTGGTGCATGCGTGCTGGGGGTGGGGGGAAGCCAGCGCCTCCATGTATCCAAGGTGCTGCGTGCACACCACCCGGGATCTGTCAGGATGGCCCCAGGAGAAGGGTGGTGCTGGGGGAATGTCCTCCACACGGCTTTCTGTCCCCACCACATGGGCAGGTACTACAAAGGCTCTTGATGCTGCTGCCCTCAGCTGGGGAGGGCCTGGCGGGGGGGTGGGGGGGGGAAGCGTCCCTCAGCAGAGGCCGGCAACTCTCGGGCCAGTACCACCATGGATTGCTCACATGGGGACCAGGGGGTGCTGGACCCCAAGTGGTCAGGAGAGACAGGAGGCAGGGAGGAGGGCTGTGCTGTGCTCCAGCAGGGCCTTCAAGGACAGCTGGTGGGCAGAGGGGGGCCCTGCAGGCAGATGAGGGGGAGCAGTGTGGTAGGGGTGTAAGAAGGCCGTGCATGTCAGGATGGAGCCAGAAAGCTAAGCCGAGTCCTCGCATACAAACGCACAACTGTCAGGAAGGGGTTACTCCGTTCGGAGGCAGGCATGTATTTTCAAGCCACTACGGTGAGGAGGAGGAGGGCGACTACGACGGTGAGGACAGCCATGCCAGCACTGGCTAGTGCACCCCAAGGGCTCCTGCAGACTCCCAGCGGTCCCCTCAGGGAGGCGCTTAGAGCTCCCCCCGCAGAAAATAAAGAAAACGGGGTTGAAAGGCCCAGGCTCGGACTCGGTATGGAGCAAGACCTGCAATGAGGTTGGTCTGAGTAGACGCCGCGAGCTCACACGCAGGGTTCTGAACACGGAGGCGGGGTTCCTGGGCCCCGGGCTGGATGGGACCATCACGGTGTTGTACCAAATGGGAAAGCTGAGATGATGTAATGAGAGCAAAGACCCCAATAAAAGCAACAAAAAAGATTAAAGGAACAGTATAAAATCTATTTGAAGATAATCTTATTTTTTAATTTAATTTATTTATTTTGAGAGAGAGGGCATGAGCAAGGGAGGAGCAAAGAGAGGCAGAGAATCCCAAGCAGGCTCTGCACTGTCAGCGCAGAGCCAGACGCAAAGCTTGAACTCACGAACCCTGAGCGGAAATCAATGGGCAGACACTCTGCTGACTGAGACACCCAGGTGCGGCCATTCAAAGATAACTGCAGGGGCACCTGGGTGGCTCAGCTGGCTAAGCATCTGACTTCGGCTCAGGTCATGATCTCGTGGATCCGAGCCCCACATCAGGCTCTGTGCTGACAGCCAGGAGCCTGGAGCCTGCTTCAGATCCTGTGTCTCCCTCTCTCTGCTCCTCTGGCACTTGCGCTCTTGCGCTCTCTCTCTCTCTCTCTCTCTCTCAAGAATAAACATTTAAAAAATAAAAAAGCAACAACAAAGATAACTTTAAACACTGAGGAAACAAAAGAAAACAAGCCAACAGGCACAGTCTAGGATGCAGAGCTGAAAAGTCAACAGCATTAAGACACCAACTTCCCTAAATTAGCCCAGGTTTAAGGCAACACAAATTAAAACTCCACTATGTGAAACGAGACAAACCAAACTTGAAGTTCACAGGAAGAAACAAATGAGCAGGGTATGGGGAGCCATGTGGAGGGGACCGACCACTGGGCACCCAGACGCCACACACGGCCACAGGAACTATAGCCAGGCTGCGTCATCCAGCATAAGACACAGGACTGAAAAGTGCGAATGTAGAGACCGGGACTGAGAAGTGGCTGGTGGTCCACAGGCCCTTGTTTGCACAGCTGAGCAGGGCTCTGGAAAACATGGTCAGAGTCCACTGCTCTGACCACAGGGTGTCCTCAGGGGTCAGAGGCTCCAGACATAGGATAGCACCACGGGGGGAACCCGCAGAAGGAAACAGAGTATCCTGTCCACATTCGTTCAAACCACAGAAACAAAACAGAAGCACTGAGAGAAAAGGCTGATGTGCTCAACTAGGTAACAATTAAAAATTAATGTCTGCAGAAAATTTTCATAAGCAAATAGAGGGAAAATGTCAAACCAGGAAACCATATTTCTAGACAAAGGGCTAATTTCCTCAAGCTATTAAAAGCTCCTCTAAAAATTAATTTTTAAAAGACAGAAACGTGGATAAAGGTTGTGAGCAAACGGAGAGAAAAGTATGTGAGTCACATCTACGCAGAGGGCGCTTCACGAAGACCCCGACTGGCCCGCAAGCACGGGGGCCGGGAACAGTGGCTAGGAAAGTGCACGCAAGCATAGGAGTGGGGGACCCTGGGAGGCGGAGCACAGGGGGGCTATGAGGAGGGCGCACACGAGGGGATCACGCCCCGTCCTGTTCAAGGGCGTGCTCACACAGACCTGCAGGGAAACACGGCCCGTGCACCAACGGGGAGAGGGAGGGACTAGCACGCCGCGGTGGAGCCTGGCCAGACTGCGTGGGGCGGCAAGGGGGCCCCTCTGGTGGGGTGGGCGCAAACAAGGAGGGTGCGGGGAAGCCACTTCCCGTCATGTGTGCGCAGACGAAGGTGCCAGGTTGCAGGACAGGGCGTAGACCACATCAACGACACCTCAAGAAGGTGCCACTGAAAATACAGGCCGACAAGAACGTTTGCCTCATGCCATGTGAACGTGTGGTGGCCGTGGCCAGGCCACGGGAAGCGGGCATCCTCGTGACACAGGACCACCTCCCCTGGAGCCCTTGAGGGCCACAGTTTCACCCAGGAGGGCTGGCCCTGCCCCATGGGGCTGCATCCGGCCAGGACCCCGACGGGGAGGAAGGGAGGCCCTTAACACGCACCAAACCGAACCCAGCTCCCAGGAAAGGGTCAGAAGTGGTACCACAACCTGGGCCACAGCCTCAGAATGAACACTGTCCTGGTCACAGGGCGACTAAAGACAAGGGCTGCCAGACGCGCCACTCAGTTGGTGACCAGAAGCAGGATGGAGACAGAGCGGGAGATGGCCAGAGACCTGCAGCTGGCACTGCCACCCCCCTCCCGAGGGGCCCCACAACCCTCCACTCCGCTTAGGATGAAAGCATAGTGGGCAGAGGAATGGAGTGCCCTGAGTCACAGCAGGGTGCGGCCAGAACGCTGAGGTCATGGGAAGGGCTACCGCGGAACACCCAGCAGGGCAGGGTACAGAGCACGGCCATGCTGATGGCGTCGTCCCTGTTCCCATCGGCTCCTGGGCCTCTGGGCATGGGGACCCTTGCCGAGACTCCTCAGTGAGTGAGGGATGGAGCCAGACTGCAGGAGCCTGTCAGCCTCCCACCACAGCCATAATGAATCACAATTCCTGCCGGCCGAAACAGTGGAGACAGATTAGCGGATGGGAAAACGTGCACACCTCCTCAACAGCAATCCACTCCCAACGCCTTCTCCCAAGTAAACGATCAGCAATGTCAACAATGATTTGGGGACGTGTATCAACCAGGCTGTTATTTAGAAAAACGAAAAAAAGCAAAAAAGTACCCACCAAGAAGTTTGGCTAAAAACAGTATTCATAAAGAAAGTCGTTTACAGCTGAGCGTTGGGTTTTTAAAAGAATACGTAACATGGAAAATACGTGAGAATAAACAGAAGAAAAGGACCCAAAGCGAACGGCACACGATAGGATGTCTTCCTAAACACAACGTCAGGAAGATGCCCGCTGTGCACACATGCCGGGAAGAGTCAGGGACAGCAGCACGGCCCACAGCCTCCACTGACAGGAGGCCTGGAACCTTTATTCTCAGCTGTTCTCCTTTTATTTTGCTTTCTTTTCGGCAAATGTTGTAAATGAAAATGAACTCCTTCTGTGATCAGACTCAAAAAACAGTTTTTCAAATGAAGTGCTGACATTGCACTGGCCTGTCACTTCCTGCCTTCTTCCTTCCTTCCAGGTGTGCACACCTAACTCCCAGCAGCAGCGACAGCAGAGCCAGCAACCCGGGCAAAGAACCAGCCCAGGGCCAGCCTCTCTGCCCCAGGCATGTCCACGACCAAGGGCACGGGCACCAGAAGCCGTGAACACCAGGCGCTGCCCAGAGGAAAGCACAACGAGGTGGTGGAGGGAAGCTTGGGAATGCTGACTGGGCCCGGGGGGGGGGGGCGCGGATGGGGGCGTGGAGTGGGCTCCCCCAAGAAGAACACAGTCAGCTGGGAAGGGACGGAAACGTTAGGCGGTCCCAGGGACGAGGAAACAAATGGACAGACCAACCTTGCAGCCAGGAGGTCCTGCCAGGGGCCATCGGTTCCCTGCCCCACTGACCTTCCAGGAACCGTGACCCCGCTTCAGCCCCTGCAGCCCGCAGGCCACAGATTCCATGCCCCTGGGCCCTCCTCATCCAGTGGGAATGTCCGGCACCAGGGGACCACTGCTCCCATCTCCACTGCAGGGATTGCTGCCACCCAGGGCGGGCACCCCTACATGTGCCGCACCCCTGGGAGGTGTACAGCTGTGGGGGGCACAGGGCCTTGCGGGCTGGTGCCCCCCACCTGCCCCGGTGCCATCCTATGCTGTGTCCACCAACCACGAAAACGGGCTGCATCTTCCTTCTCCTATGCCGACTCTCTGTATCCCCTCCTGCCGGTTTGAATGGCTGTCCACATCCCCACCAGGGCAGACCCTGGTGCCACCGCCTCTCAGCAGGGACACACTCCTCTCCAGCAGCAGCCCCTGCGGGCCATCCCCATCCACACGATCGGCAAACAAGCTGCTGTCGTCTGCACATAGGCCCTGAGGGCTGCCCCGACCGGCCCACTCTCTGTGCAGAGACCAAGGCGGGCACCTGGCTCTGCTCTGCCCATGCTCTTACCCTGCTCTCCCCGCAGCCCCACGGAACCCACTACCATCCCAGCCACCACGAACTCCATGCCGCAAACTTCCAAGTGGTCAATGTGTGGCAGCCACTCATGGGTTGCCCCTGCCATGGCACGCCCTCGTCCATGGTCTCCAGAATCCCCCACAGTCTAGCCTCTTTCATGTGTCCGGCCTCTTCCCAACCTCCTCCTCCTCCGTCTCCACTCGTCAGAAGGAAACGGGTGGACAGAAAGACTGAGGATCTCAGGGAGCAGCCCTGGACGTGCACAGTGAAGGTGTATGAATGATGACAGCAGTCCAGCAGGGAAGAGTGACCAGGCCAACTGGCTGCCCACCTGGACACCAGGCTACATGCCTCAGGTGGGCAGCAGATTGGGGGGTGACAGGCAAGATTACAGAGCTTTTTCAAATATACACAGAACACTTTTCTTGGTAACCAAAGGTTTCTTTAAAGAAGAAACAGGAAGAGGCCATGGCACAGGACAAAAGTGTTGATGAGGACATGTGTGCTCCGTGTGTAAACACACACGGGCCATCTGAGGAGCTTCTATGGCTCCGTGAGTACAAAGCAAAGACACAGGACACAGAAGTGCCTGCCACCAGGGCGGTGGGGACAAAAGGTGCAAGCAGGGCCCCAAACAGCGCAGGGACTGCAGGCTGATGCCGCGGCCCTGAGCACGGTATCCCCACCAGCAGCCCCAAGCTGGGAACCCCCAGACACCCGCCAACAGCACAATGGTTTAAAACCAGCGCCCATTATGGAGCGGTGACAACAGGCGGACATGCACATGACAGGCACGTGAGTGCAGGACCGCACACGTGCCTATCCACGGGACTCCGCTTACCTAATGCTCCAAATAGTCAAGACCCGTCTCCAGTGTTGGCAGCCAGGCTGGCCACTTCCAGAAACAGGACAGAGGACTGGAAAGGGCAGGAGGCGGCTTCGGGGAGCCGAGACCTCCTGCCCTTTTTTTTTTAACGTTTGTTTCTTTTTGACAAAGAGAGAGAAACGAGTCGGGGAGGGGCAGAGAGAGGGAGACAGAATCTGAAGCAGCTCCAGGCTCTGAGCTGTCAGCACAGACCCCAACGCGGAGCTTGAACCCACAAACCGAGAGATCATGACCTGAGCCAAAGTCTGATGCTCAAGTGACAGAGTCCCCCGGATGCCCGGAGTTCCTGCTTCTTGATCTGGGAGCTCAATACACTGTTCACTGGTACCGTGTGAACAGCGTATTGTGCTTTTTTTAAATACACTATACCTTTTCTTTTTAAGTTACAAAAAAAGTTATTGCCTTAAACTGGAAAACCATTTAAAAAACTGGATATTAGTGGTTTTTTTTTAAGTGAAGTGTTCTGTGCCTTTCCTTTGTGCAGCCCTCCTGCAGACCACGTGGGTCCACGCGGCGCTGGAGACAGACAGGGATCAGCTGCAGCCAGAGGCCACCTTTGCGTGTAGACAACAAAGACAACACGATGACGATGACTGATGGGGGATGTGTGGACAGCACTAGTTGTCACTACAAACACCGGACTGAGCGGATAGAGGGCAGGGAGGCCTGCCTGGGCGGGACACAAGGAGGCACACAGGCAGGGCCGGTGTGGCCAGGACGCCAGGAAGCTCTCCCGGGAGGGGAGTGAGGAGGAAGGCATGTGAGGAGGCCACGGTGTCCATGGATGGGCTGTACACACAGCACATTCAGGGGCAGCGCCCAGTAACGTCAGCTGTGGCGGGTCTTCTCCCGGGAAGGCTGTGGCTTCCTGAGGAGAGGGGAGAGGGTGTCGACGACAAGGGTCTGGTAGGGGTGGCAAACCTCAGGGCCGCCTACAAGAGAGTGCACTTGTACTACCCCAAGAGAGTGCACACCTGACTATGACATCGTCTTGGACGGAGCAGAAACGAGAAGGCAGGTGCCACTAACAACAAGTATGCAGCCCCCACCTGGACAGGGAGGCCAACGATGGCCTCCAAGAGACTGGGGTCTTCATCGGCCAAAATAAGAGCTCCCACAAAGTTAAGGAAGCGTCTTCCTATGTGGTAGGCCGGGGCAAACCCAGTCCCTCATGAGCATGTGAGCTGTGGCTGTCCACCCCCCAGCGTACCTGCTTGTGCGCGAATGTGTGAGATCTGATTCCCAGGCACCTGCAGCGCTGTGGCTAGAAGTGAACTTGGGCCCTGGTTTTCTTTCCCCTGAGCCGTGTCTTCTCCTGTATGCTCTGCACGAGGTTTTGCGTTTTGCATTTTTCTGCTGCCTTCCCCCCCCAACCCCCCGCAGGGATCCCAAGGGCACTAATCGCCACACCACTTCTGTTTCCTTTGCTACAGGCAGAGGCGGGGGGAGGGGGATGTGTGTGTGACCGGGCTACAGTGACATCACAGAGATGCCAGCAGACGACAGAAAGGCTAAGGCCAGGGTCATGAGACGTGGCCTCCGCTGCAGAGGGCTGTTGCTGCCGGGAGAACCTTCCTGTGCCTGTTTAAGGCAGACCGGCTGACCTGAGCCCATCCGAGGAACAGAACAGCAGACGCCAGGGCCCAGAGCAGGGCTGCGTGCACAGAGCTGTGGTAACGCACGTGGCTCAGAACAGGGGCTCCAGCCCCTTCCCAACTCCCACCATCCCCAGCCCTGAGTGGGTGCGTGACTCTTGGACAGGGGCTTTACATCCGAGCCCCCGTCTCCTTCGTCCCTATATGGGGGTCCCCCTGCTAACTGCTGGAAACAAGACCAGCTGTGCACAGCAGGCCAGCCTGGCCACTGCAGTTACCGCTCGTACGCAAACTCCTACTTCCACACCCCACCGTGGACCGGCCACCCGAGCCCAGGGGCTGCAGCAGGCACGCGGTGCCCCCATGGACGAGGTCAGACGGGAGTAAATCGAAGCGCGGTCTCTGAAGAGGCCCAACAGAGCCCTGGGCAAAGCAGCCCCGGGCCACGAGGCTCCGTATCCTCGGGGTCGCCCTCAGTCTGAGGAGGCATTTCAGACAGCGTCCACTTGGAAGACTCCAGGATGGCCTAGGGCTTGGGGTAACCGGTACAGCCAGCCTTGACAAGAAGCCCCGGGTGTGGCCTCACCAGTCAGTCTCTACCACAGAAGGTGCGCGGTAAAAACTGGTCTATTCCTGGCAGAAGGAGGGCCGACACGCCAGCTCGGAGCAGAAGCTGAGGATGGGGCCAGAGCCGCAGACAGGGGTGCTATGACCAACCAAGGCACGGTGGTGGCACCGGGCCTGAGCGAAGCCGGCTGCACACAGCAGCAGTGACCCCAGCACGGGAGGGGCTGGTCCTGCAACAGCATGCTATCGTGCATGCACGGTCCCGCCTGGCTCGTGTGGAGGGGACGGGGACATGGGAGAACACACCAGGAGCAGAAGTGCATATACGCCATGTCCCACAGGGCTCCAGGCCCTGGGAATGAGCACACGCGGCACATGGGCCACAAGAGCCGCGTTACCTTCCCAAGCGGCTCCATGGACAAGAGATCTGAGGCCGCACTGTAGACCGTCAGGTGGGGGAACAACACGGTGGGGGCCAGGCAGGAAACAAGGCACCCCAAGTTCGGCAAGTTCCAGTCGGGGCCAGGGTGACTTTGCCATGCTGGCCTGAGATGCCCGCCCACCCACAGCACAGCTGGGAACAACGGCCGCATCCCCACGGAGCTCGCCAGCAAGGGCGGCCTCCACATGGAGGCTCTCACTGCCTGGGCCTCATCAGTATTCAGCAGTGCTTGGCTCCCCTCTCTTGCCTCCTTTTGTGCTGCAGAGATAAGTAGCATTTCTCATCTCTGCTATCTCCCAGCTGCAAATATTCAAGACTTCCTTTCTTTTTACTTAAAAAGTAAAATCTCATTTTAGATTTGCAAGACAGACAGCTCCCCGTCCCCGCTGCACTAACCACCTCCACCCAGAGGCCAGGCAGGAGTGCAGCATGGAGAGCGCGTCGGGTGGGAAGCATCACGGCCCCAGGAACCTGAGTCAGAAGAGCCATGTCTTCACAGCCCACCAGACATGTTCAGGGCCGCCCACCTTGCCTGGACAGAGGAAGCTCTGCCGGCAGTCCTGAGGCTCCAGGTCCCACAGGACACAGAGCCCACGAGCCACCGCCTGTGGAGTCCCTGTGGCAACTAGGGCTGGTTACAGGTGGTCCTGGTGGCCTCTGAGTTCACAGGCTCACATTCCACGTGTTCGTTCCGCTGGCTGGGGGCTCCTGGCAGGGCGGGACCACAGGCTTCCTCCCAGCCTTACACAGCCCAGGACCCTCCGGGGACACAGGTCAACGACTACTTATCAAAGGCCTGGGATGGAGAGAAAGCAAACGCTAGGCGCCAGGAGGCTCCGAAGACAATGTGCGGCCTCACCAAGGCTGTGGCAGGTGGCCCAGGGCACCCTGAGCACGACTGGCTGGGAAAGAGGGAGCCACCCAGCAAACCCTACCCAAGCCAACACCCAAGTCCTCACTGACCCCCACCCCCCCACACACACACGCCATGCAAGAAAGCAGCAGGGCCCAGGAGCCCACTTTTCTGGCAGAGGCGGGAGGCTGAGAACAAGGTCTCAGCCAGACACTTCTGAGAGCAAAGAACCTGTTTCCAGAGGGGGCACCCGGGGTCCTGCACCAGGGCCTCCTGAGCAGCACGCAGGGCAGGCCTGAGCCTTGGGCGCAGGCTGCACACCCTCCCTGCATCCCAGCGACCGCTGCTGCCATGCAACCATCTGAAGGAGCCCTACGGCCAGGGGCGGGGGGGGGGGGCAGCTGGAGGACGAGCAGGGGGCTCCTTGCCTGCAGTGCACCCCAGGGTTTACTAGGGGCCTGCAGGGGAGGGGCTCCCGCCGTCAGAGTGTCTCTCCCACAAGCTCACCTTCAGCCTGCAGACACGCCTGACAGGTTGACACGGGTGTGAAAATTTTACCATTTACGTAACAGCTCAGTTATTAACCGAGTCTCATTTGCACGTGTCAGAGGAAGAGAAAAATCACCTAATTAACCACTTTCCCCATCAGCAAAAGGAAGGGAGTCGAGCTGCCAATTTGTTTCCAACTCCTCTCTCCCACCCTCTGAATCTGCTCCCTCTAATCAGAGAAGATTTACAATCCTCTGCCATCAGGGACTCGGAAGGCTCCCCTTCCAATTACGGGCATCTTAAGTAGCCAACTTGAACGGTGCCCTGCGGAGCACAGAAGCCAGCCACGAAGGGGAGACCCGTAGCCACTGTGTCCAACAGACGCAGACAGCCCTGCCCCTGAAGGACAGTCCATACTGGAGGCAACCTGAAGGCCAGACAGCACCCAGCCGTACGCAGGGCTGATCCTCCCCATCAGCTTGCCCAGGGAAGTGACTGTCCCTGTGTGGCTGTTCTGCTGGGCCACGCGGCCCTGAGCCAGCATGACATGGGCAGAAGGAAAGGGAGGCACTCTCCCTGATATGGGGCAGGCAGCAGAGGGAGCCCAGAAGGCCCCCCGGATCCGGAGCCTTGCACCTCCAGTGTGGTCCTCTCTGAACCTCTGATTGCTCTTCTGTAACACAGGGCGCAGGACAGAATCACCAAGGGGAGTAAGGACAACACCCCAGGATCACATTCCAGCCCCCACGTGCATAGCCACCAGGAGCCCAGTGTGCGGGCTGGCCTTGGCCATGCCTGGTTCTCCCCTGCCCGTAGCCACTCTCGGCCAGAGACCCCCAGAAACAGATTAAGTCTAATTCAACGTCAAGGTCACCTGCTTCCTTTGGGGGCCACCTCCGACAACCTCCGGGCCTAGGTAGGTCCCTCGTTCCCCTGCATGGTGCTCTGGGCTAGTCCCCCTCAGCACTGGTGTGGTGTGTGGCTCCTCGCCAACCGCCAGCTCCGTGAGGGCATAGACACACTGCTCAAGCGCACAGTGCCCACAAGTGCTCAGTGACCGTGCTCCTGTCTGACAATCAATGGAGGACAGTGTGAGGGACATGGAGGAAGGAACAAAGCTCGCTGGAGCACCACCCTCTCTGGGTCCATCGGACATGGGAAGGGGGCTCTTTGGGAGTGGACGATAGAAGACGCAAGGAGCTCCCGGGTAGAGCCCGTGGCCCAGTGCACGCGGAGGCTCAGACCACCCTCAGCCGCCAGTGGACTGTTGGTTAGGAAATGAGAGGGAGGCGCAGGGAGGACACAGCCCCTCAAACCACATGACAAGGAGTCCCCGGGGCAGGCTGACACTCACAGTGTCCTGGACTCTGGGGTCGTGGTGGGGAAGGCGTGGGATGGGGATCCTTATCACAAACTGCAAACAGCCCTCCAGGCATGGGAGAAAAGGCCCCTAAGAACAAGCAGAAAATGAACCATTTAGCCAGTCTGAAAGCCACCGAGCAGCAGGCGATGTGCGTCCTTCAGCTGCACGAGCTGAAGCATCTCCAGTCAGATGAGTAATGAACAGAGTCCGCAAGCCCAGCCGCTCACAGGCAGTATCTGTCACTGAAGTCCCCGGCGTGCGCCCCGCCAGCCCCGCCTGGCCCTCTCCGAGGGGAGCCGTCACAGACTGGAGGACAGACCAGGCCCGAAGAGACCTCCACTTTAGATGCACGTCAAACACACCACTGCCTGCGGGCGGTGGCCCTCCCAGGAGAGGGCTGGGACTCGCGGAGGAAAGATGAAGTGTCAGCGGCAAGGAGAGCCGGGTACCCTTAGGCCAGCTCTTTGGTTTAAATGAATTTACTCCTCATTAAGTTCTTAACCTGAAAACATAACTGATACTTACATGCTTCATTCTGACACCTGAGTGCCTTTTGTGTGGAAGAGGGTGCCGCCAAATCCCACCGTAATTACCCAACACAGGTGAGCCTGCTTTCCACCACTCGCAGATCATCAGCTCCAGCGCGGGGCCTCCGGAGACCTGCGGGGCGGGGCCTGGCCCAGCCCACTCATGGAGCAAACGACAAGATCAAGGGCCCCTGAGCCCTGCGGGCTGGGTACTCCCACAATCCCAGCCCAAGGACTCCTCCTGGAGCACAGGTGAGGGACATCCCCTCTCCAGCAGAAACATGAGGAGACTCACACACAGTCTGTTCGCAGCCACCAGAAGGGTCCTGCCCCTCCTGTGCAGGACGCTGCAGCAAAAGAGGGACCTGTGGTTTTCCCAAAGCTGTTGGGTGCTGAGACCTCGGCCACTGCGGCGCAGGACAGCCCCCTCCTGGAGAGTACGACACAGCCCCATCTTGGGGCTTGTCCTGTGCAAACAAGGAGGGTGCTCCCTGGCACCAGGGCAAGAGCACAGGGGCCAACCTAACCAGGTGGCAATGGACGGCGGTGCCAAGGGGCCAGCTGAGCACAGGGACAAAACAGGGAGTCATGAGGGCAGAGCACCTAGGTGAGCTCCAGGAGAACCAGGGCCAGCAGGTGCGCCCCCAGGTCAGAGTGGGGCCCAGATGTCCCCTCTGGAGAAGGGGGATGGGGACGAGAGCAGAATGAGGGGGGCGGGGAGGCAGTTCAGCTGACAGGACGGGGTTCAGGCCCAGCAGCGCCTCCCGGAGGCCCCTACATCTGCAGAGCTGGCAGGCTGAGGGAGCCTGAGACCATGGAGGCATGGCTCCTGGCCACAAACCAGGATGGGCAGGGGGCGGCAGGGGTGGGGGTGGGGGACCAGAGTGAAGGCAGGTGTGACTGTCACCCTGATGAGGAGTCCAGACAGGCTGAAGCCCTTTCTCCCATGACCTCCTGGGTCCCCTACAGGCGGCGGCCTGTCCCTCTCGACAAGCCAGGACTTGGCCTCCCAGTCACGCTCTAGAAAGAGATGACCCCCTCCCCCTCCCCTCCCCCCGCCCCCCCCGCGGGAGAGGTTGTCAAGAGCAGTCTGCCTCAGCAGCAAAGGTGCCACATCACCACCGAGCCCCACACCCCGTGCAGTCACAGTGGCCCCAGCTCAGGCCCAGGGGTCAGAGGCCCTCTCTCCTCCTGTCCACACCCTGAACACAGGAGAGGACAGACAGTCCGGGAAAGTTCCCCCCCAAACACAGACATTCCAGGAGTCCGGAGCAGACCCCCACCCCGCACGGGAGGCCCAAGGGAGCTCTGAGCGAGCCTGCATGGTGGGCGCCCTCCCGCAGCTCTGCCACCACACCAACCGCGTCCCCTCGGCCTGCCTTAGTGCTGAAGCAGCTGGCGTGCGTGCTGGAGCGGTGCCCTCAGGTGGGTGCAGGACAAGCCCAGGCCTGTTCCTCTGTGGGTCTACCAGAGGCTCCCTGGAAAACCATGTCACTTTGCCCCAAAGCCCCGCATCCACCTGTCCGTCCGTTCTCTTTCCATCCCCAGGGGCACGGGCTCCCTTAGGCTCTCCCCACGGGCAGTGCTTTCGTGTCTAAGGGCGCTGCATGCACAGCCTGGTGCACCTGCACGGTCGTCGCTGGCTCCCGGAGGCCAGTGCTCAGGCTTGCTGTCAACACTGAGGAAGGAACACTCTGCTCCATCAGGGAAGGAGAGGATTGAGCGGACACGTGGAGTGGGGGACTGGTAGACATAGGACGTAGGACACGCTTTCCAGAGAAAACTCCTCATCCTCAGCCCTCCCATAGGCCCTGACCTGAAGGACCCTGAGGACATCCTGCATTTGTTGCAGCCTGTAGGGCCTCGACCTAGAAGAGAAAAGCCTCGATTTACTCCCATTCTGGGGTTCTCAAAGCACAATGGGTGACCCCACACTGTCAGATGGACATGGACCACGAGTCTCCTAAGCCAAGGCCTGGCTCTGATCCCACCAGAGAGTGAGCCACCAGCCCCCGGCCCCCGAGCGGTGCTGCTGTGGAGCCCCTCAGGCCAGCTAGCACCAGCTGTGTATGGGACGCATGGGGACACTACGATGCATCTGCCCCACCTGAACTGAAGCGAGCCAGCCCAGGACTGCCATGGTGAGTCCTCAAAGGGGTCTGTGCAGGGACCCCGTGGAGGGCAGGTGCTCCACACACAGGCCACCGCCACCTAGTGTCCAACAGCCCCAGGCACCCCAGCCCCTGGCGACCGGGAGGAAAATATGGTGAAGCAGGGCACCAGGAGCCTGGCGCTGTGCCTAAGCTACAGGCTGCTCCCCAACGAGGTCCAGCAGGCCCTGGGCAGTCGGGGTTAGCGACCCCGCTGTGGGGTAGGTGGAGGCGGGAAGGCCAGGTCAGACAGGAGGCCAGGGAGTAGAACAGGGGGGCTCCCAACAGCTCCCTGCTCACCACGGGGGCCATCGCAACTCCCCAGGTCCATCTCCACACAGCATAATCAGGGCACTCTGCGCTTCTCAATTTCAATGGCTGCCCTTCCCTGTGGCCGAGGTGCCAGGACTGGGGCTGTTTCCCTCCTGCCCACCCTCCAGGGTCTGCCCACCCTGCAGGGTACTTTCCACCGAGCAGTGCTGCTGGCTCACTGCTTCTTTCTCTGCCCACAGAGGGGCCAGCGCCCCAGACCTGCCCTGCTCACTGGCGACACCCACTCAAGACCATGGGCCCCGCCCAAGACAAGCTTGTGTAAGACAGTGGACAAGCCATGCCACTCTCGTCCTCAGCACCCAGCTCAGCTCCGGCTCGGGAGGAGAGGCAGGAAGGAGCAGATGCCAACACTGGGAAGTGCTCCCACACAGCAAAGTGCTCCCACTGGAAACTGCCAGAGAAGGCTGGGCTGTCGCAGCTGGGGAGCCACGGTGCAGAGCTGCAGGCAGCCCCTCCGAAGGCACCGAGAGCCCGCTGGACGACCCGGCGCTCTGCCGGCTGGGGCTCTCAGCCCACCCCAGACCTGGATGAGGGCAACGGTCCCTGCTGCCTTCAGGCTAAGTCCACGGGCAACACCCAGGGCCCAGCAGCGTGGAGCAGCCGGCCCCGCAGGGAGCAGGGGACACGGCACCCTTCAAGAAGCCTTGTCCAGCCACCTGCAGCACAGGGGACAAGGCTCACATCCAGGTGTTCACATTATACCTATTTTAAAACTTGCTGACCAAACACCCCAAGATGGATCACTTTTAGGTAAAAGCAAAGGCTGGAGAGTTTCATTACATATGATAACGTTTCTGTTAAAAGAGAACAAACTCGGGGGTTCTATCAAAACCATTCCGGTGGGATTCGTGTCCGCTGTAATCCGGTATTCAGGCTCCATCTCATTAACATAGCAGGCTTAATTGGCATTTCATGCCTGCTTTGTGCCTCTGAAATGAGCAAGGTGTAATTATGGTAAAAAGAGCCCTCCGCCGGTTAGCTTCTCATTCATGTCTTTCACAGCCTCCGACGAAGCGCAGATGTTCCATTGGCGGACAGAGAGGAAGATGAGCGGCTTTCAAATGACTCTTTTTTAGTTTAAAACTTTATTTAAAATAAAGCGTTATTTAAGTGAAATTTACAACACACTGTTTCCCTGCTTTTGTCTTACTTGCTATAGGGCAGTAACTTTCAAAAGCTGGTTCCGCGTAATTTGATTTTTCATTTTCAAATGAACATCTGTGTTTAGGTCTAAAAAGCTCTTTGTTTAAACATACAGAGCCCAAGGAAGGGTCTGAACAAAGGCCTCCTCTGTAAACACTTGATTACCAGGAAGGCCTGCTTTTCAGAGAGATCCAGGGGTTAGCAGGTTGGGGGGGGGGGGGTGCTTGCTCGGGCTCGTGTTCCTTCCAGTCGAGAGGAAACTTTCATCTTTCCAGAGCAGGAATGACCCAGGCACTGCGGCTGTGACCACCCGGGCTCCACACCTCCACCCACAGTGGGGACAGGGCAGGAGGAGGGTCTGCCAGGCTGGACCCTCTGGTCTCCAGGGAGAAGTGGTCTCTCGGAGGTGGCCCCGGCAGACCCTGTTCCTCCTGCACAGGGGCCTGTGTCCACGGGCTGCCAGGAAGCAGCTATGCAGGCGCCCTGGGAGGGGCTGCGGCAGGGCCACCATGGGCTCCCAGCACCCGTAGCCCCCACGGACCCACCTGCCTCTGGAGACCCTGTCACCTCATGTGCACCCAGATGGAGCCCATGACAGCGGGACCCCAGCCTTGCTCCTGCCAGAGCAAGTCCTTGAACATTGTTTCCTCCTGTCAATGTGGACGGCACCTGCCTTGAGGCCACTGGAGGCACGCCCAGGATCAGGTGCGGAAAAACGTGAAGTCAAGCCCTGCCAAGGCATTCAGAAATGGGGAGTCCCAGCAGCTGTGCAGGAACTCAGAAGCCTGCGTGGCGCGGGGGCAACGAATGCCAGGGCCAGCCCCACGGCGTCTGAGGCCTGTTCTGGGCTGTCTGCGCACAGCAGGAGTGAGCCGTGTGCTCTGGACGCAGATACCCTCGTCCTGGTGCACCGGGGAAGTTCAGCACAGGCTCACTGCCGCAGTGTGGGTGTAAATAGTTTGCAACATTTCTGTGTTTTTACAGTGCTATATTTAGAAATCTCTAAATAAAACCCATGGCGAGTGTTGCAATAATATACATTTTTTAAACTCACTAATTGAATGTTGCCATTACAAGTGCTATTTTGGACCATCTGCTAAATATGTAATTTAGGAATTAAGATTCATATCTTACAGGATACGCTAATTATTCCTTTGAACACATCCGGGTACTTTCTGAACACACATGAGAAGTCCTGGGTGAGCGACAGTAACACACTGTGCTCCATGAGGCAGGGTTGGGGCGACGACACAGGGCACCAGCAGAGGCTCGGCACAGCCGCGAGCCTTCAAAGCCCAGGGACAGATGGGCAGTAAGGGTCATGAGACGGTGCCCTTCCAGTCCTAGAAGTGTCTGTTCCGGACAGAAAAGCAGCAAGATATCCGCGTGTTAAGAACCCAAAGCGTTTCTCGTGAGGCTTCCTGACTGCACACGGTGTACGTGAGTCCAGTACCTCACCCTGTCCCCGGAAAACAACCCCCAATGATAATCATCCTCAAATCATCCTAAACCCTCTTCTGGCTGCCAGACTGCGAGTTAGTGACCCTGCTGCACCCCAGGCCCTGCATACAGCAGACAACCCCCACGTGTGATGGGGAGCGTCCCTACTCCCGCGGTGCAGCATCTAGACAACCTGCTAGGAAACAAGCCCAAACGTGAGGCAGACCCCAGGGGGCTTCGTGAGACCGGGAGCAGCACAACAGTGCCCTCCTTTCATGCGATGCTCTACTTCCGGTAACACAGTCCAGGAAAGGTTACTTGCAACATCATGGCACAGCAGGGGTCCGCACCACTCGGAAGGCAGAGCACAAGGCAGGGCGGGCCCCTCCACTCTCACTGCAGGCAGCAGCTTGGTCACAAGCGTCTCTCCTTTGTCCCAAGTAAACTCCACCGTGCCAAAGGCTGCACCGTCTCAGCCCATCTCGGTACTTCAGGGCTCTCCCTGAGGCTTCACCATCAATACCTCCTCACCACCAGCCTGGGCAACGACCTCAGGACACACTGCGGAGAGCCACTCCGTGCACTTCACCCCACCCCCAGGAGGCTCAGCCAGTCCCGGAGATCCTTCTGTCGCCCACCCCCTGGCGCCCTGCACACCACACATTCCCATCAGGAAATGGTAGAATATAAAAATCAGAGAAAATTTTCATATGAAGTCCCTATGGCACGATGAGAAATCCGTGGAGGGAAAGTGACCTGAAGACAAAAGAGGGGCAGAGAGGAAATACCAACAGGGAGAGACCGCACCTGTGTCTCCCTCCAGCCTTAAGAGAAAGGAAATCAGTTAGGCTACAGGTGGAGGACAAATGACCATGGAGTCTTCACCTTGCAAGTGATTAAAAGAAGAGGAAACAAAAATCAAACAGATGTGGGAAGTCCAAGGCAAGAAACAGGCTCCACTCTACGCACTCAGGAAGGCTACCCAAATCCACCATTGCTAAGGACAGAAAAATCTGGATGGGAAGTGAGTACCAGGGGGGCTGGGTGGCAGTGCCCCCGGAAACCTCATGGGCACCACCCACACCCCCACAAGAATGGCTGAGAGCACAGCACTGCCAAGGCAGGCAGGACATGAGCGGCTGGCAAGCTCACACACGGCAGGCACTGCAGGGCAGTAGGCACTTTCCTGAGTTACACAGACGGTGGGAGCCAGCCTCCCACTCCTGAGAAAAGCAAGCCCATTGCCGTGCAACCAGCATGTATGGCCACTTCATTCCATTCCACCAAACACCAAGTAACCGAAGATGCCCTCCACCAGACAGATGGAGGAACAGGACCCCATGCACAGTGGGACACGACTCAGACCGACAGAGCTGTGGACTGGGGTTCAGGCTAGAGTACTGACGATTCTTCCCTGCGTTCTGATACGTGCAGACCCAGAAGCCATGCCCAGGAGACCACAGGCTGCAGGACTCCGTTCCCACAGTGCTGCGGAGACGGCAAGGCTCCAGGGGCAGGACACACTTGGGGGGCATGTAGGGCAAGGGGCCTGGGGTGGGTTGGCCCCGAGGCAGGTGTGGGGTGCTGTGTGGGCTGCGCATCAGCACGCTGGGGGCAGAGATAAAGTGAGCTGCGACCAGCTGCACCAGGGATGAGTGAGGAAACAGCTAGGGACGCAGGGCCCAAGCCACGGGAGGTGGTGCTCCACGGGGTGCTCCATGGCCACAGATGGGAAGGCCTCCGCACAAACCCGCGCTGCCTATTCCGCAGCCAGCAATCGGGCACGTCACGTGTGCTCTGGGACTGAGCCAGTAAGGAACGAGACGACGTGCAATGACCGCCCAGTCTGTCAATATCGAGGACACAAATCACGGAGGTGAGAATGCCCCATGGGGTGCTGGGCCGGAAGCAGGGGTAGCAAGAACTCCAGGTTATTCAGCACACATGAAGATAAACACAACTTGTGCGCGCAGGCACGCGCAGGCACGCATAGGCTCGCCAGCTCGGGGCACTCACAGGGAGAGGGGCACAAGCACACCTCACGCCCCGGTACTCGTTCTCCTTCAAAGGAATCGGGGACCCTTCGAAGAGTGGCAGACTCCAGAAAAGTTAGAGCATTGAGTACCATGCCCCAGTAGGGCCAGAAAAAATGAAAATGTGCACCCAAAGACAAAGGCAGATCAGAAAGGCAAAAGAGTCAGGGCGCCTGGGGGGCTCGATTGGTCAAGTGTCCGACTCTTGATTTCAGCTTAGGTCATGATCTCACGGTTCATGAGATTGAGCCCTACATCTGGCTTTGCACTGACAGTGCAGAGTCTGCTTGGGATTCTCTCTCTCTCTCCTCCCCTGCTTGCTCTCTAAATAAATAAATAAGTAAATAAACAAGCTTAAAAAAAAGGCACAAGAGCCAAGACTCCCCAGGGACCTGCACTAAAATCCTCTGGCTGAACCAAATCAGTGCACTGCTGTCGCTCGAAGTGACATAAATGTCCACAGAGCCAAAGTCCATAGAGCTACACCGAGAAGGGCATGAGTCTGTATCTAAGAACTCCACCAGTCAACATGGAAGAAACAAGATAGCAGATGGCCTCGTCACACCACAGCGCGAGTGCTGCACACGAGATCCTCCAACTAACACTCAGAATTAGTAAGAAGATAAGAGGATGCAGGATAGTTATACCCAAAGGCCTCCCCCAAGGGAGTTACTAATCACGAAGGAAAATGGCCCAGCCACGCACTGGAAGGACAGGCAGTCGAGGCCAACACCAGCCACGGGACAGGGGGTCACCGTGCACCCTGACATCACGCTCTGCGAAGGCACAGCACTGCTTTTGTGGTTTTCTGGCCCAAGATGCATACCCTCAGTCTACTCATGATGGAAGATCAGACCTCAACCTCAGGACATTCTACAAAATACGCAAGGCAGTGTTCTTGGTGAAGACAAAAGAAGACAGAGAGACTGCCCCGGGTGGAGGAAACTAAGAAGTAGGAATGCACACGGTGTGGGCCCCATGCCAGGGCAGGAGGAGCACGTGGGTGGGAGCACACTTGGTGTGGGGGGGGGGGGGGGGGAGGAGCATGTGGGTGGGGGCGCACTTGGTGGGGGCCAGGGCAGGAGGAGCACAGGGGGTGGAAGCACATGCGGTGTGGGCCCTGGGTGGGAGGAGCATTTGGGTGGGGATGCTCGAGGTGTGGGCCTTAGGCCGGGGCAGGACAAAGGTGGGAGCACACACGGTGTGGACATGTCTCAGCTCCACCTCAGCACTTGTCCCCAAGGCTGCCCTCCAGCCGCATCACAAAGACGACAGCATGTCACAAAGCCAGGACCTCTGTGATGTGGACACTGGCTTTGTAACAGGGCCAACAGGACACACCTGGCCCAAAGCCTGTCTCTGAACGAAGCTCTACCGGAACACAGCCCGGCGATAGGACACATCGTCCCCGGGAGCTTCCGGGCCCCCGTAACAGAGCTGAATACTGCTGAGAGCCCACGCCCCACAAACCCTACACGGGTTCCTCTGTGGCCCTTCACAGAAAAGCTCTACTGACCTGTATGCTGTCGTCCACAGATAGCACTGAACTCACAATCCTAAGGGGGTCAAAGAGGCTTCTGGGGAGTGCAGCACTGTGTTACTCAGAGAGCCCTTCCAGAAGGACCCGGCCCCGGGACAGGACGGGCGGCAGCTCCATGGCTGCGCCGCACTGAGGGCTGAGAACCAGGGCCGCGGCAAGCAGCAGACACCACAGAGCAGCCGGGGGACAGCCCCTGTCTTCTGGTCCACAGCCATCTGCTCACCCCAGCCCTGCCAGCAGCATTCTCCCAGCTCACACAGACACACAGGGCAGGGGCCACGTGGCTGGACGCCGGTGGGGGTGCTTCTCAGCAACCCTTGACATGCTCAGGCCCGTCAGGCCACAGGCCGGGCCTCCAGCCGTGCAGCATGTGCCCAGCATCACCCGGGAAGAGCAGAGACCCCATTTCGGGGGACAAGAGGCACCAAGTGGCCAGTCAGGCCATACTTCAGATGGTCCAAAAGAGGAAACATGGGGCCAACCCCCAGGAATAGCACCTGGGGGGATGGGACCACGCATGAGAGCCTTGGAGGAAGAGGAGCATCAAGGAGTATCGGGGAAGCAGGCCGTCCCCTCCCCAAGCACACTCCGCTCCACCATCCCTGCCTCCTGGGAACAGAAGAGCAGCCCGTGGTCTTGCTGCACCACCTGCTTCTTGACCCAACACCCTGCTTCTCCTGACATTACCCACTGCTGTCTGATGGCTCCTGGGGGGGCCCACCCCCATCCCCTGGCCTCTGCAGTCCGTGAAATCCCTGTCCAGACTCACAGGCGGCCCGCTCAGCACAGTGCGGCTAACGTGCCAGTGTGGCCTGCCTTTCAGGAGTCACGACGCATCGCAACAGCCCCATGGCAGCATGGGCAGAGGGAGAAGCACATGACAGGCGCCGAGCATGACACGTCGTTTATCAGTGAAGCATCACCACCTCTAGGGCGAAATATTTCACTGTTATGTCCAGCACACCGAGAATTCCAGGGTCAGCACCCCAACCCTGTGCCCAGCAGCCCCTCGGGCACCTCCTTCCCTGCCCCAACCTTCCCAGCACACCGTGGGCGGCAGCTTCAAAACCCCAGGGCAAGACCACACCACCCAACTCTGAGAGCACCACATGGTCCTTGGCCCATGTCCTCCTTAGGCCCCCAGCACAGACCCACAGCGGAGCGCATACAGAGACCAAACAGCCCGCCTCTGGCCTGTCCATCCCCAACCTGGAACGCACTGGACCATGGACCAAAGGACAGAGCCACCTCGACCCTCACTGGGGCCATGTCCCAGAACTTGACCTGCACCCAACACCAGGGTGCGGCCGTGGCTCCCGGTCTGCCCTACACACTGTGGAAGCTAGGCCTCCCTCTCCCTCTGCACGAGCATGGCTTCTCACTGTGTGTGAGCAACCTGTCACATGTGGGACAGCCATAAGAGCCCTGGCCATGCATACACACATTCAATGACCTCAAGTGGGCATGAGCACTGCTGGGTCCACGGGGGTCGGGGACCAGAGGCACACCTTCTTACTCCCTCCCAGGCCAGCACTACAGAGCCCATCCCTCATAAAAGACCCTCAGAATCCAAGCTTCGGGGACCACGTGACATGGTGGAAACACACAGCCCTGCTCAGATCCCACCTTCCCTTGAAAGGTCCGTGCTGGGTGGTTCTGGAAGGTGCATCCCATCACCCCTACTCCTCTCCAGCGTCTGTTGCTTCTGTGCTCAGGGGCTGCTAGGAAGCAGGCTCTGCCCTGAACCCGCAGCCCGGTGACCCTCCCCTTCCCAAATCCATGTCAGACCAGGCAGCTTAAACAAAGGTCACAGACAAGCCGTCTGGCACTCCATTGCTGTGTGCATTGCAGCTTGTTTTTAGAAGGGAGAGCTTCCCTTTTGTGCATAACGCTTGCAGAACAAGGCTGAGAGGTCCCTGGTCAAGACCCTGGAGACCCCGTGCCCTCTCTCCAGCAACCAAACACCAGGAAGTGCTGCTGGCCAAGCGGCTGCTTCACAGACCTCTGCACGGACACCCAGGGGTCGGCAGGGCTGGCAGTGTGCCAGGTGCCCGGGACCCCAGCCAGGGGCACTCATGGCAGCACGCGCAGCTTATGCTCTTCTCCCGTCCAACCCTCCCCACATTCCCTCACCGTCCTCTCCCCATTTGGAGGTCAGGACAAGTGGCCCCAGCAAGTGGCCCCCCCTCAGCCCCGAGGCTGTGGCCCCCACACCACTGGGGCCCACCTCCTATCCCTCCCAACAGAAGTCCACATGGCGTAAGAGCATGGGGCAAGGACTTTCCTCAGCCCCATAGGGCAGGGCAGCGCAGGGCAGGGCTGTCCCAGAGCACACAGCTATTTTAATTGGGACAGAGATGGAGGATGCCATCCAAAGTGGCTCTTTGATCCACAACCCTGGGCTCTGTCACAGTTGGCCCCAGCCAACCCTAGGGCCTCTGACCTTGCAGGAAGGCATGAAGCCACGCTCCAGCCCATACACAGAAATCAGCTGCCGGTGGTCAACGGAAGGACAAGGAACGATTTGGGAGGTAGTCTGAGCCGAGAGACAATGTACCCTGAAACCCAGAGTGCCACATGGGGAGGTGAGCCCTGGGTTGGCTGTGGAGATAATGACCTCTCCCTGGGCAGCATCCACAGCCATGCTCCCCTCGCCTGCCGAGCACCCCGTCCCCCTCTCAGAGGCCTGTCCACTCGTCCAGGGACACCCCAAGGTGTCCCCATCGACGCCTGGAGAGCCCCACACAACCTTCTCGTCCAGATCCGATGCCAGCCAGGGCCCTCCCATCCCCACCGAGTGCCTCTCCTGAAGGCCACACAGAAGCCCCTTGCATCTGCACACACCCAAGTTCTCCAGATTAGTGCCTCGAGCTGCGGGAGTTCAAAGCCAGATGTCCAAGAGCCTCCCTGCAGCACCGTGCTCCCGGCCCAGCCCCGTTCATCACCATACCTCCAGGACTACATCTGGACAGCACGTCCACTCCCCAAAACAGCCACTGCTCTGCGCCCAACGCCCACCACCCATCTGTCCTGCACGTTAAGCTAAACAATACTTTGTAACAAAGTAGACTTGAGATCACATCACCCTACCACCCCAGCCTCCCCAAAATCCCTCCAGGACTTCCTCCCAGACTGGAAATAAAGTCAGCACGCCCAGGGCCGGCCCTCCATGTGCCACCTGCACATCAGCTCCACAAACCACGTCCCCTGGAAGAGGACGGTGGCTCGCCGGTGCCGCGCACCAGCACAACTCAGAAAGTACCAGGAGGATCTGTGGGAGCACCGCTAGGTGCCCTAACCATCCCTGAGACCTGGACAGGCGGCCCACGTGGCCTTCATGCCCAAGATGGGGGCAGACGCCTGCAGGACAGGGGGACAACCCCCCTCCTCCACATGGCAGGAGCCGGACGCCTCCCCTGCATGCACCCTGGCCCGGCTTCCCACGCCCCTAACAACACTGGGTCTCAGAAGCCCCGACAACGCCAGAGACTGGGTCTTCTCTCCCTCTGTTTCCCCAACAACATAAAGGCTTTTCTAAAACATGAAACACTGTAATTATCTTGGTGCATCGTCCTGGATCTGTAAAGAGGAGCATGTGCTGGAGAGGGGAGGCGAGAGGAGGGGCAGAGGTGGAGAAGAACGCCACCTCAAAGCCATGTGGCGTGGAAGCTTCGGGTGTTCAACCTGAGCAGAAGCTGCCTCCCTCTGTCTCCGGGCAAGACGGCCCTGGTTAGTGCGGCCTCTGAGGACAGAGCACGGATGCAGCCCTGCATAGGCGGAGCCAGCAAGGACGGCGGGTCAGCTTCCGGTGGGGGGAGTGCAGGTCCCGTGGGGATGTGGACACACGGCCCACAGGCGGCTGCGAGGGAGACTGGGGGTGGGGAGGGAGACTGGGGGCGGTGGTGGGGGGATGGCGGCTCTGAACAACCATATGCCGCCAGTCAGGTCAGCAGAGCCTCAGAGCCCCTCCACCCCCAGGCACAGTCTCACAGAGTGGTGGAAAGCCCAGCAGCAGTTCTAATCTCCCTGCCTCGGGGTGGCGGGGACGGACGGCGCTGCAGGCAGGGCAGTCCTAGGCGTCAAGTACTACCACACCGGAGCCTGCCTGCGGCCCGGCATGCGACTCTACCCGTCTCCCAGTTGCCCGGGAGCTCCATAAGCCTCTAACCCCAGCATCGGCCAACTGCCAGCACCGACATGCCACAGGGACACATAGACATGTGGACAGACAGACAAAGCAGATGGAGCAGAGACAAGAGGGAGGGCCATAGATACACACATGCAGAGAGAAACTGAGAAAAGTTCTGGGAAAAAAACCCAAGTTGTTAACAGCGAATGCCCTCGCGGGCGAGCCTGGCAGGCGGCCACAGGCTTACGGGGGATGATGAAGAGTAATTTCTACTGTTTCAGTTTCTCATTACATAACTAACCGAGAAACGTACAAACATCTCAGTGCGATGAAACAGCCCAGGTTGAGGCTGACAGGGCCCTGGTTGTGTGTGACCGTGGGCAGGCCGCTGGGCCTTCCGGGCCCCAGGACTCTGGTCTCTCCCACGGGCCCGGACCGCCAGGACACGGTCAGGGTTCCAGCGCAGACATGGGGCCTCCTCCATGCTCCTCAGCCACGAGAACGGGACCACGGAGAGGAGGCGGAACAGGGTCCTCTCGGCACGAGGCAGGCACAGGGGCATGAGGGAAGCTGGGGCTGCGCCTCCACCTTGACGGGGTGCAGGGCACAGAGCACACGCCTAGGTACAGATCCCACACTGCCTGTGTACCACCTGTCCGCTCCTGCTTCTCACACCTCCGAACCATTTGATAACCACCACTTAAAACTCTAGGCACTGAGTACTGGAGCCACAAACACAGCCAGCAGACTCACGCCTGCTCTGGTCAGCGGGGAGCGTCCCCGGGAGGTAGCACGTCACCAGGCACTGACACTCGGGCTGGTCAGGGCAGGCATCAGGAGTCCTACTCGCACAGACCAGCAGTCGCTGCCGGGAAAGGACAGACAGAACTTACAATCAGAGACGCAGACTCCAGGGCCTCACATCTGTCAACCAAGAGGCTGCTGCAGGGGACAGTCACTGCTCTGTTCCCAGCAGCCCCTGCTCCCTCCCATTCCCGTGGGACTGTGTGTCCACCGCACCCCAGCCACAGGGGTACGCGAGCAGACAAGGTGGGCGCACGGGCATGTCATCCCAATCTGCCTAGCCAGCCCAGAGGCAGCAAGGGATGAAGTGAAAGTTTGGTAACGAACCCCGGGCCGGAGACTCCCGGCCCCCGGCAGCCAAATGGCCAGTGGGCAGGGTGGGGAAGCAGGGGGCGTGGGTTCCCCCCGGTCCTGTGACTGACACCAACACTGACTCCCTGGCCACTCGCAGAGGTGACTACTCTGCTTACCCAGGCTGTCACGGCTGGGCTCCCTTCTCTTACGACTGACCAAGCCACCCGGCGGCCCTGGGACACTCTGGGCCCGAGACAGGGTGCAGCCCACAGGGCCTGGCTCCTGCAGGGACACACACTGGGGAGACAGCCATCCCCGGGGAGGCAGCAGCCCGAGTGGGGAGACAAATCCGAACGAAGATTTATGGGGACACCCGGCGCTAGGAGCTGGACTGGAGGTAATTAAGCCTGTTTCAGAGTGGGTTTGGCAGGAGGTGCCAAATCGATAGATCCCCTCCAGCCGCGTGTCCCTGCAGGTAAGGAATCAATCAGGCAAGCGCTTCCAATCTGTTCCCGCTGAGCCACAAAGCAAAGCTGTTTACCATTCATGCCCAGAAATGAATAAATAAAGCCACCAACTAGTCAGCACCCTCTGTTTCTCTGGCAAAAGCTTTTTAGTTACTTAAAGAGAGTCAGTGCCCCTGCGTGGTCCTCCATTAAAGCACAGACAGACATAGAGAGCTGCACATGACGCAGGCGGAGAAGGGGCCCGGTCACGGCCTGGACAGCGCACGGCTCCGTGTCCCACAACTTCCCAGCCTGGGAAGACAGAAGAGAAGCAGTGGGGGCTGCAGGGCTGGAGCGCACCGTCAGTGGCCCTGGGTCGATCCGGCAGCAGGGCACAGATGTCTCCCCACGAGGAGGGGCCATGGGACTGCCAGGGTAGGGGGAGAGAGAAGCAGGGGGCAGCGCTGCCTGACCCAGACCACGGCCTGCACACTAGAGGGCTAGGCCGGTGGCCACGTGGATCGCAGCTGTGGAGGCGCCAGCAGAGCACCGTGCCCTTGCTGTGACATGACAGTGACACGGGCGTGAAATGAAGCGAGCTGGGCACCCTGGTGAGCACCTTACAAGAATTAGTGCTCGGACCCTCCCAACAGCCCCAAGAGGTGCCGCAGGGCGCCTGCCTCTCATGGGTGAGGGACTCAGGTCATGCCCAACGCTGGGGACTCGCAGGCACAGGGTCAGGTTACCAGGTCTCAGACCACAGGAGCTTGTCTAAGTCTTGGAGGGTCACGAGTGCAGGAGCCAGCTTGCCCTTAGAACCCTCCTAGCAACTGTGCGGAGAGCAGGGGAGGCCAGGCGCCCCTGGGGGCCTGAAGCGGGGTGGGGGGGTGGGGAAGGGGGAGGGGAGGAAGGGAGAGGGGGTTGCAAGAGGAAACAGCCGTGCTCAGGATGGTGGGCTCCAAAGGGCAGGTGTGCGGGGGCGGCCAGGGGAGACAGCGGCGGGCACACCTGAGCGCACACCCGAGGCAGAGGAACTGGGCTCAGCACCCCTCACGGGGCCCTGGAGCCTCGCAGAGAATGGGGCAGAGACCGCCAGGGAGAGGGTAGCACTTCAGCAAAGACAATGCCTTCCCTCGGTCGGTTAAATCAGATGTCCTGAGTTTGCAGGACGAGATTTCCAGCATGCAGCGTGACCTACCCTGCACTCGTCCATCCGGGTGAGCGGAGGCACCCGTCTGGCTCACTCGGCTCCTACCCAGTGAGGACCCGGTGTGCAGGTCCTGGGTGCATCCACACGGGAATGGGTGACTCACCACTAATCCTCTTGCCCAGACGGGAGGAGGCCGAGCTCTGAGGCCCACATGTCATTTCCAGGCGGGGTACGGGTCCTGCCTCAGTTTCCATCCACTGGCTTCCTGGGGCCTTTCACTGGCATCTCTTAAAATAAACTAAGGAAATAATATCAGGAAGGAGTGCTGACATTTGTTCAGCCTAAAAAATCTCGGGGAAAACAGATTCCCTGACAAGTCAGCACAAAGCATCTGATTAAAAGTGAGCCAGCACTCAGCTCATGGGAGGCGGCCAATTAGTACCTGGCCCACCAGCCCTCCACCTGCTGACATCTGTGGTTCTGCAGGCGAGAAAGGCCAGTGGCGGCCGGCCAATCCCTGCAAGTGGACGATGCTCCTGCTCAGGGGGGAGGAGCAGGAACTGCGTCTCCCTCGAGGACTGCTGGAGGGTCGCTGTACACAGGCTCTCGGCTGTGGAGGGGCACGGCTTCCCTTTGCTCTGGCCCAGAGCAGACAGAAGTAAAGTGTGGCCCATGGACCAAAAACTCCCCCAGAGTTCTCTTCAAATTTCATTTGCAGATAAATGGAGATCCAGGCCCTCCCAGACAGACAGACAGACACACACACACACACACACACACACACACACGCAAGGGGACCGCCTCTGCCACAGCAGGACGGAGAGCCACCAGAGGCCACTCCCCCACATATGGACCCTTCCCAGCACTGCCATGCAAGGCACAGGACAGCCCAGCTCTGCCCTGAAGACCCAAGGGGGAGGAGGCCGGGCTGCTACGGTCACTCCCCCCAGCATCTGTGAACAGCGGCTGCAGTGAGTTACTTCTGCAGGGAGTCGTGAAACACTCACGCATCAGCACCACATCAAATGCCTGGCCTTGATGGGACAAGTGTCAGCCACTGCGCTGCCTGCCCCTGGCTCTGCCCTCACTGGAAACCACAGCCCTCATGATAACTCACAGCAGCCTGGCCCTGCCGGAGCCCCAGCAGATAAACGCTGTTCCTGTGCAGCTAACACGGCACTTGAAACGAATGGCGCCCGAGCTGGGGGTGTGTGGCAAAGCAGTCAGGCTGCGTGAGAGTGCATGCAGGCCAGAGGCAAACCCAGGAGAGGGGTAAACACATGTGGGCCCAGAACACCTGAGGCCCTGCCCCAGGGACTCTTGCCAATGCTGCCATGCGGACGGCAGCTCCGTGCGATGCCCACACAGTCGGCCGGACGCAGGTCCCTCACTCCTGCAGGCATCTGCTCGGGGCTGATGCAAGTGGGCCCCCTGGCCCCGGGTCTTGGGTGGGAGCACCTAAGAGAAGACGTGCCCACAGCATGGTGTCAGAGGACACGCAGATGGGGCTCCTGAAGCACGGAGGGGAGGCCCCGTCCCTCTGCAAGAAGGCACAGAAAGCCACTCGGAGAGTGGTGAGAAGATGGGGGTGGGGGTGGGGGGCCGAAAAGTACTTGTGAGAGGCCAGCAGGGGGCGGCTTGGGCTCAGTGCAGGGGATGCAAGCTGTCCCCTGGAGGAGAGAGAAGGGGGCGGGGCCAGGGCAGTGTTGAGGAACCAGCGCCACAGGGTGGCACCCAGCTCAGGGAGTGGCAGCAACGCTGCCCAGAGGGGAGCCAGGGCAGAAGAAGGCACTCCACAGCCTCCACCAGAGATCCAAGGGACAACACCGTCTACGGTGATGCATTCACCCAGCCCACTCAGCCCTGGGGAGTAGCCTGCCCAGTAGGCTGGGTCTGTCGGCCTCAACGCCAAGTTCCCATGAAGCTGGGCCAGAGGAAGGTTAAAGTCTGGGGGTGCTGGGTGGCCACAAGCCCACCGTCCTCATGGACACTGTCAGCCTGGGAACGGCAGTCTGGAGACAAGGACACAGCGAGAGTAGTCAGAGTGGGCCTGCTTAGGACAGGATCCAAGCACTGGCTACGTGACCTGGAGCCCTTAGCTTATGCCTGAAGTTCAAGGGTGGTGGCCGCCCCTGGCACCGTGAGGACAGCCCCGGAGAAGGCCCACCACACTCCTGACACATGGTGGGTGCCCAGTAAGGAGAACGCATTTCAACCCCGGTGATGGGATACAAGAACACGCTGAGGCCCCTACGATTCATGGGGTCCGGAGCATATTCCAGACTGTTCCCCAATCAACTCGGTTTTCGTGAAGCCAGATGACTACTCCATTCTGCACATAGTCCTTCTGCATCTCTGATCCCAGACTAATCATTCTGCATTTCGGTGACTGAGCTGCACTGGTCAGCATAGGGCAGCCTCGTCCTACAGCCGAGGGCCCTCGTCACACCACACGGCTCTGTGTACACGCTGGCAGGGTGCTCAGGCCTGGGGAGTCCCAGGGCCAGGCTACTGTCGGGAGTGCCACAGTGGCCACTCCCGGGACCAGCAGCCGGGAGGCATCGTCAAACACTGAGCCAGCTCGGTTCCCGTGCAAGAACCACTCACCAAGAAAGGAGTTGCGGAGCACAAACCAGGAAGGCTGCTTCGAGAAAAGGACGGCAGGAGCAGCTCAGGGTAATGTGCTTGGATGGTCACAGAGACCTCTGTGAGGGAGGCCATCAGATCACTGCCCAAGGGCCCCTGGTCACAGCTGTGTGCAGAAGAGCACTAACCTCCATCACAGAGAAGGCTGGGCGTCTGGCCTGCAGCCCGGGGCCAGCACAGTCTCCCCACACCCCGTCAGCTCCCCGTGCTGCCAGCTGGGCCGTCTGCTGGGCACTAAACCCCTCTGTCCCCCAAGCTTAGGGAGGAGCCCAGGCAGCTGCTGGGACCAACCCCCAGTGGAAGGGTCCAGCTCCCCTGGGCCTCCCCAGGCCCTGCAGGTCCCGTTAGGCCATGGCCAACTGCCCAGGCTGGGACAGGACCATCCACTGAAGTGCCAAAGGCTGCAGTCACTCTGCCCTCACAAGCGTGGGAACCCACTCTCCCTTCCCCACCCACACCCCCCAACTGGTCAGATGGGGGTAAATTTCTGCGGAGCAAGGGCAGAATCCATATGGTGCCAGTGACGGGGACAATCAGTCTCTTGTGGCCTCGGCTTCAAGAGGGGTGTGGTCACATGAGAACTAAGCGTGGCCACAACGGCCTGGCCGGAGCGGACATGACACATCACCCCTGCCCGGCACCTTCAGGGGAGGCCAGCACGAGAGGCCCCCATGGAGGGTGAAATTGGGTTTACAGGCAGGCAGCTCACTGATCTTCTTTCTAGGCCCGGAGCCAGTGGGAGCTCGGCTGACAGCTGCCAAGAGCCAGGACTGAGTGGCCTGGTCTCCATGACGGGGGACCCCGGGCTGAGGCAGCAGGCAGGGAGGCAGCACGTTCCAGGCTGGGGCTGCACATACTCCTGGGGGCCTGCTGTGTGTGAACAGCTACAAAAAACACAGGATTTATCTCTGCAGGACATCTGCACCCATCTCCACAGAGGCCGCAGTGCCCCACGTGTGGCTGCCTGACAAGGAGGCTGCAGAAAACCGGGTTCCCGAGGCCCAGCTGTGAACGGGACTGCATAACACGAGGCCCGAGGGACCTCCTCTCGCACAGCAATCCCACGCCTGCAGAAGCCACCGGTTCGCAGAGGCAGCCAGGCCGACACGCGCGTCTCCCTGACAGAGGAGGACACCACCGGACCCGCGGCTCGTTCTACCCGCCATCGGAGAATTGAACAGTGTTATCTCTGCACACGTGACCAAGGTGGTCCTGGACGGGCAGCAGGGGGCAGCGAGGGATGGGGGCTTTCATACTGCCGCACACTGCCCGGCCGACGGCCACCCCTGCGATCCTGCCTACAACACCGCAGTCAGAGAGGGAGGCAGACAGGCGGGGGCAGCAGGCACAGGGGCCTTCCACACTGTCCTGTCAGACAGTCAGGGCCCAGCAGAGGAGGGAGCCAGTCCGGGCGGTGGGACAGAGTAGCGAGTGTCCAGAGGGCAAAGGACACTGCCACCTCAGTGACCCCTCTGTCAAAGCAGCACCCCCCCCATGTCAGCAGGCAGGCCTCCACAGGCACCACACATTGCCCCAGCCCAGCCCCAACTCCGATCCCTGAGACCCCACAGCATGCCCCCAGCCCCCCCAACCAGACATTCCGGCCCTTCCCCAACACCTGCTGCTGCCGGGAGCTCAGAGACCCTTCCGAGTGCAGGCACCAGGGTCCATCAGCTCAGACCACAAGCGGCCAGCAGAGGCCAGCACAAGAGGGGGCACCGTGGATGGATCAAGAAGAATCGGGGGCTGCTGGCCGCTGCTGCCTCCAGCTCCCCCTCTGGGGGCCAGAAGACAGCTCCTGCTGCCGAGGAGCCTGGGACCTTCACAGAGGACACAGGCACAGGGCCAGGAGAAAACCACACTCTTGTGGGTGTGACCTGCGGGGTGGCCTACATGCTGTGGCTCCCAGGTGTTCCAAAGAACCCCCCGTTACCCACGGCACCTTCCTGGAGGACCCTAGCTATTCACTAGGAACTAGTGACTAATTTTTGAAGGTGTTTTGTAATTAACACTAGGACATATCACAGAGTGAATTATAAAAAAGTCACAGATGGACAAAAGAATTACGGACCTACCACAGAACGTCCCCTGTGGAGGGGCCCAGGCAGCTTCGAGCTGACCGCGCGGGCAGCATCCAGGTGCTCCCCACCGCAGCCACCACGCTCTGGGCCAGAGGACACTTGGAACCAACAAAACACGCTGCGATCTGGGCCACCTCCTGCCACAGCGCCTTGCTGCCCCCCGAGGGGCACTGGGGGCCAAGCAGCCATCCTCTGCACGTGGAGAGCATATCAGGGGCCGGAAGAATCCCATCACCTTGAGTCACAAAGCCTGACACACAGCGAACCAGCCTCCCCCAGGACTCCCCATTTTCCCAAACCTAGGCTGGTAGAGACGTTTGTCTCCTCTCCGGCGCCACCCTGAACTTCCAAAAGGGAGGACGGGCCCTGTGTTCCCACTGGGGCCCACTGCCGGCCAGGCGCCCACAGCAGAGCCCGTGGCAGGGCTGCAGGTGAAGGCATTCCAGGAGGGCTCTCCGGCAGCCTGCCACAAACATGGAAGGGACCGGTGTTCCGAGCGCTCACAAGGTGAGCTCCCTCTTGTTCCTCTGGCTTTTTATGAGGAGCTATATTAGATATGGCTTAAACACAATAATATCTGTTACATTTATAGCAAGAAAATATGGAAAGATAATAAAATTATCAGAGCATAGAAATGAGAGAATACTGAGCATCCCGGGCGCTCCAACAGAAACAGACAAGGAACAGCAGACACTGTTTAACTGAAAGGAATTTAGCCCAACTTAAAATTCGAAGTTTCAGGTCTCCTTCCTAGCTGAGCCCTGTCCCTGGGGACACCGAGCACAGCACCTGGGTCTCCAGCTCACCCTCCCCAACAGTGGCCTGGAACATTCTGGCTGCCCCGGCTAGGGTGACCCCAGAGCAGCCCGGATACGTCCCGTCCCTCCGCCCTTGCTCCCTCAGGGGCTCCCTTTGCTCAGCCCAGCTCCCAGAACTGAGGTCACACAGGGGCTGGGGAGCACAGCTTCCATGACCGCCGGGCTCAGCATTCAAGAAAACAGTGGCTGGAAGTCCCAAAGGCCCCAGGCCCCCCACCTGAACTACACTTGGAACAAGCACTCCCAACACCTGGGGCGAGTCGGGGATTGAGAGGCTGGTGAAGGGATGCACCTTCTTTCACACGGGGTGCAGACTCATGCCTCCTGACTCTGCTCGGTGCTCTGGGCTCCGCGCTGCCGAGAGCATGAGCAGGGGCAGACAGGCATCGTCTGCATTTGTCCCAAGAGTCTGACCCCTGGGACAGCTCTTTCTTGAGGCCCATCTTACTTGGTCTCCTTTTGTTTTGTTTTAGATTAATTAGACATTATTTTTAGGGCAGTTTTATTTTTATTTGAGAGAAAGAGTGGGAGTGTGAACACTCAAGGGAGAGAGGCAAGGGGGGGTGAGAGAGAAGAGAGATAGAGAAAGAGGGAGAAAAAGAGGGAGAGAGGGAGAGAAAGGGGGAAAGAGGGAGAGAGAGAGAATCCCAAGCAGCCTTCACATTCAGCACCGATAGAGCCAGACGTGAAGCTCGATCTCACATGCGCGAGACCCAGACTGAGGGTCTCAACAGGACACTCAACTGACTGAGCTACCCAGGCGGCCCACGCAGCTTTAGATTTAAGGAAAAGTGAGCAGAGTGTGCCGAGTTCTCGTGTCCCTCCCACCTGGCTGCCAACATTGACCTATCTGTGGTTGACAGGAGAGTTCACTTTTCTACAGATTATGACAGATGTAGGATGTCACCTATCCACCTGGGTCATAAAGAATCATTTCACTGCCCTGAAAATCCACCCCCCGCCCACCTGCTCACCTCCCCCCCACACCGGCACTCTCCAGTCCTCCCCTCCGCCCCCACTCCATCCTCTGCCATTTCCCTTGTCCAGTCTTTCCTGGAGCATCACCTGGCTGGGATCACACAGGGGGCGGCTCTCCAGATGGGCTTCCTTCACACAGGAACACATATCAAAGGTTCCTCCGCGTCCTCCTGGCTCTGCGGCTCACGTCTTTTCAGGGTAACATCCCGCTGCCCCGATGGACCACGGTCCATCCACCGGCCACCCAAGGGCATCCCAGTGGCTGCCTGGCTCCAGCAGTTACAGATAAGGCTGCTGTGAACACCCGCATGCGGTCCATATACGCACATGGTCTCCCATCCCGGAGCGTGATGCTGGACCGCACGGCGGGACCGGCTCGGTTTTGTAAGATGCCAGAGCCCCTTTCCCCGCGGCTGTGGCATTCTGCATCCCTGCAGCACTCCATTGCGTCAGCAGCTGGCGGTGACACGTCATGGGCTGTGGCCCTCGTGACAGGCGTGTTGTGGCGTCTCCTTCTGTCCTGCCCCGCAGTTCCCTGAGGACGCACGACACGGAGTCTTTCCTGCGTGCGTGTCTGATCCCACGCGTGCTCCCTGCCATCCAGGGCTGGGCCCGCTTTTTAATTGGGTGGTTTTCTTAGTGTGAAGTTTTAGAGTGCTTTGTGTGCTCTGAGAAGGGCAGCCCCTTCTCAGGGGTGTGCTCTCCTCATCTGTGCCTTAGCTTTTCACTCCCTTAACAGCATCTTCCACAGAAAACAACGTGATCACTTCACTTAAGTTCCCCTTATGAGCCCTTCTCTCAAGGGCTATGCTTTTGATTTCATATCTAAAGTCATTGCCAAAGCTAAGGTCAGCCAGATTTGCTCCTGGTAGATTCCAGGGCTTCTAGAAAAGGTCTGCATTTTACTTTCAGGTCCATGATCCATTTGAGTTCACTTTTGTCATGAGGTCTAGTCCAAGTCCATTTTCTGCACGCGGCCATCAGCTGCTCTAGCACCATCTTTGCTCCTGTGCCACAGGTCATCAGACTATGTCATGGGGTCCATCTCTGGGCTCTCCGCTCCCCTCCTCTGACCCGCGTGCTCTTCCCCCAACACCTCGCTCTCCCGACCACCATCGCTTTGTGGTGTGTTAGCACCAAGGGGGATCCCGGGCTTAGTCCCTTTCCTTCAGCGCCATGCTGGCTGCCCTGGGCCTCCGGTGCCTTGTGAACAGTAGAACCGGCTGGTGCATACCCCCAGAAGCACCTGCTGGGACTTTACCCGGGGTCACACTGGGTATAGGACCAAGGTAAGAAGAAGGGAGGTGGTGACAGCACTGAGTCTTTCCGACCAAGAACACGCAGTCTCTCTGCCTTTATTTACAACTTCTTTGATCTCTCCTATCAGTTTTGTCACGTTTCTCATGTACACTTTGCACCTACCTATCAGATGTACATCTAAGTCCGTCCGTCTTTCTGGTGCTCATGTAAATGGTGCATCTTCAATTTTAAATTCTAATCAAGCACTGCTGGTTACAGGACGGTGCCTGACTTGTACCCGTCAACCTCCTGTCCCACAAGCCTGCTGTGATGGCTGAGTCGTCCTGAGACTTCTCCGGCTGATTCTCTGGAATTCTCTGTAGAGACAACTGTATCATCTACAGTTTTATCTCTTCCTTCCCACTGTACACCTTCCCTTTTCCTGGCTGACTGCACCAGCTAGGACTTCCAGCATGAAACTGGACATCCCTGACTTGTTCCAAATCTGGGTGACAAAGCAACTGGTTTTGTATTTGGATGAAAGACAGGAATATGGGACCACAAGAAGTCTGTTCTCTGCCACAATAAGAAAAATCTGCCTGTTTGAATGGCATCAGTCAGCAAAGAGCTCATGTGAGCTCAACAGCCAAAATGTCTCTGGAATGGCCCCAAGGACGGTTCTTGGCCCCAGAGGCCCTATGCTCCCCAGGCACATGCGGCTCCAAGGTCTTAACTTCACCAGACACCCAGTGGGAGCCACCCCAAGCCCGGCCGGCCTCCCACACTCACCATCCAGACAAGGGCACCTGGGAGGAAACCCTGCTCTGCTACGGAAAAGAAGATGTCGCCTCCTTCAAACACCATGATGGTGATGAAGCTGCCTTTTCTGAGACACACATGGGGCACACGTGCCCGAGGAAAGGTGAGCTGGGGAAGTCTTCCCAAGTGTTTGATGGTGGTGTTCCGGAACAGCAGATGGGAAAACATCATCAAGCGGCCTCTATGCTGGTCAGGAACTCGAAGAAACACCATGCAGAAAAGGCTAGCCACACGGGGTTTCAGACAGAACATGAGCTCTGAGCACCAGCGGGGCTGGGGGGTCCTGGAGCGCAGTCAGGGAGGCCCTGGGGGTCTGCCAGGTCTTCCGCTTCCGACTATACACCTGCATGAGGCCAGGGTTTCATGTACTTCACCAGAACACCACAATCTCCCATTTAAGAGACATTAAAAAGATGTGAAAAAATGTGAAATCGTGTCATTCTTCTCATTAAATCTTACTATTTGAGAAAAAATATTTTTAAGAAACTATGAGTTCCTATTAATGAAATTACATATTATAAACTTCCAAATTTAATTTTCAGAAAGTGACTATCAAAAGATGTAAACCCTACAAACAATAGCTCTTTGTTTTCAGTAATTTTTTAGCAAAAACGAGTCATCAAACAGCAAAGTGAGAGCAGAGCTGGTGGGGGGGCAAGAGTGTCATCTGTGTGGGTGGTCAGGAGGCCAGCCTCTGCCAGAGAACGTGCTGGACTCTCACCTACCAACTCACAACGACAACGTGCACATGCTTACCGTGAACACGAGAGAATGGTGTGCTAACTCAGACATATGCATAGTGAGCACAGTTCTAAGTTTGACCCTCTGGGGAAACATCCCAAGAATCTGCACCTTCAGGACATTGCCCTGCAAGTAATTCTTAAGCAGCCACCAGGAACCCGTGCAGTTCTGGCCTCTAGGAAGCATGGCAGGGATCAGAACCACTCTCCGACTCTCCAACCAATTCACCGCTGCCCTCCCTTCCCAGGTGGGAGGGGAGCTACCCCAATGCAGGGGTTTACTTCCTCCCGAAGGTCTGCAGCACCAACCACAAGAATTAGGCACCAACAGGTGGTGTTCGGTGCCTGATGACGGACTGACCAACACCGCCCACTGGTAGCTAAATCCATGCTGTTCTTCCTACTGAGTCTGCTAAACAGTGCTTCTTCATGTCAGTATCCGACAAGGGTCAGGAAGAAGGGTCTCCGCGACCCTAAGGAGCAATCCGCAATTAACCCAGTGTGAAAAGCATGCCTGACAAGAGGCAAGATGCTGGGAGAGCACACAGTTCTGGCGACGGACGCGGCCGAGCTTACATCCAGACCCCAACACGCAGCAAAAACCTGACGGCGAACCTGGCGAAAACGAGGAACGCGGTATGCAAGGCGCAGGTCAGGGCAGACGGCAAAGATGATGATGGATGCGAAGCTTCCGGTGCCCTGAGGTGCTTAGTAAGTAAACGTTTCTTTGTTCCTACTCTGCTGTATCCAGCTCCTAACAGGCTCCAGAGGCACAGGATGTGCCTGCTGAATGATGCCTTCCAGCGGCCACCGTTCCCCAACAGGCTGAGCTGAGCGTTCCACGGATGTGAGGGCCCCGGGCCATATCCTCCGTCCACCGTGTCCTACGCCGTCTCCCAACACGTCCTCGGGGCCAGGCTGGCAGGCTGGGCAGGCTTTAACGCTCTGCCAAACAAGCTGAGGAGCGTCGGAGACTGACGTACAATGCCCGAGGTTGCTGTCCCACACTCTTGTACACGGCTCCCAAACAGGGGCCAGGGCAGCAGGGCTCCATGGCTAAGCAGGAGGCTGATCCAGTCCACACAAAGTCCTCAGGAAGCTTGAGGGACACATCAACAAGAAGCCCCACGTCTTCCTCCCAAACAGAGGCCCTGCACTCGGGAACAGGGAGCCCCCTTTCGCCCAGACCCCCTCTGCTCCAACCACCGCGCCACACTGCCTCCCAAAGCAGCTCCGTGGGACCAGCATCACCTAAGAGTCTCTGTGGGTGGGAGGGAGACGAGCCACAGCCCGCTGACCAGCTGCTGCCACAGAGCTCCGAGCACGCGGGGTGGCTGAGCTCGGGCTCTGAGAGGACAGGCATGGGACAGACCGCATCCCCGGGGGTGGTCCCCATGTCCGGCAGGTCCCCGCTCGCCACACCCCCAGCAGATGCAGGGCAGAGATGGTCTCCCGCAGGCCCACGAGGTTCCCAAGGCCCCCAGACAGAAGCCCTCTGACAAAAGTGACGGAAAACTACACTGAGAGGTGAGGTTCCAGGACACCAACAGCAACCTCGAATTTCCTGCTTCTGAAGATCAAGTCCAGTTCAAGGCGAGGAGGCCGGTGGGGGGGTCTGCAGGGACCACAATGGGCCAGACACCCTGGGCGCAGGCCCTCAAGCCAGGCAGGCAGCAGCCGAGGCCCTGCTGCAGGGGCCACAGCCAGCACGCGGCCCAGTGACCATGGACTCCGCTCAGGGCAGAGACAGCCGCCGTGTGCCTGCACAGTGCTGGTGACTTCCACCATGTTCTGTTCTCCAAGGAACATGCAGAGCAGGGAGCGGCAGCCTGACTGTCCAGATGGAGAAGCGGCAGAGGACCTGAAGGGACAGAAGCTCCAGGGACCTGAAGGGACAGAAGCACCTAGAATCTCGGTTCCAAAATTCGGATAAGAGTCCCCAGAGCCCGGCCCCTGGGGAGACAGCCAGCCCCTCCCGTCACCCAGCCGCCATCCTGGTGGCACCAGCACAGACAGCATGCCTCAGCCTCCTCGCCCCACGTGCTCGGTCGGACCCCTGGAGACAGCGAGGACAGTGGGTGAGAGTCGCCGTATGAACCCAGGCAGCACCCCACACAGCCGGCCATAACTCGAGCCCAGGTCGTGGGGAGTATGCCACCATGATCTCGTTCCACGGATGAGGAGAACTTAAAACGGCTCCCTGGTGTGAGCTCGGGGCTCATAACAAGGGAGCCTCTCAGCCACAAGCAGCTGACCTCCAGGTCGGCCCTCCCCCATCCCCTCCCGCTCACAGGTCTGTAGACAAGGCTTGCCAACGAAGGCGTGCTGGGGTGTCCCCTCCGCCCTCGGCCCAGGCCCATGGGGTGTATGGCCCTGGGCATCTAACCCAGCCCCATCTCTGTGCCTGCCGCTGGTCTCCAGAGAGACCACCCACCGGGACAGAATCCACATGGAAACACAACAAAAGTACCAGGAGAAACAGTCTTTCAAATACCTCTGGAGGTGGGCGGGGCAAGGATGTGCCCTGAGATGGCCCCCCAGCTGCAGGAAGAGACCGGGTGAGACCTGCCAGGCTGGGATGGGAAGAGGCGGCCAGAGACCACCCCCCACAGGTATCCAGCACGCAGCCAGCACGAGGATCTCCTGTGGAGACCGGACGCCTGCGGCTCAGGGGCACATGCTTCTGACACCACGTCCATGAATCCTGGTGCATGGGGATGGCCAGCCTGATGGAGGTGGACTGTGCCCACCTCACCGCTACAGTGCCGGGAGCGGCCGCTCATCCCGAGGGCCACACTCACGGTCCTCGGCAGACCACCTTCCACTCAGGCAAGCCAGTGCAGGTGACGCCGGGACTCTATGGCCCAGTGTGCCCAGGTTCACAGTCAGAAACACTTCAAGGCTAATTCAAACGGGCCGTAAGATCTCATTTCTGGCTTTGCTGACAGTGTTTTCTGCCCCTTGTGTCGGGCCATATAAACATGTTGAAAATTTATCATTTTGTCTCCTAGGCCTCTGTGTGCTACTAACAAAGGCTTGCCTGAGACAAGAAGAAAACATCATGTTAACAAGTAAAGAGCCCAGTGACCAGGAAGCTCTTCGTTCCCGGACAGCTCCATCAGTGATGCTCCTCAGGCCCAGTCTCCCCAGCTGCTACAAGAACCTTCCAGAGTGGAGTACTACTGTTTAGACTCTAAAGAACTGTCCTTTGGCTCCTCTGCACCACACTCACCGAAGGGTAGGCTGTGGCCATCTCTGTGGGTTCAGATACCCCACCAGCCCAGAATCACCTGCTTGTCCCTGTGAGCCAAGCTGGACCTCCACGCAAGCCCCCGAGGCTGACGGACATCCAGGGCGTCCTGCCCCCTTCCAGTCTGTGGTGACTCCTCTCAGGTCCCCACCCCCAAACATCCCAGAGCTTGGCCGAACTCACCAGGGCCCAAACACAGAGAAATGGAAGTACCAGCAGGCCTTCGACAGCCGCAGGCCAGCACCTGACACATCCCTTAAAATAATGACCCTGAGGAAGACGGCAGGTGCCTGTCCTCTCCCCACAGACGGGGCAAGGGCACGGAAACGGTGACCAGTTCTGTCCAAGTCCCGTGCTGGCAATGGAGCCGGGAACACGGCTGCTGCCTCACTTGGGGCCAGGCCTTCTCCTACAGAAGCTGCCTCGGTTTCCCATTCGCAGCCAGTACTACATCAAGCGAGGTGGGCACTGCCCACACTGGCAGTTAAGGGTGAGGGGTCCTGGGAGGAGGGCTCTGCGGGTGGGGACCCCAGCAGTGAGGGCGCGAGGCCCAGGAAGGAGGACTTTGTGGGTCAGCACCCTGGCAATGAGGGGGTGGGACCCAGGGAGGAGGGCTGTGCGGGTCAGTGCCCCAGCAGTGAGGGCGTGGGGCCCAGGGAGGAGAGCTCTCTGGGAAGCACCCTGGACCAGCCCAGAAGGCTCTCAGGTCTGCAGGGAAGGGCTCCGTCTGTCTACCTGATGTTCTGCCCCCGCTCCCAGAGGAAGGCGTGGCCCGGCCAGGGAGAGCCGGAAGCTAGGCAGGGCCTGGGCCTGGCTGCAGCGGCTAAGCAGGCCTCAGGCCCACTCCACCCAGTGTGGCCAAGGGCCACCCGGACCTCTAACACACTGGCTTCCTGAGTTATTTTCCTACAGAACTGCTATAGGACTAACCGCCCAGAAACAGATTTCATTTTGGGGATGAAAATTCTTTCCAGCGCTTGAATAAAAGGAGGAGTTTCACACTTGATCCACTTGCACATCCCTTAACAATAAAAACTTATTTAAAAGACCATGAATATGCAAATTCCATTTTAAATATGGAAATGCAAAACACGTAAGAAAACAGTCTGGGCGTGAAGTATTAATGGCATCTCCTCTTGCTGACAGGAGACAATGTGAGCCCGTGGCTGTGTCAGGCTGACAAGCCGTGGCCCGAGCCCTGGGGCAGCCGGGCTCTCAGCCCAGAGCAGCCAGAGCCCTCCCTGGCCCTGCCCTGCCCTCCCTCCCCTGCCCACAGAGGGGGCCACGGCTGACGTCTGCTACAGAGCCCAGCTCTTCCTCGCCCACTGCTGCCCTACACCCTGCCCCCAACCACGTGCCTGCTGCTCCCTCCCCTGCAGAACCACAGGGAATCTCGTGTCCCTGCCAGCACAGCCCCAGGTGCACTGAAGAGTCACCAGGCCTGGGTCTGGACAGCCAGGTGAGGATGAGCTCTGTCTCCCAAGGGCAGAGTGGTGTCCCTCAGACTCCGGAGCACTGAGCACAGGGTGACCTCCTGGGTCACAACACAGGCCGGCCAGACAGCAGCTTGCCCGGCAGAGTCCCAGCAGGCCGCCTAGAACCCTCAGGTCTGCATGCTGACCTGAACAAAGAGCCCAGAAGCTGGCCTGCGGTGACATGTGCGCATGCATACCTACACATGCCACCCCACCTCGCAGAGCACCTGAGCACAGCCACCTTGGGGGAGGGCCCCACCAGTGGGAGGCTCATGAGTCCCCACACAACACGGCCAGGCCTCCTAAGGAAAATTCTGCCACCCTTGGTCCAGGGGGCTCAGGGGGCTTCGGGGATCTCCTCGTGAGCAGCTCTCTGTGGACAGAACAGGGAACCGGAGCACAAACGGAGAGCACTTCCTGCTCCTCAAACTGTGGTCCCAGGAGCTGCATGAACACGTGGAAACTGCTGGCCCAAAACCTGCCTTGAAACGTCACGGGGAATCCCTGATGCTTGCTCACTTGGGTGAGCCACACGGCAGAGGGGCCAGTGAGGTCTCCAGTCCGCCCACCCAGGACCTGCCCAGGGCGCTGGCCATGCCAGCACAGCTCCACATGCACGCGTCCTCACTCGCACTCTGTACGGCCTATGGGAGGTACTGTACCCTATGACACAGCACAGGCCTGCCGGCCAGCTCGTCGTTAGACTTAAGTGGCATGACCCAGACCCAGGCCCTAGACTCTGCCCCGAGGCTGCCCCCCTATACCCACCCCTGTGCTGGGCTGGCACTACCAAGAAACCCTGGGGACCCCCAATGGACTGGGCTCTCTCCCAGGGGTGAGAGGCCTCAGTCTCAGGACAGGAGCGGGACGGTCATGGTCCGGACAATGGGGGCGGGTCCCATGCTTTCTGGCCCGTGGGTCTCGCCAGCACCAGTGAGGAGACAGCTAGAAGCCCCAGAACCCACTGCTCAAGGAGAGGCGCCAGTGCAGACGCCCGCCACTTGCGGCACCTTGACCTCACGTCCCCTTCCCTCCCCCCCTCTGTAATTGGCTGCAGAATTTACAGGCTTGGGAGGGGTGCTCCAACGGGGAGGCCGGGAGGCGGCTCCAGGGACCAGGGGCGAAGAAGAGGCTCCCAGTGCCGCCGGCACCACCTCCCGTCCAAATGTGGGCACTGCAGGCGGCTGCGGTGCCCCTAGGCCCAGTGTCCCTCGTCAGCCCCAACAGGCAGCAGGTACCTGGATTCTCTCATTCTTTCTCCTGCTGAAGGTCCCAAGAAGGGAGGAGGTTTGAGAACCAAAGCGAGGGGCAGCTGAGCAGATGCCCAGAAGCCAACAGGCCAACCCGTGCAGGAGGGCAGTGGGCTCCCGCAGTGACACACCTGCCCTGCACCAACCACCCCGGAGGCCCAGCTAATGTCCCCTCAGGTGACCGAGGGCTGGAGCGCCGCCATGGCCAAGGGAAGAAGACAGGCCTGTGTGGACATGCGTGTACCGGACGCGTGAGCTTCCGGAAGGAACCAGGAACCTGCCTGGTCTCATACAGGAAGAAAGGCTGCCTTTCACTGGGCCCACACAGCTGGTTGGTGCCGCACTCGGTGTGTGCACAGTGACTACCCCCAGGGGGTAGGCACTGTCACGAGCCCCATTCTGGACATGAACAAGATGAAGCCGTGTGGGCAGCCTCGACCCATGTGGGCTGAGACGCGTTTCCCACCACTCCAGTCATCAAGCCGGCTCAGATAGCAGGGAGCCCCTGAGCCCCAGCAGACATGCGTCCACATGGTCCAGCCTGTGGGGGCCGGCCCGAGCAGGACTGCAGGGGCCAGGGACAGGAGCAGGACACAGAAAGCACGGCAGGTTCCCCGCAGCCAGGTGCTCCCAGAGGACGGGCCTCGGAGCCTCGGCTGCACAGGCAGGGCGCGGACCCAGCGACAGTCTGCACCAGCAGCCAGAGGAGACCCGGCCGAGGTGGAGGGCGCTGCCAAGTGTGTCCTTCAAGACAGATGTGTGGGGTCCACGCGACACACAGGCCATCCTGGTCCTCATGCTCCTCACCCATGCTCTTCTCTGGTTTGTTTTGCTGCTGTTCAGTTCTGGCCATGTCCAACTCAAAGTCTACTCAGTCTAAGGAATGTTCCCCAATTGACCTTGTAGCCAGAAGCAGCTACGTCTCTCTGACCAAACGTGCTTCTACTTCTCAGAGCCTCTGCACCAGCCTGAGAACACGTGTGCACGGACATGTGTGTACACATGTGTGCACATCCCCAGCCCCTCCCCATGGGAGTTACCCACCCTGCCCCCCGCACAGGCTGGCACACGTCGAGGCTTACATAGCCTGTGGTAAAGCACTCAATGCCTCTCAGAGCCATGATCTCAGTGATAACACCCACCCGCTCAGAGGGACACACGTGTCACAGCCACGCTGAGGACACCAGGCTGTCTCCACTTGGGCAGCAGCCAGAAACCTGGAGCAGGAAGAGCCTTTGCAGGAGCCATTATGGGGAATTACACGACTCACCACTCAAAATACAGCAAAGTGGCCCAGCTTACCCTCTAGCAGGATGTGTGGGAATGGCTGCAAGCCACTCGGGCGCCACAGTGTCAGGGAGAGCTGACCGCAGTGAGAGTAGGCCACACTGCGGCTGAGACCAGGTGTCGGGAGCCAGGGAGCTGGTGCTGGGCCCACTGTGGGCAACACCGGTGCCCACCTGTCCCCTCCACGGCTGCCAGGAGGGGGCGAGGGCACGGGCACACAGTGGTGATGGAAGTTGGTGAGAGAACCAGGCCCTGAGGGCAGCGACAGACCATGGGCCCCCTGACAGGTGAGACAGAATGCCCCAAAAGGTTCTGCACAGCTGTGGCCACCTGGGGCACGTGGTCTGGTGCACATCTCCAGGGGCCCCTGCTGCATGCCAACCCCATGGGGCAGGGAGAGCGGCTGGGGCCATACCCACAGGGAGGCGGTGACACAGCCGGCGTGGGCGGGGTCGGCGCTGGGACTCAGGTGTGCTCCACAGGCGGGGCCCCAGTAACACCCGCGGTTTCCCCGGACTGAACTGAGAACGCCCGGGGGCCGACGTCCGAGGCGCGGGCACCGCACACGCTCAGTGTCACTCTGACCACAACTGCAGCCGTGACTCCCACAGCCCAGACACGTCCCCAAGCGGGGTACAAATTAGACAAGTGTGTAACAAAGATTCACTTTGTGACATGACACAACCTAACGGGACGCCTGAGGTGGGAGCCAGCCCAGGCCACCGGGAAATTCAAAGACCCAAGCAAAGCGGGGACCAGTGGGGTCACAGGCAGGGATGACCTCTACCTGACCTCATGGGCCCCTCAACGTAATCACGTCTGAAGTGACTTCTTCAGGTCACCCTCCGTGGATGCACGAGGCAGATAGCTGTTCGCGAGCTCTCACCAAAACCTCACCAGTCTTGTTCTCTCACCTGCCACCACTGCCCTTCCCACGGACCACGACCCCAGCCCCTGTGCCCTCCTCCGGCCACACGCAGGGGACAACTCAGAGCACTGCCCGTGGCCACCCCATTCCCTCACCAGGCTCTCGTCCACCTGACACTGCCAGGGCCTCCATACTGAGCTCTCACAGCCCCGTGACAGTTACAGCCACCGTCGTCCTGACAGGGGAGGCAGAGAAGCCGATCCTACTGCCCACAGACACAGCAACGCGGTGGCGGGCCAGGACTCTAGCATGGGCGGCCTGAGCCTCAGGCCCCTGACCCACCCGCACTCCAGGCACAGAGCTCCCTATGCACGGAGAGAAAAGGGCCTCGACCATCATGAATCTTCTGCGGCCGTCATCAGCCCCACTGGCCCAGGGACAGCTTGAGAGTACCATAACTTACACAGACGCAGGGGGGCACAGGTGACAAGACGCAGGGCGACACAGGTGACAAGGCCTAAGCACACTCCAGGCAGTCTGAGAAGACAGCCTAAATGCTTCACACCAGCAGCAAGGAAAGAGCCACCAAAGAATTAAGACCCTGATGCGATCCTAGCCCCACCTCAGGGCTTACAGAGCGCCCATCGGCCCGCAGGCTGCCAGGAAAGTGCACAGCCAAGGGCAGCACTGCTTGGAGCTGGAGGTGGGAGCGTGCAAGAGGGCCACCCGCCCGCCGAGGACCCTCACCAAGCAAGGGCCCAGGCACCCCTAGCCACGGCCCAGGCACTCATAGTGGCTCATGGCCCCTGACAGCTTGAGGCCGAGGGCTCTTGTGAGGCAGCCTCACCCAGAGGGGGCAGAAGGCAATGCTTTAAACCACCTGCAGTGACGGGAGGGTCAGAGCCATAACGCACTTCAGGCGGGGCCCAGAGGCCCAAGAACTCATCCCTCCCAAGTGTGCGGCAGGAGCACACAGGGCAGGGGCTGAGGGACCGGTTCTCGAGAGTCCACGGCAGACAGAGATGCAGACAGCTCCCCCTGCACCTGCACCGGTCACCGGCTTTTCCTGGCTGCCTTGCATGGCGGCTTCCTCCTCAAACCCCCATCCAAGAGGCCAAGAGCCACGTCCCACCACAGCAGAGGAACAAGTGATGAGACCCTGCTCTGCAGCCACATCAAGCACTTGGCAGGGGCATGGCCTCTGTCCTTAGGTGAACATGTGGTGCTCTGAACCAGACAGACCAGCCTCCAGATCTGTCTGTCCCACCTGCAGCTCAGGTGTCTCTGCTGTACAGAATAAGGACAGCACCCAACCCGGGCTCTCAGGTGGGACACTGTGAGTGAGGTGCTGGGCGTGGAAACCCCACCCCCAACCCCAGTACCACCTCGTTCACCACACATGGAGAGGAACCCAGACCCTGGAGTGCAGCCACTCTGTCACCCACTCTGTCACCCACTCCGCAACGTAAGCCCTCACTTGTGGCAAGGGACAGAAACCCCAGATGCCACAGCCCACAAAGCCCTGCCCTCACCTGGGACTCCTTGTTCAAGGTGCCCTCAGAGCACATCAGTCTGACAGACACCAGCATGGCCATGGTCTGGGCCATGCAGGAAAACCACCTCCTGGCACAGGGGCTGTAGATGCCAGCTGTGAGTGGTACCAGGTTGCATGTTGGGGCTGGTCTGCGTGCCGAGGCCCAGCGAGCGCGGGGGCGGCTCACAGTAGCATTGGGGTAGCTCTGTGTGGAGCTTGGGGACAGAGGACACACCTAGACCCTCTGGTCACCTTGGACCCAGCACACAGCCTGGGGGAAGGGCATCAGCTTTCAGTCTCCAAGAAACAAAACCAAACCTATGGCAGCCATGACAAAAAGACAAGGTTCCTTGCACTGTAATTAAATTCCTGCCTGAAGGCACCACCAAACCCATTCGCATCAGTGACCACAGTGCCCTGGGCTGTCTGAGAACAGCCACGAGATGGGAAGCCACAGAGGGGCCTGGCCTGAGGGCTCTCAACACCACTGTGAGGGGAGGGCAGCCCTAGTGCCAGCCAGGACCCCTGCTGACCCCCAGCCCCACAACACAGAGGGCTCTGTGCCTCTAGGCGTCTCCAGGGCGCTCCTGAACACAGGGCGCATCCTCACACCCCGCACCATCCTCCAAACAGTCCTCACGGCAGACCCAAGCCCCACTGCGATGTGATGGAATCAGAGCTCAGAAGCCAGTTAGTAAACGTGCACAGAACCAGCACAACCAATGGAAGAACACACCTCCGCCCCCTGCAACCTGGAGGGCACTGGAAGGGTCCTGCCTCTAAAGGTCCCAGCCCACCCGGGCCCGGACACACAGGGAGGCCCACATCCCAGTCAGGCTGGTGGCAGTGCAGAACGAGGGCCACCAGCAGCGAGGTACAGGCACACTCAGCTCCACCCTGGGGATGGCCAGCCCGTGGCTCGGCGATGTGTCTTCTCCCAAGTGAGGGGCTTCCCTGAATGAGGAGGCAAGGCTGGTGCATGCGGCGTGAGTGGAAGCCACCATGGAAGGACCCAGTGAGGGACAAACCAGAAGAAGTCCTTGGGGACCAAAGTCACAGGGCCCAGCCTCCGGCCTGGGAACCACAGCTTCAGCTGGCTTGCTCCCTTGCTTGTATGAGCAGGAAGGCCCTCTGAACCCTCAGGCCCTGCCCCTTGCATACCTGCGCCTGCCCAGACCCCACCTTCTCAGCCACTAGCAGAGGCACCTCTTCCCATGCACCTGCAATTTCTGCTTCACTGGCTCTGAAGATGAGAAGTAAGGCCCACCGTCCTGACCAGGCCTACTGCCCTCGACGTAGGCCATGACTAATGACCACGTTGCCTTCTTGCCTTGCATGAAGGATGCTAGGCACACAGGTCCTCTCTGTCCCGCATGTCACAGGGTCCCCACCGCCACTCCCTGGGACCAGCACATCCATCTATCACGAATGATCACAGTGGGAGCCACATGGCCTCCCTTAGCCCCCGAGCATTTGGCCTCTCTGAAACCAAGCTCTCCTCCGAAAGGCAGGAGGCAGCTACGGCTCCTCCTATGGGGCTACAGCCCTGGACATGGACATGCTGTGAGAGCCGGTCCACCACGGGGGCCATGTGCAGACTGAGTAGGACACTGAGGGCTGGCTCTTAGGGAACACCTGAGATGCGCCCTTGCTCCTGGGTGGCTGCCTCACTCCTGGAGGGTCCTGACCGGTGGACAAGGTGCCTGGGGGTCCCCCATGGGGGGACTACTGCCGGAGGCAGGGCCCACTCCCCGGCCAATCCCAAAGCAGAGATGCAGAGGTCGCTGTGCACTCACACCTACAAGCGAGTGCGCAGCGGGGCCCCACGGACGGAGCGCCTCCGCAGCACCCACATGGAAGCCGGCCTTCCTGCCACCTCACAGTTGGGCCTGAGGAAAATGAAGATGAGTTTCCTTCCCTCTGACAGTTCATTCTGTTTCAAATTCAAAGTAAAATGAAGAAGATCATCTAGAAAAATGTAAAAGCTTCAATTTCAAGTCACTTTTAATGCCTGTTTCATCTGACAGTAGCTTTGAAAGCAAAAGGCAATCTTTATCGTTTGAGGTTTTTAAGCTAAATTGACGTGATTATGTCCAACATAACCAGATGCTTCTAAAAGCTTGTTTTCAAAGTGACATCAACCCCCAAAATAAGAGAACCTTCTCTCTGGCTACTAACGAATCCCAAGACGTTATGTCCATGCAGGGCTGAGGCCAGCTCATCAAAGACCCCTCAGCTGCCCTCCTGCCCCACCGAAAGACCCCTCACCCCCCAGGGAAATGGACAAGCTCAGGCAGCCCTATCCCAGCGGGAAGTGCTCCGGGGCAGGCCACTCAGCTGCGGGGGGCATGCCGGCGGTGAGGTGCAAGTCTCTCCTTGGTGCCTGCGGATGGATGAGCTGCCGGAGAGGGGAGGAAGACCATCCTGGGAGAAGCCGGTGTGGCCTCAGGACGAGCATCTGGTGTCTGTCCCCTTTCCTGGCAGCAAGCTCCTAAGAGCCTGGGGTTTCTGAGGTAAGGGAGCATTTTGTCACTCGTCACGAGCCCCTTGCAACCCTAGCCCCAAGCTACAAGGGACTGAGGAGACTGCAGGAGGGGCTGGAGCAACCAATCACATGCTGTGGGGAGGGGGGCTAGGACTTCCAGGTAGGGGACCGCAGGTTGGGGCTGAGATCCTCACTGACAGCCAGTGACTTCAGCAGGGAAATTCCATCAACACCCCAGAGGGGAGCACACCCAGGTGCGGGGAGGGGTGCACCCATAGAGCACATGGAACCTCTGCACCCCCACCCCTCACCCCTGGTGCCTCACCGACCTGGCAGCTCTGACAACCTTCTTTGGAACAAACTGGTAACTGCACATAAAGCATTTTCCTGGATTCTGAGCTGTTCTAGCAAATCCTGGAACCGGGCTGGGGTTTGGCGGGAAGTCCTGGATCTGCAGGCAGCCTGGGGGCCCGGGACCGGGGTCTGGGGTCTGGAGTGGGGGCAGCTTGTGGGACAGAGCCTTTCACCTGGGGGGTCGGGTCAGAAGAGGGTAGAACAACAGAGCACCAGCTGGCCTCATGGGGTTGGGAAGTGGCATTTGGCGTCAGGAGGAAAAACCTAACACTGGAGAACAGTTGCCACCTGCAGGCCTCCGGCCAGAAGGGGCTCCTCCTTCATGGCCCCCATGGGGGGTTCCCTCCCTCACTGTGCTCCCGTGGGGGTGGGTTCCCGCCAGGGAAGGGGCTCCCTCCTCACTGTGCCCGTCAGGGGACTTTCTGGTTACTTGCCACCAGGGGCGTCCCAGTGCCAGCTCCTCCCTCTGGGCCCTCCTGAGCACACGGGTCTACATGCACACAAGCACGCAGACGCTTCCCCCCATGGTCTGGGTCCACACCGTGGATGGCTCAGTCAGAGCCCACGCCACGGCAAAGACAGAGAGGTTCCGGATCCAGGCACACATCCTTCCCATGGCCCCCATGCACCAGGAAGGCGATGGCGGCCTGGCAGCAACATGCGGTCTCGGCAGGGTCCCTGCCTCGAGGAAGCGCTGGGGAGCGCCCTGCCTCCTCAAGGCCAGTCCAGCCCCCACTCACTGAGGCCGAGGCCATGGAAACAGTGATGCACAGCTGTTCCCTGGCCAAGTCCAGGGGACACGCAGTCCCTGGCCCCGGGGCTGCTCCAAGCACTCGCACCCACGGCTACATGGGCAGGCACGCCTACCTGCTGGTGAGGGCGTTGTTCCTATCCTGCAAGGCGAGCTCTCGCTGCTGCAGGTCAACAACGAACCTGGAAAGGTCTTCCGGGGTCCTGCGGGATCAAAAACAGGTCAGCATCAGCCGTGCCCTCGGGGGACCTCATTCTGTGACCAGACCTGGGACAGGTCAAGCCCCACGCGCCATTCGTAGGCCAGCGTGGCGTGGCTATGCACACGCACCCCGACCTGGTTCAAACCGCAGCCCACCACTGGCCACGTAACACCAGGTAAATTACTTTCATTTGACATAATTTTAGTTCACCTGTACAAATAGATCAATAGCCAGCCAACAGGGTCACCGTGCAGGGGAGATGAGATGAGGTGTAGGGGTGCTCACCACAGGTCAGCATGCCCTCCCCCACCCAACAGTAAGAGACACCCACAAAGTGTGTGCTTTGTCGGCTTCAAGCTGCTCAGACCGGCTGCATCGGTTCCCGTAACTGATGAGGACATGCTCCAACGCCTCCGGGAAACTGAGAACACCTACCTCGTTGGGAATGTTCCAGACTTGTCCCACAGAACACGAGCTGAGGATTCCCTCGCCTGCAGTAGCAGGTGAGCTCAAGGCCAAGAGACCAAGCACAAAGCCATGCAGCACAGCATGCATGAGACACCACGGCCTCCTGCGTACCTGAAGGAGCCATGGGGCTGTGACCAAAGCTATGCCCATGAGACAGGCCCTCCCTGGAATAAGGGTCTGTCACGAAGCTATGGGGGTAGCTACTGGTCACTACGGTGTCCAAAGGCCCTCTTCCCAGCTTCTAACGGCACCTCAGTACCCGGCTTCCCCCTCGCAGTCGCCCTCGCAGACCCCCACCCCCAGAGGAGAAGCCCCTCACTGGGCCTGTGGGAACCCCGTGCTCCTCCCCAGGTGAGAGAATTTAAGGGACCTCACACAAGACCATCACCCAGGAGGGGGAGGCTGAGCCGGCCTTGGATGACAGCTCCCATTCTTCCGGGAGCTTCCTCAAGCCATGCAACCTCAGGACTTAAAGACACTGGCACAGAAAGAAAGACCTTTTCAAGCCAGGAGGGGGTCTTTCTGCAATGTGCCACAGAGACACTCGAGTGATCGTTTCTCTGCATTACTCAGGTAAAGGGGTGTGCAGACCGTGACTAGAGCCACAGGACCCCGGCCCCCAGCCCGCTACCAGCCCTGGAGGCATGGAGGAGGCCGGGCAGACGCCTCCTCTTCTGGCCCCGCCACATCTGCTCAGGCCCATGCAGAGGACCGTCAGCAGAGGGCCATCCAGTCTCTCGGGGCTCGCGGGGACCGAGGTGGCAGCTCTCTCCCAGAGGGCGGGTGGCCCGCGGCTCCCTCCAGTCATCTGGAACCCAGGCAGCGGAGTGGGAAGCGCATGACACCAATTTAGAAACCAGCTTCATGCCCTGCGGTTGGCATCGGGCCCCCGAAGCTGGCGTTAAGAGACGGTAGAGAGCCAGACTTACTCTCACCAGGCTCTCAGGCCTCCTTCCAAGCAAAGATAATTGAAATGAAACAATTTAGTGATGAGGGGAAACCATAACGGTTCAGAAGAGGGGAAAAGTGAGCTCAATAAGCCATCCTTGTGAGATGCCCCGTCCCACTGACGGCGGGCACCCGCGACCCCGAGCCACAAGGGACTGACTCAGGCCAGTGTGCACGGGCGCCCACAGGTGCGCCCACGCATTCACACGTGCGCATGCGCACACAGGTAGACACACCCGGCCATGCCCAGGTCACGGGGGTCTCTGCTCCTTCAGCTCAACACTCACGCGGAGGCCATCAGACACCCAAGTCCTGCTGGACATCTGGGCGGCCTTCAGGGGCCTGGCCCTACAAACAAAGCAGTGAATCCTTTCCCTCCCTTCCCCCCGGGGAGAACACAGGCCCCGCCCACATAGCCCACTCATCTGAGGCAAGGGACGTCTGTGGCCTAGGTCGCCTGGGCCCATGCTGCCCCTTCCGGAGTGGATGGGTGGTCCCCCACACAAACCAGTCTTGAGGATCTGGCTCACACGCCTGCGGGGACCCTCAGTGGGCTGGTCCTTGGCCACAGTCCCAGCCCTCGAATCCCAAGTGCCACCATTCAGATGAGCCACCTCTCCTGGCAGAGCAGGGACGCGGGCTGCAGACACCTAGACTGCACACACAATGCCCACAGCCGCCCCTGCCTTAGGCCAGCCTGCAGCCGCTGGAGGCCACGCTGCCACCCCACAGCCTTTCCCTTGGTGGTCTATGTACGGGGCCCAACACCCACAGCTCCAACTTTGGCTACATCAGGACCCAAGGACCTATCTGGTCACTCCCGCCAACACTCGAAACCCAAAGCACAGAAAACTCCCGGCCACGCTCCAGAATCCCCCACCCGACCTCAGCGACAGAGAAAAGACGGGACATTTTTCAAGAAAGAGACAGAACGGGTTCAGTCACACCCAAAAAACCACAGGCTGGCACGCCAGCGCGACAGGGCTCCTTGGGCCTATTTCCAACCCTGGGCCCGAGGCACGCAGCAGCATGAGCACCCGAAAACCCTCACACAGCCGTCAAGCACACAGAGTAGGAAGAGACGGAACCTCTGCAACTGTCTGGTGAGGTACACAAGCCAATCTGTGTAACGCCGCGTGGGAAACAGGGACAAGGCATAGGTGACAATGACAGTGATGTGTCACACCTCATTACATAACAGAAGAATACAAAGTCCAACATGAAATAAGTAATCAAGACGTTAAACTATGTGCAGTCTTGTGCACCCTCAGTTCCACAGCTGATCAAGAAGAAAACTCGTTCTCCTGGAGGACCGCCATGTAGGAGCTTCAGTTAGAAACAGTGCATGGGGGGGTGAAGATTCTGGAATGTTCCACACAAGAAAAAGTAGAGACAGGGAGGTGGGTTTTGCAATGGGTGGACACTCTAAAGCCAGAAGGGTGAGCCAGGGGCGAGGTGCCCGGCTACAAGTGACCTCTCAGGAAGCTGCCCCAGCACTCGCTGTGCTGGGAAAATGCACCCCAGGAGAGGACGTGGGTGGATCAGGCACTGAAGGACTCAAACCAACCAGGTCACCGGGGCCCAGGGGAGGGCCTTCAGGAGCAACCAGGTCCCCGGGGCCCGGGAGAGGAGCTTCAGGAGCAACCAGGTCCCTGGGGCCCAGCAGAGGGTTTTCGGGAGGTGTCTGGGGGCAGCACAGACAACAGCAAAGGTGAACTCGCTCGTCCCCAGGTCCCCGTCAAGCAGCTCCTCCAGGAGGAAACCCAGGACGCCTTCCCTGTCTGGTGTGTGGCTGCTATGACCTGGCTGTGCCGCCCCCATCATCCCGAGGGGGGTCAGGCCGTTGGACAGGGTAAGAAATGTACCCAAGAGGGGAGTCCACGCCCGCCAACCCAGAAATCCTCTTCAGGGAATGCGCCTCAAGGAAGGAACGTGTGCGGCTCTGCAGGCGGGGTGGCAATCTGTCTTCTGAACCCCGATAAAATGTCCCTGATATAACACTTACCCTCCTAAGCAGCATCCAGCTTGGGGTATTGAGGGCCTTCACTTCCAGAACTTTTTCATCTTACCAAACTGAGACCGGGTCCTCATCAAACGCCCCCTCCACACCCATCCCCGACCCCAGGCACCCCCGCCTACTGTGTTTGTGGACTGGACATGAGTAGGGCCACACAGTCCTATCACTGAGCACCACATCAGAAAGGTCCACCCATCTTACAGGTGATGTCAGAGCGTCCTTCCCTCCCAAGGATGCATGACACTCCCGCATGTGGACAGACCTTGTCTTGGTTCTCTGTCATCAGCTGCCTATCAGCTGTCGTGGGCACGCTGTGAACGCGGGCACGCTGTGAACGCGGGCATGCAGCTATGTGTTCAAGTCTGTGCTGCTGACTCCTGGACATATGCCCAGAAGCAGAATAGCTGGTTCCATCCTAGTGTTTGGAACAGCCTCCACGCTGTTTCCACAGGGGCTGCCCAGCTTACATTCCCCACGTCATTATCCCTAATGTTTAAAAAAAAGTTGAATAACAGACAATAAGGAGGTTCTCCACCTAAACATGGGTGCTGTTTCCCCGTGAGACTTGCTGCCAGGCTCAGCGGTGGGCAGGCAGCTGCCACAGCAGCACATGGCAGGGGGACAGCACAGCAGGCGCACTCACAGGACAGGACAACGGGACCCACAGGGTTCCACGGCTGGGGACACCGGAATGGGGAGGGTCATCTGGATTGGGAGCAGTGGCCTATGTCACCTGCAATCACTGCAGTGCACATACCTCCACCTCTCGATCCACAGACTCGAAACCCCTGGAAATGGCCCAGGACCTACAGATGAGCTCTCCGTGTTCCCTACATACAACACAGAACCCTGGTCACTTGCAGAAAAACAGGGGCAATCTCAGCAGAAAATCACCCTACAGACGCTGCAGGTCACGCCATCAGGAACCCACCCACTGCACATGTGACAGAGAAAATATTCTCTGAGGTTCTCTGTCAACTTGATTTGGGGATTAGGTCCAAATCAAACAGAAGAACCCTAGAAGACAAGGCCATGAGCCACCACAGCCCACATTTTATGGTGGGGGCACAGACGCACAAAGCAGCCCGCGTGCCCAGCCACACAACCCACAACCACCAGACTGAGGGCACACCCAGGCTGCTTTCATACAACAAGATACACACACCATGCCATGAAAACAGTAAGGACAGGTGACAGGCACATGATTCTAAACACTAATGCATGTGGGTCTTTTGACACCAAAAAATACACACACTGAGAAAAGAAAACCAGAAAGTAAGATCAACGCATTACAAATGCATCTGTGTTGGGGGCACCTGGAGGGCTCGGTCAGTTGAGCGTCTGACTTCGGCTCAGGTCACAATCTCACGGTTTGTGGGTTTGAGCCCCACGTCCAGCTCTGTGCTGACAGCTAACTCAGAGCCTGGAGCTGCTTCAGATTCTGTGTCTCCCTCTCTCTGTGCCCTTCCCCTGCTTGCAGTCTGCCTCTCTCTCCCTCAAATATAAACATTAAAAAAAAAAAAAAAAAAGCACGTGCTTTTCTGTGTATAACACGTTTTACGTGTTTAATAAAGAAGACTGGCCAGAGTCCCAAGCACCCGTCGAGCTGCAGAACTTCACACTGTTTCAGAGACAGACGGGAGCAAGGCAAATTCGATAAATGACAGAATCTAGTCCACAGAGCCACACGGAGGGAGGACCGAAGGAACGAGGGGTGCGGAGAACCAGGTGCCCTGCTGGGTAGTGACCCCCCCCCCTCCAGGAGGGCAGTGACATGTTGCGGGTCAGATCAGGACCCATGATAACAGGCCGTGGCTCACTGACAATACATGGGTCCGCGGGTCCGTGTTTAAGAACGAGCCTCTGGCTAGACTTCCAGCAACTGCGGTCGGACCTCCGATCGGTGAGACCTGTGAGACCGCCAGGTTCCCCGCCTTGGCCAGGCCTGTCAGGGTCCTGAGGCCCCTCCTTAAGTGACTCTGGCACAAGTACAGGCTCTCTGAGTGTGGACTGTCCACACAGATGGACGCAAGGTGAGCAAACTCCTGGCTGAGGTCAGCAGCGGGCACCAGAGCCGCTGTCTGCCGCCAGCAGGTCAGCTCACCTGCTTCAGGGAATCAGGTCACGAGTTACACGGGTCCCCTGCCACATGTAAATAAAATGAAGAAATTTCAAACTTACAGTTGCTGCCTTCAAATTCCTTCCCCTAGCTCAGGCAGGATTAAAAGGACTTCAAAGCAGCCTGGGTCCCAATTAAGCCGGTGTGACCACCCCAGGGATGCTAGAATATTCCTCTGACTAACAAGAGGTGCTCTTTGAACTGTCTAAGCTAAAAAAAGCTCTAAGAACCTTTCAAACAAATGCCACAATTTTCTCTCCCTGTTCCCTCGCTCTTTGGAAAAGTTGATCTTTTGAATGCTTTAAACATTCAAAAAGGCAGCTTCACAGGGGCCCTGAAGACCACTTCAGCCAGGAGCTCAGAACAGGGGCAGCCAGAGGAGGGACCAGTGCGGCTGGAGACAAGCGGGCGCATCCACCCCGTAAGTGTGCAGGGCCCTCGGCTCGCACACCCAGAGTGCTCTTCCCAGCAGCAGGAAGGCCCGGTAGGGGGGAGGCAGGGCTGGGGTCTGCGCAGGAACCGCAGCTCACAGGGGAAATGTGATACCATGAAAGGGGCACCTGGCCCCACGAGGCAGAAACATGGCAGGTGGGGACAGCGTGCACCGACGGGGATGTCACGCTCACATCGGCACACACGCTGCTACTCAGACAGGCTAGGCCGCCGCTTCTGACCGCTCCGGGGCCATGACCCTTCCTGTTCAAGCGTGAGAACACCCCAGATGGTAAATTCAGCACCCCAACCCTCAGCCCACCCAACCTGCCTACAAGGATTTCCTTCAGCAGAGAGGCCACGGGGGGAAGGCAGGACAAAGGACAGAGAGGTAAAAACCAAGTCAGGTGGCCACTTGGGGACAATGAAAGGCAGAGGGACAAAGGCCGTTGGAACAAGGATGCTGAGATGATGGCTGGAACCCGGGAGACGCCCTGGGAATGTGCTGAGCAGCATAGGGGAGGAGGTCCCAGAACCAGGAAGAAGCAGGGGTGTGGTGGCCGGGCAGGAGGAGCTCCCACTGGCTGTGCGGCCCCAGGCAGGTTATGGTCCCTTTGTACACAGGAAGGGCCCCAGGACCAGGAGGACCTCTGTCCTGATCTAGGATTCTGTTGGCCAAACCAAAGTGCCCGTAGGAATTGCTCGCTGCAATGGCAGGAACAATGTGGGCGACAAGCCTAGCGAAGTGGGATCCCCAGATGGAGGGTGCACACAAGCACTGGGTCCCTGGGGCACAAACCCAGTAGAGGGCTCTGGGAGGGTCAGGCCAGGTGGCACAGCCTCAGGTCCCGGGGCCCTGCCCGAGCCTCTGGACTTTCCTCTCATAAGATACAAGCCTCTGGAGGACTGGAGAGGACGCGTTCCTGTCCCTCGATGTGCGGCAAACATGCATCCTGCTGCCTACAGCGAGGAGAGCCCACCACGACCCAGAGCTCCCGATGGCTGGGAAGCGAGGCCAGCACGACATGGATGGTGCAGGGCAGCTGGCAGCTGGCTCATGGGGCCACAGGTGAGCACTTTGAGGAAGACACATGAAGACCAGGGCCAATAGCGAAGGCTGCAGCCCACACCCGCGGGAACGCCTTCCTTGGTCTGTCGCTGCCACTGTGGGTCAAGGATGATGAACAGGACCCCTAAGGAGCGGCTACCTCCCAGCACCTGGAGGGGGAGGAGGTTTTCCGTCTGCACACACCTCAGGGCCCTGGAACACACGCCCCGTGTGAAACACGATTAAGAACAGTCCCACAGCCACCTCATTCCACCCTGTTATTCAGGAAAACAAATATTTATACATGAGTGGTCTCCCCACTGGCAACACCAAGAGCACACGGCTGCAGAGGACGCACACTCGGACACCCCCCACGGGCTGAGCACCACGAGCCCCAACAGCACAGTCATGGCCCACAAGAACACAACAATAAGCACCTGAGGAGTGCAGAGGAGCCCCTGGAAGACTCTGCAGGAAGTTGGCTTTCAGACAAAGCCTGAATTCTGAGTGAGCATCCTCCCAGAGAAGAGGACCTGGGGGGTGGCACTCGGGCCACACGGACTCTGGCCATGACGCTGACCTCCTGGCATCCGTGAGACAGCTCACTCCAGCCACATGGAGGGCTCATTTAGGGACACCGGGGCCAGCCTCCCAGGTGTCACGAAAGCATTACCAGGTGAACAAAGTCAGCCTGGACATCCCATCCTCAAGCAGCATCTGACAGACTAGAGTCACCAACTGCCCCGGTCACCTGAGGAACCGTGCAGGGCATGCTCGCGGGCACCAGGGCCAGCACAGAGGCAAAGCCCAGCACCAAGGGACACGTGTCAGCCACACAGAGAAATGTGGGCTTGGACCCAAGAATGACAGGCAGTGCCCAGAGCTTCACTGACGGAAAGCCCTCGGGTAGCCATGAAGAAGGATCTGGAGCTAACGGTGCAGACAGTCAGCCACTGATGATGAGGTTTTAGCTGCGTGACAGCAGTGCGCACAGCTGAGGCCGGCACGGCCTGGAAAACGCTCTGAAGATGGGTTGGGAGGCGGTGGCAGTGCGTTGGCAGGGCAGGGGGGGTGGGGGGGGACGAAGACGAGACCCGGGGGTCTGGGCTGGGCGCAGAGTAGACAGGGCGCCCTTCCCCGAGAGGGGGAACGAGGCCAGGCTCCTCACCGCAATCCCAAGGCCTCGACGGGAACAGGAACTTGTGTAAGAGGCAGGATGTACAGCTGCCTCCCAAGGGCCAAGTTTTCCATGCCACCACACATGGAGCCTGCGCTTTGAGGGATGGGGCAGGAAGGGGAATGCGACAAAACCCTGATGAGCCCAATATTTGCCTGAGGGGTGGCAGCACAGACCAACCCTCCCAGGTCACCAGCACGGGGACGGGCGCCCAACGGTCACCTGACATTACAGCCCTGGGATGGGCCCCAGGCTGGCAGGACTGTCTGTGCCCAGTGGAGCCAGCACCAGGGCACATGCAGGGGTGCACCAAGAGGAGCCACTCTCCACGCTCCAGCCTGCGGCTGCCAGGGGCCTCAGGCTGGTGTAACCCGGACCACATAAGGAGCACACCAAACCCACAGAGCTCAGGGGAGCCACCCCGAAGTCCAGGCTGTCACCGGCGGTCAGCCCTGGCTGGGCCCACAAGTCACTCCTGACTGTGCTGGAATGCTGGGTCAGCGTGCAAAATCAGCCCAAAGGAGGGAAAAAAAGAAGAAAAAAGTGGGAATCAGATGAAATAGAAAAAAAAAATACCAAGGAATCAACAAAGCCAAGATTAGTAATGTCTAAAAGTTGATAAACAGGGAGCCTGGGTGGCTCACTTGGTTAAGCATCCGACTCTTGATTTCAGCTCAAGTCATGATCTCATGGTCATGAAGTCAAGCCCTGTATCGGGCTCTAAGTGAGCGTGGAGCCTGCTTGGGATACTCTCTCCCCCTCTTTCTCTCTGCCCCTCCCCTGCTGGCACGTGCTCACTCTCTCTCTCCCAAAAATAAAAATTAAAAAAGGCTGACAAAGATGACAAACATCTAGAAATACCGATTCAGAAAAACGAGAGAAGGCACAAATAACCAACACTGAGAAGAAAGAAAACGTATCAGCTCTACAGATCCTATTTACATTTCAGACTTTAAAAATGAAACCAGAATTACACTTTCTAGATCCAACCACGTCATTGCAAATGGCAGGATCTCATGGTTTTCAACGGCTGAGTAATACTGCAACACACATGGACACAGCACACCTCCGTTCCCCGGTCAGCAGCCAGTGGACGTCTGGGTCACTTCTGCAGTTTGGCTGTTGTCCATACTGCTGCTGCAGACATCGGGGTACATGTGCCCCTTTGAATCAGTGGTTTTGTTTTCTTTGGGTAAATACCCAGTAGTGGAAAAACAGGCTCTTCGTCTTACATTAAGAGGGTGGTGGGGGGAAGGGTGAAGCAGAGGACGGGGACAACCACACTCCCGGCGATGAGCACCGAATGATGTGTGGCAGCATTGAATCCCTGCCCTGTGCCCATGAAACCCAGAACACGGCGGGTCAGCTCTGCAGAGTAAATCACTACACGTACACACAGGTGAGATGCTAGAAATCTAAGAGTATAAACAACACTAGTGAGACCGCTCACCTCTGGCTAGAAGGACAGAAGTTGTCTTAAAACAAAGAAACCCTCCTTCCTGTGTCACACTTCCCGCCTGCACACAGGGCACCCTACATGTGGAAGGAGGACTCTGCACACTGGTGCTGCAGGCCGTCTTTAATTTCCCCATATCCTGAGGAACGTAGCTACCCCTCGTTTAAACTTCCTACATTTAAAGAACGAGCATCCATTAAAAAAAAAAAACGTACAGCTAACATGACACTGAACAGTGGCTATTAAATGCTTTCCCTGAAGACTGTGAACAAAGGCGAGCCGCCTATGTCCACAGCAGCTGGCCCACATTGGCCCTTGCCCACTAACAAGCCAAGAGAAATGGGGCACCTGGGTGGTTCAGTAGGTTCTTGATTTAAGCTCAGGTCATGACCCCAGGGTCACAGGATCAAGCCCTGTGTCGCGCTGACAGCATGGAGCCTGCTTGGGATTCTCTGACTCCCTCTCTCTCTGCCCGTCCCCGATTCTCACACACGTGCTCTCTTTTTCTCTCTCAAAATAAATAAACTTAAAAACAAAAACTCAAGAGAAGAAAGGCAAGATCAAAAGAGAGAAGTAAACTGTCTTTATTTGCATATAGCACGTTTATTCACATAGAAAATCCTAAAGAATCTAAAAAAAAAATTCACTGACGCTAAGAGGAGATTGAGCAGAGTACCCAATACACAGTCAATATACAAGACTGTATTTCTCATGTACTGACCAGCAGCAAAATCTAGAAAATGAAATTTTTCAAAGTGTGTGGACTTGGGGATACCATATACTTCCACAGAAGTCCTCAGAAACCCAGCAAGGCCCCTACACTCTGTAACATTCTCACCTCAGGAGAAACACTCCTCATAACCCCATCCAGAGTCTGTTACCCAGGGCAGATCCCACAGGTGTGGTGGCCCGCGGGAGGCAGTCACCGCTGTGACAGACACGGCGCTAGCTGACCACAGTGGGCCTCTCAGCCCGGAGTCCCGCACCCACCGGGCCTGCGTCTCCCACACTTGCCCGACGAGTCTGACGAAAGTAAAGATGGCAAGGCTCTACTGCAACTTGCGGGACCGCTCTGCCTGGTGGTCTTTGCCACATTCCCAAATGTCCTGTCTCACAATCACTACATGTTACACCCCACCGTGGTTTTCTCCCCATAAAAATCATGCTCAACTATTTCAATGAGTCACATGTTAATACCCAGCTACTTCTTTGAAAACAGGATTAAGCATTACCCTTACAGACATCTCGTCTTAACTTTGTAACACTGCATTTTCATCTCTGTCCCAGAAACAATCCATTTCTTCATCTGCTGCATTACTCTTAGTTGTAATAACCTCAGCACACAGTTCACACTTGAAACTTATCAGGAATGAGTTACCCAAAGCCTCTGTCATCCGTGGGGCCGGCCTGGAGCTGTACGGGCACCCAGACCGCAGCTCACATCTTCCACAGAGGACAGTCTCAGAGGCTCCCAGAGAAGCAGCAAGTCCGGCATCCCCAACTCTTGGCCCCTCGGCGCACAGACTCAGGGTACAGGTCTTTCATTCAGACGTGACAGCATTCAGGCAATGTGCCAACACATCAGTAAACAGTCCGGATTTCCTGATTTTTACTCAAGAAGAACTTGATTTCAGACTTCAACAACCCCAAAATGGACAAGAATTACACAGAACTAATAAAATACAGAGGAACACTCTATCAAAGTTACTTATGGATGTTGTTTCAATGTCCTACTTTCTCGATACTTAAGGTACTTCCTTTGTAAGCTTTCTTTTTTATTTATTTATTCTGAGAGAGGGGCGAGGGGTAGAGACAGAGGCACAGAGAGAGTCCCAACAGGCTCCTCATAAAGCCTGACGCAGGGCTCACTTCTACGAACCGTGAGATCATGACCTGAGCTGACATCAAATCCGGACACTCAACCTACTGAGCCCCTCAAGGACCCCCTTTGTAAGCTTTCTAACCAACAATTTAGTGAACTCGGCTTTGGTAAAAATAAAATTTGCAAAAGATATCTGACCCTCACAGACACCCCAGAATTTGGAAATTCTCACAGTCTTCCTCCTTTTCATGGCAATATGGTTATTTGCATACATTCTACAAGAAACTCTTTTTCAGGAGCACAGAAGTGGACCACTAAATAACTAAAGCCTGACCTGGAGGCTCTGTTTGAGAACGACCCTCAGTCAGTAGAGCATGCCAAGCCACCTTTAAGGGTCACAGGATGGCTGGACTCAGGAGAGGCCAACACCCCTTAGGAAAACAGCCTGATCCCTGGCTTACAGGCTCTCCACCCCACGAGTCATCAGGCCACTTTCAAGAACACCAGGACTTAGGATACTCGGGCAGGGGAGGGGGCCTCGAGAGGAGAGGCACCCACCGCATGTATAGAGGGCGGATGAGGCCCGGAGGAGAGGACTTACGAGGCCCATTTTCCCAGCCCACACACAACACACAGAGGGCCCTTGAGCGCCCAGTCTGAAATGTCTCACCCAAGCTTCCACAGCAGCTGGTGCTCAGCCTGGTTAGGACCACACAGCTCTGGGAGTCCTGTGCAGCCAGAGAAGGCCTGCGTGTCACACGAACACAATCAGTGCGCCCACACCAATGATCAGGTCCAACCTGCTGACCCCAGCCGGAAAGGACCCGCTTTCTCTTGAGACTATGATTATCCCAGAGGGAGGCAAAGTGAAAAGCTTCGGCAGCAGAGGAAAGAGGTAACCGGGTATCCAGTCTCGATTGCCCTCAAGGCTCTTTCTCACTCCCGCCGTCTCTGACCTGCGCTACAACCTGGTAGGTGGAAGAAAATAGTAACACAAAAATTGTCCACAGAACTATGCGTTCCACCCCATGGAACACGGCTGCTCCATGCCCGCTGAACACGGACCGTGCCCCCATCTGGCTTTCTAGCACAGACTCACCCCTGCTGACTACAACTATGGCCACAAAGCTCAAACTGGTGCACATCTGTATGGGACAGGTCACCTGCACCGCCCTGCCCCTGCCCCACCCCGCACCACCCTGCCCCTATCTCCCCCCTACTGCCCCACGCCCCCGCACCATCCTACCCCCACCCCCACCCCCCCAGCACTGCCCTACCCCCCACCCCCTGCACTGCCAACTGCTGCTCCTGAATGAGCACCAGGACCAGGGATGCTCATCTGCTGTCCAAACCTACTGTCAGGAGACACCTCTGTGGCAATAAGAGATGACCTTACTGGTGGCCGTTAATATCTGATACAACATACAAGACTCCTCCCTCCATTTAAAGTTACAAAACATCGCTGCAAACAATGAAGAGACACACCGCGTATCAGAAGAGTCAACGTCGTCAGATGACAAATCTCTCCAAACTGATCCATTAAATCAGCAAACTTGATAAGAATGACAACAGGATTTTTTTAATGTTTTATTTATTTTTGAGAAAGAGATAGAGACAGGATGAGCAGGGGAGGGTCAGAGAGAGAGAAAGACACACAGAATCCGAAGACAGGCTCCAGGCTCTAAGCTAGCTGTCAGCACAGAGCCCGACGTGGGGCTCGAACCCATGAACCATGAGATCATGACCTGAGCTGAAGTCGGACTCTTAACTGACTGAGCCCCCCAGGCACCCCTGCCAACAGGATTTTTGCAGTGGCTGATGACTGTTTCCAAAACGTACAATGAAAAGCGAGAGAAACTTTACAGCTCACAACAGTAGGAAAGGAAGCAGACATAGAAGGCCCGTGTGCTACTCCTTTCCAGACTTGCACTAGAGCCACAGCATCAGGAAAGCAGCGCGGGCGTAAGGGTATGGATTCCAGAAGCAGACCGCATGCACACAACCTTTATCTGGTCATGGTCATGCTGTAAAGGATAAAGGAAAACGAGTGGCTTTTCCAAAACCTGTGTTAAACTTGATCAAAGAAGGAGTTAAAAACCAGAACACTGGCTCTAGCCTCGGGCCGCACACAAGACGGATCACACAGCTACACATAAGAGATGAGAACAGAAAGCTTCTAAAAGAAAACACATGAAAATTAATTTGCAAGCGCGAGACAGTGGAAGACTCCTTAAAGCACAAAAACCACCAGCCATAAAAGAAAAATACTAATAAGCTGAATTTCATCAAAATCAGAACATGCCATCGAGTACATGTGAAGACACAGGGCACATGACGGCTGTGGTCAACCGTGACTGTCTCCAAATGAGAGGGCCTGGGGGGCTCTGGAGTGAGAGTACACCATGGACCAGAGAGCGGCCGTCCGTGTGGCACCCTGTGGCAGCAAGGCGAGGAAAAGACCAGACAGCATGTCTCCAGGGTTACCCACTGCTGAGCCACTCAGAGCCAGCCTGAAGACACACAGTGATGTCCGAGGCCTGGCTCTCGGGTGTGTGAGTGCCACACACAGCCCTCAGCACTAGCAGCTGCATGCGCACACATACACTTATGTCTGAGGGTGTGTTAGCATCTTCTGTACACCTGCCGTGTCATCTGCACAGCCACCCCCACCTCTTCCCTTCCCACCCACATGCCTTTCATCCCCCAGCCTTGCATGACTGGCCCAGGCGTGGTCAGCCATGCTCATGTCTGCACTCGCCCTCCTCCCTGCTCCTCCCCATGGGCAGTCACCCCTAACCCAGCCTCCTGCGTGGACGTCCTCCCCACCGCTCAAACCCACTGCTGGCCTTACCCAGGGCACCATCACAGCAGTCACTGCACTTTCCAACTGCAGAATTTCTATGTCATCCCTTTTTATAATTTCTGTGTATTAATATTCTATTTCTACTGACTATCTTGCCTGTGTTTGAGTTACCCTTTCTGGCTTCTTCATGTGTCTTGTAACTGTTGTTGGGAAGGGGACATTCTTAATAACCAGGTGACAGCTTTCAACACCAGATCTGACCCACCCCCCCACCCCCACCAGGAAGCTGCGCACCATGCCGAGCACGTGTTCTGAGCTTCTCTGCCGTGGGCGGCACGGAAGCTGGGCTCAGCCACAGGTTGTCACCCGTGAGACGGCACGGCACGGCCAGGCAGGCAGAGCTGACAGAGAGACAGGCAACAAGGAGCACCAGGCAGCGGGGGGGAGGGGGGAGGGAGGCGGTGCACTGCCGGTGGAGGGCAACCAGGCACAGCCACTGCGGAAACATTTGGGCAATTCCTCAGAAAGTGAAATCAAGAATCACCCTACGGCCCGGCACCTCCATCCTAGGTACTTACCCAAGATCACTGCAGACGTGACCACACAGAAACCTACAGGTGAGCGGGCACCCCCAGCACCACCAGTCAAACAGCCCGAACTGGAAACGACCCAACTGTCCATCAACTGTGAACAGATGAACAAAATGCAGTACATCCATCCGAAAGTGAACGATTTGCTCATAAACAGTAACAAGGTCCAGAGACGTGCAGGAACCTTGCAAAGGTTATGCTGAAGTCAAAGAAGCCATGCATGAGCGCTTCATGTGGGATTTTATGAGAAGCACCCACAGCAGGCAGGTTCACACAGAGAGGAAGCAGACCCGGGGCTGCGGAGGCTGGAGGAAAGAAGGCCATGTGTCTGCTAAGACGTACACGATTTCGTCTGAGGGGCGTGAAAATGTCCTGGAATTGGGGCTACCGCTGCACAGTCTTGGGAATACCCCAACAAGCCCAGGATTATACACTTTGAAACGGTCAACTTGGAGGGTGCCTGGGTGGCTCAGTCAGTTAAGTGTCCGACTTCAGCTCAGGTCATGATCTCACAGTTCATAGGTTCGAGCCCCACGTTGGGCTCTGTGCTGACAGCTAGCTCAGAATCTGGAGCCTGCTTTGGATTCTGTGTCTTCCTCCCTCTCTCTGACCCTCCTTTGCTCACATTGTCTCCCTCTCTCTCTCTCTCTCAGAAATAAATAAAAAATTTTTTTTCAAAATAAATAAATAAATAAATAAATGAAACAGTCAACTTTGTGGAACACAAATTACATCTCAGCAATGAAAGAAAAAAAAAACACTAAGAAATGAGAAGCCAAGCCATCAACTCAGCAGTGACACTGGGGAGACACAGAGAGCCACCCTTGAACCACAGGTGCGAGCTGCTGGGCCCCTCCCACGCTCACTAACAGTATGTGCTGTAAATGAACTTCTCTCCTCCGTGGTTTTCTTAGCAACATTCTCTTTTCCTGAGTTTACTTTATTCTGAGGACACGGCATAGAATACACATAATACACAAAACATAGTGACGGACTATGTTCTCAGGAAGCTGGTCAGCAGCGGACAGAACTAAGTTGTAGGGGAGTCAAAGTTATGTGCAGGTTTCTGATGTGGGGGGATGTCAGCACCCTTAGTGCCCACGTCTCTCAAGGGCCGACAGTCTGCATAAAGCACCCCTGCCGTGTACCAGGCCGCTGCAGCTGTCTTGAGATAAAGCACTTCCCTGTTTGATGAGCCAAGTTCCATGGAAAACCATTTTCCTTAAAATAATAACTGACAAACAACAGTTACTCAGACCTGAGTATTGGTACATAATTCTCACAAGGGAGCTGAGTGAATTTCTCACTTCAAAGGAAACAACCAAGAGAATTTGCTGCCAATGACAATCTGAACTTTTCAAATACAAACTAGGCTTTTTAAAAAATTTATTTTGCTCCATAAGCTTCCCAAGTTCCTATCTTTTAAAGACTTTTCAGTATCTGTTGGAGATGCGATTTTTAAAGACGTATAATTAAACACAGTAATATTTGTACGATCTGCACAACTTGGTGAACCGGTATTTTTCAAGTGACTAATTGTAGAATAAAACATCCACTCAAAGAACAAGACAGACCAATGACTTTCACTGCAGGAGTCTGCACAGAACGAGGGATTGGAGAGATAGTGGCCAGGCTTCAGTTTTCAGCAGTGGGCCTCTGACAGGCCATCATGTGCACAAGACCCCACGCTAAGATGCCAATCCGAATCAAAGCAATCTACGAATTCACCACAGTCCCTGTCAAAGCTCCAACGACTTCGGCAGAAACAGAAAACTCAATTCTAAACTCATAAGAAATCTCAAGGGACCCAAAATAGCCAAAAGAATATTGGGGGGGAGGGGGGCTTGGGGTCATCACAGTGGGAGAGCATGTGCTTTCTGATTTGACAACTTATTATGAAGTCACAGTAATCAAAACAAAGTGGCACTGGAACAAAAAACAGACATGCACACCCGTGGAATACACCAGGGGCCCCGGGGCGTCTGGGCAGCTCAGTGACCCCCTTCGGCTCAGATCATGATCTCACCTTTCATGAGTTCGAGCCATCCACTTGGCTCTGTGCTGACAGTTCAGAGTCTAGAGCCTGATTCAGTTTCTCTCTGCCCCTCCCATGCACACGGGTATGCTCTCTTGCGGGCTCTCTCTCAAAAATAAACAAACAAACAACAACAACAACATCAACAAAACCACACACACACACAGAGCCCAGAAATAAATCCTCACATACCTGGATCAAATGATTTTAAACATGGACGCTAAGAGCATCCAGTGGGGAAGAACAGTCTTGTCAATAAAGGGTGTTGGGGGCACTGACACCCGTGTGAGAAGAAGGGTCCTGGACCGCTACTTAAGATCATATACAAAATAAACTAAGAATGGATCGAAGGCCTACACCCAGGAGCTGAAACTGTAAGACTCCAAAGGAAAACAAGGGAAAGCTTGCAGACCCTGGACTTGGGGATGACTTCAAAGCACAGGTAACAAAGGAAAACAGAGAAGTTGGACTCAGTCAAAACTGCACACTTCTGAAGAAGGACACCAGCAGGAGAGTGGACGCAGAGCCAACGCTCTGATGAGCCCAGGCACCCAGAACATAACAGATCCTCGTCAGCACCCAGAAAACAAGCAGCCTGAGTACAAACTGGCACAGGATGGAACAGACACGTCGTCTGAGACACACTAGGGCCAACAGCATATGGAGAGATGTTCGTGTCCCTCAGCACTAGGAACGTGGCAAAGGAAACCAGTCAGCTACCACCCCACACTGGTGAGGGTGCTTCCTATCCAAACACACCAACAACACCAAAAGCAAACAGAAACAAGAGTTGGCAAGAAGGTAGAGTGGGCACCCTCGTGCCCTGTTGGTGGGAATGTGAAATGGGGCAGAAATAGAACACGGTACAGCAATCTGTCGACACGGTAAACACAGAACCACCCAGGAGCCAGCAGCTCCATGTCTGGGCGCAGAGCCTCCAGAACTGAAGGCAGAGTCTGGAAGAGATGCTGGCACCCCATGCTCAAAGAAGCAGTGCTCACAGCAGCCAGAGGGGAGGGGGAAAGAAACCAAAGGTCTGTGGTCAGAGGAATGAACAAGCCGGGGTCTATACACAGAGGATTACGTGTCAGCCTCAGAAAGGAAGGAGATTCTGACACCTGTCTCACCACACGGGGGAACTGAGGACGTTCCGCTAAGTCAAATAAGCCCCGGACTAAAGAACAAACTCTTCACTTGTGCCAGGTCTCTGGAGTCCTCGCATTCACATGGACAGAGAGTAGACGCTGCTGCTAGGCACTAGGGGGAGGAGGTGTACAGCAGTGAGTGTGTCATGCAGACAGTTCGGGTTGTGGGCACTGGGTGGTGACGGTTGCACAACAGTGTGAATGCCAGAGAACTGCTGGCTTTAAGACGGTTAAGATGGTAAATGTTATGGAACACGTATTTTACCACAACAGAGAGAAAAACCATAGCCTATTTGGGAACTATACCAAAGAACAACCACAACCATCGGAAAAACCTATTAAATTGTGTGTCCCCTGACCGTGGGAATCAGGAGCCGGTGCTCACTGGTGGCAGGAACATCAAACAGTACAGCCCCAGCCGAAGACGCTCCCAGAGCCAGAGGCATCCACACACGTGCTAAACGTGATTATGTTAGAACTGCACCACCTTCTCAATACAAAATAAACTGTTAAAGTAAGAACATGAAGATATAAAAAGCATAACCACACACCACAGGCCGTACAATGATACAGCCTTTCAGGCAGCTGGCAGTTTACCTGGGGGAGACACCCCCCCGCCGACGCAGAGACGCACGCACAGATGAGCATGCACAGCACTACTTGCAGGTGCACAGTATCAGAACCACCGACGTGTGAAGCACGGGATGCTGGCTGAACACTTTAGGGCACCATGCACAACGGAGTATGAGATCACTGTAAGGAGAGAGAGGAGGGCGCCTGGGTGGCTCAGTCGTGAAGCATCTGACCTTGGCTCAGGTCACCATCAGGGGTTCGTGAATTCGGGCCCCGCATCGGGTGAACTTGTGCCCCGCTTCTCTCCCTCCGCCCCCTGCTCATTTGTACATGTGATCTCTCTCTCAATAAAAAAAAAAAAAAGGCAGGGGAGTATTGATGAAAATTGATCATGCCGTGATTTTTAAGAGATATTGTTACATAAAAGAGAACACAGACTGCTACCTTTCTTGGAACAGAAGAGGGAAGAAAACATACATGTTCCTGCTAATTACAAGAAGTCACACAGCAGGGACATGCCAGGAAAATAAACAAGGGAAGGGAGGACTCAAACGGAAGGGGTGCAGACGGAAAACGCTGTTTGGATTTGCCTCTGTGTACAGCCATGACGATCTAAAACATACTGATGCTCCACACGTTTAAAAAAATCAGATAAGAAAAATAACTACAGGAGAAAAGCAAACAGAGAAAGTATCCCAGTTACTTCACAAGAGTGCCAAACATAATGGCTGAACTGTAAAAAGGAAGGAAGGGAAGGGGTGTGGAGGGGAAGAGAGGAGGACTGAGGGGGAGAGGGGAGACAGAGGGATGTAGAGAGGAAGGGGAGGAGGAGAGAAGGGAAGGGGAGAAGGGAGAGGGGAGGGGAGGGGAGAAGAAAGAGAGGGAAGCTCACTCGGGAGGACTCCTGGCACCAGCCCTGCATCTACTAAAGCACCTGCGTGTGTAGTAACCACAGGCCAGTGAGGGGGAAACGTACAGTGACAACACCAGACACCCAGGACCATGTGGCCCTGCTGACCTGTCACCCAAGGCGAGGTGGCTCAGTGGGGACAGGAAGCAGGAGAGGCGGGGAGTCCATCAGGGAACTTCTGGGGGGGGGGGACACTCTGCACTGTGACTTCAGGGTGCTGACACCACCGTTACATGTTCGCCACGTCGTGGAATGGTGCCCATTTTAAAGGCTGGTTTTATTTTATGTAAATCATACGTCAATGAACTTGGTTTTTAAAAACCAGCACTTGTGTAAAAACGTCTGCGTGAGCATGTCTGTCTGCACAGGCAGGTGTGTGTGGCTGTGTGTCATGCTGTGCACAGTGACAATTTCAGGAAGGAAGGACAAAGGGACAGGCGCGGGGAAGGAGTTCTGTAGCCTCAACAACGTCCTCTCCAGATTCAGTGGAGTCTGTACAACATTGTGGGGAACACAGCACAAAAAGTGAATCAGAACTCATTTTGTAGACTTCAGAGTCAACACATTAAACGCTGTTTATGTGTTAAACGTTGTAATTCAGAATTCTGGGTTAAAAGACTTGCAAAATTTGTTTCTACAATAAACAGGTTACTTTTTCCACACTGTCACAACTAAGACTGTTCTCTTTACCCACAGGAATAATTCTTTTTTTTTTTTAATTATGTCCATCACGTAAACACAGAGGGCAAACATCCCACTGTGGCTCTCCAGGTCCCCACCTCCCAGAGTCCGCCCCTCCCCTCAGTCAGGGATCCCCTCCAGGCTGGACGCCCCCCCCCCCACCCCCCAGACAGTCACAGACAGACAGCGGTTCCCATCCGGCCACTCTCCCCTCTGGCTCACAAACCCAGCAGGGCCGGCTGCGCCACCGAGCAGCGCTTGCGGGAGGCCCCATGTGATAAGACACTGAGTACTGGCCGCACACACAGGAGGAGGGAGGCCGAGCCTCCTTGGCACAGCCCTGAGAGGACCACCTCCTCGGAACAGCCCGTCCAGATTCGTGACCCTCAGGGACAATCTGCGAAGTCCCAGAGTGATCTCGTCCAGGGAAGCTGGTGACCAGAGCGTGTACGTCATCTCTCATCTCTGGAAGCCATCCTGTGGGCAGGGTCCTCAGCTCGGCCCAGTCTTCACCAGGGCAGCCGCAATCCCCCATCAGGCCCACATGCCGGGTTCCCAAGGCCTCTCTTTCCAGGGCGGCCTAGAGTGGTTTCTAAGAGGTCGAGTTCACAATGGCCCAGCAAACGTGCTCCTCACTGGGGCATATTGGGCTGCACCATAGCCCGCACAGGACCCCTTCCACCCCCACCTCTCAGCATTATGGAGCACAAAGCCCAGGGCTCTGCTCCTCCAGGAGCCGTTCATACATCCAAGGCAAGTTCTCCCAGGGCGGTCAGGTCATGATCGCACGGTTCATGAGATCAAGCCCCCCATAAGGCTCAGTGCTGACAGTGTGGAGCCTGCTTGGGATTCTCTCTTCCTCTTTCTGCCCCTCCCCTGCTTTCTCTCAAAATAAACTTTAAACAAACAAAACCATCTTCCTCCACACAGAAGACAAAGCAAAAGTAGACAAAACCGGGGGGTAGCTTGGAGCCCAGCAGTTAGGTCCAGTTGAGAGCACCCCTCAACCCTGAGATCTCAGGGAGTGTCTGGGCGCCCTGGTGGTGCCCTGTACCTCAGACACAGGTATAAGTGACGAGCACACCCAGGAGGAAATGGCACAGGTAATGGTCTGGGGACACGACATGCATAAGGCCCAGTGATGACTGAGACTACAACATGGCTTTATGGGCTGGAGGTGGATGGGGAGACTGGACAAAGGCTGTATTCAGACCACCAACCCAAGCTGCAAACTAGTGATGTCCCAAATCCAGCTGAGTCCAAACAATGCTTCCAAAATCGGGATGTTTCACGTGAAGACTCCTATTCCTAGCTCCTTGTGAAGCTGTGGGGTGTGTGTCCCAGCACCGGTTGGCTGCATACTGTTGCAAGTTACAGAGCAAGCTGGGGGGGCGGGGCGGGCAGGAAGATTCCCCCGTACAGTGCTATGTGTTAATGGAAGGGAACACCGAGGGAAGGCCCAGACTATGGGGACAGTCAGCAACCACATCCCCTGCACATGGAGGTCCTGGAGATCAGGAGGGCTGGGCTTCGTTCTAGGACTACCATGAGGAAGTCAGGGCAGGCGTACAAGTCCAGGGATAGCACAGCAAACGACCCTTTCTGAAACAGTGGTGTTTCTCACAGAGTAAGGAGGTGGCCCTCCGAAGGCCTCTTGTGTGTTCTCACCTGGTCATGAAATACGCTCACTCTCTAACCATACGCAAGTAATCCAGAGTGAGGACAGAGACCCATGCGCAGGCCGGAAGGGGAGGCCACCAGGGGCTGCGGTCCCCTCCCCGTCCTCCTCCTCAACGGTAAGAGCTCGGAGGACAGAGGCCGCTCAGGGCTGCGGGTGCACTGCAAAGGTCACCTGCTACCCACACAGGCAACAGCACAGGACAAAGTGAGGAGATGAGGCCGACTCCTTAGGAACAGGTCCTCCAGGAAAGAGAGTTTATAACAAAGTCTGAGAACAAGCAGGGGAAAGGGCGCACTTCTCCTCCACCTGCCTCACCCCTTCACAGGCGTCATGCCCCAAGGAAATGACAGAAAAGATGTCATTAATAAATTATTTCAACTTTCTTTTCAATGGTGCTGAAAAGTATATGCAAATCCACTCATAATTACGTTTAAAAATTCCATTTCATGGGATAATCAGACTTCAAAAAAGTCAATTTTAGTTTTAATCAGATTTTAACAAGGATATTAAGTCCATTTCGTTTAGAAAAGGGAAAAAATGTGAATTTAACACAAAATGTATTCAAGCTTTGCCCCAGGAGATAATTAAACAAAATTAATTTGGAAGGGCTGTCAGTAAGTGGAGGCCCTGCAAACGGAGGTCCACATTTCTGATGGAAACAAGCAGCTTCGTGCCATAGAGACAGGGGAGGGGGCGGCGGCCGTCGGGAACAGGGGGACAGGGGGCGGCAGCCATAGGGAGTAGGGGGTCAGGACCGAAGCAGGCCTCGGAGGCAGAAGGCCAGGACAGCTTGGGGGTATGGCTGCGGGGAGGGGAGCCCTAGAGACCAGGCTGGCGGGTGCACAGGGAGGCCTCGGGGTCCCACACAGTCGGACCATCAGCGGGGGAGGCCGGGGGCCCTGCCAGATCCAACCGCGCTCGGGCCGCCCGCCTGCCGCCCAGAGGAGAGGCCACCTTCTCTGCAGGAGGGCTTCCCTCCCTGAACAGGCGGGGCCTGCCGCTCTGGCCCTCAAGCCCCTTCCCTCTCTGCACCCCGTGATGTGACCACGCTTTGCTCCGTGGCAGTGCAGAAGCCATGCTTGCCATGTTCTCCACAGGCCGGAGTCACTCAGCAAGTGTCTGTGGAATGGAACGGACCTGACTATGGCACCTGTCCTGGGAGCGCTCAGCCACCGGAGAGGAGTCAGGCCGGACATAAGCCCTGCCTGGCTGTGAGCAGTGACCTTCTCTCTCTGGGCTCCAGGTGCCCCGCAAGGCCTCCCTGCGCAACATCCACACCAGCCAAGCGATGGTCAGCTGCGAGTGAGGCACCCCAATCAAGCGCCAGGCTCACCCCCACTAACCACCTGCAAGCCAGCTCACAGCCCAAGACCAGACTCTCCCACAGCAGGTTAGAGGAAACAGAGCAGCAAGATGCTGTGTGAGTAGGGGTTTTAGCAGAAGGCGAGAGCAGGGCTCCAGGCCGGTGGGCCAGCCCCACACCCTGAAGCAGGGGGTCAGCACACCATAGCCTTCAGGGACAGGGCGGCGCCCGCTCGCTTACGTCCTGTCCCAGGCCGCTGTCCCACTTGTGGCCCAGGTCGTCCCAGCGTCATCACAAGGAGTCCTACGCCCCAGGCCACGTTGCCCCCACACTGCTCACCCCATCCCGTGCTGCAGAGGTGAGGACTGGCAGCTCAGGGACTATGGGCCACAGAGCCCCAAATCTTTACTACCTGGCCCTCATAGGAAATACTTGTGGCCTCCGCCCTATAACCATCACTCCCAAGCATCCACTGTTGAGTCACAAAAACTCAAATAGAAAACTACCCTAGCAAAGGGGCAAAACAAGAAAAACCTGCATTTTCTACCAGGGGAAGCCTGTCTTGGTGGGGGATGGGCAAGAAGGGTGCAGGAGCAGGACCACTGAGTCCCAGGGATGGCGGGGACTGACGGCAGCCCGCCTGTGCTCAGCAGGGTCAACACAGTTGTGTCGCCCAGCGCCATGTCATGTCAACAGAGCTCCAATTAACAAGGTGCAGCTCTGGAGACCCGAACCAGGCGGTGGCCTGTCCGGGATAGCCGAGCTCTAGCAAACAGTAAGAGGGCCCCAACCAACCGCAACGCCAGTAATGGCTGCTGGCACCTCTTCTCAACCCTGACCTTCCCAGGGAACCTCCGAACAGCAGCCCAGATTCAACGGCGCCAGCGTGCTGCGACGCACCACTCTCCGAAGTGAGCAAGGGGCCGCGCAGGAACCTGCAGTCCTCACAAAAGGCAATGCACTCCCGACACCTGAACACGTCAACCCCTAGTGACATGGGAATAGCGGAAGCCAGGGAACAAACGGGACACAGAAGGGCGTGTCTAAGCATCATCCATGCAGACTCATGCACCACTCCCCCCAGTGCAAGAGGTGACACACAGCAGCACCGACCCCTTGCAAGAGGAGGGCGCCGCCCACCCCTAGCTGTGGGAAGACCATTTGGCTCCACGGAATGGGAACAGTCTGCACGCAATAAAAATTAACTGCTCACCTTCTAACTCAGCTGCCTCCAAGAACAGGAGGAGGTGGTATCTCTGCCCCTAAATTTAACCTTCTTCTGCCAGTAATTACAGTCTTTCTCTACCTGGCAGAGCCTCCCCATCTGCAAAGCAAATCCCAGCAATGCCAGAAGGTGCTCAGCCCTGAGCAAAGGCAGAGAGGGCAGCCCTCTGCAGGCTGGGACGCCTTCCTCGCCAAAGTTCGGCTAGGAGCCATCAGGCCTCAAAGAGCTGCTGTGAGCGACAGGCTGCACACCCGCATATGAGCTGCTGCTCCACAGGCGAGCGGGTGGGCAGCGCCCCAGCAGGAGCCACAGATGCCAGCGGCAGGCTGCTCAGCTCACAAAGGCGCAGGATCCAGCTGCATGGCACTACCCGACCGGCCAGGTGGGTGGAGGGGACAGAGGGCAGTGCCCGCCACGCACCACCACCAGCAAGCAATCCAATGCAGGCGACACCAACTCTCAGCACGATCTTAGCCAGTGAGCCCCGCAGACGCTCCAGGGCCTCCTCTGCCCAATGGGATGAAAGTGGGGCCACCTCACCCACAGCTGGGAGGGGCGGGAGTGACATGCTCAGCGCATGCTGGCCTTACTGTTTCTTGAGGTGGCCCCCCAGGGCAGCCCCAGCTCGAACAGAGCCGTCCTGTCAGCCAAGTGAGATCCTCTTCAGAGCAGGGCCTGTCTTCAGACAAACAGGCTCTGGAACGTCTTGTCAGCCACCTGTTTCCAGACCACAGAGAACACCTGGCCTTGTGCCCACTGACGCTACTCTAACACGGCAAAGACATAATCAGAATTGGACTCCGGCTCTGTGAAGCCCTCTCGCAAAACGCCGCTGCACACACTCACCGCTCTGGGCGTCACAAAGCGCCCAGGCTATTCCCACTGCCCCGAACGCTCAGCCCTCTCACCACAACAGCCAAGGCTGGGCTCTGGCTCTAGCCCCAAAACCAGCCTGCTGTCCGCCAAACAGCAGGCCCCCAAAACTACAAAGAATGACAACAGGATTGACTTTTGCCAAAATCTCAGTTCTATCACCGGGTGACAAGGCCAGGAGAAAGCAGGCAGGCATTACTCACCCACAGAGGAAATGGAAGCCACGATGGAGGGGACCTGGCCTGGGACACGAGACATCTTCAGGGTACCTGCCACCACTTCAACTCTTGAAATGTGCCCACAATGGAGCCCCGCTGCCAACCCCTGCTCAGCCATCCTGCCAGCCCCCACTGCACACCCATACACTGGCAGAACCACTCAGAACCGTGGAACGCCACGGCCCTCTGTGTGGGTGGGTTTGCATGAGCCGCTTCCCCCACTGAAACAGGTTCCCAGCCTCTTCGCTCAAGGTCAAGTGCACCCCTCCCAGGAGCCATGCCTGCCGTATCCAGTACCAGCCTGAGATATCCACATACTCAGGCAATGCCCACACGCGCACAACGAGAAGGAAGGAAAGTCTGCGAGGGGCGGCATGGGGAGCGGGGAGGAGGACCAGCCTTGCTGACAGAGGACAGATCCAGCCTCTGACATCCTGAGACCCGGCAGGGCTCTGCCCGCCCCTCCTCCCCTGCTGCCCACAGGGTGGTTCGGGTCTCCGGTTAAACCACACACGGCGATCCCCGTCTCACCAGGGCCGCGTAAGACAGCAAACTTCAGGAAGGCCAGGCTCCCTGACCCGCAGCGAGCACTCCCCCCACCATCACCAACGTCTGATTACACCAGGCTACGACCCACGCCACTTGGACACCCTGCTTAGCACAGCTCCCAGATCGCAGGGGACAGAGCCTGAAGAGCCGTGAATCTGCTGTCACTCAGTTAGGTCAGGCCCCTGGAGCCTCGCAGAACAGGCAAGTCTTCAAAGCCGCTCGCTTCAGGGCCCTGCACATCAGCAGTGAGCTTTCCAACCACAGGACCGGCCCGTGGGCCCAGCCCATATGCTAAAGGCTTCCAGCCAGGTCCCCTTGGCCAGAGGCCCTCCCCTCACTTGTGAGGGCAGGGGAGAGGCAGAGAGGCTCCTCACTAGACTATCCCGCACGTCCCTAGGAGACAGCATGTGTCCCTCAGAAAACCCCTGACACCCCTCCTGCAGCGAAGCGGCCAGGCTGCCCCAGGGCCCCCAGATATGCACCCAAACATGCACACACCTGTCCCTGGGACCCTGCCTCACTTAAGAGAGCGCCATGGAGCTGCATGCCAAGAGCCGAGGTCAGTGCTGCCTGCGTTACTGCAGGACCCTGGCGGATTCTGGGTGTCTGCTAGAAACAGAACTGCACCAGGGTCCCAGCACCTCCTCTCCCCACGTGTGCAAGCCACAGGCTTCGCCAATGTCACTGCTGCAGCCCCACACCCGTGCGGGGACCCACTTGCTCTCTCTGGCCCATCCTGACCTCCCTGGTGCCGCCAACCTTCTAAGACACAGGTAGGCGGCCAAACAGGTGAGGTTCCCATCAGACCAGGGGAGACTGGCGTCCCACCTCCCGGGATGTCTGGGGCCTGTCCTGTCCCACAGTGTCCTCGGTCCAAGGGCTTGTTCCCCTCCAAGGGGGGTCCAAGGGGTCCTCGGTCCAAGGGGATGGGGACTGACGAGCGCTGCCAGCTACCACGTGCCAATCGCTCTGTAGTCGATGCATAGGCACCATCCCTGGGCTGTAGACAAGGAAGCCTGGATGCAGGCAAACCCACGGGCAGCCCCTCCTCGCAGCCTTCCCGCCAGGGAGAGCCTGTCACCCCCAGGCCCCTGCTGCTCCTGGCCCCCATCTGCTCCCTAGGCTGGATTGGCCACCCCTGCTGGCAGTCATACAAAAATGACCCAGAGGGAGCTCAAATCCACACCCAAGGACACGTGGCAACTCCCTGTAGCTATTTCTGTGCCGCTTCAAATGCACATGCGCTAACCAGAGTCCACGGCCCTCCCTTCCAGAGAGCAAAGCCTGTCCCCACGTCTGCCCCATCTGCCGGCACCCTCCCAGCCCCTCATCTGGGCCAGGTCACCCCCTCCCCCAGGTGCTAAGGACGTCCCCCAGCCTCTGCTCTGGCCCTGTAGCACCCCTGCTCCAAATACAGCCAGTCATCTCAGCGGGCTAAGCTGGCCTGTCACAGCCAGCACCAGCCCCGTCCCTCCGCCTGCTCAGCGGCTACCCCTTTCAGCTGTCTGTGCAATGCCTTCAAGGACGTGCACTTCCCAAGAGGCGAGGACCATGTGCTTGGGTAGTCATGCCAGGCACACAAACTCGCTCACCATGCATTCTGCCCACGGGCTCCCACAAGTGGGACAGGACAGACACTGGGGTTCCTTGGCAGGGACAACCTATGGCCTCCGTGCCCCGCCGCCAGTTAACACAGACTGACCCGATCCAAGAAGATAACCTGCAACAAGAGCTTCAATGGTCCTTCCCCAGGCAAGAGACTGATAAAGCAGATGGAACTGCTGGCCAATAAAAACAGACTTCCTGAGTACAGGCCTCGTTAAGTCAGTTAATGAAAGTCATTAAAGCAAGCCGGCTGGAACAGGTTCCTTTCTTAAGAGGTGAAGGGACTCCGAGATGAAGGGTGGAGACAGGCCACTGGCCAGTGACCCAGCCGTGTGCTGCTCCCAGCAGCCCGCAGCCCTTCCAGCCATCGGGGACCCCCAAACTCTGCACAGGGGACAGCCTCCTACACTGTCCCCTACCTGTACCACCTCTGCACAAGGAAGCGAGAAACCACTGGGTGCTTTTCAGAAACTGGGCTCTCTGGGCGTGACACATAGCAAGTGAGCTCGGATGGGGGCATCCAACAAGGTGAGCTGGGGGGTCAACAAGGCACATGGCGGCAGGCACGTCAGCTACATCCACACCAAACGCTTGTCAAAGGATGTACCAAAGCCAGCAGTGCCAGCGGCTGACAGGAAGGTAGGCTGGCGGCCGGGGGAGCAAGAGGAGAATTGTTCCCGTCGACCTGATGCGTTCTCAGTGACGAGCCACCTGAACACACTGCATGTTCAAAAAAGGGTCTCTAGCCCCCTGTGATCTGAAATGACACTGGTCGCTCCACAACGGTTTCCCACAGGCCACAGAGAACACCCAGTCTACTTCCCAATGCCCTGAGGCCTCAGTGTCCATGCCCGGAGATGCCCGGCACCCCCACCATATCACTGCCCATCCCCACGAACACGTGCCCCCAAGTGAAGACCTCGCTCACAGCAGCAGAGGCGGCTCAAGACAAGCACCTTCGGGAATGAAATGGAGGAGCAGTGGCAAACATGCGAACAATAGATGCCACACCTCCTGGCTGAGTACGACCCAATGCACAGACCCCAGGGGACTCTCCTGCCCCAGAGTCAGTGCCTGCCAGCCTCCCATGCCAGCTCCACCTGGCCACAAAGCCAGCAGTCCCCACGCGGACCTGCACCCGTCTGGGCTCCAGCTCTGGACCTGAGCACAGCAGCCTTTCGTGCGTCCACCTCGAGGGCAGCCAGCTGCTTCCAGGACCAAGCCCAGTCACCTGCACCATGCCACAGGCTGGGCCCTCCCTGGGTGGGCCGCAGACCCAGAGCCAGGCCCCCGGGTCCCCAGAGGAGGCCGAGAAGAAACGACACAATGAAAGGAAGAAGCCTATGGCAACCTCTCAAAACTTCCATTCAAGAAATCCAAAGAGCATCGCTTAGTCGGATGAGCATCTGACTCTTATTTTAGCTCAGGTCATGATCCCAGGGATGTGGGATCAAGCCCCGCACTGGGCTCCATGCTGAATATGAAGGCTGCCTGGGATACTCTTGCTCCCTCTGCCCCTCCCCCACTTGCACCCTTGCTTAAAAATAACAGTATCAATAAAAAAAGGGACATGTACAAAGCAACTGCAATGACAGAGGATCGAGATGGTCTCCAGGCAGTCTCCACAAAGGAGAGCAAGCAGGCGGAAGTGAGGTGTACCCAGAGCCTGCCCCCGTCCCACTGCACGAGCCGGGTGCAGAAAGCCGGGGTCTCTGCCACAGCAGCCGGGCCGGCAGACCCATGTAGGCCCTTCCGGCAGGCACCTTGCTATCTCCTGCTCCGCCCTCCTGGGCTTCTGCCGGCCAGCTGGGCTCTCTGCAGGAAAGGGCCATGACCGCCCCACCACATGAGCCACATTGCTGCCTGAGTCACTGGTCTGCCTCAAGCCCCAAGGCCCACACCAGTGAGAACCAGCCATCCAAAGCCACACACTCCAGGTCACCCGCGAGCACAGTGTGAGAGGCTTCCTCCTGGCTGCGGGCCGGGGCCCATGGTCCTCAACAGAGGGCCAGGACGGCTGCACTCGAACTGCGGGCACATCTCCCGGGCCACAGGCCAGCCCCTCTGCCCCACAGGCTCCTCACTCTGCCACTGTGTGCCCACTGCAAGGGGCAGAGCCACCCTCTTTCAGCTACTCTCCCACCCCAGCAGCTCGATTCCCGTGACAAAAGCGTGAGGACACATTCTGCACAAAGGCTCGCTCAGACTACAAGAGGGACACAGCACAGGACACGCGCACAAATGCATAGTACTGTGTATTTTTTATTCACGTTTTGTGCATGTTTATGTATCCTGTGAAAGACAGCGGGCAAGAGACGGTGAGAGAGAGAAAGGGAGAGAAAGAAAATCCCAAGCAGGCTCTGAGCTATCACCACAGAGCCCAACATGGGACTCAAACCCACTGACTGCAAGATCAGGACCTGAGCCAAAGTTGAACACTTAACCAACTTAGCCACCCAGGTGCCCTGGAAAGAACTTTAAAACAGAGTTCCAAGTTCCTGGGCATGAGGCCACACAGAGACATCACGACGAACGGACAGAGAGCCCTCCTAGGCCCCTGGAGACAAACCCGCCATGGCCTCCATGGAACTAAACCCTCATGAACACATAAGGGCAGGAGGAACCGCCAAGCAGGGCCCCGCTCCAGGCCAAGGGTCTCCCCTCCCGCCCACCACCACACACTGCCCAGGGCACGCTCCGGGCAGGCAGCCCGGGTGAGAAAGAACAATGCCTCCTCGTCCCCTCCCCCCCCCACCCCGTGCCACATGCAGACCTTCTACAGCTGCCAACACCCCTGGCCTCACCCCTTGCTGGTCCAAAGTCACATCTAAGCACAGACACGAACCCATGAAAACAGCACAGTCCCAACACCAGCACAACTTACTGCCACACATTTATCAAATGCCACAGGCTGCTGGGTGCAGAGCCTCTGAACACAAGCCCTTGCTCTTCCTCCACAAGCCTGGAGACTGAGGACACCCAGCAGAGAAACAAGCATGTCAAGGCAGAAAAGAGCTGGGGGCTCAGCAACCGAATGAGCTGCTACTTCAGGCCAGGAGTCAGTCACAGGGACACCTGTTTCTGTCGTCGGCCTCCACGGGGACCTACAGAGCCATGAGGGGCTTGGCTCACAGGTGTCCGGCACCTACCGGCACAGCTTTAAGGCCCCCAGCCCGGTACACAGGCCAACAAGAGCCCAGCATGGCTGAAGGCGCCACCCCAGGGCCGAGGCTCCCAGAGAACAGCTCCCGGTAGACAAATGAGAGGGGGAGGGAATGACAAAACGTTCATGGCTGAGGCCACCGAGGTTAGCACGGGAGGGCACAAGAAAGGGCCACACTTGAAAGCACCCAGAAGGTGAAACTCTTGCCCACCCTCCTCTTCCTTATCTGGAGCCGCAGAGGAAACCAAATCAAGACTGGGTGAAACTGTGAAAGGCGCCTGATGGCAGGAGCTCCGTCCTAAGCACCAGCAGCACCTCAAGTTCCAATGGACCCCACGCCCAGGGAATTGGAAATGGCGACCACAGGAAGTGCGGCCATAAAGGTGTCCGGGTTGGCCGATGAGGACACCTGCGCTCCATCCTGCTGTCATCCTAACAGGCCTCACACATCAGGGAAGGCTGGTCCCGAAGACCGATCACCTGGCCAGCCTACAAAGGCTGCTGGCAAGGATGCGGGTCAGTACTGGGTCCCCACGTTCACTGCAGGTGACAGGGCGGCAGCTTCAGGGGCAGAGCCTCCAGGCTTCGGAGCCAACACGACCCATCAGCCTCCCGGCCTCCCCGGCGTCAGTACCGTGTGAGACACGTCAATTCTGTCAAACCTGAACGCTTCCTGACAGGCACTACGCCCTCCCAGCCGGACTGAAACCGGGCCAGATCCAGGGACAAAGGGACAGGAGAAGGAGCCAAATCACAAGGGCTCACTCACCACCAGCGAATCATTTCCTCTACGAAATTAGAGGCTTGACTAGAGGGACTCAACGTGCATCCCATGCCCGCTAATAAGGCTTCCTGCGGTGGGAACTGCCAAACAAGCTTTTCAAAAGCCAACCATCGGAGAGGCCTGCTCCCCGCTGCACCGCGGCTCTATGGTGCATCTCTGCAGAGACCTTTGAGAGCGTACCGCCCAAACTAAGTGGTGCCACTCGGATGCTGACACAGAAACGTACAGAATGGCATTTCTGGAGGGTAATTTGGCACCATATCCCAATTTCAAACACATATGTCTTTGGAGGCAAAAAATGTACTTGTAAAAATTTGTCCAACCAATCAGGCACTGCTCACACTGCAAACAACTCAAGAGTCCGTCAACAGAGGCCCGAGGGAATGCAGAGCGTGTCCACTTGACAGAGTTCCGTGCGGCTCTTCAGTTCAGCACCAAAGTACTGCTGGAAACCAACTGGAAATGTGCAGGCCATGGCCTGGGCACCGTGGAAGGGAGGCTACATAAGGAGCTTGCACGTGCAAGCGGCTTCCAGAAAGCCACATGAGAACGCACCAGGCAGTGCCTGGATGGACTACGGGTGAGCGTGGTGACCCCAGGCGCCCTCTCCTCTGAGAAGAGCACTCTAGGCACGAAAGCACTGCACAGTGAGGACCAGGCAGCAGTGACAGAGCCCGCCTGGCCGAGGACAAGGCTGGGTGCGGGTGATGCGGGGGGGAGGTAGGAAGGCCACTTCCACATTGTGTCCACTCCCCCATGCGGCGAGCTTGGGCAGCCATGCCCCACAGCACCTGCCCCACGGCCCTGGGACCCAGGCGAACAGAGCCCGAGCCAGTCCCACTGCCTGAGGGCCTGACCAGCTCAGGGGACGGCTCCACCCAAAATGAAAGCGACCCTCAGCACCCCTTCCACAGCCTCCCCTTGTCCAGAGATCAGCCTCACAGAGGAGGGACGCACGTACGCGTGCGAGCGCACACACACACAAGCGGCCAAGGACAGGTGGCCTCCAGCCCACTGCCAGGGCCCCTGATGCCCCGATCACGTCTGCACCCGAGATGTGAGGAGCCCCTCACCCGCCTGCCCCTACAGTTGTTCGGCGTCTGTTAGAATTCCAAATCAAGGGCATCGCAGCATGACCTCCAAGCGCCTGGCTTCAGCAGAACTCGCCCACGTGCATGCACAGCAGTCGGGCCGCGTCACTGCTGAGCACCCTGCTGAGGATACACCACGCCTGTGAATCCTCTCCTGGCGGACGGGCATGCCCGCTGTCCGCACATTCTGGCGGTTAGGAATATGGCCGCTGTGAAGACCCTGGGGCAGGCCTTTGTGAGGCTAGGTTCCCATCTCTCTCGGGTAAGAACCAGGATGGTCTTAAGAGCCAGGTCATGTCACAAACATGCAGGAAGCCACAGAACGGTTTCCCGAGGGCCGTGTGGTCTGCCGCTCACCTCACCCCTGCAGCGAACAGACACCACAGCTGCTCGCACCGTCACGTCACCTGGTGTGGCCACCCTTTGGTCCCAGCCATTTCACGGGGCCAGGCGCAGTGTCCCAGTGCCCCTCGAACCACAAATGCAGAGCGTCAGTCCCATCCTCATTCACATCTGTGGACCCTTTTCCACAGTTATCTGTTTGTCTTCTGCCCAGCTTTTAAACAAAATCTGACTGTGGGCTTCCATCAACCTATCTCGCATCAAAAGGATGCTCTCCTGGCCAGGGTTTGCCTCTTCTTCATCTTCACTGAGTCTTTTCAAGACCAAAGTGGTTTTCATTCTGGGGAACTCTAAGTTACCCATTTTTTTTTCAACTTTGGTTTGCACTTTTGTGTCCTAAGTATCCAGAAGCCTTGGTGTTCACCCCAAGTTAGGTCCATGCCCCACGGGTTCAATGCTGGAACAGTCAGGGACAAGGATCTGCATGTGTCCATACAGACATCCCCCTGCGTCAGCGCCGTCTGCGGAAGACGGACTCTTTCCCACTCAATTATCTTGTCACCTTCAGTGGAAACCAATAGATTCCATACTCGGGTCATTCCTGAACCTTCTAGCCTTTTCCGTCAACATACATGTCTATCTTTATGCCATTCACACACTGATCCATATGGTTTACACTGTGTCTGGAAATTAACCTTCGTAAGCCCCTGAATTTTTTTCAAAAACAAGTGTGGCCCTTCTAGATGCTTATCATCTCTAAAGAAACCTTAGAAGCAGTTTGTTGGCTTCTACCAAAAGGCCTGCTGGGATGCTGGCTGGGACCGCACTTGGATGTGAGGATGAATTTTAGCAAACTGACACGCCACCGCCACAGACTCCTGCAATCCGTGAGCAAGGGACTGCTCTGCACTCATGTCACTACCAGGTGACTTCTAGTCCCCCCAGAAAGAGCTTCTACTTTACAGCACGCAGACTCCCGTTGCATTTATCCTCACGTTTCTGATGTGACTGACGGGTGTGTACTTAAAACTGTTGGCCACTGGTACACAGGAAGTCTACTCGTGAGTATTGTCCTTGTAACTGTGAACCTGTGAGCATCCTAGTCCCAGTGGCTCCTTATAGACTCCTTGAGACTTCCTGTGGGGACGACCGGGCTGTCTCCCACCAGACGCAGCTTTACTTCCTCCTCACTCCCACCCACGCTGGCCACACGGCCACCGCCGCAGACGAGGAATGGGGAGACAGCATGGTAGCCGCAGGGACAGCAGGTGCCACATCTTGGGGAGGGGGAACCTTCCACTCCTACTTCGCTTGAAGGCTTCAATCATGTGTGGGTGCTGAGTTCCCACAAATACTCCCACATCTATTGAGAAGATCGTGTTTTCCCCTCTAATCTATTAGAACAGCGAACGACCCAAAGGGCCCGTATATTGCTGCAGGCACTCCTTTTTGCTCCATTTTCCCTCCAGCCTCTCTGTTAGTCCTTCTGCAGTGCCCTGGACAGTCACCTCCAGGCTGACACAGACACAGAGTGTCTCTTGGTGTCCAACTTTAGCACCTTCAAACCCTTTCGCTGGGTCGTACTCCCTGAACAAGGCTCAGCATGTCACCGCCCTCACACGCCGGCGCAATCTGTGCGCTGCTGCTGAGCCCCTCACTGGGCTCTCACTAGCCTGGGACGGGGACACGCAGGCACCACACTCACGTGCCCTCTCTCCTGTACGCAGGCCCCACTCAGCATGGTGCAGCATTCCTTCCTACTCAGGACTCTCCAAGTCCTGAGGCCCACCTGCCTCCAACCCAAAGGACCCATGTGCTGGAGACAGGGGTCCGGCAATGTCCAGGTAGACAGGCAGATGCAGCCACCGGGCATCCCTACAGAATCAGGATCCCGCTGCCGGACCCGCCCTGGCCAGCTCACCTAACCAGCTCCCTGACACCTCTGGGCTCCTCGGGATGTAAGAAATCTCAGACTGGGACAAAGGTGACAACGGTCATGCCGTGTGAACCCCGGGGGTTGGTGTCTCCAGATGTTAGACCTGATCTCTGTTCCCAACCTTTGCAAGGCCACAGGGCCCTCAAGAATCTGTGAAAAGCCACAGCCTTATACCCAGAGAACAGCCCATGCAAAGAACATCTGGGCTAAGACACAAGAAGCTCATAGGCACCAAGCGTATCAGGATCATAGGCTGGGCAATAACAGGATAGGTGTGGGACAGTCAACAGTGGAGGAGCCCGGGGCTGTAAGGCCACAGAGCCCTCATGCCCCCGCCCCTCCAGGCCCTGGCCTAGTAGGTGAGGCCTGCAAGGTGGGGACCAACAACAGGCCAGAGGCTCTCAAAGTGCAGGGAGCAGGATCACGGGGCAGGAGGCGCCACCTAGTGGCGGCAGCCCTCAAAGCCCAGGAGACCCAGGACAAGGCTGGGGCCTCCGGGTCAGGACACACCCCAAGCAAGTGCCTCAATTCCCAAAGTTGCAGCAAAGCCTCAACCTAAAAGCCAGGAGAATGAAGCCCGCGAGGTCAAAAGGCCCTCCCTACCCCTCCAGCTCCTGCCTCCAGGGTATCTGCTGGACTGAAAATATGGTATAGGGCAGCAGGCCCCAGGACCAGCATGAAAACATGTTTCACGGGGAGAAAGTCTGACTTCCATGATAAGAAACCAATATTCTAGAAAAGTCCTTCCACTTACAGATGAGCAAAATGAGGCACAAGACAGCCCCACAATCCTGAGGGCCAAGCGGGGGCCAAACTGGTATTTAGGCACTGCTCCTGAGGTCTGACAGTGCCGCCTCCCCCTCCTGCACGGGCCACAGTGATGGTGACAGAGGACATCCACCCTACACCCGCTCCAAGCAGACCCACCCCGGCCACCCAGACAGTGGTCTCAGCACTCCCTCCCATATCCCTCCTGCAGGGACTCCAAATTCTCCCTGTGCCCTATCACCCTCTACCCATCTCCCACTCCAGGTCCAATGCCACCAGACGTAGGCTCCAAAAGGCCTCCCTCCCTGCTCACGGATGCCCAACTCCCCAAAACCTAACAAAAGAGGATGACCAAAACCCTCCTTGTAGCATTCGTGGTCAAGCCCGGTCTTGGAAAGGCTGACCCCCCGGGCCTGGGGAGTCCGCATTTGTACCAACACACATGCCTGCGGCCCACCGACTATCACAGGACACACGAACCCACCTCCGAAGGACACGAGTCACTGGAGGTGGAGCTGTCCAGGCACCCTGCTGTGGACAGGAAGGGTGAAGAGGGGTGGCTGAGGTTCGCCCGGGGCCCCTGCAGGTGGCCAGGCACAGGGTGACCACAAAGCGCGTGAAAGGAAACCTGCCCCCCTCCAGGGCCACGAGGACACTGCGCCTGCCTGCCCAGAAGCCTCCAGCCACTTGGGAGGGACGCCGGCACCACTCTGTGGCACATGACCGTGTCAGCCTCCACACACACTGAGGCACGTGCCACATTCCCAGTGAGATGAGAGCACGGGCCCGGGGCCAGGCACAGACCTGATGAGCCCTCGACACCCCCCCCTTCCTCCCCAGGGCCTGGCTGCCCAGTGAACACAGGCCACACATGCACGTGACCAGGCAGAAGCCACACCCCAGCTGGCGGCCAGCCCGCAGACCTCTGCCCCCCGTGTGCCAGCCACACTCAGGGAGGCCCTCTGGTTTGGAAGTGAGATCAAAGGGCCAGAGGAGCCACCAGCTGTGCACCAGCCCCGCCTGACTGATGTCGAGGGCTTTGTGGCACACGCTGGGCGATGAGACACTCCGGCAGCTGGTCTGACCGGGCACGAGTGGACCTCTGATCTCCCACACAAGAAGTCACAGAAGTTTCTCTTCTGACAGGCCCCCCGGGTGCCGGAGGGAAGCTTTTGGGTGAGTCACTAAGCCCCAAGAGCAGGAGGAGGAAGCAGAGAGCACTGAGGCCCCACCAGGCCAGCCCTCCAAGAGTCCGGCAGCAGGTGTAGCTCAGGAGAGGACGGCAGCATCATCTGTCCTCTGTGACTCAGCCAGGCGCAGAGAGGACACAGAGGCGTTTCCAAGGGATGCATGCGGAGTCACTACGGCTGCTGGGAACGGCTGCAGGCTCCAGAACCAGCACTCTCACAGTGTGATTCCAGGACGGCTCCTTAAAGAAGGCTCTCATTCTCGGCCCAGTTTGCAAAAGCCACAGGAAAGACCACCGGGAGCTACGGTCTTAAAGTTGCACAAGCTGACAAAACAAGAGGCTCCGAAGTATCGCAGCTCCAAAGACCAACCCAGACGATCCAGCTCCCCCAGAGCTGTCGGGAAGAGACCGTCCGCAGGGGGGCCCAGGGTCCCAGGGGCCGAGGGACAGGCGGCGATGCTGGAGAAAGAGGGCAGTGGCCTCCAGGACGGGGGGCAGGAAGCGGTAGAAAGGTGCCCACCTGGGCCATCCGAGAAGAAGGCGCCAGCTCACCGCCCAGCTGCCCCCACCACTGCTCTGCTACTGCCCTGCCGCTCCCCTGCCGGCACACGCAAGCCAAGGCTGCTGCAGGGGCCTGATGGGGACGACGGTGCTTCCCTCTCACCGAACAGTTCAGTCGTCTCTGCCCTCCCGTCTGCCTGAAAGGATCAGCTCACCCCCAACAGCAACTGCTCCCTCAGTAGATGCGAGAAAGTCCTTTGACAGAAGCCACCACTGCAGTGCAACCAAACACCTGCCACCCCACTGCCATCCAGTCTTATAGGACGTTAGGACTTGGGCAGGGACAGTCTCCTCATTCCACTTCCCTCCCGCAGGGAAAACACAGCATCAAACCCAAGAGGCTGCAGCACAAGCTCCCTGGCAGCCTCTAGCAGTACCTCAGCCAGGGGCGCCAGAGAGAGAGGGCTGTGCTGACCGCAGAGGGATGCCGGGAGGCAGGGCCGTGCCGACCGCCAGGGGTGCCAGGGAGAGAAGGTCATATCGGGGGTGCCAGGGAGACAAGGCCGCACCACCTGCCTGGGGTGCCCAGGAGGGTCGCGCCGACTGGCGGGGGTGCCGGAGAGAGAGGACCGCACCACCGAGGGCGCCAACTTGCCTCAGGCACCCAGAGGCTTTGGCGCCCTCCGCCTACCTGATGCTCAAGCCCGTGGTCTCCTCCAGCCGCTCCCAGCTCTGCAGCTTCGCCAGCAGCCTCTGCAAGACAAGGAGGCGAACACTGAGGGCACCATGACCCCGTGTCTCCCCACTGCCTCAGGCAGCCCTTCTTCCCCGCAACCCCACATTGCTCCCCGGGCCACACAGCCTCACACGGAGGGAGTGGTGACGAGGAGGAGGTCAAGTCTCCCTGACCCCTCAGAAGAGCCTGCTCTCGTCTCTGAGCTAAACGCCTGGGAGCAGATAGCTTTCCACTGACTACGAGCATGCGGCCCACAGCCCGCGGACTCAGGATGGTGTCTCAGCAGGCTGAGTGTGGGGCGGGTGGCCCTGGGGCAGATCAGCTGCTGAATCCGCAGGACCCCGCACCCCTCCCGTGTTCCAGGGACTCCATGGGACACCGGCCCCAGGGCAGACGCACTCAGCCGTAGCGCCGAAGTGTCCGCAGCGGATGTGGCCCCACAGGGAGAATGGGAGAAGGTGGGGATGCCCCCACCTGGTGCTGCGTACAAGGCTGTCTGACCCTGCCTTCCCCACGCTGCTCCACGCAAACCCCACCCCCACATCAGGGTCTCCTTCCCCATCTGGAAGGGAAGTACCTGAGGGCAGGGAGCATGTGCCTTTGTCCGGCCTCCCTCCCCTTCTCCCAGGCCAAGCACAGTGCTGGCATCACCACACTCCCCTGGTCCCTCGAGTGGCCTCTACCATGTGGCGGGAGCGGGCTGGGTAACGACTCTGTCGTTAAAGCCGATGCCAGGCACCAGGGAAGCACTCGACATGAATTTACTGGCCCTCACAACCCTGCAAGGCCTGTTGCTCCTCGGCATACAGGTGGACAGAGGTTAGGTAACTTGCCCAGGGTCACACAGCCAGTGAGCATCCGCGGCTGGATTTCACACGAGGCAGTGCGACTATAGAGACAGAATCTTGCCCAGCCTCACGCCATCTAGAGGAAACACCGCCCCACGCGGAGCTGTGTCTGCAGGCCGAGCTCACACGTAAGCTAGCCCCTGTGAGGAGTGCCTTGGCTCCCACCCGCGAGGCCACAGGCCACCACTGTGACCAACTGCAGGACTGCTGCCAGCAGGCTCGTACCACCCAGGAAACGATGCAGGGCTGCACGGCTCATAGGTGAGGCGGCAGGGAGTGAGCCAGGGTGGAGGGGGGCAGCCGTGCAGAAGGACAGCAAAGCCAGGGGCTGGAGGCCGGGGGGCAGCGTGCTGGTGTCCTGTGTGCATGCAGGGTAAGACAACCTCGTGCCCAGTCATGTGCCCAACAGAGAAGCAGGATGCTTTCGGTGGCACATCTCATGCCAGGTAGCCAAGAGCGTCCCACAAATGCCCTGTGTGGCCCTACAGCAGACGCAAAGCGAGGGAATGGAGCCCTGGTGGCCAGCCGCATCTGTGAGCGGGACCTAGTCTGTGTCAGGGCGCACACTACCACCCCCATCTGCCAGGTGGTAGGAGCACAGCAGGCACGCTCACAGCAACTCCCCAATGCTCTGGGGAAGAACCCATTCTGGCCCCCTCCAGCTGCTGGAGACCCTCCCCCTCCTCCGTCTCCCACACCCCTGCAGCAGGGGGTGGGGTCCTCCCCACAGGACATCCGCCTCAGCACCCCCCACCCTCATGACGGGTCCGTGACCAGCAGAGTCTCCCCACTGCGGGCTGGCCCGCCAGCACCCACACATGATTCTGGGGCCGCCACTCTACCCAGCGCCCCGGCCAGGCAGCTGGCGCTTCTCAGGCGGGCGACCAGCACATCAGACTGAAACCACCAGGGTCCCCCACACAGTGCACAGCCCACAGGGAGCCCCCGCCACCCCCAGCCTCACCTCCTTCTCCAGCTCCAGGACGGCCAGGCTCTCCTGCATCTCCTCCTGGCGCCCCAGCCGGCGCCGCAGGCCCTCCAGCTCCTCCCTGAGCAGCCCGTTGGTCTCCCGCAGCTCCCTGGCAGGGCCGGACACCGCATCCCTCAGATGGCCATGCACAGAGACTGGGGAGTGGGGACAAGGAGTGCAGCCCGCCCCGCCCTGCCCATCCTGTGCCCGCCTCGCCACCCACCTCCCTCCTGCCAGCTCGCCAGGTCTCACCGCAGGCAGGCACTCTCCTCCCGCAGCTGCTTCAGCTCCCGCTCCATTCTGGGCAGCCGCACTAGCTCTGACTTCATGTTCTTCACAACCGCAGCATCCTGCTCCTGCAGGGACAGCTTCTGTTCCAAATCCTGAGTGAGGCCAGGGACAGAGAGGACAAGGTCGACCTCCATGGCCCTGGCTCACCCTCTAGGTACACTCTGTGCCACGCCCTCGGTGCTCACTTCCAGGGGAGACGTGGCCACAGGCCAGGGTCACATTCCACACCGCGCTGCCCTTGGGGGTGGGACCGCAGTGCACATCTGCCTGAGGACCCGTGGCACAGGCACCCGGAATAAACACATCAGTAAAACACACACACGCAGTCCCCCACACAAGACCCACTCCCGCCACGCGGGTGCCCAAGTAATAAGTGAGTCTTTTCCACGTAACAAAGCCTTTGCTTTACAACACCCTGAGGATGACTGACATCTATCAATGGCAGTTCTCCAAACAGGCTCAGCCAGTCAGCAAACATTAACGGGGCCCAGTCTGCGGCAAGCACAGGGTCACGCAACGGGGATGGGTGACACAGGACACACGAGTCTCTGCACTTGGACTCTAGGGGAAAGGCAGACACAGGCCGTGCAGGCGAGCACATGCTGGGAGGTGGGCAGGGGGCCAGGGCAGAGGTGGGATGCCGAGGACAGCACGTGCAAGAGCAGAAGGGGCCGGGAGGCCCATCAAGGTAGCAGGCTGGGGAGGGGCGGCAGGAGCCTTGGGCTAGGGTACGGAGCCCCAAGTTCCTCCGCAGACAGCGCCCCCACTCCAGAAGGCCAGCTGCTCTCTCCTCTCATTCATGCGGCATCCGCAGCACCAAGTGCCAACAGTACAGGAGCTCAGGCAGCTCAGTGTCTCCAGGCGTCCTAAACATGGCCCTGCTGAGGAGGCAGGAGGGCTGAGACCACCGCTGGGAGAGCCACCAGACACAGCCTGGGTCTGAAAGGGAGTAACTCACCCTGATCCTCTGCTCCTGGTCGGCCCTCGCTTCCTGGCAGGCCTGAAGCTCCTGAACCTTCTCGTTAGCCTCCTGACATTTCCTACCCGGAGAAAGGCAGTGATGTGCAGAAACAGAGGCGTAAGAAGCCAGAGCTGCCCTCACTACACACATACACACTACTTCACACCCAGGGCACTGTGGCCGGTCTCCTCGTATCAGGGCGGGTGGCCAAGTCCACACCACCTACACGGCCCTGCCCAGCCTGCTGCAGGCCCTGGTACAGCCACAGCTGAGGATCCACCAGAGAATGGCCCCTACACATGCCCCAGCCCTGCCCAGGAGCGTCCAGAGCTCTCCTAGGACAGCTTCCAGAAAGGTAAAGGCTTAGCTCCCAGGGAGAGCACTGGCCCTCTGACCCTGGTGCACACTTCTATCCTGCTCAGAGAGCTGCCTCTGCCTCAGAGAGCTCCCCTCCCCTCTGCCCCTCCCATCCTCCGGGCACCCTACATGGCCTTTAAAGGGAAGCTCTCAGCAGGGAAGAAATTACTGTTCTGTTGTTCTCAGAGCACATCAAACATCCGTCTTCAGTGGCCCGTGTCTCCCCCAACAGCCTACGGATGAGGACAGGCTGGAAGGGCCCCTAGAGGTCCTTGGGGCTCAGTGCAGGTGGCATGTGTGGTCACTGGGTGCTCAGACCACAGAGGACACAAGAAGGAGCCTGGGCCCTCCTGTCTGTGGTCTCCCACATGGTTAACGACCAGGCACACAACTCAGCCCAGGCTCCCACAGGCCTCAGAGTGCCCTCACTGCACCCTGCACAGGAGCAGAGCCCCTGGCCTAGCACACCCTGCCCCGCACCCCCGGCCTGAGCCCCCACCCCAGCACCCTCCGCCTCGCACTCCCTGCCCCGTGCCCCCCACCCCAGCACGCCCCACCCCACTCTCTCCCAGCACAGCCTGCCCCGCACCCCTGCCCCAGCATCCCCTGCCCCGCACCCCCAGCTCAGCACGCCCGCCCGCTTACTTGCGCTGCAAGGCCAGCTGCTCCTGGAGCTCCTGCTTCTCGGACTCCAGGCTCTTCACCTGCATCTCCTGGTTCATCATACTCCACTGCAGCTCCGAGATCTTCCCCTTCAGGGCACTGATGGTCTGAGAGGAGAGCGGGACGGGCCAGAGAAGCTCAGAGGCTGCGGCGCGCAGACAAATGCCCCCACAAGAGCCTGCCCCTCCCATCCGCCTTCTTAGGGCAGGACACAACCTGGGAGGAGTGCCACCCCTCACCCCAACCCCAGCTATCCCGGCCAGCAGCCTGCCTCAGATTTTCTTCAAGCAAATGGGAAGAGACCGGGTCATGGTGATGGGCTGCTCCCAAGACAGGCCCAGGCCCCATGACATCTACCACTTGGGACCCTCACTCATGCCTGGCATGCTTGCATGGCTCTCCCTGCACGCCTGCCCTGGTCTCTCCATCCGGGATAAACCCCACCATGTCATCGGCCCAGCTCAAACACTCCGTGTGAGCCACAGCCAGGTCCCTGGCAACAGGTAGGAAACGGGGGACTGAGGCCACCCTCAGAACGAGGCTACACGGGCCCCACATAACAGAGGAGCCGTGGGGAGACCGAGCAGACTCCGTGCCCTCAGCCAGAAGCAGTAAGGAAGGAAAGCAGAGGCTGGGGAGGCTGGCCAGGGCAGGGCCTCGGGACATTCAGGGGCAGAACTGCTACCCGTCCGTCAGACCACACCTTCACCCAGTGACCTCTGGTGGCCATCTGCTGACTGCTCTCCCTTTGCGGCTGTCCCAGGGGAAGCCAGCTCAGAGGGGCCAATGTAAATTAGGCTCCTAGAACAGAGGATGATGACCAAGAACCCGCACCCGCCTGGTCCAAGAGCCCCCCCCCCACCCCACCCAGGACCCATGTCGGTGGGTCTCTGGGGGGAATGACACAGGCCATCCACATCCCACACGCTGTCCATCTGCATGGTCTGCTCTGTTACAGTGGTGCCTACCAGCCTGAGAACCCAAGAGAAACGAAGGTTCTAAAATACACTGACCTAAGAAGACAGCGTTCGAGAAGCCTTCCCAAACCCAAAACACACACACCACACACCAGGCACTGCACTGGACACAGATCAGACGGCCGGCTGCACGCGGGACCCCGCTGCATGGAAGCCGGGCCAACAGCAAGAGGACCTCCCAGTGACAAGCATGCGAACCAGGCACCAGGGTAAGAGAACGCGGTGCAAGGACAGCAACTGGCTCCGTCACCAGGGAGGGTTTCTCCAAGGAAGTAAAAAGTAACAGAAACACAATTCAGGGTCCTCTGTCCTGACTGGCTGCAACCTTCCCTTTGTCTGTGGCTGTGGCCGCCCACCCAACCCCCACCCCCGGCTCTGCCGCCCGCCCCTGTGGCACATGCAGGCCCCGGGACAGAGCACAGGCAAGTACACCAGGGGTGACACGGGGACTTGTCCTGAGGCCGATCACAGCTCCTCTCCTGCCAGCATCCACATCAGAAGACAGATGTAGAAACAACCTTAACATACTCCCCAGCGTTGCCAAGGCAAAAATAACCTGCAGCCCGCCTCCCGAGATCTATCAAGTAGAAACACACGCAGAGACAGAATACCAACGATCCCACATCCCTGCTCCTCCCCCGGGATCGCTTCATCTCCTTCCTCCGGCGCCCACGGGCTGCAGCGCCACCGCAAAGGGACAGGGAAGGTCAGGAGAGTCCCGTCTCCACCAGAAGCAGCATCTGGGCTCTGCTTCTAAAATTTATACAGCCTTCAACGGGTCGAGGGAATAAGGAACAGAGCTCGTATGTGCTGTGGCTTCAAAGACGTTCTCAGCTGCTAACAGACCTAATAATCAAAGAAATGCAAATCTAGAGGCACCACTTACATCTTCGGAAGGGAGAAAAAAGGTATTTCCAGAACATACCACCATCCATGACAAGTAAGGCTACCGGGAAACCAGAACCCTCAAAATGCCATCAGGACAACACAGCAACCAGCAGCAAAGCCAGAGGCCATTGCCAGTGACCTTAACCCCCACTCCTAGGAACACGGCTAAGTAACTAACTCAACAGAAACAAAAAGCTACGTACTCCCTGCCACGTATGTATTACGCATGTGCTCATCCCAGGATGCGTGGACATGCAACGTTTCTCACACAACCAAACTCAGCCCAATCAATGATTAAAAGTCCTAATTACAAAGACTAAGACAGCGTTTGACTCACTAACTTAAAACCACGAGGGAAAAACAAGCGTTTGCACTCAGATCACCACAACAACGCGGAAAGCATCGGCACCCGCGCAGGAAGGAGACTCTGAGGGGGCCAGTCCGGCACAAGCGCGCCCACCCAGTGTCCGAGGAGAGCCCAGCCCCAGGAGAGCACTCACCTCGCCGGCCGCAGCCAGGCCATCCTCCTTCTCCCGAAGCTTCTGGCCAGCGGCATCCAGGCTCTGCTTGCACAGCCTGTGGCGCTCCAGCTGCTCCTTCATCTTCTCCTCCGCCTCGGCCTCACGCTCCTGCAGCTGCCGGATGCGCGTCAGGAGCTCCTGGTTCCGTTCCACCTCGCGCTGCAGAAGAGGGACATTGAGCAGGGGTGGGGCAGCCCACCTCACACTCCCTGGGGACAGGTGCGGCCCCCACAGCAGGCCCTGCTCCCGCTGGGAGGGGCCCCTCCTCACACGCCATTCCCCGCAGACCTTCACCCCCGCCACACGTTTTACCCTGGGAAGGCAGTCACAGGACTAAGCGCCCTCACTCTGTGGACCTGGGGGGTCCCGAGAGTCATTAGCCACCGCGGAGCTAACCTTCAGCCCCAGAAAGGAAGGGACCACACAGTAGGCACCTGATGCTGCTGACCTCTGACCTCTCCCCAGGAAGGGGGGCCGCACAAGCTCCCTACAAGTTCTGCCAGCACTCCCAAGGCAAGCGCTCCCCCGGGACTCCCCCACCCAGCACCGAGGAGGAGCTGAACGAAAGCGGAGGGACACGGCCTGCCTGAGGGACTCACAGGAATAAAGAGCTGCAAGTGTGGCCTCTGAACAGCCAGAGGACCCTTCCGCCACACAGGGCCCCGGGCAGCACGCCACGGAGCAGGGGGGTAGCATCTCTATTCGGGCTACCAGTCCCAAGAGCACACAGGGCAGTCCGTGCAGGTCCCCATCTAGGGGCTCCAGATTCCCACCCACTGCCCAACCGGCATCCCTGAAAACCTAGGATATGTGTCCAAGACTCAGAGAAAGCATGTGAGAGCTGCTGGCTCAGGTGCTCCGGATCTCATGCAGCCACGTCTGCAGTGGGAAGGGAAAGGCCTCTGAGAGGCCACGCTCAGCAAGGGCCTGGGATTAAGCGCGGCCTGTACCCTTCGATCTCCCAAGACCAGACTTCCACCGACCCTGCAACAATCCCCCACTCATTCCAACATATCCTAAAGTGCTTATAAGGTGCCACAGCCCATGCTGGATCCTGGAGACCCAGAGCAGACAGGACGGACCCTGTCCTTGGCAGACTTAAGGCCCAGGAAAATTCCAGTAGCTCCACATCCCATGCCTTCTGCCTGAGAGCCAGGCAGTCACACTAGCACAAGTCCTGCCATCTCATGGCCCTGGGGCCACCTCCACACCCCTAATAAGGCACTTGGTTCCCACAGCCTTTCCCTGTCTCTCCCAGGACGACCCTGAACAGCAGTTAACATCCCACCTTAAGGACAATGCCAAGGCCACATCACCCACTCACAGGCCATGTTTCTGGGCTACTGGGCCCACACGGCACACTGTGGCCAGAAGCCTGAATACCACGTCAAATACATCCAACTGACATCACGCCCTCGAAGATGTCAGCTATTTTTACACGGCAAGGAACGCATGCAGATAGGCTGCGTAAGGCAAGAACGGGGCCAGCACCCACCCCTGGGGAAGCGTAGGCAGGTCAGAGACTTTCCAGTCCAACGCTTACCAGAGTCTGGCAGCATTTCCACAAATCGTCAGCACTTATTAAAAAACCCTGGTGAGGGGCGCCTGGGTGGCTTAGTCGGTTGAGCGTCCGACTTTCGCTCAGGTCATGATCTCGCAGTTCGTGGGTTCGAGCCCCACGTCGGGCTCTGTGCTGACTGCCAGCTCAGAGCCTGGAGCCTCTTTCGGAGTCTGTGTCTCCCTCTCTCTCTGACCCTCCCCTGCTCGCGCTGTCTCTCTCTCTCTCTCCTAGAAATAAATAAAAATATTTAAAAAAATAATAATAAAAAATAAAAAACCCTGGTGAATTGCTATTGATCGAAGGAAGCAAGGGGTTACACCCTAAGTAAAAACCAAGCACCTTCTCTGGGTAACACGCTTTCCCAGCCCGTCCTGAGTAAGCCAGGGACAACAGGTGGTACCTCCAAGGCTGCAGCTCTTCTTTTTTTTTTAAATTTTTTAACTTTGTTTAAATTTATTTTTGAGAGAGAGAGAGACAGAGTGCGAGCAGAGGAGGGGCAGAGAGAGAGGGAGACACAGAATCCAAAGCAGTTCCAGGCTCTGAGCTGTCAGCACAGAGCCCGATGTGGGGCTCAAACTCACCAACTATGAGTTCATGATTTGAGTGGAAGTCAGATGCCTAACTGACTGACCGCCCCATGTCTTTGCTCTGAGGCCCTATAACCACGTCAGCAAGAAGGGGCCAGCCTGGACCTGAGACCTCTAGGCAACCCAGTGACTCTCCAAGCCTATCACCCCACGGTGCTGGCATTTCTGCTGGATTTACACCCCATTTCTCAGTAGGGGTGGGGAGAAGAGGCAGTCCAGCAGAGAGGAGCGCCCACAGGCACCTGGCCGGGCAGACGCAGCAGGCGGTCATTCCCTGTGCATTGTCCCCTCAGGACACCAAGGACAGCTACTGTCTGTGGCCTCGGAAGGCAGGCCTCAACCACCGAAAGGCAGAGAGCCTGGGATCCCAGCCAGGAGGCTCACCTGCCTTATGGCCACACAGGCACCATGCAAGGCCCTAAAGCACGGGCCAGCAGCCTGCACCCACCTCGTGGCTTCTGCCAGCCAGGCCCATCTGCCCGCACCCACCTCATAGCGCCTGGCGCTGGTGACAGCCGCCCGCTCCAGCTCCACTCGTGCTCTCTTGTGGCTCAGCTCCATCTGCATCTTCTCCCGCTCCACCTGGACCACCTGGGACTGGGAACGGATCCGTTCTGCTCGTTCCTCCAGCTGGCCGGGTCATACCCAAGGGAAAGAGAACCCTCAGCAGCTGTGCCAGGGAGCTAAGAGGCTTGTGCGCACTCACACGCTGAGCACCTGATCCCAACAGGGCCCATACTCAGCCTTGGGGAAGGACAGACACCCAGTCCTTTGTTGGAAAATGGGTGCACAGAGGCCATGAACAAGGAAGAAATAACAACTGGGAGAGAAGAGTATATGTCACGAAGACAGTATGCAGGCTTGTTTTAGAAAAGAGGGTACATTAGTTTCCTATTGCTGTGCAGCAAATTACAACACACTAAGCAGCTGAAACCCCATGTGAGCTGCAGGCTCCATGGGCAAAAGGCCAGGTCGTCTGCTCAGGCTCTTGCAGGCTAAAATCAGCACCTGGTGGCCACGCTCCACCCTCATATGGACCTTGGGACCCTCTTCCACACTCACGAGGTCCCGCGGTTTCCGCACCATCAGCCCTGGGCTGCTGTCAGCTCCTAGAGACTGCCCACATTCACTGCCTCGTGGCCCCCTCCACCTCCAAAGCCAACAAAGGAGATCTCCCATATGTGGAATCCCTCTCCCGCTCTCTGTCTCTGACTTCCGGTTCTGACCTAGTGACCCAGGTTTAAAAGGCTCATGTGAGTAAAAGTGTGCCTGCCCCAGAGGGAGTTACATAAAGGTGGGTTTGAGCCTTGAACTGCCTCGGAAGACACATCAGTTTCTCAGCCCCGCTGGCTGTGAGGGCCTTTTCGTCATGTGGACTAGAGCCTGGCCCCTCCAAGAATGGCTGGTAGTACAGCAGCTCCTGAGCGCTAGAGAGAGACGCAGACTCTCAGGCCACGCCCCACAGATGCCATATTGAATCTTCCTTTCAAACGTATCCTCAAGGATCCGTGTACACATGGAAGTAGGGGAGCCCTGGGCTACAGCGACCAGCTCTGCATTCCACCAGGGACACTTGGCGACGTCTGGGGACACTGCCGACCGTCAAAAGACGGGGACGCAGTACATGTTCGCCACGCCACAGGCATCTGGCGGGCAGAGGCCAGGGAGGCACTCAGCACCCCACAAGGCCCAAGCCCATTCTGCGGAATGAAGAACCACCCAGCCCAAAACATCAACAGGACCAAGGATGAGATGTCCCAGGCCAGAGGACAGGCATCTTGTCTACCCAGCCCCGCCCCCCAACTCTTTGGGGACTCAAGTCCACACTTTGCTCCCCTGAAGTTTTCTCTCAATTCCATCCCCACTCGTTCAATGTGGAGGTTCCGAAGCCCACCCTCCGTCAAACTCCCTGGCCTTCCCAGCCTCACTGTGTGTCTGCAGTTAGGGCGCCCACAGGCAATCCTGCACAGGGACCAGGAGTCCCAGAGAAACGGATCATGACCCACATCTTCCTGAAACACCACCAGCCTGCTGCATGTGAGAGAAAGTAATGAAATATGTTTGTATTGAAACTGACACATAGCAGACCAACTGTAAACACTTCCCCACAGACACAAGAGGCTTACAAAAAGGGCAGGGGGCATGCACTGGGAGGCAAAGCACTGATTTCCAGACTCCCCAGACACGCAGGTTCTCGGTTCCCTCACCTGCCACGAAGGGCCTACATGGTAGGGCAGGAAACCACCGACAGATGTCCTGGGCCTGCTCAGCACCAGGTCAGGGCCCGGGCAGGTCCCGCACCCACAAGACCCTACCCAGCTTGCTCTGGTCATGGCCCCCGCCCACAGGGCCCCCCAAACTGAGGAAGCCCTCAACAGCACTAGGTTAGTGAGAAGCTGGCCTCTGACATTCTAGATTCTGTGCTTCCGACAGGTTGGCCCAAAGTTCCCAGACATTTGCATCAACAAAATTGTAACCCTTTTTTAGAACAAAGTTGCCAACTTCTTATTTTGCCAGTGAACAAGAATAAAAATAAGGGGAAAAAAAACTACAATTATTACCCTCATTTCCAAAAAATGCTTTTACACCAAAAACAAATATAAAAAACTCAAATTCAGAATAAAAAACAGTCCTTGCCAAAACATGGCAGTGAGCAGCACCTCAGCCCACAAGCAAAGAGAAATCATTCAGTTAGTCAGCAAATGAATGCACACCAACACGCCAGCATCTGTTTGGCCACATGCTGCCAGGGGCTCCGTCAGGGGCTGTTACACTAAAATGGCTCTGGCTGCACAGCAGAGGGGGACTTGCCGATGCCATCCATGCAGAGGGGCCGGGGCCGGGTCGCAGATACCACCCCTTCCCTGTGAGGACCTTGTGACCCTGGCCTCCAGGAGACTGACCCTGCAACTCTGTGCAACCGCAAGTCCTCCAGGAGACCCGACCCCTTTACAAAGTCCACAATAAGCACTGCCAAGAACGTGAAATAAAGGAAAGAGAACTATTTTTATAGCAAGACTGTAAAAGCCACATCATGGCAGAGCGAGGCCAAGATCTCCACACGGACCCCATGGTCTGAGACCACCACACACCCAATCTCACACCAACACCAGGAACTCGTCAGCACCACACCACCGGGAAGGGAACAGGCCCCACCTACCGGCATGTGTCTTCCCACCCAGAGCCCCTCCTGCCCCCGGCGCTCACCTGCATGCTCTGCTGGTACTGCATCTGCAGAGAACCCTGCACGGAGTTAGAAGCATCCAGTCCAGATCCTGCCTCCACCCGCTGAGAAATGAAGTTGTTAAAAGACCTCAGGGTGGACAGCACAGTGGTGTTTTCCCCCAGGTCGTCCATGGCCTCTTCGCTGCTGGAGGAAGACAGGGAGCCCCACGGTGAGCCTCTGCAGGCACCATTAGCTGCACAGGTGGCGGTTAGGGGGTGCCTCGGGGCAGCTCCACCCTCCCGACGTGCTCCCAGAGTCCTTACAGTGCTCCAGGATCCATAACCACATTTTGGGGCTGAGAGCCCACGCTGCCACTTTACCAGAGAAGAAATAGAGGCATAAGACAGCACGCCACAAAGCAGCCATCACAGTGCTGCCCTGCACACCAGTGGACAGACGGCTCCCAGAAACACAGGTGCAGCAGTCCCAGGGCACATGTCCCCCATCAACACAAGAGACCTGGTCTCTGGGACCGAGGCATAAAGCCCACGGCAGTGGCAATGGACGGTGACCCCAGCGATGCTAACCATAATCACACATTAACAGCGACGTTAACCAGCATTACTAGTTTCAACTAAAAAGAAACGTGCGTGACACGGAGCACTGAGACTTCTCAAGCCTCAGTTTTCTCATCTGTACCTTGAGGACCACGAAAACCACTTTGCAAAGCTGCCATGAGGATTACAGTGCCCGTCCTCGTTTCCAGGTGGCAGGGGTGTGAGTGAGGCCAACTCCCCACTCAGCCTGTAATGTTTCACAGGACACCTCAGGCTTCACGACGGGCGATTCAGGTCTTTGGACCCTCACGTCAGACGTGGTCAAAGTGAGGCTTCGGAAGTTACAGGATGGAGGGACCCCAGGCTCTCAGCCTCAGTGTGCCCCACCAGCCAACACGGGAACGCGAACAGCAGCCCAGGAACCACCTCCCCGAGCCTGAACCCACTGTGGCTTCACCCGGCCCCCCGCCAGCCAGCCAGCGGGCACAGTTAACAAGCAGAGACGTGGGTTCCTGCGGGCACATACCGTGTCCCCCCTCAGGAAACAAGCTGGCTCATACCGACTTCCCCCAAGTACCAGATTGAGAATGCCTCCCCACCAACACCCCGGAGGAGGAGAGTGAGGGATTAGTTTGGTTGTGAGTTTCCTGCACACAGAGCCCTTCTCCTCTGCAGGCCATGTGTCTGCCCCTGGACAACACAGCTGTCCCCGCCAGCTCTTAATCGCACTGGCAGTGGAGAGGGGACTGGAAGAACTGGACAAGCACTCAGTACCTAAGCCACCGCCACGGGAGACAGCCCAGCTCTGCTCTGGAAGCAAACCCTTATTGTTTGCCAAGGTCAGCCCGGGGCGATACTCTCCATCCAGTGTGCCCTGTTCTGGGAGGCCATCCCCTGCAAGAACCGATGCCTGGGACCCAATGGAACGGAGAGAACACACGCGTTTTCAACTGCCTGGAACCGGGCCACTACAGGAGGCACAGGATCAGGCAGCAGCTCCAACTCCTTCCCCTTTACCCAAGAGACTCTGATCTTCAGCAAACCAACCACGGAAACCAAAGTGCTGGGAAATCACAACCCCAGGCCGGGGGTGCTCTGGCGCCGCCTGTCAGCTGCCCTTCTCGGCCAGGACACCTCACACGGGGAGAGGGAGTCCCCCTCCCGAGCAAACTCCAGGCACACGTGCCTCGCCTCCCCCACCTCCACCCCACCCCCAGCTCTACGCGGTGTCCCAGGCTGCAGCCGCTCCACTCCCCGATGAGGCGCGGGTGACAGCGCGCGGGCTGGGCCGCTTCCCCGCCAGACACTGGGTGGGCGTAAGCCGCGATCCTAGCCACCACCGCCAGGGACCTCGGCCGGGACTACTGACTCGCTCGCGTCCCGGCTTTGAGGACCCCGGCCCCGGCTAGCACCCCAGCCTCAGCTCCTAGGACCCAGGCCCCGGCTCGCATCTCGGCTCCGAAAACCCCAGCTCCGACCCCGGCCCCAGCTCCCAGGACCCCGAGGACGCCGACCTCTCCGAGCACCCCGGTCCCAGGTCGCATCCCGGATCCGAGGACCCCAACTCCGACCCTAGCCCCACTCCCAGGACCCGGGGTCCTACCGAGGACGTCCCTCTCCGAGGACCCCCCAGCCGACTCGCGCTCTCGTCCTCCGCTCCTAGGACCCCGGCCTCCGCTAGCACCCCGGCCGGGCCCCGAAGACCCAGCGTGGGAAGGGGGCAGGAGGAAGGAGACCGGTGGGTAGCGGGATGGGGCGGCACCCGCTCCCAGTCTGGTCCCCCGACCCCGCCCAACACCCACCTGGGACCCTGACGCCCCGCCGCTCACCTCAGCTAACCGGCAGCTCGCAGCGGCCGCTCAGATCTCCCTCCTCTGCGCCCGCGCTCGCGTATCGCGAGATGTTCTGCCGCGTTCTCGCGAGAACTGGGCAGGGCCGGCCGTAAATCCCAGAGTCCGAGCACCGGGGGGGGGGGCGCGGGCCTCCGCCTGCTCCCCAGTGGGGTGTGCTCCCTGGAGACCGCGCTGGGAGGACTCGCACCGAAAGCTGACCAGCGGGACTGTTGGGTGCCCTCCTTCCCCCGCGGAACGGGCCTCCACTGTGGCGGTGGCCTCTCACCGTATTGTGTGGAATAGCACGGCCCAACGGTGGCCCCTTGGGGACAAACTTGCTGGCTCTGACAGCTCCCAAAATTTTGCTATAGTGTTGGCTTGAATACGTTTTCGTTTCCACTAGGTCCACTGGAAAAACAAAATACTGTTACCAGGCTACCCTCCCAGTGCCTGGTGAACTCCCATAGCCAGCGATCCTCGTCCAGTAACACAGGTCTGCTTCACCCATGAATCTCCTCCTCCTGGCACCCATCCCACCTGGGACTGAGCGCCCTAGGGTTTGCACCGCGCCCCAAGTATCTGCATCGCACCCTGAGAATCTACACTCCGTTCTCCAGGGTCTACACTGCACCCCTTGGGTCTACACCACACCCCCCAGGGTCGGCACCGTGCCCAAAAGGTCTGCACCACCTCCACCATCCCCCCACCTCTGCACAGCACCCCAAGCATGAAATGGGATGGAGGAGCTTTGGGAAGGAGGAGTCACCAGTCCTAATTGACTACAACCAAAAGTAAAATGAAAAAAGGTTAAACCGGGCCTGTAGCCCACTTCAGAGCGGGGACTGCGCCCTGGGGGCCTGATGGAGACTGTGGGGATTGCTATCTATTCCAGCTCTCCCCCAACCCCACCCTTGGGACTTAATCAGGGTTACAGTCCATACACACTTACTGAGGGATAAGCCCACCTGCAGGAAATGGCTTTGTTTTTAATGTTAGGGGTTTTGGTGTGTTTTTTGGTGTTGTTTTGTTTTGTTTTGTTTTGTGTTGAGAGGGAGAGAGCACAGCAGGGGAGGGACAGAGAGAGAGAGAGAGGGAGACACAGAATCTGAAGCAGGCTCCAGGCTCTGAGCTGTCAGCACAGAGCCAACTCCCAGCTCCAACTCGTACAAGCTGTGATATCATGACCTGAGCCAAAGTCCAAAGCTTAACAGACTGAGCCACCCAGGTACTCCTGTTTAAATTTTTTTTAATGGGAAATGGATTTGAAGAAACCAATTTTTATAACAATGAACTTCAAAGCATGGACATCCCTGAAATAAATACGTCTGTTGTTCTAGTTGTTGTATAAAAGCTGCAAAAAGTTCCTGGAAGACATGCCACAGGGCCGCTTGCTTCTGGTATTACCAGTCTTAGGGTCCTTGCGTTCTACAGCAAGGTGGGTTTCCAGCAACAAAACAAAGGCCACCCCTGCATAGTTCACGGGAAAATTCGTCCCTAATTTCCCCTGGGGAACTCCAGCTGCTTGAAGGGGTTAATTTCCACATCATTCACCAGAGATGGAAACAATCCTCAGGTCAAAATTTCAGATTTTCATTCGCTACACTGTATAACCACAGCCTCGGTGTGGCCTTCTGGGAGCAATGGTAGAAACTTTCTCTGTTACATGCTAACAGCCCAGAAACCGGGAATTACATCAAGGTGCCCCCCTGTGCTGGTTTCTCCTTCCTCTGTCTTTTCATCCTTCATGTTGGCCTAAGATGAAATCACGTTGTAGAGACTGTTTTTTACCATATATCATGGCCAGCAAATATACTCGTGGTTTATAAGAAAGATCCCACCCTCTCCTGCCGGCCAAATCCAGGATCAAGCTCTGACCCCTCCAGCCACACTCCGGGAAAGAGCTCAGACCACACTTGCCGGGAACAAGGGCCACAAATGGTGGAAGCAGCCCTCAGTCCTCCACAGGCTACTTGGCTCTCTGGTACTGTGTGGCCAAGAGGTACACCTCCGAGGACTCCTTCCTGCTGGCTCTAGGCTTCACGGTCCTGGTGTTCTGGAACTGCTCTGCCAGTCTCTTCTGTAACCCAAGGCTGTGACTCCCAGCCCACGTTTTGCAGAGGAACGTTCCACCGGGGTGCAGGACATCAGCAGCCACGTCTAGGAGGGACAAGCACAGGCTAATGAGCCTGTCATGATCCAGGCTCCGGATCCCCGTGGCGTTGGGCGCCATGTCACTCAGAATCATGTCTGCTCTCCCACCAGGAAGCAGCTCGCGGACTCTCTGGATGGTTCTCGGGTCAGTCACGTCAGCAGGGCACAGAAAAGTTGCCCCCTCCAGGGGGAGTATGTGACGAAGGTCTACCCCGAGCACAAAGCCCACAGGAGCACCAGGATCTAAGAAGACAGAGTAGGTTACTTATTTACAGCCTCAATCTCCCCTCAGAAACACAAATAGAAAAATAGAAGTACAAAGTGAGGACCAAGGGAAGAGTGAACATGCCAAGATGTGGACAAGGGGCCCTTCCCCACTTGTGTCCGTCCCATACAAACATATGGCAGGGGGTGACAGTCCCCACTCTCCACACAAGAAACGGAGGCCCAGAGAAGTGCCTCTCCCAGAGCAGGGGTCCCGGGGCAGGCACCCGACCCCAACTCTGACTTCACCTCATTTCCCGAGGCCTGCTCTCGGCAAAAGAGTGCCTTCCGAGTGGGCTTTTTGACAAAGTGAAAACAGAAAATGACACACCAGTGCATACAGGACCTCCAGACTAAATCAACACATTGTTAGCTTAATCCAATGTCTTTCGTTGCAGAAACTATGAGAAGCAAGCCGAGAAACGGGAAGACAAGGCACAGAAAGCGATCCCTTGCCCAGGTGTGAGCGGCACCGGCTGTGCAGTGAAGATGCCATCGTTTCACCTGACCTGGAACAGGCCCTCAGGCCAGCGGGACTGCTGTCCCTCCTCGCAGCCCCGTGTCCCTCCCTGCAACCCCTCCAACACACCGAGGAGGGCCCTGCTCTCCCATGTCCCCCGGGGGAATGAGGTAAGCGTGCAGTCACCGATCTGCCAGTACAGACTGCTTACTTCTATATAAGCACTGAGTCCAGGGATTTGCACAATGCATTTTTCAAAGGAGAAAACTCCATTTTCACCCCTGGAAAGTAGGACTTTCACACCTCATTTTAAGCACCTGACTCTCGTTAACATCCATCCCAGCTGTCATAACCTCGGAAAAGGGCCACTAGAAGCAAATGGCTTTGGGTGCATTTATGCAACTTCATTCTCTCTACACCCATGGCTTCAGCCACTGCTTCCTACAAGGCAAACTTGGCCACTCTCCTCCTTCCCCTGAGGAGCAATTCCATGGGGACAGGAACCAGGAAGATCAGTTGTTAGGTCCAGGGACAAGCTCAGGCTCAGTGGTGGGAAAAGGAACTGAGGTTTCAGACACAAAGCCCTTCACTTAGGCAATATTTATTGAGCTAAAAAAAATTTTAATCTGTTCTAGAGCCCCTGGCGGCATCCCACACATGATAACGAGGCTGGTTCTTAGACTTGAACCCAGGAACAGCACGCCTAGTCCACACATTCAGAGGCCCATCAAACTCCGCCAAACCTCATTCTTCACTAGGAAAATGGGCCTGTGGTCCGCACTCTAGGCGTCTGAGATTTCCGTAAGCTGTCACATCTGTCACATAACACCAGCAACTGTAGTCTCCTCCGACCTCACGGCACGAAGCACAGAGGAGAGGAGGCCCACTGCAGCGTTGTGCTTACTGACAGAGGCCCCGGGAGCAATGCCAGTGCCCAGCAGGAGGCTGGCTCCGCAGCAAGGCATCAGCACATAGAGAGCACACGGCGTTTATGAGGACGCCATGGCTTTCTACACCGAGGGCATTGGTGTCTGTTGACTGATCAAGGGAACCTTCTCACAAAGATACCCCCTTTTTTTTTTTTTTTTTTTTTGATGAAATCCTAAAATGTTAGACAGGTAAAAGCTGAGTCCCTCAGGTTGAGCCAGAGGGGAGAACCCAGAGCCCCAGCCTCGAGTGCTCCCCTGAGTAGCCCCAGCGGGACCTCCAGGAGACCCAAGGCTTCACGGACCAGGCCCTGGAAACCTCTGGGGTCATGGAAACATTTCATTAGGTCACTAAGTGAAAAAACAAAGAAACAAACAAATAGCTCCATTAAGGCTCCTAATCAGTAAGAAAAATGTGGTTTACTATCATTTTCAAAAAAGAAAACATACCTATGTAGTTATGTGTGCAAAACCGAATTCTGTAAGGGGGCGCCCCACCATATTAATGTGGATGCGGATGCGGTACGATCCGAGGGACTTCTAGTCGCTGTCATAGCTTTCCACCTGGCCTCTCACTGTGAACACGTCAGGTCCCGATCTCCTCATCACTCTCAGACAAGGGGCTCAGAACAGCCTGTTGTCACAGGTGGAGGCAGCTGGCCCACGCCCGCGGACCCACGGTGGTAGGAGGCCTACCTTTGCCCGCAGCATTGACCCGCCGTACGGCCACCTGGCTCCACGCCCCAGGAGCCGCTCCGCAGTCTAACACGCGCTGGCCAGGCCACAGGATCTGGTGCCTCTCATCCACCTCCAGGAGCTTGAAGGCACTTCGGCACCGGTAATTCTCCACCTTCGCGGCCTTCACAAATGGGTCCCTCAGATGACGCGTCAGCCATAGGTGCTCAGCAGCGGTCTGGCCCTTGTGGCGACTCGCAGTGGTGTGAAATCTTTGCCACCGAACTGACGCACACACCAGCTTCAAGGACCTGATGGGGGAGAAGGGAGCAAACAGGATGGCATCACACAGATAGGGGGGACCCCTGGTTCAACCCACGTACTTTTAGAGAAGGGCCTGGAGGCCCAGATGAGGAGAAGAACTGACAAGGTGACACAACCAGAAAGCAGGTATAATGGGGTGCACTGAGCACCGACATGACCGGTGTCTCCTCAGAGAAGCTTCAGAGACAAGTGCGAGGAAAGACCACGTGAGGACACGGGAAGAAGGCAGCCGTGTGCAGGTCCAGGACAGAGGCCCCCGAGAAACAACCCTGCAGCACCTTGATCTGGGTCTGCCACCTCGGCCTGGATTGGTATGGTTTAAGCGTCTGGCCTGCAGGCTTTCTTACAGTGGCCCAACGGTCCAAACTTTTCCTGGGGCCCTGAGGAACTGCGAAAGAGGCCGCCCAGGACAGACCCTGCCTTCCTTGGCGCCATGGCTGCAGCGGCCAACATGGGGCCACCAGTCACATCTAATGCAACTGTGCTCAACGTGAAGGTCGATTTCCAAGTCTCTTTGGCAAAATTAGATTCTTAAGGGTTTACGGACTGCCAAGAGCTCCCCATACCCCTCCTCCCACTTAACTCTCAGAAAAACCCTACAGAACAACCCTACAAAGTAAGTCCTGCATCCGTGTTTCTCCAGGAAACAACCGACCATCTTCCTCACGGCTCCAGGCCAAAGCCCCTTCCTTCAACAACCCATGCATGCTTCAAGCATGCTGTCTCTATCTGGACACAGTAACTGGTGATCGCTGCCTTCCCAAAGCCCAGTGGTCTCTTGGAACCAAGAGGAGCACAGAGCCATGCCCGGCACCAGAACCAACCCGGACGGTTGGGGGAAAGCCGGAAAGCAGAGTCACACATGCCCTGTGGTCCAGATTTGAGCAGCCGACCTCCAGCACCGTCCCCGGTCTTCAGTTCAGCCACACTGGCCACTGGTGCCTCTCAGGTCCTGTGCCACGGCCCTCAGGCCTGCAGCACGCTTCCCCAGCTTCACCGCTTCCCAGCTTCACCTCTCCCGCAGCGCACCTCACCTGCTCCCTCCGCTGCCTCCACCTGCAGCTCCCCCTCACCTGCTCCTTCCGCAGCCCTCTCCCCGCAGCGCCTCTGACCTGCGCCCTCCCCGGCCTCCACCTTCAGCTTCCCCTCAGCTGCGCCCCGCGCCCTCCGTAGCCCTCCACGCTCTCCGCCCACCCGCCGCTCCTCGGAAGCCATCCGGACTCCTGGCTTGGGGTCAGAAGTCCTCCCCAAGTCGCTTCACCGGGAACGACCGCGTCTCTGCGCCCCTTTTCCGCAGATGAAACCTGGGACGCGTCCCTGGCCCCTCCTTCTCCCGCACGCATGCAGCAGGCGCTCCACTAATCCTGACTGGGCGCACGACGTTGCCCAGCGCCTCGCTGACAGCTCCACTCACCCAGCCATGGGCGCCTATCCGCTCCAGTTCCCCGCGCCGGAAGTGCCGGTCTCGCTTCCGGCCCAAGGCCACTCCCCCGGAAGCGGCTCCGGGATTCCGAAAGTGCTCGTGGATCCCGGACCTGAGGAGCGGGGACAGAGGAGCCCGGGAGAGGGATCTGCGTCTGGTGAGCAGGGGAGCCGGTAGAGGGGAGGGGGCCGGGGAGCAGAGCCCGGGTCCTGTGAGCGGGGGACCGGGGACGGGTTTGGGGAGGGGGAAGCCAGGGATGGGGGAGAGGGGAGCGGGGGTCCAGGTAAGCAAGGGTCGGAGGAGAGGGATCCGGGACCAGGCTCTGAGCCTGGTGTTCCCTGGGTATGATCTCTTAAAACTCTGGTGAGGAACCTCGGTTTACCGACCACTTGCCTCGGGGACCACATGCCCAGGCCTGTTGCAGCCTCCCAGCCCCTGACGTTCGGAGGGCTCTCTGGGGATCCTCAAATTGCGGTCCCAAGCTGCTTGCTCCATGACCTGGGGGACAACTCAACTTCAAAAGCCCGGAAGACCCAGACTGGGGTACTGGCTTTGCTCTTTGACCCTGGGTCAACCTGAGCCTCTTTGAGTTTGTTTCTTGATCTGAAAATGGAGAAAGTCTTAGTTCACAGAGTTCTTGAGTCTGTTAAATAGAATGATTTTTTAAAAGAGGCATATAATCAGTGCTTAATAAGTGATAGCTGACATTCCTGGCATCCTCCTCAGCATCACAGTTCCTTCAGGAAGCCAGGGCCTTGGGCATGAACTGGTCAGCATTACGACAAGGCAGACAGGGAGGCCCCGCCACAGAGACCCGCTTCTGCTGGACCTCCCCCAACACCAGGCCCCAGCTGGAGGTCCCTTTGCTCAGACACTGTGACCTCCCACAAGGATTCCTGCTCCTGGATCCTGCCTCTTACCCAGTGTGGTCCCCAGGGTAGGAAACTTGTGTCTAGTGGCCCCAGGCTGGGACAGGGATGGATGCATGGAGGATTCGGTCCATGTCTCCAGCAGCCACCCAGACATCACCCTTGGAGTTTTTCTCTGGACCATGCATACCTGTTCGAGCAGGAGGAGCCCTTGTGGCTGCAGTGCCAGAGCCCAGAGCAGCGACAGCTGTGAGCCGATGTGGAGGGAGGACCCGCTGGCCGTTGCTGGGCAGGCTCTCCACTGCCAGGGGCAGGAGCCAGGAGCTCCTCAGGACTCTGTAGGTCTGCTGCTGCTCAAGTGCAGAAGGCAGATCCCAGTAGGCCCAAAGAAGGCCCCACTGATGAAAAGGCCAAGGCCAAAAGCCTGACCCGAGAACCATCAGCTAACCTGCATGGTTATGTTGTGGCCAGTGGGGCACAGGGGGTGGACACAGGCAAGAACGGCCATGTGCTGAGGAGGGGAAGGGGCCCTTTCCTAGCCTGCTCCACAGCCCTGGCAATCCAAAGGCCTTGATTCAGGCCATTGGTTTCGGAGGGCCAGGCCTCTTTCCGTCCCAGAAGCTCGATTGTCCAGTGGCAGGTTTCAATCCAGCATGAGGCAGGCCTCACATGGCGGGGCTGGGAGATTCCCGTGTGCCTTCCCCAGCACGTTCCAATCTCACCGGGCCCCCGGCCTCCATCCACCTCCCATCTGCACCCAGGCCAGGCTGACTCAGCTTTCTTGCCTCCCTCTAGGGGCTCCCAGGGGACCATGGGCACCTCCACGCTCTACACGTTGGTACTAGTGCTGCAGCCTCCGAGAGTTCTCCTGGGCATGAAGAAACGAGGCTTCGGGGCTGGCCGATGGAATGGCTTCGGGGGCAAAGTTCAGGAAGGAGAGAGCATCGAGGATGGGGCCAAGAGGTGAGGGAGGGGTAGGCCCGCCCACAGAACCAGCTCCCAAGAGGAAGCCTGGAGCATGTTAGAGAGCCCTTGGGCCTCAGTTTCTTCATCCAAAAAAAATGGGAATAATAGTAACAGTTCCTGCCTGGAAGGAGTGTAGAGATTAAGTGAGGACGCGACCATAAAGGACTTGGAGCAGTGGTGAGTGCCGAGGGCATGTGAGCTGTTGCCTGGGGGCGCGGGGAGTGGCTTTAAGGATGCATTTGGGAACCCACTGTGCCGCGGTGACTTCTGGCTGATCAGTCACTTGCTTTCCTCATGAGTTCAGGGAGCTGATGACCAGTGCTCCCGTCTGAGCCTTTTTACACACACAGTCACCATTAGTGCTCAGCACAGGCTGCCTCACACAGGCAGGAACCAGAGCCCAGAGAGGTCAACAGCTTGTCTGAGATCACACAGCTCTCCAACATCAATCCCTCCGCCCCTCTTTGTCGTCACGTGTGGATAAAATGAGATTGTGTGTGCAAACATCACAAAGGGCTACACAGACCTTTGCTACTACTGCCGGCATGCTGAAGGAAGTTGGCAACCTTAATTAAGGCCATTCTCCCCCAGGGAAGAGAACAGATCCCCACTCACATACTAATGAGGCTTCTGGAAAGGAAGTCAGCTGCAGGAGCTGCCACTCGATGGTTCTCAAGTTTGGAGTTTTGTAAACATCACAACCCACATGAGAAATGCTTCTGTTCTGATACAATGCTCTCACCACACGAGAGTAGGCATTAATGTTGTTCCACCAACAGTGTTCCTATCCTTCATTCCTTCTAATTGCCGGTCACAGTCCACCAAGTTGACTTCATGGCGCACGACTGGGCCAAGCCCTGGGTTTGAACAGCCACTGGTGTGATGGCCTTGGCATGCATGTCCCCCTCCCAGGCCTGGGACCCAGGTCGCTGCTGCCTGGGGTCGTTTGCTTGGGCAGCTGCTAGGCAGCATGACCGGGCTACCCTGAGACCACACAGTGGGGACACGGACCAGTCTGTTGAGACCCAGTCCCCTGAGCTGTCCTTCCCGTGGAACGTGGACAGAAACTGGTAGAAGCCAGCACCCCCCCCCCCCCACCCTAAGCCGTGCTCAGTGTCAGGACACTGGGGATGGGTCCCGACCGCCGCCCCGTGGGGCTCCCGTCTAGTCCGGCAGCCAGGTTCATGGGGACGTGTGCAGAGAGCAGGTCTGGCGGGCATCCAGAATAAAGAGCAAGGGCAGAGAGCTGGGCACAAAGGAAAACTCCCAAAGGACCTGCCGTCTGGTCTGGTCCATGTAAGTGGAAGGCAGGAATGAGTCCTCAATAACGTGCCAAGGGCAGGGCTGTGCAGAGGAGTGGGGCAGGGGCCGTGGGGGGCTTCGCCTCAGCCCCCTGCCGTCCCAGTGATCCAGAGACTTGCAGGCCCCCGAATTCTCAAGACCTTTCCCTCTTGTCCTCTTGCTGTTAGCGTTTCCCGAATGAGACGCCCGTGAGAAACGAGCGGATCCCGCAGGGCCTCAGTGATGACGGCCTACCCGCAGCGCAGGCTTGAGGCTGGGCAGGAAACGAGTTTCCTCAGGATGAGAAGCACATGACCGCAGTCCCCCCTGTAACTAGCACCCATCCCGGTCTGTCTCCCTCTGTTTCCACATCCAGACTGCCCCAGGCCTCCTACCTGGGATCCCTGCTCTGTCCTTTCCCTCCTCAGTCCATTCTCCACTCGGCGCCCGGGAGACCGAAACTGAGTCAGGGTCTTTCTCTTTCATTCATGTGTGAAGTCCCTTTACTTATTTCTTGTTTTCATTTTACTTACTTTAGAGAAAGCACAAGTGGAGGGAGGGGCACAGGGAGAGAGAGAATCCCATAGGCTCCACGCTCTACACAGAGCCTGACTTGGTGATCGAACCCACAACCGTGTTATCATGACCTGAGCCAAAATCCACCAGCTGAGCCACCCAGGCACGCCGTGAATCCCTTTAATAGCACCCAGTGCTGGTAAACTGAACCTCCTGCTTCACCCACGGAGCCCCCCCACGTGGTCTACCTTCACCCTTCTCCAGTCGCTGCCCCTCAGCCGCTCCCAGCTGTCGCCCATCTCCCTCTTCCTGGCTCGTCACCCAGCTGACTCCCCCCGCAAAGTCTTGGTGAGCCCAGGACTGGAGAAGTCACACACTGGTCCTGAAGCCCATGTGCGCCCATCTTCACCAGGGAATGTTTAAGAATGGGCCCATCGTGTGGCCAGCACATGGACCAAGAGATGGAAAGGGCCACCTGCACACTGGCCTCTTGTCACAGTTGAGGACTTGGCCTGTTCTAAAGCGTCACGTAAGCGTGGCCACGTGGATGCGCCCTCTGGTGTCTGCCCCCCACCCCGGACATCACCCCCTTTGTGCAGTTCAGCTCACGCCCCAGCCGCCACCTCTGTCCACACCGTGTGTGTGGCCACCGGGTTGTCTGTGGCACTGCCACGTGCACCGTTCTGGCGGCCACTCCCCTGCAGGGGGCAGAGGTGTCCAGCCTTTGCAGCTACCTGCCAGAGGTCCCAGGGGCCCTGCTCACGGACGCTCCCTTCACACCCTCAGCACCGCGCCATGTTTTCTGTGATTTCAGCCCTTTTAGGTGGGATGATACCAATGTGTCCAAGGGCTGAAAAAGCCCAGTGCCTGCTCGTGTCACAGTGTCTGTGGGCTACCTTGCTGTCTTGTTTTTGTGACGTGTCTGCTCAAGTCTTTTGCCCTTTTTTTTAGAAGTCGGGCTGCCCATCTTAGAGACTTGCAGTTCTTTGTACATTTTACATCTTTACTGATTTTCTGCTTCAAGTGTCCAGCGAGGACAGTGGATTTCTCTGATTCTCCGTGTCGTCCCGTTCATTTTGGCCTCCGGTGTGTTCGTGTTCAGGACTGTGTCATGGAGAAGTGGCCCCTTCCTCCGTGCACAATCCCCTCTGCTCCTGACAACACTCGTTGCTTTGAAGTCAGCTGTATAACCCGTAGAGATGTTCCTGCTTTCCCTTGACTAGAGTTAGCCGGCTGTGTTTCTCTGCATCTACTTTTAATCTGTTTCTTCATCTTTATCATCATCTACTTTAAGCTTTTCATCTTTCTATGCATCATGGGTTCCGTGTGGGCAGCCCACAGCTGGGCTCGTCTTCAGATCCACCCTTACAATCCTTCGAAGAGCACATGAACCACTCGTGTTCCGAATGGCGGCAGTATCCATCACATTGGGTACTGTTTTGTTTGTCGCCCTCGTTCTCTGTTCCTGGTTCTGTCTTCCACTCCTTTTCTCCGTTTTGCAGCTTCAACTGAGCACTTCTAGGATTTCATTTTCTCCCCTTGTTAGCAAGTCAGCTGTACTTAACTGTTTTAGTATGCATCTCAAAGTTTGCAGTGCACACTTGCATATACGCCCCGTGAACTTTCAAATAATGCTGCCCCCCCCCGCCCCGTGGGTGGTCTGAGGGCCTCATGACAACAATCCTGATTCCAATGCCCATTCCTGTGTGGTCGCTGTTCACTTTATACATGCACACACACACACGGGATGTGCAGAAGCGTGTGCATGAACACACGGGGCACGCAGACACAGATGCATCATCGCCAATACCTTGAACAAATTCTTACCCTTTGAATCAATGGAGAATAAAAACCAGAACTGTTTTATCTTGCCTTTGCTCACTCCTTCACTGCTCTTGCATTCTTCATGCAGATCAAGGTTCTATCTATCATTTCTCTTCTCTCCAAAGAACTCGCTTTCACATTCATTATGAAGCTGGTAATAGAGTCCCTCAATCTTTGTGAAAATCTTTATTTCTCCTTCCCTCTTGATGGAAAGTAGAGTACAGAATTCTAGGTTCATTCAACGCTAAGTACTTCGCTCCCTCTCTCCCTGCTCGCTCTGTTTCTGCAGAGTCAGATTTAACTCTCATCCTGGTTCCTCTGTGGGTCAGGCGCTTTTTTCCCTCTGGCCTCAGGATCTTTTCTTTTTTTCTGATTCCTTACACTTGGAAGGAAACGAGCCTAGGAGTAGTTTTCTGGTGTCTGTCCCGCTTAGCGTCCTTGGAGCTCCTGGGACCTGTGGCTCAGTGTCTGTCGTAAGATTGGGGAAATTCCAAGGGACAGGTTCAGTTACTCGTTCTGTTCCTTTCTCTTTTCTCCTGTCGGTGTTCCCGTTGCCCGTGGGCCACGCCTACCCTGGCTGTCTCACAGCCGATATTCTGTTCTGCCCCGTCTCTGTTCTCTTTGCTGTTCTGACCTCAGGCCCAGTCAGCTGCAGTGTCCTGGGGCTCGCGGGTCCCCCCGGCCGCACCCACTCTGCTGCAGTGTCCTCCTTGGGGGCTTGTCTTTTCATTCAGAATGACATTTCCAGGAGTAGAAGTTTCATTTTAGTGGGATCCTGTACATGGCTTTCTCTCATTTTAGTGGGATCCTGTGCATGGGTTTCTCTTTATAGGCAGCATTTTTACATCCTTATTTAAAGGAATCTCTGCTTATCCAAAGCTGAAGAAGACATTCTCCTAGGTTTTCTTCTGGAACGTTCAGAGTGTTAGATTTTCATCTGGAATGGAGTTTGGGGTAAGATGTAAGGCAGGTTGAGATTCATCTGTCTAGGCGTCCAGCTGACACAGCATTACTGAAGAGACTCCATTTTCCACTGTGCTTCAGTCCCGTCATAATCACAGGGCAGATTTGACAGAGCCTGACCTCCGTTTCCTGTCCCAGTGTCCCCAGTGCTGCACAGGGGGCTCTCGCAGCCGTCCCGCGGCTGGGTAACTCAAGGATCTCAGCACAGCCGGCCAGATGCTGTGCCGGGCCCTTGGGCCTGCCTTCCAGATGCCACTGGACCACAGAAGCCACCGGCGGGTCAGTCCCATGGGCTACAACTTGTTCTTCTGCCTTGATGTCACCGCAGGTCACAAAGCTCTCAGAAAGTTGATGACCATTTGTTGTTATTGGACACAGAGAAGGTGTTCGTGACACTCAGTGGCTCTTTGCGCTCTGAAGGCCTCATCCAGCCAGCAGGGCTGTGGAGGGCGCTCCTCCCACTGCCCTGAGCTCCTTCTAACACTGGCATCCACACGGCATACCCTGCCCTGCGGGCAGCCTGCTCCCCCAAAGGACATCCCCCCGTGGCCACGCGGTGTCCATGCTTTCCACACTCAGTGGCAGCGAGCCAGAGGCCCTGGCCATCATGCTCCAGACCTTCGTTGAGGCAGAGACAGGCCTTCCCTGAGGCCGAGAGCAGAAGTTCAGCACCAGAGCCACCCAGCACCCACCTGACTTCATCCAGTCCCCCTGGTGGGCCGCACAGCACCACACGGACTCCTGTAGTCTTGGGGTCCAATTGGAGGAGTGACCCGCTCCCCGGGGGCACTGGGATGCCAGCCCAGTGTCTGGGATAGAGCCAGTAGTCAGGACAGCCCCTAACAAAGGAGTGCTGTGCCCTGTCCCGTGGGGTGAGAGGGGCCAGATGGCGCATCCTGATATGCCTCGGGAGCAGGTGCGCTGAGCCGCAGGCATGGCTCCAGCGTCAGCCCCAGGCCACCTAGGCTGCTGACACACAGTTGAGTCATGGTGGCCTCAGCACTGAGCCTGGCACATGCGTTACCCACTGCCCTGCCCTTGTGCCCTTCTAGATCCCAAAGCAGGCCCAGGTCAAGATCCAGGTTAACACACCCTCCCCACCTCAGGCTTGGGGTGGCCACGTACACATGCGTGGTCATCCCTGGGGGAGCGACAAGGATACAGGCATCTCTGGGAGGGAGATTGGGAGGTGACAGGCACTCGGGGGCCTGGGGACCCTCAGGTTTGCGCAGCGTCCCATCCCTGGCCTCCAGCAAGGCCCCAGGGCGCCTCAGAGGAACAGAGCCAAGGACCTACGCAGACGCTTGACCGCTGCTGTCTTCTTGGCATGTCACTCCCCCTGCTCTCTGCCATCTGGGGAGCTGAGTGCCACACACATGATCCGGCGTTTTAGCAAAACCGAGGCCACCGTCCCACAAATTATCGCAGCCCGTGAGGGGATGTTATGGATACTTCATGCACTGCCGTGTGTTCAGAAAGCTGAACCATAACTAGTCAGAATATTTGATCACCAGGTGACGTTTTTAAAACCCAGACCTATTGCCAGTGGCAAGGCAGCCGTGAGGGCCAGTGCCTGTAGCTGGGGAGCCATCTGCTCCCCTCCAAGTGAAAACGTTCAAGTTTTTAGGTCAAGTCTAATTCTCATTAACTACGTCACTGAACAAATCCCAGCATTCAGAGCTCCAGTCGGGCCCCACGTGCGGCAGCAGCAAAAGGGCGATGCCGCGGACCTCACTGGGCGCTCAGGCTGGGTTCCCCACCGAGGAAGGCACCTGCCCACATCAAACCGTCTGGACACAATGTGTGTGTTTAACGTGCAGAGTGGTTTCTGAAGCCTCGTTCGGGCACAGGAAATAATTACGTGTCCAACCCACACCGGGTAGGAAACTGCTCTGATTCCTTGAGGTGCAGGCCGTCCTGGCGCTGAGGAGAAGCGCGGGTCCGAGCGCATGAGGCGTCCACAGTCGTGTAAAGGGATATGCGAAGGAGAAGGCCCCAAGAGAACTCAGACCGCAGTGAGGGGCCTTGCTGGTGACGTGTCCATCCGTCTGGGGTTTGCTAGGTTGTCCACGGCAAAGAGGTCATTTGAGGAACCCTTTGAAACAGGCACCGGCGTCGGAATAGGGGCGCCCGGCTCTGCTGGTGGAGAGGCACGCTGTGCTTGGGTGGGGACGGTCCCCAGGGGAATGATGTGGCAAGACCAGCCCCAAGGCCCCATCCTCTGCAGGGAAGCGTGCTGGAGGGCTGGGGGCGTCTCCTCAGGAAAGTGCGCATGGAAACCCTGTCTGCTCCTGCATGATCTGAGCCCCAGTGTGAGGCCAGCCAGGTCTTCCGGTCAGGGCCTGGGTTCCTGTGGCCCGCAAAGCGGCACTCCCATGGCTGTTGCCCTCCCCCCCCCCCAACAGTCCCCCAGCGAAGAGGAGGAGCTGAAGGACCAGGTGGGAGGTCCCCAGCTCTCCCGTGACCCCTGAAGAGCTGAGCGCAGCCAGGAGGGGCTGCCTGCCCCACGGTCCACAGGGTGTTGAGGTGGGTGGGCCTGTGCGCCCTGAACCAGACACTCTGAACAGCATCAGCTTTTATATGGCCCCCAAAAGCTGTCAAGTCCCACCAAGTCAGGAATGGCTCAAGCTACCTGGCCCAGCAGGCACGCCCCTCCTGGCACCCTTCCGTGACTGTCACCTGCTCCACCCACAGGGAGCTACAGGAGGAGTGTGGTCTGACCACGGACACGCTTCACAAGGCGGGCCGGATAGTGTTCGAGTTCGAGGGCCAGCCGGAGCTGATGGACGTGCATGTCTTCTGCACAGACCGCGTCCAGGGAACGCCCGCGGAGAGTGATGGTGAGTCTGGGGGCCCTTCCTTCTCCCCACCACCCTCCATCTCCCAGGGGCAGGCGCTGTGCTAGCACCTCGTTCCTCCTACGCGGGGATGCAGGGACAAGGGGACGCGGCCCGGAGGACCGAACTAGAAGTGTGCCGGGCTCCTCACAAAGCACTGCCTGGGACTTCCTTACTCAAGGTCAGGTTAGCCCCTGGCTGAACGTCGTGCTGCCCCTTCCCACCACCACAGAAATGCGGCCCCAGTGGTTCCAGCTGGACCAGATCCCCTTTGATGACATGTGGCCTGACGACAGCTACTGGTTTCCCCTCCTGCTTCAGAACAAGAAATTCCACGGGTATTTCAAGCTCCAGGACCCCAACACAATCCTGGACTACACGCTGCGCGAGGTGGACGCGGTATAGACACACAGCCACTCTGGCCCCACAGGCCGCGAAATCCACTGCGAACCCACAGCACCGTCCATTCACCCCACAGAGCCCCGAGGTGGAGCTGGCGTTCCTGGGTGGGTTGGGGTGGAGATGAAAATAAAGGTCTCTTACCTTTTCCACATTCTTCGCAGGGCCTGCACACAGCCAGCCCAGGCCCATCCCCGGGAAGCTGCCAGCTGGCTGCCTGTGACCGCATGCCAAGCCAGGAGGGAGGGCCAGGCGCTGAGGTCTTGTCCGGACCAGGGTAGGCTAGAAGGTGTAGCGGCCTCGCTCCCCATCCCTCCTTCAAGGGCAAATGGGAACAGTCATGGCCTAGGCCTAAAACCCTGGTCTACCGCATCAGAAGCTGTCACCTCCCTCACCCCAAGGGATGGGCCTTTCTCATCCAGATTTCTGACCATGAAGAAGGAGGGAGGCAGCACTTGCTTATACAGAAAACCCACTTTACCCAACTTTTATAAATGGGTTTAATAATGGTTGTTCATGTGTTTATTGATAATAATCTCACAATGCAGACTACTTGTGAACAATTCCAGTTTATTGGTGTAGTAACTGATGCCTACAGCCTTGTAAAGTGCTCCATACACAGAACCGTATCATGAAGAGGAAGGGCCTCGAATGCAGACAAAACCAGGCCGACCTCAGCCTGTGCAGAGTCCGCGTATGCCCGCACCCACCGCCGCATCTGCGGGTTACCACTGAGCGCGCGTGGGCCCAGGCTGGAGGGACATGGTAAAGGCACACACCCGGGCTGGGGTCCACTCCAGCCTTGCAGAATCAGGGAGGTGGGCTCTGTCCTGGTGGCGATGGGACAGTGCAGGCCGTGGGAGCTGAGGCAAGGCTGTGGCATCCCCTCCGCAGTCCTGGCCAGGGCTGCAGAGGCGAGCTGGGGCACCCCTGCACTCGCAACCCAGATGCGGGCAGCCTGGCCCTCCCCAGACACCACTGCCTAGGGACCCAGCAGCCCTGGGCCAAGAGGAAGGGGTTGTAGGGGACAGAAGGTGGCTTCTGCTGTCCCGTTAACAGATACAGGAAGGACATGACCCCATCACACATCCCCAGCAAGTGGCTCCCATCTGCTGACCTTGCAGGGGCTGGGGAGGAAGGAGACAGACAAGAAAGCGCCCCTCTGGGTAAGCCTCGAAAACCTTGGCCAGAGCTGCAGCCAAGAGGGCTCCTGGCTCCTTCCACCATGGGGAGAGGCCGCCAGGAACACGGAGTTGTCGGGCAAAGTCCTCTTCAGAAAGCACATGTGAAGTCTTTGGTGCTGGAATTCTCCTTCTTGGCCTGGGAGAGGCGGGCCTCCGCATGCCCTGAGGGACCCTCCCCACACAGGCCCACCACCTTCCATGCTGCTGCCCACCGTATGCCCCCAGCCCCAACTGCGTGCGTGACAGGGCCCGCCCTGGGTGTTCCCAGCTCGCCACTGTCCTGTGGTTGCCTGTCCCTCACCACCCACAGGCAGGCTGCGGCAGGTGGGCAGCAGCCAAAAGGGGTGAACAGAAGGCTCGGAGGTCAGGCCTATGGCTCAAGTGTATACAGCACCAGGGGCCGGTGGGCAGCACAGAGCTGCCCACAGTGCCAGAGAACCCACTTCTCCAGAGCGGGAGCAGAATGCAGGCATGGCCCAATGGGCTCTGGGGGTGCACAGCCCCTTGTCAGCACAGGAAGGCGCATGCCACAGTCCCAGGGCCTTGGGCTGCGTGGGGTACAGCTAGCTTTCTCCCCGCACAGAAGAGCCCACACATGGGGTGACGCAGGTGTCTGGCTGGGCCTAAAAGATACTTCCCCCTGAGGGGTGATGTTCAGGAGCTCCTCGGGGAAGCCTACCTGTCCCGGGGTGCAGAACACCCCCGCACGGGGACACACACCACCTTCACACTCAAAAAGCCCCTGGAGTGCACACTCCCCCACCCCCCCCATGCGAGAATCTCAGGAATCCTGTAGTGCAGTCAGAACCTCCCCAAGCCCGCTCAGGGCCAGGAGGCAGTGAGCTCAAAGGGCTCCGGGTCTGGGAGGAAGGCGCCTGCCACCCTGCCCCTGTGGTGTTTACACAAAAGGGATTCCGAGCAGGAAGCACTCAGAGGCCCTAGGTGCACACTGACCCCAGAGTTCCTGGAACAAATCCCCTCCGGGCCTGCCTGGAGTGAGGAGAGAGGTTCTGAGCATCTCCTAAAAATAGCCACAGCCACGAAGGACACCCCCCACCCCGCTGGAATGCGGCCCCACCCGCCCTCCTCTGCCCTTCCAGCCTCCACTCAAGCTGCCGCCGCCAAAGAGGGGCCTGCTGGCAACCATGAGGACCCAGCCGGTGCTGCACAGGGCCAGACAGCAGGAGCACCATGTCACCTCTGTCCCCGACACCGCAGACACGGGGCATGCGACAGGGTTACAGTGTGAGGAAGGGACACAGGACGCTTCACCCTACATGCCAGAGCAGGGCCCATGGCACTGACCCGGGCCTGTCCCCTGGAGATGGACACCGTCTGTGCACCCAGTGACCCCTGAGGCCCCACCGTACCCACACCCACCAGGGCTGCCCACTGGCCTTAGTTCATGGTCCACCCTCACTGACCGGTGCATCAGGTATGGCCACGTTGTGTCTGACACAGGGGTCCCATCCTCCCTCTCCCTGGTCAGCGGCCCCACACCCTCCCGACCCCCCAAAGCTCAGGGGTGCCCCCTGCACATGTCCCCAGGCACCTGCTGTGTGGAAGCCATCCTTGCCACGCTGACCTCCCGGAATCCTAGAAAACCTCTCCGAGGAGCCTTAACTCTTGACCTCCAGGCTCACAGGCACGGTGCAGTGGGCAGGCAGGGCCCGGGCCAGCTGAGAAGATGCCCGTGGCCTCCAGCTGCGGTGGACGCTCAGAGACCTGGGGTCACATCCTCGGCCCCACTCCCCACAAGGGGAGCACCCAAACCCAGCCCTACCCGGCCTGGGGGCCAGCCTGACACCGGGGACTCCACGGTGGGTTGGGGGCAGCCACTATCTGAAGGGAATTAAACAGGAACACGCCATTTGGAAAGAGGTTTTAGTGAGGCCGCCCGGAGCTCCCGCCCCAGGCGTGTGGCACTAGTGAGGGGACACGCCATCCTGCGGGGGCCTCGGCGGAGTCAGGGGGCCACTGGGTCCGGCGAAGAGGCAGTTTAGTTTGGGCTTCAGGTCATTCCACACCTTGCTCATCTGGAGGAGGAGGAGGAGGAGGAGGGGGCGTCACAGGATGAGACAGGCCACAGGCCAGTGACGCTCCCATGTGTTGGTCCCCACAAAGCCCCCGGAAGCCTGACACCACCCACCTGGAGGCCCGGGTCACTGTCCCCAGTACCACGGGCCCTTCCCCTCCCTTTTCGCAGCCCCTTCCTCCCCAGACAGCCTGGAACCGGAGGAGACCACAGGCCCCGCACACGGGCCCAAGCGGCACAAGCATGCTCAACACGGAATGCTCAGAAACACAGCCATGGGGTGGCATCCACCACTGTGACAGCTCACAAGCACCTCCCGGAGCGGCAGGGGCCCCCTGAGACCGCTCGGGCTACAGAAACTCAAGTGGACGAAGCACGTGGGAGTAGGAGGTGCCACACCACACACGCGCTGGCACCCAGGGCAGGGAGGAGCGAGGTTGGAGGCCAGCACTGGGGGCAGTAGGGCTCATGTGACACAAGTGACAACAGAAAAGCAGAGTGTGGCCCTAAAAACACACAGAAGCAGAGTCTAGTCTCCACGCAGCAAGGCTGGGAAGCCAGGAAGTGACTCTAACAGAGACACTGAGGATCCGGGTCCCAACACCAGACCCAAGTGGAGCACAGACCCCCTGGGGTCCCGCCTGGGCTCTCCCAGCCCAGCATCCCCTGTGCGCCAATCAGAGCACAGGTCCTAAGTCCTGGTCTCCAGCAGTTCTGAGGCAGTAGGTGTGAGGTGGATCACCAAGGCCACTGGTACAAGCCCTCCGGGAGTTTCAGGCATAACTGGTTCTAGACCAGAGCCTGAGCTGCCCACTGGGATGCTTGGTCACAAGTGCCCCTGGCCGGCCTGCCAACCTCCACCTTGTAGCCTCTCACCCGGCCTCCAAGCTGTCATCCCCGAGTGTCATGGATGGACTGCATGCCTGAGCTCCTGCTACGCACTGTCGTCCAAACAGACCTGTACCCACCCCACGTGCGGGCTGCACATGCCTCCACCAGAGAGAAGCCCATTCCTCCCCAGCTGGCTGAGGAGTCAGGATGCCCCGCCCCCCCCCCGCTGTCAGTGTGGTCCCCAGGGACAGGGATGCTGTGGTCCTCTGTGGGCCCAGCACAGCCCTCTCCAGATGCTCAGGCCGATCCTGGGAGGGGGCGAGTCACACACCATCTTTCAGGAACAGAAACTTGCCACGGAGGCTCAGTGACCTAACGAGGGCCATGGAGCTCCCACAGGCACAGGACTGCGGCTGAGACGCGGCCCTACAAGCTGTGGCCTGAGCTCCCCAACTGTATCAAGGACCCCGAGCAGGTGACCGCACTCTCAGCGCTAATGAAAGGTGTTGAAGGAACCCAGGACCCACAATGTCAGAAAGCAGCGGCCCCACATGGGGACCATTTATGAGTTTCCTGAACCCTGGCCAGACACAGAGCCTTCCAGGCTGTCTGGACGGGACACCCCTGTCCCCGTCTGAGAAGCAGAGTCCTAGACAGGCTAGTGCAACAGGGCCCTGGGTCACGCAGGTCAGGAAGGGGTCAGGGTGGCTTGCCGAGCCTCAGGACAGGCACAGCAACTCTCCCCGTCTCCATCTGGAGATGCTTCAAGAACCAACCCTGCCTCATCCAGCTGACTCCCCACCGTCTTTTCTCTCCATTCTGGGGATGCTCAGCCTTAACCCCGACTTGGAAATTCCTCCAGGAGAGAACTACTTCCTTCACTGTCTCCCACTGCCCCACCCCTCCCCCCAAGCACGGTGTGGACAACTTCACCGCTGCAATTCAGGCTCCATGTGAGGCTAGCAGATTGGAACAGGCCTGTTGAAAGGTCCCATACCACCCCTCCCTCAGCTCACTCCCCTTCCCGTAATTCTGCAGGGCCAGCCGCAAGGTGCCAGACTTGCAGACAGAAAGGTGATGGCAGAGACCAGGGCAGGCGCAGGGAGACCCACCTCTTTGTGTCCTTGGATCTGGGAGTTGACAAAGGCGCCGAGAATGTGGGAGGTGAGGGGCAGATAGACATGGACCAGCTGCATCTCCTGGTGCAGGCAGTACAGGGAGAAGTAGCCCCGAAGCTCCATCGTCTGGATTGCGTTCTCCTGCTGCAGAGAAAGGCGGCACCCTTGTACCCCACCCGGCGCAAACTGCGGGGTGCCGCCCCACTGCACAGCCTCTGCTGGAGCCCTGGGCCTCGAGCCCTTCCCCGCATCGCTGCTGCGGGAAGCTCAGGCCACTTATGCCAAGCTGGCATCCAGAAGGCACCGCTCGGCATGGCGGGGCGGCCTCCCACCGCTGGCTACCCCTACACAGGGCAGCGACGTCCTGGCAGCTCATGAGCCAGCCAAGGACCGGCCCGAAGTCCAGCTCCGCGGGCCACCAGGCCAGGCACGCACCACGCAGCCTTGGGGAGGCAGACCCAGGCCGCCCATGCCCCTTCCCCCTGGCGCCAGAACCACCTCCACAATGCGGGACTCCAGCTGCTCCACGGAGTCGGGCTCGCGGCTCTGCACGGCGGCGCTCATCATCTGCCTCTTCATCAGGCTGTACTTGTGCAGCGCCCGCTGGTGCTTGTGCAGCACGCCCTTCTCGTGCCGCTCGCACAAGTCCTGGGGAGGGAGGTACAGCGTGCTCGGCCCTCCACGGGAAGGGACCCAGAGCCCCCGCGGGTAGCGACTGGGAAACAGACACACGCTTCCAAGCCCGCACTATCCACACAACAGCCTCTCGGTCCTCAGAATCAGCTCAGGCGCACACCCGCTCACTCCCCACCCAGGAAGCCTTCATGACACAGAGCAGCTCAGGGCCAGGGCCAGGGTCAAACCAAGAGGGGTCGCAGTGCAAATCAGCACCACATACCAACACCACACGGAAGACAGGTCCCGCCCATGAGGGAAGATGCCAGAGCTTGTGGAACGGCGCCGGACCTCTGCCTGTCTCACTGCCCAGCGTCAGAAAGCCGTGGCCCCTCCAGCAGCACAGAGATACGTCTCCCCAGAGACCCGTCCCAGAAAGAAAAGTGCACTGGCATTTCTCTGGGGCCCTAAAACCCGGATCGGGAATCTTGTGGGAAATACCAGCCACAGAACTGCGGTGCTGGGACTTCGAGGCTACCTGGCTACCACCCAACTTAATTTCTCTTAAAGAGAAACCCCTTCAGAAGCTTCCTCAAAGTGCTAGGCTCCCTCTCCTTGAGCTCAGCGTGAAGGATTCTCTGGCTTCACAGGCACTCTGTCCTGTCACCAGTGCTGCGCCAGTTCGGAAGCCGGCCCCATACCGAGATGGAGTCTCACCTCCCAGAATCTCCACCCTTGGAAGGGGCAAGCTCCCTCGGCGCCAGGCCAGGCCCTCACAGTATCTGTATGCAGCTAGCGTATTCGTGTGTGTGCACAGTCACACGTGTGTGCGCACACACACGCATAAACGTGTGCACACTACATGCACAGGCACGTATACATGTGTGCAAACACGTGTAAGTGCACATATAATACACGCATACAAACTTGCATACACTTATACACATGTATACAGATAGCCTAGTATGTATACACACATGCATATGCTCACATGCACACACAGAGATACATGCACACATGCTCACTTACACGTTCACATACATACACTACCATGTTCGCACACATGTATGCACGTTTGTACGCACACACGTGCACCCACACTCATACACACATACACACACACACACGCACCTACACTCACATGCATACACATGCACCTACACTCACGTGTGTGTGCACATGCGCACATACACACCCTCCATGGGCAGACCAAGGCAGGCCAGAGCCCGGAGCGCCTGCAGTGCCCGCCAAGGCCACCCATGGTCTTCCCTCCTGAGGAGTCACAGCCTGAAGGATCACAGAAGGCTTCTCAACCGCCCGGTCCCCAGCCGAGGGGCAGCCAGACTCACTTTATACGACTGCAGCAAATCCAAGAAGAGGTTCAACTTCTCCACCACGTCATTCTCTTCCTGTTTGCCCTAGAAAACAAGGGTGGCTAACCAACGCCAAGCACCACAGGACCCAGAGACCCAGCCAGGGCTGCCCATCTGCCACCAGCCAGCTCTGCAGAAGAGCCCCCTTCCCACACAAGGCAGGGGGGCTGGAGAACCCAGCAGCAGGACAAGAATTAGGGACTCAGCCTCCAAACTCATCTGTCCACTTGTGCTCACTGTTCAACACCACTGGGCCTCGTGACCCGCCACAGCCTCGGTCGCAGTTGGGGCTCGGCTGGCTTCCTGGGGACACTGCAGACTCACACTGCTCAACGGCTGCATGTCCGAAGGGCTCTAGCACAGCTTGTGTCACTCACCTACCAACACTTGCCCAGCACCTTGCCCAAGGTGCTTCGCCCAGGTGCTTGCTGAGCACCTTGTAGGCATTCACCAGGCACTTCTCCCAGGTGCAGCGCCAGCTCCTCGGGGGAAATGAGCCCTTTCACACCCTCTAGAGCTCCGGCTGTGGCAGAGCAGGGAAAGCTCCTCTCCTAAGCCACACATGGGGCTCAGTGTGTACCAGGTGCAGCCAGGCAGCCACAGAAGATGAGAAGAAACGAAGAGAAGGACGTGCCTCGAGGGATTATAAGCACTGCACTGCGAGCCAACAGTTCCCGCCCAGGCTCTGCTGCCTACTCTGGGGACCCTGGGACTCCAGCCCGCTAAGCTCAGAAGCTCCAGGCCACCCTGTCCCACACCCCCAGCCAAGACTCCAGCCAATAAGGTTACAGGAAAATACGCTGTGTTCCAGGTTTTTAAAGCCTAGAAAGGAAAACACCAGAGGCCCACAGGTGCCCCGTTCCTTCCTGACTGGGCAGAGTGGCCCAGGAGAATGGAGCCCCCCAACTCAATCGGGTCCAGTAGCAGGAGGGCCTCAGAGGTGGTTCCTGCTCGCGTCCCTGGCTCCCAGGTCCCGGTGATAGCCCAAGGCACCGACACACAAGAGCCCATACGGCCGTCCTGCCTGCAGGACAACAGCCCCTCAGTCTTAGCGGTCTTGCAGGGCTGCAGTGAAGCAGGTCTCCTAACAGGCCTGCAGAGAACAAAAGCGGGACATGTACGAACGGAGTCAGGAAAGCTCTCCCTCCCATGTCTTCACTCTATGGCCAGAGTGACTGGAACCCTGGCTGTGCCCGATGAAAGTCCTGATGGGCCTTTGATCCACTTTCACATTAAAGCTGCATTAATTCCACTTCACCGTGGACACCGCCGTGGACGGCGAGTGACATTCAGGAAGTGGCACTTCCTCAGACACCACATTTCAAAGCAGCTTTGGTTAGCTGTCAGAGGACCACGGAGCCAGGGGGACCTTCAGAATGTGAACTTGCACATCAGAAGCCTGAACCCTCTCCCTCTTCAAAGGCAGACCCAGCCTCCAGATCTCACTCAGAAAACCCTGGAGACGACAATTAAGAATTTCCACCCTGCATTCAGCATGACCCCAGGGGATTCAAGGTGCACCCCACTCACACCCCTGAGGCTACTTGTTGGAGAAGGAGCTGCGTGGGCCCAGGGTCCTGCAACCTGAATAGCTTCACTTTTCTGTTTTACAATCAGCCGTGAGGCAAGTTCAACAGATTAAATGAAAAGTGGTTCCATGATTGTGTCCCGCTCCTACTTTCCACTGACCAGGGGAACAGGCCCGACACCAAAGCAACCCGAGCAAGGTCCCAGCATGAGACACGGGCCGCGCACTGAGCAGCCACACCCCCAACCCCGCGTGCCCGATCCCCCCACGGTGGAAACGCAGGCACCACACAGACCTGGAGGCGGACTGGGCACGGCGCCAGTTGCAAGGAAGGCCAGCACCACCCCAGGCTCAGTTTCTAACAGGAACACACAGGCACCAGAGCCACGGAGGACAAAAGCCCGGGACTTTCCCTACCCGCAGCAGCATCCAATTCCCTTTTCAGCACTGGGATATCCCGGACCCGAGGGCCCCACTTGAAGCCTGAAAACCTCCCAATTCCACGGTCGGACACCGGCCACTGTCCCCATGTTCCCCCGCTCACTACTAAGGACCTTTGCGTCACAGGCAGCAAGGCCTTCACAGGTACATCATTTTAATTTACTAAAAACCATCAACCACCAGTCTAAAGACCATTTCCCCAAGCACCAGGCAGCAAATGCTCACCCTCAAAGTCAGGGAGCAGTTTGATAGCATAAAGGCACCCAGATGAGCCTTTCCATCTGTCTGTAAACACCGTATCTTCCAAATGATCCCCCAACCACGTAGCACCTGAGCGTAGGGCAGAGCACTTCCAGAGCTTGACTGGGCATCTAGAGGGATGAAAGGGGGCTCTCGGGGTGCTGCAGCTTACATACTGTTCTGGAAAGTCACCAAGGAGCCAAACACTTGCTGACTAGGATAGCACAGTGGCAATGACCTGGTCCACCCAAAAGTATCTGGGTAAGTGTGAGACTACCTTCTGAAGGACAGACTACAGCTCCTCATTTCAGCTAAGTCAGCCCTCAGAAGGTCAGAACCCAGTCTGCCAATATCACCAACACCCATCTTTGGCGCGTCAACGGCCCACAGGGTGCCACTCGGAACTGATGGGGATGCACAGTTCTCGTGGAGTCCCGCAATCTGCTCACTGCACACACTGAACTCTGGAGCCCATGCGAGAAGGTGTCCCACGGATGTGCCCAAGGCACAGAATGTTCTCTGGAAGGAGCACCGTGAAGAACAAATTCACTCACCTGCTGGGCGGCCTTGTCGGCGAGCAGTGCAAATTCAACGGACAGGCCCCTCAGTGCCTGTTTAAGGGACCCCCACGTACTACTGTGCAGAGTGGCCCAGGAGGGGAGCGGGGTCGTATCAGACCCTAAAGCACTAAGGGAAAAGGAGACAGAGACGGACACTCAAGGCCTGGGAGCTGACCTGGGCATGCTAGACCCGTGATAGAAAGGCGGGGCCTCAGCCCCTCCCGCAGACCTCTAGGACAGTCCTCTAGGACAGTCCTGGCCAACAAGCCCCACGGGACATGTGCGTGTGTGCACACGGTCCTGGAGCCTGCTGGGGGGAGGGGGAGTGCAGAGTCGTGGCTGGTAACAGCCTGGTGTCCTTTCAGGCCTAGTCCTGACCGCAGGGAAAACACACGCCCCTGTATTCCAGGACCCACGTTTCCCTGCCTAAAGGCCCCCGTTTCCTTCTCCTTACCACCACGGCCCATGTCCCCAGCTCCCATCTCCCCTTTCCAAAAGTGACCCAGGTCAGAACAGGTGTGGGTCCAGGCAAGCACTCCGCCAGGACACCGGCAGGCCCCTCCCCACCTCGCCGAGCCCTGAGGAGCTAGCTGGGCCACCTGCCTCAGCTCCTTCCCGAAGATGAGGAGGTCAGCAGCATTATCGATGGCCCTCGATGCGATCCGCTCGGCCCGGTCACGAAGCTTGTGGAAGCTGTTGTAGATGTTTCGGATGAGCTCACGGCTGACAGCAAACTGAGTCTGGATGTCGGCTGGGAGGAAGTCCTGACGGAGGGGAGAAGGCCATGGGTTACCGGCCGTGCAATGCCTTGGGCCAAAGATGACCATCAGCAGGGGAAGAACGGCACCCACTGAGCAGCCAGTGAGCCCAGATGCCAGGCCACGGGGCACCTCACTGGGCCTCCCTTCTGGTCCGGAAAAGAAACAGGACCCATCATCACCCACACACCACAGACACGGAGCAGAGTGGCCCCGGGAGGCTACAACCATAGTGTCCGCCGAAACCGGCCAAGCTGGAGGTCCTTGCCAAAACAAAACAAACCCTGGTGCTTTCCTTCAAGTGCTAACCTTCAGTACTAGCCTTCAAGTACTAACCTTTAAGTACTAGTCTTCAGTACTAGCCTTCAAGTACTAACATTCAGCACTAACCTCCAAGTACTAGCCTCCAGCACTGACCTCCAAGTACTAGCCTCCAGCACTGACCTCCAGCACTATCCTTCAAGTACTAGCCTCCAGCGCTAACCTTCAGTACTAATCTTCAGCACTAACCTCCAAGTACTAACCTTCAGTACTAACCTTCAGCACTATCCTCTAAGTACTAACCTTCAGCACTAATCTTCAGCAGTAACCTCCAGCAGTAACCTCCAAGTACTAACCTTCAGCACTAACCTCCCACTACTAACCTCCCAGTACTAACCTCCCATACTAGCCTTCAAATACTAACCCTTCAAGTACTAGCCTTCAGTACTAACCTTCAAGTACTATCCTTCAGGCTCATGGTGACGGTCACAAAGTCCTAACCCTAGCAAGTCCCACAGGCCTCGTTTTCTCCCAAGAATCCCTTCTTACCAGCTTTACTGTTAACTACCTGTTAATATTAACCATCATTTACTGCAACATTAACTAAATAATGCTTAGAAAATAGGGAGCTTAGGGCATGAAATGAAGATAAAATACATGTATTTCTGTACAGAGACACAGTTTAAGAAGGGAAAGTAGGAGCGCCTGGGTGGCTCAGTCGGCTAAGAGTCCGACTCTTGGTTTCAGCTCAGGTCATGATCTCAGAGTTCATGGGCCTGAGTCCCGCATCTGGCTCTGTGCTGACAGTGCAAAGCCTGCTTGGGATTCTCCCTCTCACTGCCCCAATCACTCTCTCTCTCTCAAAATAAACATCAAAACTTAAAAAAAAAAGGGGGGGGGGTGGAGAGGAAGCTCCCCAACAGCTACCTTCTTTTTGAAAAAAGAAGACTAGCTAAATTTTAAAATAAACCAATGTGACAATCACTCCCCTGAAATCCAAGAAGCTGGTGACGAAGCCCGTGGTCTGCCCGAATTACAAAAACCCTCAGTCGTATCTGGGCAGGCTGCTCGAAGTCTGGGACCTTGCCAGACGACAGCCGCCCTGAGCTTGTCTCTCCGTCTGGGAAATGGCATGACAACCCACTGGTGGAGAACAGCTGACAGGAAAGATGGTGAGAAAACCATGCCATGGAGGCAAAGAGCACTCATCGCCCTGGTCGGAGAGGTGGGCGTGGCGGAGGGCACCGTACCTTGGCCCGAGGAGCCAGCTTACAGCTCAGGAATTCGTCTCCAGCACACTGAGCAGACTCCTTCAACTTGTTCTGCACGTCCTGCAGAAGGAAGACAGAGACACCAATGTCCACCAGCCGCAGACGCTGCCCGAGACCCGTGAAGTCAGCACAAGGCAAGATGTGGTCCTTCCTCAAGAGAATCGGGTCTCATGCGTCTGCTCTCACCTAAGTACCCAAAATCTCTTCCTGGACCTTCTTCCACTGACCTCCACCTTCAGGACGGCCGTGCCCAGACAGGAAAGCCTCACTCAGGAGCAGCACACAAAACCTCCGCCCCGGAGGGGAGAGCTCTCTCCAGTAAACAGAGACTGCGTCCACACAGCAGGGACAACGCCTGTGCTTCTGCCGTCGAGCTCGTCACCTCCTGCTAGGTCCCACCCCCGTGAGGCACAGGGACGAAAGAGGAGGTCTCTTCGTCCCTGCCACAGACCCACGGGCCCCAGGCCCACAGAGCCCTGGGGGAGCTGGTGGGCAGCACACAGGGGCCCAGCCCCACCCTCTGACAGCAGGCCTCCATAATGTCCACGACAAGGACCCACAAAGGGCTCTGGGGAGATACAGACAAACATCCTGACATGCAGCTGTTGGTGGGTCAAGGAATTCTAGAATTTCAGAGATGCCCCGAAGAGCATCTGGCCCAATTCTCACGTTGTACTAGAGGAAAGGAGTCAAGGAGGCCATAGGGACTCTATCTGTGTGAGAACAGGGGTCAGAGGAGCCTCTAGAATGGGGACTCCGCGTCCAGCAGCATGCTCCTCTGTCCTGAGCCGTGTATAGCTCCCATGTCCTACCACGTTCCTCTTGTGGCAATAAAGATTCCAGCTCTAAAGGAACCTGTCCACCCAGGGTTCAGAAGACCCATACTCCCAGCTCAAGGGCAGGTGGTCACAGAGATGTCCCCTGAATGACTGCTTTAGGTCCCATAAAAGAGGCTAGGAGACAGGTGCCCCCCGGTGGCATGGAGGGAAAGCCAGCGGCCTTCTCAAGGAGCATCTCTGCCTTGGCTGCTCCGTGGCTGCGCCTCTCGTCTTCCTGCAGGGGAAGCGGGTGTGGGACTGGGCCTCCCCGCAGGTCCCTACCCAGGAAGGGAAAGCTACCACCCCCACCCCCACCCCACCCTCCTCCTAGGCAGAGCTGGCGGTTCTGGCGACTAGGCAGTGACTCCCTCCACAACTATGAACAAAGACACTGCGAGACAGCCGAGGGACACCCACGGCCGCCTGGTTTCTAACTGAAACTAACTTCCACTCGGAGATGGTCTCCCAGGATGTAGGTCTATGCAGCAGCTCCACTGAAAAGACTCAGCTCAGGGGGCACCTGGGGGGTTCAGTCGGTTAAGTGTCCAACTTTGGCTCAGGTCAAGATCTCCCAGTTCGTGAGGTGGGGCCCCGTGTCAGGCTCTGTGCTGGCGGCTTGGAGCCTGGAGCCTGCTTGGGATCCTCTGCTCCTCTCTCTCTCTGCCCCTCCCCCATTCTCTCTCTCAAAAGTAAACATTAAAAAAAAATAAAAAATAAAATTCAAGCTCAGTCTTCCAATGGTACATAACCAAAGTGGTGCTTTTTGCTTCCCAGGAAATGCTCGTTCCCATGTGGGCTCTCAAGCATTTCCATAACCCGCCCAGAGCCTTCCGTGACCGAGCCTCCATGCCCACGGCTACCGTGCAGAGAACCCTCCACCTGGATACACAAAACCCTGCCAAGCCAAAGCCCAGGACGCCTGGTCACATCACGGCTCAGTTATCCAGGAGAGAACCAGACCTCACTGTGGCATCATGAGGGCAGCGGGCTCCCCAGACTGCAGAACGAGGGCAGGAAAGCAAGCACGCTTAGGAACGACAGGAACGCAAGGGACTCGGGGCACGCCCACAGCACAGTGAGACTCACCGGGCCACTGAAGGACAGGAACAGCCGCAGGGCCACGTCCTCGGAGAACGGGGGGTGCCGAGCCACCAGGTTAATGAAGCGCCTCAGTGCCCTCCGCCGGGCCTCAATGAACTCGCGGTCAGCTGCAGATGCAGAGCAAGGGGTCGGCCGACAGCCTGCGCCGCGCCCCCTCCCCGGCCGGGTGGAGACATGCCAGGGAGAGCCTGGGTCCCGGCCGTCCTGCCTCCCCCCCACCCACAGCTGCCCTGCGCCACCCCCGCCCAGCCCAATACCTCCCAGCACCCGCTTGGGCGGAAGGGCTGGCACCATGCGGTAGGGGAACTTCTGCAGCAGCATCTCGTGGAAGACCACGAAGTCATTGTACCGTCTGTACACGGAGGACCTGAAGCGCTAGAAGACAAACGGGTGCGGCTCGCGCTGGACGCCAGAAACCTCCCTGGGTCATCGCTTCTCCCCTGCCGTCCCCCCGCCACAAGGAACAATGCAGGGCCTCACGTTCGCCCATGGGGCCTCTACCACAGGGCCTCTACCGTGGGGCACGAGTGGCCTCCTCTCGGATGGCACTGCCCAGCACAGGCCTCAGAAGGGCCGGGCGGCCCGGAGCACTCGGCCAAGAGGCCGGCACCCACCCTGACCCCGAGGGCAGCACGGGCAGGACGCCTTCCTCCCACACGTAGCCAAGTAACATGAGTGCTGCCAGCACGATCGCCCCCTGGGCCCAGCTGCCGACACAGACAGGACCCTGACAAGGGGGGCCGACGGAGCGGTCGTCCCACTGCAATTCCACGGCCTGCCTACCACGGGGAAAACCACGAGCACCACAAGGGCCACAACAGAGGAACCTGACCTGGACCTACTAGAAGGGCCCACGTGACGGACACACACGAGCCACTAGTCTATAAAGTATATATGCTGCCCTGGCTGTAAATGATACTGCTGAGTGAGAGAAGCCAGGGGACTCCAACGACAGGACGTTCTGGAAAAGGCAGAGCTGTGGACACAGAAGATGGGGGCTGCCAGGCCCCGGGGCAGAGGGGTAAGCAGGGGGCACAAAGGGGCCTTTGAGGGTGATACGTGACGGCGGGTACCTGCTGTCCCATGTTTGTCCAAACCCACAGGACGTGGCGCTACCCAGAGGGACCCTCCTGTGAGCCGTGGACTCTAGGTGAGGACCACATGTCAGTGTGTGGTCACCGAGTGTGTTAAATGCACCATCTGGGGGACAGGGATAATGGGGCAGCCTGGGGGGAGGAGGGGAGCAGGGAACTATGGGATATCTCTGTACCTGCTCTCAATTTTGTATGAACCTGAAACTACCCCCTAAAAATAAAGTCCATGCTACATGAAGAAAAACACGAAGTCAGTTGTGCCACGTGCCAGACACTGCACGTGTTGTGCCCCATCCGGATGCGCCCCAGCCTCTGGCGACAGGGCTGCAGGTCAGAACGCAGGGCCCACTGCCTGAACACCTGCAGGCTGACCCTTCCGCCCAGCAGAGGTGCCACCTTACAGGACAAGATTTACTTAAGGAATTACATTAGTGAAACAGAAAAGGACCAGAAGCTGCTGCCCAGCCTCATCCCCCCTGACCCGCCGTCACCCCAGGCAGTGGCACCCACGGGCGTGGGAGTACTAAGTTTACCCCCAGGCCTATGTGACTGCAGCTGGAAACCACCAGAAAACAAACCCTGGGATTCCTGGGGCGCCTGGGTGGCTCGTCAGTTAAGCGTCCATCTGGATTTCGGCTCCAGTCAAGATCTCATGGTTTCATGAATTTGAGCGCTCTGCACTGATTCTGCAGAGCCTGCTTGGGATTCTCTCTCCTCTCTCTCTCTCTCCTTCTCTCCCCTGCTCACTCCCTCTCTCTCTCAAAAATAAATAAAAACATTTAAAAAAAAAAAAAAAAAAAGGGAAACCACCCCATGATTCCGGATTCCCACAGCACAGGCACATGGCCGCACGGTTCAGAAATGCACTTCCTCCCTGGATGACGACCGAAGCCTGACAGTGGCTGGACCCCAGAACTGGGGCGGCTCTCTCGCCGGCAGGGGCCCCACTCTGCCTGTCCCTGAACGTGTACCCCGACACAGCAGGACTGCAAAAAAAGACCCAGGGGTGCTGCCGGCTCGTCAGCGACTTACTCCGCAGGTTCTGAACAGCCGTCCCCCACCATTCATCCTAAGGGCACCAGGATGCGGAGAGAACGGACCGGAAGGATCAGGCTACTCCACGCAGACCCGCAACCCTGGTGCCAGGCGCCTCCTTACGTCGGATACCAGCGGGCAGGATAACGGGTCAGACAGCGTCCTTAGCAGGGACAAGGCGGACACACACCAGTCCTGTCCCAATGTGTCCCCGCCCCTCCCCACCTCGTCCCAACGCACGCACACATGCGTGCACATGGTTCGCCCCTCACCTGGCTGGAAACTTCATATTCCACATGCTTCAGGAAGAGGCCCTTCTTCTCGGGAATGAGCTCCACCTGCACGGTGTCCCTGGCCAGCAGCTCCTGCAGGGTATACGACAGCAGCAGCGGGTTCCCCTGCGGCATCTGCATTCGCGTAGGGCACGGGTCCCTCTGCTCGCTGACCTGGGGCGTGGGCAAGTCTGGAGGAGAGAAGGCAACCGGCCAATAAAAACAGCTCCCTGAAAGGAGAGGCTGCCACGGGCGGCTGGCCTCCGCCACGCGCTAACGCAGCACACGGACTGCGGCCACGTCACCCTCATTCATTCCGGCCCTGGAGCTTGCGCTCCAGACAGTCGCCAGGCTGTGAGGCGTCCACCCACGTGTGAATCAGCAGATACACCCACCTTTCCAGGACCAGTCCGATCTAGTTTTCAACCTGGGAACAGGAAAAAGTGAACCATTCACAAGTTATGTGCAAAAAAGACCTCTTTTTCTCTAGAGTCGAGAAGGACATGAACACTACGGACAGGGCTGCAGCATCTCTGTCCCCTGGTTTCCACATTGAACACACGTGACTCACGTGCCAAGGCAACCATTCCAATTCCATGGAGGTAAAACCCACATCTCGCTTGAAGCTAAGATTCCTGACTGTACAAGTCCGAGAATATGCTCTCAAACCCCGGCTTCCCTACAGACAAGAAGTGACCCACACACCACTCACAGAGCACAAAATACAGATCGGAGAGATTATTGGCTAAAAAACAGGGAAGTCACATGAAAAAGTCAGTTTGGCTTTTAGTATAGAGTTTTTTAAAAAGTTCTTTTCAGTTAAAAAAAATATAGCAAGGGCTTCTGGGAGGCTCAGTTGGTTGAGAGTTCAGCTCAACTTCAGCTCATGCTATGATCCCAGAGTCGTGGGATCAAGCCCTGCATCGAACTCCAGAGCGTGGATCCTGCTTGGGATTCTCTCTCCGTCTCTCTGCCCCTCCCCTGCTCAAGCACACATGCTCTTTCACTCTCTCATGCTCTCTCTCAAACTAAACATTAAAATATATAAACATACACCCACATACACACATATATAATAAAGATAAGGTGTCCCATTGTGGGAAAGGGGACTTAGTCTAATCAACATGGCTATAAATAACCGCAACAAAGTGTTGACTTTTTTCTTTCTTCAAAATTTTCTACAACGTGGTTGTACCGCTTTTTTATGATTTAGTTCTTAATATAACACTTCAGAGTAAGATTCTGGTTTACATTCTAAACAGAATTAATGGAATACTTTCATCTGTGAAATTACTCAGTATTTTAGAATTTAAAACATAGCTTCTTTTAATTGACCTTAAATCTTAAGAAAAAGAATAAACTAAGGCCTTAATGCTTGCTTGGGAACCCCAAGGGCCTCATAAAAGTCCACGCAAAAACTAAACATTATGTGCTCTACAAGCAGGAAGCTCCCAAGTGAGGGCACATATCCTGGGGTCAAAACAATCCACCAAGGTGCAAGAAGAAAATATTAGCAATCCATTTGCATTTTGTTCTCGTCTTTTCAAACTTCTATCCTTGTGATATCATTATAACACATGTAACATAGTATTAGAGTAGTGCATGCATGGAATTTATTAAAACATGTGTATGGATATGTGTGCATATACTTAGATGCTGCATGTACATGTATGCGAGTATGTATGTGTACAAGTGAGTGTATATGTACAGGAGTATATGTGTATACAAGAGTGTGTGTGCATGTGTATGAATATGTGTACGAATGTATGTTTGTACATACATGAGTATGTGCGTGTAAGAGTATATATGTATGTGAGTATGTGTATGTTGTGAACACAAGTATGTGTGAGTGTATGTGTATATGGGGGTATGTACATGTGTTTAAGTACATGTGTGTCTGTATACAAGCATGTATGTGTGTACAAGAGTATATATGTACATAGGTGTGTACGTGTGGGTATGTTAATGTGTGTATGTGTACATGGGTATGTATGTGTATCGATGCATATGTACACAGGTGTATATGCACATATGTGGGGTGTACATGCGTACAAGTGTATGTGCAAGTGGCTATGTATGTACGTGACTATATGTGTACATGAGTGTGTGTGTGTACGTTAGTGTTTATGACTGTGGGTATGTATGTGTATCAACACATATGTACATAAGTGTATATGTGTATATGGGGATGTACATGTGTACAAGTGTGTATTTGTGTGTGTGTAAAAGTGTGTGAGCAGTGAGTACATACGTACATGGTGTGCATATATCATATGAATGTGTGTACATGTGTATATAGGCATTATATGAGGTGTGAGTGTGTCAAGAGTCCCCAGTGTCTTAATGGCCAAAATGGGGCCAGCACAGCTCTGGAAAGTACCTGTTCTCCCATCCTAAAAACCCAGGCCCTTTCCACAAAAATATATTTTGATGGCCTTCAAACTGTGTTTAGCGGGTCCCTTTAGGGAGCCAACAACTTTCTCAAGTACTCAGTCAAGTGAGTAACGAACAACACAGTACCTGAGCTCATTACTACCTTCAGCACATGGCCACTGAGTGTTCCCACTGCCGGGCACAATCTATGAGGATCCAAACTCCAGGGTGAATTGGCATACACCGTGACTTAACCTTAATAGCATCCAGGTAATGGGACAGCACCAGGACATAAACTCAGGGACACAGACGCACTCAGCTTGGCTCTGGGACAAGCTCCTGGCACGTAGAAGGGGCTTGAGGGAACGCTTGCCAAATGACTATTTACTGACATTTACTGCATTTTCACGAGTGAAAAGTAGCACGTCTTGGGGAAAACAAAGCCTTATGCAACTAGAGCAAAAGTATATGGAAAAACAGAAAATAAAGTTAAAAAAGTAACAGGGAAAGAACATTTTTATCAGAGAAGATTTGCAAACCATATAAAGGGACTGACTGGTATTGAAATATATAAAGAACTCTTAAAACGCAGTGTAAAAAAAAAAGGAGACAAACAAGCCAATTTTAAAATGGGCAAGTCATTTACATAGACATCTCTCCAAAGATACACCAGTGGCCAGTAAGCACATAAAAAGATTCTCAACATCATTAACCATCATGGAAATGCAAATCACAGCCACAGTGAGATACCACCCACTGTGACAGCTCTAATTAAAAAAAAAAAAAAAAAAAGACTAGTGAGCACTGGCAAGGATGTGGAAGTTTCCCTCGCACTGGCAGAGGTATACACGTACAGCTGCCTTCGAAAACACTCCAGCACTTCCTCAAAGCGTCAGAGGCAAGGCCACTATATGACCCAGCAGTTCCCCTCCTGGAAGCACACCCGAGTGAGATGACAACATGTGCCCACACAGAGACAAATGTCCACAGCAGTGCCATCTGTGAGACCCAAGGAGGGGAAAACCCCAAGCACCCATCAACTGAGCAGATAAATACAAGTGGCTCATGGGTACAACAGACTCTCATTCCACCGTGAGAAGGAATGAAGGACGGCTTCACACTACAAGTTGGATGAAGCTTGAAAATACCAGGGTAAGTGAAAGAGGCCAGACACAGAAGACCACATTTGGGTTGAGTCCGTCCACAGGAAATCTCCAGAAGAGGCAAACCTACAGAAGGCAAAGCAAACTGCCGCCTGCCTGGGGCTGGGGCTGGGGCTGGGGCAACACCTGGATCAATGAGCAGGGACTACTGGAGAACAAGGGATTTCTTTGGGAGATGATAAAATGCTCCAGAGCCGATCATGGCAATGGGCGCACAATCCCATGAACAAACCAACACCACCACACTGTGCACTTCAAATGAGTGAGATGTATGGCACGTAATAATAGCTCTAAATGCCTTTCACATAAAAGGCAGGCAACATCAGTTAAGTGCAGGAGTAAGAACCTCAACGTTCTTCTCTTCTGCACAAGCAAAAATGGTCAGAATCCGCTCTTTCAGAACCGTGGAAATTGAAGGTCTGGGGCAATCCAGGACACATTTATTGATGCAATAACTGGTGAAAATGAGGTCATACTAGAATAGGGTAGGCCCTTCATCCAGCATGACTGCAGTTGTCCTAAGAAAAGGGAAGACTGCGTGAAGACCCAGAGGCACCTGACACGCAGGTCACATGACATGTGGGCACATGACAACTGAGGCAAGACTGAAGGGACACAGCCACAGGCCAAGGACAGCAGCCTCAACCGGATGCTGGGAGAGGCAGAGAGGACCGACTCCTATAGATTCAGAGGGAATGCAGCCCTGTCAACGCCTGCATCTCAGACTTCTGGACTCCAGGGCTAGGAGACAACAGGGTGTGGTTTCAAGCCACCCAATTGGTGGTGCTTTGTTAGAGCGGCCACAGGACACTTGCACAGAAAACTTTAGAGAATTTGTTCTGAGAGGTCATTAAATACATCTACAACGTTCAGCAGCAACAACTGGGGGAGGGAAGAAAATCTGATATTCAGGGCTGTCATAGTAGATTATTTCCCTGTCAGGTTTACAGCTGAAGTTTATACGACACGCAAAGAACCAAGAGAGTATAGCCAAATACAGGGAAAAACCACCACCAGAAACTGTCCGTGAGGAAGGCTAGGCATTGAACTCATTGGACAGAGACCTTACATCAGCTATTTGAAATGTGCTCAAACTCACAGGAACTCTCCCTAAAGAACTAAAGGAAAGTAGAACAGTCTTAGCAAGAGAAAATATGGGTAAACAGAAGTTGTACAAGAAGGGCAGGAAAAACTCTGGAGTCAAGAAGCTCAACAAACAAAACTAAAAGTGCACAAGCAGGTTCAACATCAAGAGCAGATTTAGGTGGACAAAGGGAAGACACGGCAAACCCGAAGACAGGTCAACAGAGACTGTCCAGAGTGGAGGACAGACAGAAAACAGAATGAGGAAGAACAGACAGCCCCTCAGAGACCTGCACCAACATCACCAACTGTACCAACGTCATCAACATGAGCGGCCCGGAAGGAGAGAGGATCAGAAAAATAGGTGAATGAACTGCCAAATTTTCCCCAAATTTGATCTTTAAAACCCAAAAACCCAAAAACCTCCAACCACGATAAACTTAGGGAGATTCACAACTAGACAGGTCACAACTGCATGGTTCAAACTGCACTGTTTAGTGTCCAGAGAGCAAGAGAAACTCTCGATCAGCAACCGGGGTAAATGAACGGCTGACTCCTCAGAACCCACGGAGGCCACAAGGTAGTGTGACGGCACACCAAGTGCCAGAGGGCAGAATGGTCAACCAAGAATTCTATATCCAGCAAACAATCCTTCCAAATCGAAGGAGAAAATAAGACAGCCACAGATGACCAAAAACAGCCAATTCACTTCCGTGCTACCAGTTGTTCCTTCTGAGAAACAAATCCACGTATCGAAAGAAAGAACACCACTAAAGGTAACTGCACTGGTAAATGTGAAAGGCAGTATAAACTTATTCGTAAGTTTTTCTGGGTGACTTAAACAATGTATTAGGCAGTCATCATAAATCTGTTTTGAGGGACATACAGTTTATATGGAAACAAACTGTGCGACTGAGAGAACGGGGAGAGGAAGCGGGCTGCAAGGCAGCGAAGTGTCTACACACTCACTACTGAGATTAAATGCGTACTGATCCAAGCTGGGCTGTTACACGTTAGGATGGCAATGTGTAATCCCAGGGCAATCACTAAGAAAGTAACAGAAATAATACAGTAAGTAAAACAAGGCAACTTAAACAGTAAGCCAGAAAATACCTATTTGACATAAAACAAGGTAATAACAGAGGAACGGAGAAAAGATAAACATAATGAGGGCAAGGAAATTTGGGGAGCACCAAGTGTGTATGAAGTTTGTTCTTTTCCTGATGGTTAAAGTGAGCTAATATTCTAAGACATGTCAGCTCAGTAATGATTACCAAAGGGTCACAGGCTGCTGAAGAGCCTGAACTCTGACCACAAGACGATCTACAAGTCAGAACCCAGGGGTGCCCAGGGGGCTCAGTCAGTGGAGTGTCCGACTTGATTTCAGCTCAGGTCATGATCCCAGGACTGTGGGATCAAGCCCAGCATCAGGTTCCGAGCTATGCATGGAACCTGCTTGAGAGTCTTCCTTTCTCTCTCTCTCCCTCTCTCTCTCCTTCTACCCCACTCATGCTCTCACTCTTTGAAAGAAAAAATATATATATTTAAAAGTCAGAACCCAAGAGGTACATTTATTATTATTTTTGTTGATGGGGTCACCTTGTCCAAGCTGCTATTTTCTTTTTTTATAATTTATATTTTATTCTGAGAGAAAGAGTGACCAGAGAAGGGGGCAGAGAGAGTGGGGGAGGGAGGGGAGAGAGAGGGAGGGAGGGAGGGAGGGAGAGAGAGAATGAATTCCAAACAGGCTCCACACCATTAGCACAGAGCCCAATGCAGGGCTAAAACTCACCAATTGTTAGATCACATGACCTGAGCTAACTGAGCCACTCAGGTGCCCCCTCTCTACAGAAATTTCTAAAAGAAAATTTTTTTACTGTTTACTTTTGAGAGTGAGTGAGCAGGGGAGGAGCAGACAGAGACACAGAATCTGAAGCAGGCCCCAGGCTCCAAGCTGTCAGCACAGAACCCGACCCGGGGCCTGAACCCACGAACTGTCAGATCATGACCTAAGCTGAAGTCCGACAATTAACCTACTGAGTCACACAAGCGCCCCTGTGGAAGCTTCAATCTCAAGAAAGCCATGTTTCCAAGTATCGGTTTCCTAAACTAGGATATCCATGTTTTTTGAAGGAAAACAGTTTCAGATGGGCTAATCTGTCATGTAACAGACCACACACTGTGCAAAGGGCAGAAATTCACGAGAAAGATTCCAGTTTTCTGTGGGAGTAATTGTCAAGTTCACTGACAGGACTTTAATACCCTAATCAGATGGAAAAGGAACTGCACCCCCACCCAGCCCAATAGGTAACAGTTTAGGAGAGAGGCAACAAGGCCCACACTGAAAGGCTACAGACAAAAGATAGGTTTTGACCTCAGGCGGGCATGTGTCATTTCCCAGCCATGGAGCCCGGCAAGCGACAACCTCCGAGCTTACCACTATCATCAGTAAAACGGGGGGTAAGGCTGCTTGCCCAGGGCCAGGCCTTCATCGTCTGCACCTCAATGACAGGGACAAGCCCTCAGAAGCCTCTCTGGCAATGCTCCTGCCCAGCTCCAACCCTTTTGGCAGAAAACTGCTCAACCACGGGGTTTGGACTCAACCCAGAACCTGGAGTTCAAAGCCTTGCCTTGAAATGCCACTCACGGTCCAGGAAGTGGCTCTCAGACCAGCAGGCTCAGCGCTTCGGGCCACCTCCATGTTGTCCCAGAGGCCCTTGTGGGCGATGAGACACTGGAGCAGAAAATAACTATCTGCTAGAAACTTCTCCGTAGTCCCCTGCCTCCCTTCCAGATCACTGTGCTCCACTCCAAAACGTCTCTGCATCTGTGGACCAAAATGCAGCACCAACCCATAGCAACGGGTATTCGGGGCTGGGATCCAGCCTGGCCCCCAGAGCGAGGCCCATGTGCAGCAGGGATGAGGCCCAGGCCCCGCCCCGGGGACCCCTTGCTATCCAACAGAGATGTGCTGGCTCCAGGGTGACTAAGACAGCCTGGCAAGCATCAGAGGAACAGGCGCCGATGGGGAGCCGCCGGCATGCTGTGTGACCCCCCAGCCCCGAAATCCCGGGCTTCTCCGAGCCGGCTGTCCACAAATGAAAAACAATGAAATGTCCCACAAAGACACCGTCCTTCCCCACGTACTTCCATCAGAGCCTCTGGGCAGCAACCCTGCTACCGGCGCACACCCAGAGGGGTCCAGTCCCCGTGTTCAGACAGCCCCTAGCACCGGGGGCCCTTCCTCACTCACCACAGGCCAAAGCTTCAAGAAACCAACAAGATGTGCCCAATGACCACGCGGTCAAGCATGCCCTCACTGCATCTAACCAAACCCCAGCAAACACCTGATGCAGAAGTCACAGACCAGAACACTACGCACACAGGAGGCCACACCCACCCGGCCAGTCATACCCCGTGGAGGGGCTGCACCAAGCACTCGCAGATACCCCAACTCTGCTCCAGCTAGGCCCTCCCCAGGCTCTCACAGCTTGCAGAGAGCCCCTCAAGGGTAAAGGGCTTTGCAAACCAAGGCAGGTCCTTTGGCCTCCAAAGGCAGCCAGGGAGGAAGGTTCCTACCGTCCAAGTTCAGTAGCATGGTGGACAGGAAGGGGAGTTCCGATGAATTCCAAGTTCAATGTTCTACCACCATGCAGATCTATTGCTACTGCCGTCCTCGGCTGCTGGTTCACTGGCACGTGGGAAATGAGGACCAGCAAGAGACGGCACGGTCTCGGGGCTGACGCTTCCAGACTGAACACACATCAGGATCCTCTGCTGAGCTTGACCAGACACTGATGGGCAGGACTGATAGTATCCAAAGTCAGGAAGTAAGTGTGGGTAGGGATGTGGAGGGACTGGAAGGCCCGTACGCAGCAAGTGGGACAGAAAGAGCCCAGCTGTGGAAAAAGGCAGGGCAGGTCCTCACGGAACAGAATCACAACAGGACCAGCAACCCCACCTCTGGTCTGTCCCCAGAAGAACTGGAAGCAGGGACCCAAGGAGACACTCGCTCACCCACGTTCATGGCAGCCACCAGGTAGAAGCGGCCCACGTGTCCACTGACAGAGGACAGCAGCGTGGTCCAGCCACCTGATGGAACATTACTAAGCCTCCATGAAGAAGGAACTCCTGGCACCTGCCACAACGTGCATGAACCCAGAGGACGGGATGCTGAGTGACACGAGCCGGACACGCAGAACACTGTAGGGTCCCACTCGTATGAGGTCCCAGGACTGGTCAAAATCAGGGGGACAGAAAGTAGACGGTGGTATCAGGAGCTGGGGGAGGGGCAGGAGGTTAGTACCAAGTGGTGACAGAGGTTCAATACGGAAAGAAGAGAAAGTTCTGGAGAGGGACGGTGGGGATGGCTGCACAATAACGTGAATGTTCTTAATGCCACATAACTAACACCTGGAAATGGCTAACGTTTTATGTCACGTATGACAGGTAAAGAAACACTCAGATCCCGGGGTCGCTCCCCGGAACCTAGGGTGGGGCCTGAGAACCAGAGTTTCTGACAAGCTCCCAGGGACGTAGTTTGAGAACCACCGTGGTAGGACAAGCAGAGGAAGGACTTCAGTGCCTTGCCCGGACCCACAGCCCAAACCTAACCGGTATCTGGTGTCCGCGCATGCTGCCACCTGGCTTTGCTTACTCATCAGAGAGAGCAGAGACCAGTGGCATTCCAGGTGACGAGTCTTCCACCCAAATCACAGGAAGTGGAACCAGCAGGACTCCTCAATCCTCAACAGGGCCGTTCCTCCTCAGGCTCACCGTGGAAACTGCTCTAAGCTACTCCGTTACTCTGAAATTGAGCTGTTCTCAGGGAACGGAAGTGACAGTGTCCTGGTGCTTATGATGGCCGCGGCCTCAGAACTGAGAGCTCGGCGGCCAGGCGGCCAGGGAACACCAGCAACACCTCCGTGTGCAGCGCGCAGTCCTTCGAGAACGAGCCCTAACTAAAGCTCAAATGCACTGAAGCTGTCACGGCCTCGGTTTCGCTGCCCTTCAGGTGCAGTTTTCTTTCAAGAACATTTCAGGTACCATTACCCTATTTTTTTAAGTTGTTATTTTGAGAGAGAGAAAGAATAAGCGCACAAGAGAGGGGCAGAGAGGGAGAGGGAGAGGGAGAGAGAGAGAGAGAGAGAGAGAGAGAGAGAATCCCAAGCAGGCTCCAAACTGTCAGCACAGAGCTGGACATGGGGCTCGAACTCACAAACCGTGAGATCATGACCTGAGCCGAAATCAAGAACTAGACGCTCAACCAACTGAGCCCCCCAGGCTTTTAAATACAGAACACCACCCACCCCTGTAGTCTGTATACACCCATGTTCACTCTGCACACGCTCTCCACACGCAGAGGGCCCAGCAAACATGCAGGCGGCTTCTTAAACACAAGGCATGTTTCCACATGTGAACATGACCCTGCTTCTCTTCCAAATTTCCCGTAAATGCAAAAACCTTAGCCATTCACGTAACATAATCACCATAAACATGGTTTTGCTTTCGATCTCTGTTCCTTTATATGTTTAAATGCATGAACATTTGTTTTCGTTGTGAAAGATTTCAAACAGACATAAAAGTACAGAAAATATCACAATCCATGTATCTACCATGGAGATTTCATAACATTGTGCCGTATATTTTTTGAAAAAAATTTTAAGTACAAAAAACACATTACGGATGCACACTCCCATCCCCCTTTCCTATTCGAAGGTGACCACTAATCCTAGAGTTGAAGGGCATCCTTTCCAGGCAAGTTCTTTGTGCTAAGAGTCTGCAAGTGTCTGTGAAGTGCATGCAAGTATTTTATTTCGTCATATACAACAGACACAATTATTTTCTTCTTGTCGTTTATATTGGGATGATGCATGCATACAGAAAAGCACACATAGCAAATCTGTTCACTCGATGAACTGACAAGCCATTGGGGCGACACCCACGTAAAGAAATGGGACACACAGCCTCCCCATAACCCCTCTCCCTTTCAGCCACTCCCTCCCCAAGGGTGCCAGCCACCTTCTAAACCACACGTTATTTTTGCCTGTTGTTATATAATATACACGGAATCAGTCCATAAGTTCCTGTTTCTGACTCCTTCCACTATGCACGACGCGTGAGGCCCATCTGTGTCACCACATGCAGGCGTCATTGCTACAGACCCTGCTGTGTGATCAGGCCACAATCTACCTAGTCATCGTGCTACTGGACACCTGGGTACTTCCCAGGGTTTTCCTATGACACATGGTGCTGCTATGAACACCTGGCACATGGCTTCCAATGGAAACGTACCCTCATTTCTGGTGGGCACATTCCTTAGAGTGAGGCTCCTGCATCCTGGGATTTCTTATGTCTGGCCTAGCAAATATTTCCCGTTTCCCCAAATGACTGACCCACATCACGCTGCCATCAGCAGGAGGCCCAGCTGCCTCACACAATGGCCCACCCAGTATTTTCCATCTCCCCTTCGCCACTTGATAGGGTCTAACACAGTGGCCACTAAGTCAACATTTCATCTTGACTTTTTTCCACTTACATTAAAACACCATCCTATAGTCCTAAAAACGTACTATTACCTATAGTGCTTGCGTAATAGCTCAGGTATGCAACTAAAAACCATGTAACCATTCTCCCATTAACCGTTTCCTGCTATTGTCCGGAGCATGAAGAATAGCCCCATTCACAAACCATTCAGCTGTGGTTTCTTTTACTCTATCCTTAGCATCAATTCCTAGAGAATTGCCACATTTTCTTCCTGCTAATGGACACTTCCCTGGATGGCTTTTATATACAGACGCATGTTGAGTAAGACTTTCTTCAGAAACCCTCTTTGGAGTGTAACTGCAGTGACCCTGGCAATCTAATGGATGTACCACAGTGGCATTAAAAAAAGAGAAAACTAAAATTTTACCTTCCCGCAGGCAAGGAGAATGGCAATCACCAAGGGGAAGAGATCCTAATGCAAAGTTTCCTCAAATCCACCCAAAATGTTCTTTTCTCCTTCCTCAGTGAGAAGACACAGTCGTGTCCTGCTGTCCCCTTCATTCTCCTCTCTTCAACCACAGCAGGCACCTGCCGGTCACGGCCTGTGCGCTGGGGACCCTGGTGGATACCTGCCGTCAGGGCCTGTGCGCTGGGGCCCCTGGTGGACACCTGCCGGTCAGGGTCTGTGCACTGGGGACCCCGGGGCCCACCTGCCGGACAGGGCCTGTGCGCTGGGGACCCTGGTGGACACCTGCCAGTCAGAGCCTGTGCACTAGGGACCCCAGGGCCCACCTGCCGGTCAGGGCCTGTGTGCCAGGGACCCTGGGGTCCACCTGCCGGTCAGGGCTGTGTGCCATGGGCCCTGGGGCACATCTGCTGGTTAGAGCCAATGTGCCGCAGGCCCTCATGCTGGGGATGCCCTTTCCCTAACTACCTGCAGACTCAACTCCTTCATCTCCTTCTAATCATGGCATAAACACCATTTTCTCACGACAGGTACCCGGCGGCAACTGCATCCTCTCCTCCCCCCGCAAGCTAACATATGCCACTGTCTCATTACATCTGAAGATCATCCACTGTCCAGCATAAGACCATCAACTCCGGGACAATCGACCTCTTTATTTTGTCCACACTTAGGATCCCAATGACCAAGAGGTGCACCCAACATGTAGCAAGTGCTCGATGACCATTTGCTGACTCTGTGAAAGGAATCAAAGTCACGTCAATAAGTAAGCAAGGTCTGCTCTGCTGCCTCTGGCGGGGTGACAACCTCCTGCCCGCACCACACCAACAAATCTCAGGAAGTTCTCGCTGCTCACAGGATCCGGGCCTCAGCGGGCCACAGTGAGAAGCAATGCCTCCCCACCTCCACCACCGCCTCTCGGCCAACTTTCAGCAATATCCACTTTTCCCCAAAATTACAGAAGGCAAAAGCCCTGATTACATAAAGCCATAAGGCGCCATCTGGCTCATCAACCTGCACTACAAAAGAAGAAAGGCTTTCATCTTCCTGCAACGGTTTAAGCATTTGTACCTTGAAGCAAAGCAAAAATCAGTAACCTCCGAAGTTCCTCCAAGTCCTCTGGAACTTCTTGCTGAGACTTTCTGAACTGAACCCTCTCCAAAGCGCAGTTCAAACACTACACTACACTACAGTGTCTCCTTCGCCCTATGAGAGCCCAGCGACCCTCCTCCCTCCTGCTGGCCAGCCTCCATGTCTCGTCCAGGGGCTTCTCCCATGCCACTACATCTGCCCCACCCTGGTTTGGGGAGCTCTGGCTCCCCGATGCCGCCCAGCACGGGGATGGCACCAGCACAACCTCGGCTCGGGTCATGATCTCACGGTTTGTGGGTTAGCACCCCACGTTGGGCTCTGTGCTAACAGCTCAGAGCCTGGAAACTGCTTCAGAGTCTCTGTCTCCCTCTCTCTCTGCCCTCCTCCCTCGTGCTCACAGCCGCGCATACTCTCTCTCTCTGTCTCATATAAACATTAAATTTTTTAAAAATAATAAAATAAAATTTAAAATTTAAATTAAAAATGGACAAAGGATGGGTGCCAAGTGGCTCAGTCAGTTATGTGTCCGACTCCTGATTTCAGCTCAGGTCATAATCTCAGATTATGAGATCGAATCCTGCATCAAGTTCTGCACTGACAGTAAGGAGCCTGCTTGGGGTCCTCTCTTTCCCTCCCTCTCTCTGCCTCTCCCCTACTCATGCACGTGCTAGCTCACTCTCTCTTTCAAAAATAAACATTATTTTTAAAATGGGCAAAGAGAGGCACCTGGGTGGCTTAGTTTGTTAAGTATCCAACTTCAATTCAGGTCATGATCTTGTGGTTGGTGGGTTTGAGCCCCACATTGGGCTCTGTGCTGACCGCTCAGAGCCTGGAGCCTGCTTCAGATTCTGTGTCTCCCTCTCTCTCTTCCCCTGCCCTGCTCACACTCTCCCTCTCAAAAAAAAAAAAAAAAAAAATTTAAAAAAACGTTTTAATAAAATTGGGCAAAAGATCTGAATAAACATTTCTCACAAAAAGATACACAAAAAGATACACAAACAGCCAATGAGCACGTGAAAAGTACCCAACCACAATGAGGCTGCATTTCACACCTGCAAGGATGGCTACGATCAAAAACACATGCATGGGGCCTGGAGGGCTCAGTCGGTTAGGCATCTGACTCTTGGTTTTGGCTCAGGTCGTGATCTCACGGTTTCATGAGTTCAAGCACTGCATCAGGCTCTGCACAGGCAGTACAGTGCCTGCTTGGGATTCTCTCCCTCTCTCTCTCTGGCCCTTCCCCACTCATGCTCTCTCTCTCAAAATAAATAAAACTTTTTTTTAAATTAAGGGAAAAGAATGACACCTGATAACAAGTGTTGGTGAGGACATGGAGAAATTGGAGCCCTCGTCCTTGCTAGAAAACAGTCCAGCAACTCATCAAAAGGTTAAATTCCACTGCTAATTATATCACCCAAGAGAAATGAGAAGTATGTCCACACAAAAACTTGTGCATGAACTCACAGCAGCATTACCCGTAACAGCCAAAACGTGGAAACAGCCCGATGCCCCCCACCTGACGACAGGGTAAGGAAAACACGGAGTCTCAATGTAACGGGGTACTATTCAGCCAAAGACAGGCACGGCATGCTGGTCCAAGCTCCAGCACGGATAGCCCTCCGGACGGGGCAAAACGAAAGCAGCCGACACAGGAGGACACACACTATGTGCTTCTATCTCCATGAAATTCCCAGAAGAGGTGAATCTACAAGACAGAGAGACTAACAGCTGCCCGGGCTAGGAGGAGAGGGGGCTGAGGAGTGAAGTCTGACCACTAATGGGTTCAGGGTTTCTTCGAGCCAAGAGGAGAATGCTCTAAAATTAGGTCGATGGCTGCACAACTCTGTGAACTGTGTCATTCAAATGGGAGAATGACATGGTATGTGAAATAGATCTCAATAGAGCTGTGAAAAAATGTTTTATGAATTATCCCTTCTTCCCCGTTCTTGGGCCCACAAACGACTTTCCTACACCAGCACTGGGCCTAGAGCAGGGACGGCCTTCAATCTCGCACAAAGGGTCTACTAAGAAGGGAAAAGCTCTTCTACCTGGGAAATCCTCTGGCTGTTCTGGGCACAAGCAGAAGAGTCTAGCAGGGGTTGTTCCCACGGAAACTTCCAGCAGCCCCTGGGGTCCCCGTCATCCCTGCGGCTACGAAGCTGCACGTCAGAACCAGAAGCAGCCTCTGAATGCTGAGAACTAGGGAAGCTGCCCTTAACGAAGGGGTCTCCCACCCCTCCGCTCTACGCAGGAACTCAAAGGAAGGATGGAGCCGGCCCGCTGGACAGCTGTGTGCAGTACCGATCATTCCGAACAGGGCCATTCCCAGTGAAGCCTCTTCGCAGGTGGGACTTACCGAACTCTAGGTAATCTCTCTTTAGTCCTGGAAAACCCTTTCAGCAGGTGCTGTGGTCCCTTTTAACAGATGTGAAAACAAGGCTCTAGCAGCACAGCCTGCCCAAGGTCACAGAGCTGGCACACAGCTAAGCGGTGGGGCCAGAACCTGTACCAGGTTACCTGACGACACCCCCTCCTGTGCTCCCTCCCTGACTCATGGGGAGAGGAGCTGCGACAAGCAAGCCCCATGCCTGGAACCAGAGGTCAGATGGTCCCAATGCAAATCCCTGACTCCTCTGTGACAGTGAACCAACAGCTGACCTCACTCACTGCCCTCAGCTTTCTCATCTCTTGGATGGGAACAGTACCGTTTCCAACACTGTTCCCTACAAGAATTTTGTTTTAAAGAAAACATGTGAAAGCATCCACCACAGTGCCTGGTGCCCAAGCTTTTCTTTTCCAAGGGACCCACAGGCCAGAAGCCAGACACAAACCTTCCAGATCAAACCATGGAACGAATGAACCGCAGACCCGGCGTTCTCACTGCCTCGAGCATGGCATCGTGCACCACAACACTGGCATCTTGCTCTCGTCAAAACCCGAACAGATTGTGGGGTCCCAGGAGCTCAAGGACACATGCGAACCATTTGCACACGAAAGGACGTTCTCAAGATGTGAGTGGCTAGTCCTTTCCAAGGGAATTGAGAGAGTCCAAATCAATTGGGGGGGGGGGGGTTAATGGGTCTGTTTCCTGAAGACATGACAAAACTGAAGCTGAGTGCCCCAAAACATTCACCTACAGATGATTCCCCCTGTGTCCCCCTGAAGCAAGAAGAACCAGCACAGGGCCACCAGAGCGCTGCTTCTCCATGAGTCTTTCCAAACCTGCTTCTGAAAGGGCCCCGGTCAAGTTGGGTGCATTCCTCAAAAAACCTCTTCAACCTCTCACTTTCGTAATATTTATCTGTGGGGAGGTCCGGTGATTTCTTCCAGAGTTTAAAAGCATACTACTTTAGCTAATAGTATTTGGGGAAGTTTCAAATCACTTACAAAGGAGTTCAAAATTCCAAAAAGATTCATGATCTCTCTCTTTAACTAAATTCAATCTGTTTCAGGTTTGTTTGTTTGTTTTCTTTCCTTAGACCTTCACTCTGGGCCTGGCTGGTTAAGTCTGAAAACGACTCAGGTTTTCTAGGATCTCCTGACCTGAAAACGAAAATGTTCCAAAATATCTAGCAGGACCAAGTGTGCCTCTATCTCAGTAAAGGGTAACTAGAGCCTGCATTCACAACCAAATTAGGCCCCCTAATAAAATTCCAAGCAGTCACTGGCACTGTGAGCCAAGTGAGATACAATTAAATCCATTTGAACAAACCTCCACTGGTCTATGGAAGCAACCACAAAAACTAAGACCAGGCCATCCAGCGGCCTGCAGCCTAGACGACCCACAATGCTGTTCATCAGCCAGAGAAAGGAACACCCTGGAAATTGGCATGAACAAATCAGGAACGCATGTGTAAAGGGAAAACGTCATAGTAAGAAAAATATGTAGTCAGTCTTGGCCCCGCAGCCAAACCTGCACTGAACCTGGAAGTCTGGGTTTCCAGCAGAGAGGGCCCGGCTCTCCTCTTGTGTCTGCAACTCAAAGACTCCAAATCGGTTAGCTAGGATCATCCAAATACCTTCAGCAGAGGGAACTCGGCCTGTGCTTGGCAAAATGTGTTTCTGAGCTGCCACATTCCCTCCCCAGGAAACATGCTCTGCACACAGACTGAACCGGATGGCTGCGGCAACGCGGAATGGAGCTTAAGCCCGCACACAAACCACGCAAGTGACCATTCTGCCGCACGGGACTGGGGCACGCTCGCTGTCTGGGCTGCCGCGCTCTGTGTCCGTCCTATCGCGCTAGGTCAAGTGCACCCTCCTTCTGAAAAGATAAAGGCGACAACTCACCATGGTCTGCGGTGGCGATTTCCAGGACAGCCACACGGAAGGAACTATCTCGCTGTACGTAAAACCTTCAAAAGAGGGACAGTTCGAGGTCTGAGAATGGCTGGCAAAGTGACCCTTAAGGGAAGTGCATGAGAGGCACCCACGTGACGACGCAGGCCTGCGTAGACTGCAGCCAAGAGGTTACATCTGCCGCTTCCGAGCAGGAGCCACACCCTTGCTGGGGTGTGAATCCCACTCTCCGACCTTGGGAAGCGATGCCGCCTCAGTTTCCCCATCTGCTAAGTGGGGTTGAGGGACTACTGACTCCACAGGACTTCCGCGAGGAGGAAAGCCTCTCCTGCCCCAGGCACTACCAGGGCCGCCAGCACACAGGGAGCGCTCTGTGAGGCCTCTCATCAACACAACGCATCCTCTGCCCTGCAAAGAGTGCCCTGAATGGGGGTCTGCCCTGAGGAGGCAGAAGACGGGACACTTTCTACTCATAACCCAGTCTATCTCTGGAAACACACCCACTGCTGTGCAGCCCAGCTCACCTCTCACCTTCTGCAGGGGGGTGCCTGGGGGGCTCAGCCGGCTGAGCATCCGACTTCGCTCATCTCATGATCTCATGCTATTTTGTGGGACTGAGGCCCCCTGTCGGGCTCTGTGCTGACAGCTCAGAGCTGGAGCCTGCTTCAGATTCTGTGTGTCCCCCCGTCTGCCCCTCCCCCACTTGTGTGCAGGCTCTCTCTCTCACACACGCTCTCTCTCAAACATAAACAATTAAAAAAAAAAACTTATCTTCTGCAGGGACTCTGAGGAGACTCACGACCTCACTGCCACCCCAAGACGGAAGGACAGTGGCACACAAGACACCCTGAGACAAAGAACTGACACATACATGTACTTTGCTCAGCCTCTGAAGAGCTGAAAATGGAAAAATCCAGCAGTGAGCAGCATTTCTCAAGAGCTGGGAGGTGAAATCATGGTCCCAGAGACAATTAACAGTGCAAAGTCACGACTGTCACCTGACTCTGCTTTACAGAAGACGGCCTTTGTCAAGGAGATACTGTTCACAGCAGGTGAGGTCCCCAGTGCAAAGTCACCACTGCCACCTGACTCTCCTCTACAGAAGATGGCCTTTGCATCTCCATCAAGGAGATACTGTTCACAGCAGGCGAGGTCCCCACACATCCCTCCTGGCACAACACCTGCCCGGGGCCCTCAGGTCTGGGTCCTGCAGGTCCTAGGGGCCACCACAATGGCTGGACCCACCAGCGCCAACTGTGTTCAGACACAGACACCAGAAACGGCGAAGCCAGGGGATTATCCTGCTGATTCACTGAAAGATGGTCCGTTAGGAGTGGACGAGGCTATGATAAAACATGTATTTCACTATACATACATTTCCAGTAGCAACCAGACTCGAAACCAAGGGAGTTCAGAATGCCTACAAAATTGTTTTAATACAAGTCCCTTTGCACCCGCCCCTGCTTGGCAAACTGCACATAGTGAGCAGGTGCACTTGAGATCTTGGGACCTTGGGTTTTCCATCCACATTTTCTACCGTGAAACACATAACACAGCCAGAGAAAGGGGTGTCAGGTCTATGGGCACTTTAACAAAATTCTATCTCAAAAACACATGCAGGTTGAAAATTAAAAGACCGCCTGCGTCCCGAAAGCCACCTCGCCTAGTCCAGTAGCCATTTCAGGTCAAACTGCTCTTCTCCCACCAGAGGTGCCCACAGCCTACTTTCCATGGTATTTTCCTTGCTCTCCATCTATAGTTTTATAACCTATTGAAGCATCCCTATACAAGAGTCCAATTCGGCACGTGTTTTAACTTGAGAGAAACCAGAGTCACGTGCGTGTTTTCTCTGGCTTCTCCGGACGTCCTCGGGGGAGGGTGGAGGGACTCAGTTGTCACATCTGCAGAGATCCCTCAACAGGTCACCAAAGGGCATCTCCCAGATCTCAGAGCAGAGTCTAACTCAACAGGAACATCTGATAAGAGAGGTCACCTCTAAGGTGGGGAACTAACAGCAGGAGAGACTTCCCAAGTGCAAGCAAAAGGGCAAGGTTAACACTGGTTCAATTTAAAGAATCATTTTCTGAAAAACACGTGGCAAGAGGCTCTTTAACACAAACTGTAAGACATTTGCACTTTTTTTTTTTAAATGTTTATTTCTAGGAGACAGAGAGAGAGACAGCATGAGCAGGGGAGGGTCAGAGAGAGAGGGAGTCACAGACCGAAAGAGGCTTCAGGCTCTGAGCTGGCAGCCAGCACAGAGCCCGACGTGGGGCTCGAACCCACGAACCGCGAGATCATGACCTAAGCGAAAGTCAGACGCCTAACCAATTAAGCCACCCAGGCACCCCAAGACATTTGTACTTTAGAAGCACGAATATAGAGTTGGATTCATTACCATGGACGCATTAAGTAGATAATTATGAAAACTAGCATAATTTTAGCAGTGTAGAAAAATTCCAAGTGAAAAGACTAGACTATAAAGTGTAAATACATCATGAAGACATGTAAAAAGCATATGCGTGTGGGAAAAGGAAGTAACAGCTGAGCCTCAAGCAATATGGGGCCTGGGGCACCAACCCTACTCCCTGCAAAGTGGAAAATCCATGTGGAACTTCTGACTCCCCAAAAACTAACTACTAACAGACTGCTGCTGACTGGAAGCCTTGGCAGCAATAAAAGGTCAATTAATACAGATTTTGTGGGGATGCCTGGGTGGCTCAGTCAGTTAAGCGTCCGGCTTCGGCTCGGGTCATGATCTCATGGTTCATGGGTTCAAGCCCCGCATCCAGCTCTGTGCTGACAGCTCAGAGCCTGGAGCCTGTTTCAGATTCTGTATCTCCCTCTCTGACCCTCCCCTGCTCACGCCGTCTCGCTGTCTCCCTCTCTCTCTCTCTCTCTCTCTCTCCCTCTCTCCCTCTCTCCCTCTCTCAGAAAAAAAAAACAACAACAACAGTTTTTTGTATGTATTCTATACCATAACCTTCCAAAAAAAAATAAATAAGCTAGAGAAAAGAAATGTTAAGAAAGTCATAACACAAAAATGCATTTACTGTAGTTACTGTATTGATCAACTCCCCACAGACACACACAGTTCACACTTGTGTTGTTCAAGAATCAAGTGTACACCAGAACACAAGGGTTGCATTGAAATGGCGGAATATGGATGATTTCTGTTTATAAAATGTGTGTACCTTCAGTTAGGTTCCTGTGTAACAACATTCTCCTCCAAGTGCCCATTCTCACACAACGATGTGTTTTACTGGTGTGATTACAGCTCATTCAAAAGACTTCTGGAAAACCAACTTGGCCAGCACAGCTCCGCGCTGGGAGGCCCTCAGGAGGTCACATGCAGAGACAGCACCTCACCACAGGTCTCGCCCATCCAGACCAAGCTTCCCATGTAATTAATCAGACATCACGTAATCTCACTTCACCTCTGCTGAGCACACAAACTCCAAACTGGTGAGGGATCCAAGGAAACCCCAGCCAGTACCGGCCCCACTCCGACCACTTGGGCAGCAGAAACCACGAACCGTGGGCTGAGTCACTCAAACAGCTCACAGAATGCATGCACCTCGGGCCATCTGGAGCCCCCCGCACTCCAGTGCATCCTAATCCTGATTATCTTCACAAAGAACATCTACCCCCTTAAGCCTGGTTATGGTTTTTGAGTGGTTCTATCTCAAAAACACTGCAGTCCTTCAGAGGGTAGCACGACCCAGGGCCCTGCTCTCACACACTCGGGGGTGCAGGCCTCTTTCCAGACAGACCACCCGGGGCCCCTGTCCCGCCACTCACCGCCCCAGACTCCCCCCCCCCCCCCCCCCCGGTAAGCAGCACAGGCAAAACATCTCTTTTTGTGGTGCCTTTTTCTTAGGAAGGAAAAAATTATACCAAAACAGAATTCCCCCACCCGGAACACATCACTTTCTTGCTAACCACAAATTCTGGCAAAATCTGTTCTACATAACAGTGATTCAGTTAGTTCCTCTTTCTTCAAATTGACACATTTTACCTTGCAAATTGGGTACGTCTGTATGACAGAGAGTTTAAAGACCAAGGAAGCAAACTTAAATCGTATTTCCACAGCTACCATTGTTATCAAGTTAAAATATGATACTATCCTTAAAAACTTTTATGATAAAAATGTAATTCTATTTCAACATCCTAGCCTTTTCTACACAGCAGATCTTATTTCAGATACTGGGTATAAAGAACAATAATAGTTTTTGCCTGTCGGGAGTTTACAATCGACATGCGTGTCATGAAGGGGAGGAGGGTGGACAGGAAGGGTTTTTTTCTGAATGCAAACAGCACTTGGAGACATAATTCAACCCAAATGCATACATCTTAAGTGACAGCTCAATGGGTTCTGACCAATGTACACCCTCAGAGTAGCAGGCAAGGGGTGGTGGCTGGAGCAGAGAGAGCAAGGAAGTGGCCCAGGCATGCAGAGAAGGTGGGGGCCCGTGCGCAGGAGCTCAGATGATGAGCAGAGCTCAGCCATGACCCCAGACGAAACCAGGAGACAAATGGCAGGGAGCTTCCTAACCAAATGGAATGTATGGAATGCCGTCAACTGAGCCCCTCTAACAGAAGTGAAGCTGTTCTCCCTTGTGCTAACGACCAAGTTTAGGTCCATTGGATTGCAGTAAAGTGGGCCCATGATACACAGTGGTCATGTGTGTCTGTTTTTATCAGGGTAGGATGCAACCTAAAAAAATCAAATTACACAATCAAGCATCTATCACATTCATTCATTGCAATTCTTATTCTACGTCACAGCTGCTGAGCTTTATAGCCTCAAAAGAGGCCCTCAAAGAAAACTCTCATCTCTCATACTATAATTTTACTATAAACTATTCTGTTTAAAATGAAAAAAGAAATTCTACAATTCAATAAGAAAAAGAAAACACTCAAAACAAAACGGGCAAGAGATATGAACAGTGAGTTCAGAAAGGCCACACAAGATGAAAATATGACAAGAAACTAAACTCCACTGACACTGGAGGAAATGGAAATTCAAACAAATATGAAACACATTCTTAATTTTTGTGAAGTCTGAAGGGAGTTTTTAAAAAATGGTATTTAGTTTTGATGAGGTTACGAAGGGTATTTTTTTTTTAATGTTTATTTTTGAGAGAGATACACAGAAAAGCAAAAGCAGGGGAGGGGCAGCAGGAGAGGGAGACTCAGAATCCAAAGCAGACTCCAGGCTCTGAGCTGTCAGCACAGAGCCCAACACAGGGCTCAAACCCACAAACTGTGAGATCATGACCTGACCTAAGTCAGATGCTGACTGAGCCACCCAGGCGCCCCTGAGGAAAGGATGTTCTAAATACAGCATGCTGCTGACTAAAGTGGTAGTAGCCACCACAGAGGACAATGTGTTAAAACAAAAAATGATGTATGGGGCTCAGTCAGTTAAGCGTCCAACTTCGGCTTAGGTCACGATCTCACAGTTCGTGGGTTCAAGCCCCGCATCAGGCTCTGTGCTGACAGCTAGCTCAAGAGCCTGGAGCCTATTTCAGATTCTGTGTCTCCCTCTCTCTTGACCCTCCCCTGCTCATATTGACACAGATTCTGTGTGTGCCTCTCTCTCAGAAATAAATAAAACATTAATAAATAAATAAATAATAAAACAAAAGATGCGCAAACCCTAGGAGCTGGCCAGTCCACTCCTACGGCACCTGCTCAGGGTAGGCAGAATGACGCCCCTCCCTCCCGAAGGTGTCCACCACCTAACCCCTGGAGACTCAATCTGTTGTTTGCACAGTAAAGGAGAACGAAGGGAACAGACGGAATTCAAGTTGCCAAGCAGCTGACCTTAAGATAGGGCACAGGCTGTAGATTACCCAGGTAGACCCAATGTAGTCGAGGGGACCTTAAAAATGAAAGAAGTAAACAAGAAAAGAGGAACCAGAGAAATGACAGCATGAGAAAGACGTGCCCATGGCTGCTGAAGAAAGGGGACCATGAGCCAAGGAATGTGGGAGGCATCTGCAAGCTAGAAAGGCCAGAACACAGATTTTCCCCTCAGGCCTCCAGAAGGAATACAGCTCTGGCGACACCTGATTTTAGACCAGGAAAACCGATTTCGGACTGCTGACCTCCAGATGTGGGAGGTGATAAATTTGGGTTGGTTAGGCCACCATGTTTGTGGTCATCTGTTAGAGCAGCAGCAGTAAACTCATACGCTGTCCTGGGGAAACAGGCACGTGCGTGCAAGGAGGGATATGTTTTCTGAGCACGTGTATGTATAAAACATAAAACAGAATAGACAGCATCCATCCCTTCACCTCTGGTAAAGAGAGGGTGATGGCAATCAGTATGAGACTTTCACTTAAGCAATAATGTTCTACTTTTTTTGAAAGAAAACGTGTTTATCGATAGATTGTTTAATTGAAAATTAAATGTTTAGAGTTACCATTCACAGGTTAAACTTGAAAAAACTAGAATATAAGACCTTTTTGTAATGTGTATTTATTTTTGAAGGAGAGAGAGACAGAGTATGAGCAGGGGAGGGGCAGAGAGAGGGAAAGACACAGAATCTGAATCAGGCTCGGGGCTCTGAGTTGTTAGCAGAGAGCCTGACATGGGGCTCGAACTAAGCCGAAGTCGGCCGCTTAACAAACTAAGCCACCCCGGCAGTCCTAGAATCTAAGACCTTTAATGCTGAAAAACAGTGAACACAATTTTTTTCTGACCATCTCAAAAGCACTACAAAGCCCTAGACCTCACAGTCCCCACAGTAAATACCACAAGTGGGCTCTGCCTGTGTAGACAGGACACCAGAGAAAATACATTCTATATCCGTAAGCACAAACCTTCAACAAATCAAAATCAATGTGAGATCCACATTTATGGTCTACAGGCAAGATTAAGTCTCGAAGGCTCAGATTCTGACACCGGCCCACCCAACCATGATTCCCACCCTGAAATGCCTCCGTCCGTGGCCAGCTTCGAGCAGCTCCTTGCCTCTGGGTTTTCTTGATACCAGTGTAAAAAAAGCTTTGTGCTACTACTGCTGCCTCGTGGGACGGTCAAAAGATTTTAAACGGAATGCAAGGACAGGCTACATCCCAACGGTCCACCAACCCCGCTTTGAGGCTCAGCGGGCTACAGGAAAGCACTGTCAACAGAGGTCCTGGCTACACTGTGGATACCAGAGCCTAATGGAATCTCCATGGCCCCAGAGAAGGACAACTCCAATGGGAATTCCGGACGAAGTCACGGGAATGTCAGTCTCCAAGAGCTGGCGCCATCTACCCACACGGCACAGCCAGTGGGGGAGCCCTGCCTTCAACAGCTCCTCCAGGACCTGTACTTGCAGAGCGACCCCTGGGCCGCCGCCGCCTCATCCAGCAAGTACGACCTGCTTTGTAATCTGAGGGGAAACAGCCTCCCGTTTCCAAACGTGACCCAGCCCTGGGGTCGAAGCTCCGGCTCTGGAATAGGGGAGGCGGACTGCCCGCTGGGCTCCAACAGGAGGCTTTGAGAGCACAAAGTTCTAACCAGCAGCAAGAGCCATCACATGAGCCTCCTTTCCCATCTAAAAATGAAATGAAAAACCTAAAGACCACCTTTGGGGATGGGGGACTTCTGTGCGGACGCAGACTCACCCAGGACCCTTCCTATCAATCAGTCCAGTCCCCCGCCCCCCCCCAGCAGCTTCCCTGCCGCCCCCTCTCCTGTTTTTCCCTAATGAATGAACCCTCTCGGAGCCTCCAGAACTTACTGTGAGCGCAGCCCCCTGGAGACACCTCGTCAGACCCGCAGGAGGAGTCCCTCAACCTCGTGTCCCCCCCCCCCCGCACCAAGAAGAGGTAGTAACTCCTACCGATACCCCCCAAGTGCGCTCTCCCGCCAGAGCACCGGGACTAGAGGAAGGAACTTTTCAGCAGGAAGCATCCTCGAAAAGCCAAGCCTCACGCCCCCCTTTTCAGTGTTCACGCTCATCCACCGGCGCAGAAGCGCTCGCAGCCAAATCTACCCAGATCGCAGGGGGCAACTCCCAAGTCCCTGCGGCGCAAGGTCCGGGGGCTGTGCCCCACGCGGCCGGGCGGGGCGGCACCGCGGGGGGCGGGGGAAGTCCGGCCGCGAGGAAGCCTTGCACCCGGCCGCGCGGGCAGAAGCGCGCGGCCGGGACAAACCTGCCCAGGTGCTCGGATCTCCCGGGCCGCGGCGCCACGGCGCGCTCCTTGGCTCGGCAGGGGCGCGCGGGGCGCCGCGGACAGCCAGGGAGCCGAGGATCGCGGGGTCACGGGGGACGCGGACCCAGGGCCGCGCGTGGGAGGCCGGGGGACCGCGAATCTTACCTGCACCCGGCGGGTCCGCCTCCTCCTCAGCCTCCGCCTCAGCTGCCGCCGCGACTGGCGCCGCGCCTGCCTCCCCCGGCAGCCGGTCCATCACGCCGCCAGTCATGTGAGCGCGCGCCACGTGACTTCCTCCGCGCCCGCTGGACCGCCTGGCCGCGCCCACCCCGGCACGCCCCGCCCAACGCCCGGCCCCACCGCCCCCTCGCCTGGCCTCCGGGCGCCCGCTCCGGGCCTGCCACGCCCCTCGTCCGGCCTCGCCACGCCCACCCAGGCCTACCACGCCCCTCGCCCGGCCTCGCCACGCCCCGGCCACGCGGCCACCCGAGGATTGGCCCGCGCTCCCGCCGGCGCTCCTGCTCCCCACCGCGGGCTCGGTGCCCGCCCAGCTCGCCCACTCGCTCAGCCGCTGGCTCGGCCACTTGCCGCCACGCTCAGCCTCTAGGCCGCTCGTTCAGCACTTCCGCGTGGGTCTCTCCCCGCTTCCCCCTCAGCCCTTCCCTTAGCTGCCGCCCCGCCCGCTCACTCATTCACCCGTTCACCCGCCGGCCCAGTCTTCCGACTCACTCATTCACCCTCCAGCCCGCTTGCTCATTCACTCCTTCACCCACCCGCCCGCCGACTTACTCATTCGCTCTGCTCCACACTTAACGCACCATCCCCCACTCATTCACCCCCCTCGCTCACTCAGCTTTTCACACGCACCCATCCCCCACTCATTCATTCGTTCATTCCTCCACTCAGCGACTCCTCCAACCCCCCGCCGCCCCCTTGCTTGTTCACTCACTCCTCCACCCCCTTGCCCATCCACTTTCACCCGCCCACCCAGTCACTCACCCACTCCCGCTGGCCGCCCAGTGCCAGGACCTGGGGATAAGAGGATGCATTAGGTACCTCCCCGATCTGGAGGACCACAGGACACCAGAGCAAGCGTCCTGCCTGTTCCAAAGTGAGGCTGTGGGGGCACCGGAACAGATGAAGGGAGCCCTGGGTAGGACAGAGCCTGAGCTGATGCTACGGATGAGGAGTTGAACAGGAGGAGCGGGCCTCCCGCAGGGGCAGAGGCTCCGAGGCATCAAGCAGCTGCAAACGCTGTGGTCCTCCTGGAGCTCCAAGTGTGGGTGCAGAAATGGCAGAAGAAGAAGCTGGGGCACCAGGAAGGGCTCCAGCAGGGAGGGCCTCGTTTCCAAAGTCAGGATTGTGGACCTCTGGATTCTCATGCCCACCGACGCCCCCTGGGAGCTGGTTACAGTAATCTAGAGCCCAGATCTCCCCACTCCCCACCCCTACCTTCAGGGTCCTAAGAAGGCTCCCAGTCTTCTCCAGGTAATTGGTTTTCCCTTGCTACAGCTACTGGACCCTGCCTCGGTTACAGATCACAGCACCCAGGGCCATCCCTGAAAGCTGACATAGTCAGAGAGGCTACCCCCTGCCCCCCCCACACACACACATCCCATAACCTAGCAAGTGCTGTCCCTTTCTCCAGATGGGCTTTCCCAAGTCACAGGGGGACACTGCAGGACTCCGTGATGCACAGACCCCCATCTGGTGCTGTTTCCTTCTGCCAGCAGGGCTTCCTTTCAGGGTTTGTTGCATCAAATGATGGACTCAGCACTTTTCCCTGACTCAGCGTCTCTCCGCTCCCCAAACACACACACACGCACGCACGCACTCTGCAAATGTCCTGGTATTACTCGGTACATATCTCTGTCCCTCACGAGATTATAAACTCTTTTCTAAATGTGTAAAAGTTCACTGGACTCTCCAAACTATAAAACGTAATGCAAGTGTATAAATAGACAGTATACTCAAGAATGATAACATTAAATATATTATTTTAACACCCCTGCCACACAGCCTCTAGTTCAGCAGTTCTGGATCTTTGCTGCACTTTCCAATCACCTGGGGAGATTAAAAATAGACTCTGTCTGGAGCCCACCCCTAGAAGTTCTGATTTAATTCACCTGGGGTGTGGTCCAGTGTTGTGATTTTTTTTAAAGCTCCCCAAATGATTCTCACGTGCAGCCCAAGTGGGAGATTACAGCTCTACATTGAAAGTTTGTTTTATTCCTGCAAACATTGCCTGAGCGTTTGCTAGGCACTGAATTTAGGGAACAGGGAGAGCCACAAGGACACAACAGGATTCTCACATCACAGAGTAAAGCAGGTGTTACGGCTGGAAGTGTAGCTGTTGTGGGAGGAAAGGGGGCTGAGCAGTCAGTTGTGACGTGCCCAGTTCTGAATGCCTCCAGAAAAGGGAACTCAGTCCTTACAGGCTGTGGGCTACATTGCCAGATATCTCTAACGGTTAGAAAGTTCTTGGAAACGTGCACTGAAATTTGTCTGCCTGTAACTTCTTCAGATCCTCACCAAAGAAGACCAATCCTTACAGCGTCTCTAGAAGCAGCAAATACAAAACTAGACTTTTAAAACCTTTTGACTGATAGCAAGTTTCCTACGAAGATTGTTCATCTGTTGTCTGAGTCACATCAATTGCTTTCCATTTAGGAAAATGAGGACTGTAGAGGCATGCTGACAGAATTTCAACAGTGGAGTCGGGACGTCACGATGCAGGTGGCCATACAGCAAGGGGCTATTACCAGCTGTCCCACCAAAACGCAAGGATTTCCACAGCCTGCTTGGGACCTTCGAAGAAGTTGGTAAGATGCCTTGAGGACTATGTCCTCAACTCTGAACGACGGGTGACATGTTTGTCAGGATAGGCTGTATCGTGCGGTGAGAACAATCTGAAGCCTCAGACACCTGAAATAACAAGGGCGCCACACTCACCATGGTCCCTTGGAAACCCAGACAATGGAGCAGCCACCATCTGGAAGTTCTGCCATCGTGACAAAGGGAAAGAGTCCCAGAGGACCGAGTGCAAGCTCTGAAATGCTGAAACACTCTGCAACCCTCCATTCCTGACTCCCAGGCCAGAACTGTGACATGTCTTCACCCAACCTCGAAGAGCCAGAGGGCGGGCCCCACCGAGTGCCTGGAGGACAGGGAGCCAGAAACATTTGGCAGACAGCGCTAAATACCAGCACCCTAACCAAACCAGCGTTTATCAAATCCCACCTACTATGTCCTGAGCACTTTTCTAAGGGCTTTTTATTTGGAAATTCACTGACTTACCTACTCGTCGCAGTACATCTATGCAATAGTAGTGTGATGATCTCCATGCCCCAGGCAACCAAGGCAGAAAAGTCTGACACACTAAGATCACAGAGCTAGTCCACAGAGGAGCCAGGATGTGAACTCAGACTGTGTGGTACCAGAGATCACACTCATGATAGCCCCTGTGGCACTGCCCGATGCCATAAAGCCCTCAGTTTGTCCTCAACATTCTTTTTAAGAGAGAGAGGACTGGACGTGCACATGAGAACGGGGGCGGGGGGAGCACATGCACATGAGAACAGGGGAAGGGGAGAGAGAGAGAGACAGAGACAGAGAGATCTTAGGCTCCACACTCAGCACAGGGCCCAAATCTGGGCTCGATCCCAACCCCGGGGATCATGACCTGAGCTGAAATCAAGAGTCAGACGTCCAACAGATGGAGCCACCCAGTCACCCCTACCTCCTCAACATTCTTAGTCAGGAAATTCCAGTCCATCCATAACCTCTTTTAGAAAGCTTGGGGGGAAGGCAGCCTATGGCTCTGTAAATCATACGAAGAGAGAGAGTCTAAAGGCAGAGGAAATTAGGGGTGCCTGGGTGGCTCAGTTAAGCATCCAACTTCGGCTCAGGTCATGATCTCACGGTTCATGGATTCAAGCTCCGCATCGAGCTCTGTGCTGACAGCTAGCTCAGAGCCTGGAGCCTATTTCAGATTCTGTATCTCCCTCTCTCTCTGACCCTCCCCTGCTCATGCTGTCTCTCAGAAATAAATAAAACATTAAAAAAAAATTTTTAAGAATCTATAAAAATAAAAGCAGAGGAAATTATAACAATTTTGCAAATAATATTAATAACCACCAAACACTTATTAACCCCTAACAACGTGACAGGCATTGCACAAGGTGCTGACCCAATATCATCTCACTTAACACCGTGAAGGTCATGAACTCGAATACTCTGGTGATGCCCCCTTCTCAGGCATCCAGATACCTTCTCAAGCCTAAATCCTAAAGTTCCCACCTGGAATAAAGAGATTTGCTCGCCTCCTCCATGAGCCTCTGGAAGATTTAAATCCCTTAGAAACGCTGGCTCTCCTCATGAACTTCGGACGAGCTACTTCGTTCTCGTTAGCTTTGGTTGGCTCGCATGTAATATGGAAACATCGACATCACTTATTTCAAAGGTTTGCTCCTGAAAGGTTATGGTTTAAATAAGAGATTTCTTATGTCGGTCTGCATGGATGCGGAAGTATATGCAGCCCCCTTCCCCAAACCTACAGATGCTACACCCCCTTCCCAAGATGTTATTAACACATTGCTGGCATCGAAAGTAAGAAAGCAACCGGACACAGGGATGACTTTCAGTTACAGGAAGGAACTAAAGCTGAGGCCAGACAACCCACAGAGATTTCAGAAATGATAAAAATCTGGGGCACCTGGCAGGCTCAGCCAATTAAATGTCCGACTTCAGCTCGGGTCACGATCTCACAGTTCGTGGGTTCGAACCCCACGGGCTCTGTGCTGACAGCTGGAGCCTGGAGCCTGCTTCGGACTCTGTGTCTCTCTCTCTCTGCTCCTTCCCTACAAGTTCACTGTCTCTCCGTCCCTCAAAGATAAACATTTTTTTAAAAAAAATGATAAAAATCTTAGGAGCCCGGGTCAGGTAACAGGAGAGCAAGGCTTGGGCTGCAGCAAGGATGGCATGTGGACTGAAACCCCCAGACAGGATCAGGATGAACGAAAAGCTATCCCACCAGCCTTTAGGAGCAGCGTGGGTGCTGGCTGTCAACACCAGAATAACCCACAAGGCAAATCCCAGTCCTGGATATTTACCCCAGGGAAATAAAAGCATATGCCCACCCAAAAAAGACTCATTCCTAGAAGCCTCATTTGAATAGCTGAAAACTGGAACTAACCCAAATGTCTGTTAACAACAGACTGGAGGAACATATTTATTGCCGTGGAGCCATACAGTGGCATGCCACAGTGCCACGGGACAGCAGGGCATATGGTGCTGGCACACGCAGAGTGGGGGACTGCTGTAACAAACACCACAGGTGTGGAATTGGCTTGGAATTCAGGGACGGGCAGAGATGGGAAGCATTTTGAGAAGCATCACAGAAAAAGCCTAGATTGCTGTGGACAGATCGTCAGCAGACACGTGCATGTTAACAGCTCGGTTAGTGAGGACCATGTTCTCATCCACTTCACCTTAGATGGTAATGCCCTAAGTGCCATGAAGGGAGTGCAGATGGAAATGCAGGCATTAAAGGCACTTCCGGGGAGGCCTCAGGAGGCAACGAGTGGAAACTAGTGGAAACTAGTGGAAACTAGTGGAAAGGAGCTTCTGCCCCGTGGTGGCAGAGAGCTTAGCTGGATGGTGTCCCAGGTCCATGAAAAAGAACCCATCCGGCCAGCAAAACAACTGTAAAATTAGGAGACTCGTGGTCAGGAAAGTGTGCTTTGGAGAGAAAGCTGGGGGCGTGCCTGGACAACCTTCTTCTAGTGCCTGGAAAGGAACAAAAAGCCACAATATTCAGTGCAGAGAGCTCTTTGAAGAGATTAGATTAGATGTGTGGCATTTCAGCAGAAGCAAAACACAGAGACAGGATTATCCAGGAAAGATCTGTGGATAAGCCTCTTTTCTTTTCTTTTAGTGATTATTAATTTTGAGAGAGAGTGTGTGAGCAAAGGAGGGGCAGAGAGGGGAGGTGGAGAGAGAGAATCTCAAGCAGCCTCCACACTGTCATCACAGAGCCCAATGCAGGGTTTGAACCCACAAACCGTGAGATCCTGACCCGAGCTAAAATCGAGAGTCAGACATTCAACCAACTGAGCCACCCGGTGCCCCGAACCTCTTTTCTAATGGCATGCCTGTACGACCCACACGGTTTTTGAACATCATCTCAGCAGAAACGCTACCAGCTTGGACTTAAAGGGACAGAGGAAAATGAAATGAAAGAAGGCTGAGTCTGAAAACTCTACAGGCAGGAAACAGGCTGAAAATACTACTCAGCTGCAAACACGTGCTAAGCTTCATGAAAAAGGAAGGAAGACTCAGGGTGGAGCCTGGGAACTTGAGCCACAGAATATAGTTCCTTGAAACCTGAGTTTGTTCCACTGGATTTCAGAATGGCTTAGGACGGCAATTCCTTTTTCCTTCCATTTCTTCCTGTTTGAAAGGGAACGTTTATAACTGTTACCCTATCCCTATCACAGCGCCATCAGATTAGGGGATTAGATCACTTGTTCTCTAGGTGCCCAGATGGAGAGGGATTTTGCCTCAGGATGAAATCACAGACCATCTCTCACCCATATCTGATCTACCTTATTGAGATGATGAGATTTAGGACTCTGAGTTGTGTGTAAAGGGCTGAGACTTTGGGGGATATTGGGATGAGAGAGGTGTATTTTGCATACTGGATGGATGTGAACCTTTGGGAGCCAGAAGATGAGCTGTGGTAGACGCAATACCACCCCCTCAAAGAGCATCTAGTCCCCATAATCCATGAATATATTACCTTATGTGGAAAAAGGGACTCTTCAGGTGTGCAAAGTTAAAGCTCTTGAGATGGGGAGAGTCTCCTTAATTATCTGGGTGGGTCCAATGCAATTACAAGGGAGCATATAGGAGGAAGGGAACAGTGCCAACATTAGGGAGAAGTCCATGTGATGTTGGAGGCAGAGACTGGAGACTGTTGGAGTCATGAGCCAAAGAATGCCAGCAGCCTCTAGACGCTGGTAGAGCCGGGGTGCCTGGGTGGCTCAGTCGGTTAATCATCTGACTTTGGCTCAGGTCATGCTCTCGTGGTTTGTGAGTTCCATCCCCATGTTGGGCTCTGTCCTGACAGCTCAGAGCCTGGAGCCTGCTTTGGATTCTGTGTCTCCCTCTCTTCCTGCCCCTCCCCTGATCGCACTCCATCTCTCAAAAATAAATAAACAAAAAATAAAAATAAATTTTAAAAAAAGCTGGTAGGGGAAAAGAATGGCTTTTCTGTTGGAGCTTCTAGAAAGAACCATTCCTACCAACACCCGGACTTCAATCCTTTAGGACTCATTTCACACTTGTGACTTCTAGAACGGTAAGACAAGACATTTTGGGCTCTGTCCTGACAGCTCAAATCCTGGAGCTGCTTCAGCTTCTGTGTCTCCATCTCTTTCTGCCCCTCCCCTGCTCATACTCTGTCTGTCTCTGTCTCTCAAATACGAACAAACATTAAAAAAATAAACCTTAAAAAAAAGTCTTTAAATTATGTTCAATTAAAAAAAAACCATCCTCACAAAGAAAACTCATGGTCCAAATGGCTTTACTTCTACTGAACTTCTAAGGAAAGAATAATAGCAGTGTTATATAAGCAGAGCCTTTGCCAGGGATGGAGTTGGTTTAATTAACTGAAAAATCAATGTAACTTACTGTGTTAACAGAACTATATGATAATTTCATATGCAGAAAATATACAATGAAGACAAAATAAATTATGCAAAAAATACCCCCCAAATATATGGGAAATAATGGAAAAATCAAACACCCATTTATGATCTCTCTGCAAACTAGGATGATGAGGAAACTTCTTCAGACTGAAGAGGAAGAGCTGTGAGAAGCTAACGCTGAGTTTGTACTTAACAGTGAAAGACCAGACATTTCCCCCTGCCGTTAGCATAAGGCAAGAGAAGACGTTCGCTCTCGCATCTAGTCAACAAGGGCAGGAAGTTCTCGCCTGCAGACGGCGCAGAAGAAAATGGCATGAAGAGTGGAGAGGAAGGCATCTGTGGAAGTAGAGAGAGAATGCTAAGGAATCTACAACCACCACCACCTAGAACTGGAATAAGAATTTGCCAATGTGGCAGGATACAACACTAATACACCTGAATCGTTGCATTCCTGTATATTCCTAACAAACACACGGAAAATGAAATTTAGAGACAAGCCATTTCCCTGACATTGTACAAACCTACGGAACGAACAACACCAAGAGTGAACTGCAATGTGAACGTGGGCTTTGAGTGACTATACTGGGTCAGTGTGGGTTCATTCTTGGTAATACATACACCATTCCAGTGGCGGTGCTGTTAAAGGAGGGGGGGATGTGTGTGTGGGGGCAAGGAGATATGGGAAATCACTGCACCTCCCTCTCAGTTTTGTTGTGATGCTTAAGCAGCACTAAACAATAGCCTAAAAAACTATTGGGGAGCCTGGGTGGGTCAGTCGGTTAAGCACCCGACTTCGGCTCAGGTCATGATCTCACAATTCATGAGTTTAAGCCCTCCATTGGCTCTGTGCTGACAGCTCAGAGCCTGGAGCCTGCTTCTGTGTCTCCCTCTCTCTCTCTCTCCTTCCCCGACTCACACTCTCTTTCTCTCAAAAATAAATAAACACAATGGGGTGCCTGGGTGGCTCAGTTGGTTGGGCAGCCGACTTTGGTTCAGGTCATGATCTCACAGTTCATGGGTTCAAGCCCCGCATTGGGCTCTGTGCTGACAGCTAGCTCAGACCCTGGAGGCTGTTTCGGATTCTGTGTCTCCCTCTCTCTCTGACTCTCCCCTTCTCACGCTGTCTCTCTCTCTCAGAAATAAATAAAAAATGTTAAAAAAAAATTTTTTTTTAGGGGCGCCTGGGTGGCTTAGTCGGTTAAGCGTCTGACTTTCGTTTAGGTCATGATCTCGCGATTTGTGGGTTCGAGCCCCAAGTCGGGCTCTGTGCTGACTGCCAGCTCAGAGCCTGGAGCCTGTTTCAGCCTGTGACTCCCTCTCTCTCTGACCCTCCCCTGCTCATGCTGTCTCTCTCTCTCTCTCTCTTCTAGAAATAAATAAAACATTAAAAAAATTTTTTTAAATAAATAAATAAACACTGCAGGGAAAAAAAACTATTTCCTCAAACTTTAGCTGTAAATTCTGATACTCAAATCAAAGACATTAGAAGAAAATTATCTTGATACCGAAATCAAAAACACTGGAAGGAAACTACAGGTAATATTCCTCATGAACACAGGCACAAAAATCCTTAAGAAAGTATAAACAAATCTAACTCAGCAACACATATAAAATGGATAAAATATTGTGACTAAGTAAAATGCAAGTTTAGTTTAACATTTCAAAATCAGTCAAAGTAATTCAGCACATGTTATTTATAACTTTCTAGGGCTAGTAACAATGCATCATAATCTGGGCAGCTTAAAACAACAGAAATTGACTGTCATTTGCTTCTTCTAATAGGGACACCAGTCACATTGGATGAGGGCCCACCCTAACAACCTCATTGTCACTTGACTACATCTGCAAAGACCCTGTTCCCAGAGGCCACATTTCCGGGCACTGAGGGTCAGGACTTCAATGCACCTGTTCTGGCAATACACCTCAACCCATGGAACCACATTGACAGAACAAAGGAGAGAATCTGTAAGATCCTTTCAACAGAGGCACAAAAAGCATTTGAAAAACATAAGCATCCATTCATGATGAAACTCACAGCAAATGACCAATAGAAGAGACCTTTCTCAGCCTCATAAAGGCATCCTCCAAGATGAAGAGTTAGACCCACAGGCCAGCATGAGAAAATGCCGAATTCTTTCAATATTTGAATTGAAATATTGAATGTCTTGGATCAAGACCAACAACATGCACACTCTCATTGCTCATAGTTGACATTGCACTGGAGGCCTAGCCAGCACACAGTGAAGCCAGAAACAAAGACAACTGCATATGGATGGGAGAGAAAATGTGTTCATAAAAATATGATCAGGTACAGAGTGAGTTCTATAGAATCCACAAAAGTCACTAGAAACTGTAATAACATATAGCAAGACTGCAAGATACAACTTCAAATACAAATATTTTTTATATATTTTTAAAAATTTATTTATTTTGAGAGAAAGAGAAAGCACAAGTGAGTGAAGGGCAGAGAGAGAGAGAGAATCCCAAGCAGGCTCCACACTGTCAGTACACAGCCTGACGCGGGGCTCGATCCCACAAACTGTGAGATCATGACCTGAGCTCAAGTCGGATGCTTAACTGACTGAGCCACTGAGGTGCCCATCTACTATATTTCTATGTATTGGTAATGCATAATTAGAAAATAAACCTTAGGGGCACCTGGGTAACTCAGTCGGTTAAGCACCTGACTCTTGATCTTGGCTCATGATCTCACAGTTCATAAATTTGAGCATCGTATCAGGCTCCATGGAGCCTGCTTGGGATTCTCTCTCTCTCTCTCTCTCTCTCTCTCTCTCTCTCTCCCCCCTGCCCCTTCCCAGCTCTCTCTAAATAAATAAATAAATAAACTTTTAAAAAAGCAAGAAAAGAAACTTTTAAAAATACCAATAGCATAAAAAAAGGATATATTTATGGATACATTCTTAAAGATATGAGCAAAACTCCGATGAAAATTGTAAAACGTTGCTGAGAATAATTAAAGAAGACCGAAATATTCATGTCAACATATTATCAGGACGTCAATTCTTCCCAAACTGGTCTATAGATGTTCACTCAGAGCAGCAGGGACAAACACATTACTGTGCAGCCAAATGACTGAATAACTACTGGAAAGTAAAAGGGAACAGATTATGGACATGGGCACCCATAGGGATGGATGTCAAAAACATTCTGCTGAGGGAACAAAGCCAGAACATGAACACGTTTTTCCACTGGTCGAAAATTCTACAATAGGCCAAACCATATGATGATCCAGGAAAAGGAAATCTAATTTAGGGTGAAGGAAGTCATGATGATGGTTCTGTGCTGTGAAGGGGGGCGCGGGGGAATTGTGTGAGGCGATAGAAGGTTCTAGCACTTGATAAGGGTATTAGTTGCACCGGCATATGAGCTTGTCAAAATTCTTTGATCTCTAATATGTAGGATCTGTGCATTTCCTGTGTGTAAATTCCACCTCAATAAAAACTGGTAATAAACCGCTGGCTAAGAATCTCCTCTATGGGAAGGGTAAAGCACCATATCATGAAAGGCGGATTATTTGCAATAGATGATGAAAGCACTACTTATCAGAGCTCAAGAGAAGCAGACAAAGCCATGTTTAAAGGGAAATGTATAATCTTAAACGCACATGAGAAAACATGAAAGACTGAACATTAATTAGCTCAAGGGTCACCTCTAGATACTAGGAGAGGAAACCTCTCTGTTACTTGGGAAAAAAGAAAAGGATTTACGTTTGCTTCCACTAGGCACGGAGACAGACGACCAGTCTGAGACTCCTTCGCTTTTGAAGCTCAAGGTTTTCAGCTCCCGGGTTAGGACTACAGGTCCTCACGAGGGCACATATGCAATCAAGCCTCTCAGAGGGAAGCCCACTCCCCAGCAGGCCCAGGTCTCTTGCTGCACCAAGCCAGCTTTCCAGCCAAGGGCAAGTTTAATCTCACTTCCCTCTTACCCCAGATATGTATAGCATTTGGGGGTCCCAGTTTTAAAGGGCAGTGGCTTTCTATTATCTTCCCAGTAGTGTACAGACAGACCCTGCTCTACAATCTTGCCCACACCACGGGGCTATTAGCTGAGGTTCACGGTCACCTAGGCCAGCAAATGCCCTTCATGTTCTTTTTACATACTATACGGTGATTTTGCGTTGTTTCCTCAGCTCTTCAAAACCTTTAACGACATGGGTTTTACATTTTAACTAGAAGTCACTTGTTTTCAGCAGAATTAATCCAAATGCCCCATCTAGCCACATTCTTAAACCGGGGAAGCACACAGGACACAAGGGATAAAGAAAAGTCTTTATTTATAGTTCTAAGCACCAGCATGACAAAGTTGTTTGAGGAAACACACCACGAACAGAGGGAAGAGATAAGCCTTGGGCTAGAAGAAGACCCTTTAACGCATATAATAGGTTTAAAGATTAGAAGATACTACAACATATATTATAGGTTTCAAGATTAAACAAGGTTTTATGAAGAGCTTGTACGCTCAGTATGAGGCAAGAGATATGTATGGGCAGTTCACCAATAAGGAAATCTGAGAGGCTCACAAACATATAAAAAGAGGGGCACCTGGGTGGCTCAGTCGGTTGAGGGTCCAACTTCGGCTCAGGTCATGATCTCACAGTTTGTGGGTTCGAGCCCCAAGTCGGGCTCTGTGCTGACAGCTAGCTCAGAGCCTGAAGCCTGCTTCGGATTCTGTGTCTCCCTTTCTCTCTCTGACCTTCCCCGACTCGCTCTCTGTCTCTCAAAATAAAATAAAGACAAAAAAAAAATTAAAAACATAAAAAGATAACCAACTTACTACTAATTGGGTATACTGGACATTTGTTATTATTTTTTGGCCATTTGGCATCTGAACCTTTCATTCTGTGTTTGAGGAATGCCCTCCTCTGAGAGTCTTTTTCCATACTAGGAAGTGCAAGGTCGGACACACAATTCCCAGCCAGGCCAGGCTTCCCTGGGAAGCCCTCGACTGTGGGGTCGAGGTGATGACTCATGGGGGCCGCAGCACCTGCTCCCCACGTCTAAGCAGAGGAGGGGCCCGGGCCTCCCCCAGCGTCCAGGGGCTACTGTCAGTGGCGCTGGGGTGTGAGCACTGATGCCTGTGGCCCAGCCACGGGACACTGCTTTCCTCACCGTCTGGCTCTCAGCAGATCTGCACATTTCCTTCTGCCTAGCTTGGAGCCTAGTCTCCAAGCCCTCCTAGAAATTTCAGTTGCTTTTGATCATTTCCATTTCCGCTTTAATCAGAAATCTACTTACATCAGGGAAATGCAAGTTCGAACAACAAGGAGACAGACCCTTTTCTGTGCACAAGATGAACAGACACAGAAATATCTGGACGCCGGCAGAGGGAGTGTAAATTGCTAGAGACGATTTGGAGGACAATTTGCGGATGTCTGATAAAGTAGGACGCAGGTATCTTATGACCTGGAAATTCCACTGCTGGTCACATTCTCTAAACTGTAGCTTGTGGCGACAAGTACAACACTCTTCTCTTCACCTTAGTGCTATTTATAAACCAAAAAAAAAAAAAAACCCAAAGTACTTTGATACCAATGTGAAATGAATAATAAATTGCAGTGTATTTATACACTGTATGAACTGGAACAGAATGCACCAAGACGCAGAGATTTTGAAAAGGACACAGTGTTGCAGAAGGACATGTATCGTATACTATTTAACTATTTATGTTTATGTAGAGACTGGAACAGACAAATGAGAACAGGTGACACGGAGGGAATCTGAAGACAGGTGGACTGTGTCAATGTCAGCCTTGGGCTGTGATAGGATACTACAGCTGTGCCTCGTTAGGGGCCACCGGGCCACCTGTATTATTTCCTACAGCTGCATGTGAATCTGCCGCCAAATTAATAAAACTTTAATTTAAAAATACCAAGCAATGTATGTATTATTTATAGAGACATGATGGCTCCTTTCCAGGAGAGATAGGGGACCAATCGAATACTCCCCCCACCCCCCACATGGAAAGAACATTTTTGAGGCAAATACGACGAAATATTAACACTTGAAAGATCTACATGTGGGTGAATGAATGTATCTTGCTCTGTACTTCTTTGTGTCAAAAACTGCTGCAAAGACTGGGGCATGTGGGTGACTCAATCAGCTAAGCTCCAACTTTGGCTCAGGGGATGATCTCGTGCTTCATGGGTTCGAGCCTCATGTCAGGCTCTGTGCTCAGAGCCTGGAGCCTGCTTTGGATTCTGTATCGCCCCCTCTCTCTTGGCCCCTCCTCCCGATTCATGCTTTCTCACGTGTTCCTGTGCATGTTCTCTCTCTCTCTCTCTTTCTCAAAAATAAATAAAACTTAAAAAAGATTTTTTTAATGCCACAAAGATTAAGTGAGCTGCTTAGAAAGGACGAACAGCAACACCCCGTTGGCAGCAGGTGCTCAGTCATTCCCTAGGACCCCTGAGAATTACTGATCTATTAGTCAGTGAAGGTAAGGGCTGCTGGAGCTTGTGTGGTCTGGAGAAGAATGTTTTTCATCAATCCGTGCCCCAGTTGATGCCTCATTACAACCTCCACTTTCCCTCCTTGCCAGCCCTCCTCACAAAGGCCCACAGTGAAGGCACGGTGTCTAGGAGAGGCAGGCCAGCATGATGGAGGGGAGCAGTTCATACACGGGGACACAGTTGTCCCTGCCTCCACAGTTGTCCCAAGGACCTCGTGAGTGAACGCGTGTTAAACACTCACAGCAGGCCTGGCACCTGGGTTCTGGTCAAGCTGAGTGTGGCTGGGACTGAGGCAGAAATGCTCCCCCAGGACCCTCACAATCTTGTTTCAAAGGCAGCTTCTCAACCTACATTACAGTCAGGATTGGGCCCAGAGGAAATAGACAACTTGCCCAAGGTCTCTGGGGTTGAAAAGGGACTGACTGCTGACCATGCCCTGAGTTGGAACAGGTGCACATCTGAGGCGGAGAGCAGAAGGGTGGCTTGGTCAAGTGAGAAGGGTAAGCTGTTTGGAGGATTTGGGGCCATGCTGGACCCCTTGAGTCCTTCTATCTGTCCTCACCCCTGTCCCTGCTCTGGGAGCTTAGAGACAGCCCCATATAGATGAGATATCTGGGAGAAATAAGTGAAGTGCTCAGGGCCTCGCGGAGCAAAGCGTCTAGGCTTCCTATGATGTTAGGAATCGAAAGAAGAAAGGACTGAACAGCAGCCGCCAGCCCTCAGCGGCAAAGGGAGGACCGAGAGCTCCCTCTGCAGGCGAGTGGCTTCTTCCAAGACATCTGTGTCCTTCCCTGGGTGTCTGACACACAGCAGGGGAGCCCAGGACACTGCACCCATGGAAGACCAAGGCTGTAAGCTCAGCGTCCTGTTCAAAGGTACCCAGCCAGCAGGCAGGAAGGCTGCCCCAGAAATAATGGTTTCAATAGTAATGTTATTTATTTGTTTGTTTAATGTGTTACCTATTTCTTTTTTATTTGTTTTATTTATTTCTGAGAGAGAGAGACAGTGTGAGCAGGGGAGAGTCAGAGAGAGAGGGAGGCACAGAATCTGAAGCAGGCTCCAGGCTCTGAGCTAGCTGTCAGCACAGAGCCCGATGCGGGGCTCGAACTCATGAACCGTGACACCGTGACCTGAGCCGAAGTTGGATGCTCAACCAACTGAGCCACCCAGGCGCCCCAATAGTAATGTTTTTTTAAAAAAATATTTTATTGTGCTAAAGTATATACAACATAAAATGTACCATCTTAACCATTTGTAAGTGCACAGTTGAGTGGCATTTAAAAAGATTTACACTGTTGTGTGGACACTGTCTCTTTCCAGAACTTTCCCATCCTCCCATACTGAGACTGTTCTCAGTACACACTGACCCCCCACCCCCTTCCCCAGCCTCCAGCACCACCATCTACTTTCTGTCTCTGTGATTTTGGTGAGTCCAGAGACCCCTTAAGAGTGAAATCCTTCTGTGTCTGGCTTACTTCACTCAGCACCATGTCCTCAAGATTCATCCATGTTGTAGCAGGTACCAGAATTTCCTTCCTTTTTAAGCCTGAGTAATATTCAACTGTATGGATAGGCCATATATTGTTTATCCATCCATCCCTCCATCCTTCCATTTTTCCATACATCCATCATTCCTTCCTTCCATCCATCCCTTCTTCCATCCATACATCCTTCCATCCACCTATCCATCCATCCATCCATCCATCCCTCCATCCTTCCATTTTTCCATACATCCATCCTTCCTTCCTTCCATCCATCCCTTCTTCCATCCATCCATCTATCCATCCATCCATCCATCCATCCATCCATCCATCCATCCATCCTTCCTTCCTTCCTTGCTTCCATCCATTCTTCTATCCATAAATCCTTCCTTCCTTCCATCCATAAATCCTTATTTCCTTCCTTCATCCATCCTTCCATCCATCTGTCCATCCGTCCATCCATCCATCGATGGACACTTGGGTTGTGTCCACCTTTTGGTTATTGCAAATAGTGCTATGAACATGGGGGTGCAAATGACTGAGTCTCAGTAATTTTTAATGAACTTATTTTGGAATAAGTTGAGATTTACAAAAATGTTCCAAAGAGAATTCAGAGTTCTCATAAACCCTAAGGTTAACATCACATGTGACCATGGTACATTTGTCACAACCAGGACATTAACATTAGTACACTGTAACCACTAAGCTTCGGCTATCATTTAGCTCTTACCTAACTTCCCACTTCTGTTCTAGGATCCAACCTGGAGTACCACATTGGATGTAGTCAATGGTTTTTCAAAATGTTATTAGGAACACTACATAGCGATGTGGGGGAAAATTGATGGTAGAGAGTTACGTAGAAAAAGTAAACTAGAAGATTGTATCTGTGCAAAGCCGGCATTATTGAAACTGTACAGAATGTGCCAGAACCATCTTGTGACACAGGGAACGTGATCGCCCGTTTTACAGATGCAGAAGGTGAAGGTGACATTGCCCCACCCAGACACTCAGGTTCCTGGTGCATCCCTGGTGCCTCTTTCTCTGGAGCACTGTTCCTAGTCTGCTCCCGAGCCCTTGCTCCACCTCCCAGTAGCCCTGAGCCCAGAGCTGACTGATGTGGGGTCCACTCTGGCCCCTGGCCTCCCGCTGCCTTTCCTACTGCAGAAATCCTGGGAACCAGGTGAGGCTGGACCTCAGCGTGCCTCCCTCCCTGCCCTCCCCTGCACCCTTCACGCCTCACCGTCTCCCCTCCCCTCCCCCCCCNGCAGCCGAGATCCAAGTCCGGGACACGTAGAGGCCGTCTGTGGCAGACACCGCACGTCTCTGGCCGCTGGTCACACCCTTTGCGGGTCGCGGCACCTGCAGCTCTACCCCACTCCACGTCTCCCCTCCCCCCCCCCCCCCCCCCCCCCCCCCCCCCCCCCCCCCCCCCCCCCCCCCCCCCCACTAAGAACGCTCCCTCATCAGCCTCAGTGCCTGAGGATCTTCTGGGGAAGCTGGCCTAAGACAGGGAGGAAGGGTGGCTTCACACGGCTGGTGAGGGAGAAGCTAGCCATCTTCACACGTCTGCTACCCTCTGCTGCTGCTCCTCACGGGCAAGCTCATTGCAAGGGTTGGAGACACGGCTCTGAGAGCTGACCTTCCACACAGGGTCCCTATCGATACAGTCACCCCAGCCCAGCAGGACCCAGGGGCGAGGCAGCCTCAGGGTGCCAGAAAGCACAGGGCAGTCAGTTGATGGGTTTTTGCCACAGAACTACTTGTTACAGTAAAAGGAGGAGCCGTTCCAGAGGACATGGGACTGGCAGTCCTGACAGCCAGTAGACTTTTCTAGAAAGTTCTGTGGACCCATGAAAGAGGTCAGAAAATGTAAAAGTAGTTCAAAAAACAAATCAAATCAAGACACCATGGCTCTAGACTGTATTTTCCATTTTTAAATGTGCTTTTGCTGATTTTGAAAGCAGTCTATGCTTCGTGTAAAAAAAATTCAAACCCAGCAGGAAGACACGATCCCGCCCTAGTGGTTCTGCTGAGAACAAAGCTCAGCATGGTTTACAAGACCCCGTACCCCTGGGTCCTGCCCATCTCCAGTGTGGGTTCCTACCACTGTCCCATCATCAGGCCGAGACAGAGGCCTTCTGTCCTTCCACAGATGCCACATCTGTCCCCCCTAGGGCCTCAGGGCCTTTGCACTTCCCTGCCCAGAGAAAGCCCTGCCCTGCCTCCTCTCAGCTACTCCCTACCCCTCCCCATACAGCCCCATTTCTGGTCTCTTATCATTTAAGTCTTTTTTAAAAAAATTTTTTAATGTTTTATTTATTTTTGAGAGAAAGACAGCGTGAGCAGGGGAGGGTTAGAGAGAAAAGGAGACAGAGAATCTGAAACAGGCTCCAGGCTCTGAGCTGTCAGCACAGAGCCCGACGCGGGGCTCAAACCCACGAACCGTGAGATCATGACCTGAGCCGAAGTCGGACACTTAACCGACTGAGCCACCCAAGCGCCTCAGCTTATCATTTAAGTCTTGGCTCAAATGTGCCCTCTCAGAGGCCTCTCTGATCTGCAGGTTAACGTTGTCTTAGTGTAAGAACACAATATGTAATATGTACAGCACCCATACAACATACATACATGCATACAACATACAACACACGTGTCGATCATGTTTATGTTAACCTAAACTCCTAACCCCTGCGTTGTTCCTGGGTCATCTGTATGTGTTAAAATGATAATATTTGAATGTGTTGGGTTAAATGAAATATATTTTCAAAATAGATTTTACCTTTTTGTTTTACACTTTTAGGGTAGACAATTCTAAATTACATGTGACATATTTTTTAAAATTTATTTTTTTTTTATTTTTTTTTAAATGTTTTTTATTTATTTCTAGGAGAGAGAGAGACAGCGTGAGCAGGGGAGGGTCAGAGAGAGAGGGAGTCACAGACTGAAACAGGCTCCAGGCTCTGAGCTGGCAGTCAGCACAGAGCCCGACGCGGGGCT